>NC_074717.1:35530200-36200200 GCF_947242115.1 Biomphalaria glabrata | reverse complement strand
TTTGAAAAATTGATCCAGTTTTGTGATGTTAGGTGAACTGTTTAAAAAATTGAAAAATATTTGGCTCATTATCACCTAATGAAACAACAAAATTAGAGTAGAATCTAATTGGACCACTTAATTTCTCCTCCCACTTCAGAAATTGTTTGATCAGAGCTTTCAATTATAGTTCTGTAACAAAACAAAGTTACAAACATGCCTATTGAACAAAATGTATCACTTACAAATGAGCTTTTTTAAATAATAGTATTTTTCGAATATTCGTTTTGTATTTGTGGAGACATGTCCGTGTTTGGTCTGGAACTAAGCTTAGTTTGAAGCAAATCTTCTCTCAGGAGTGGATCGTACTTCAATAATAATTTCACAAACTCCTAGAAATGACCTAGACTTTGTTGTTCTTCTCAACTTGTTTGCGATGCCCATTTAGAGCCAGAGTCTAAGGCATTTATTTATAAGTTATAATCTAGATGAAACCAGAGCACTGAACTATGGAATAACATAATGTGCGTGAGCGTGTAAAAGTGCGTTCCCTTCAGAGATTTGTACAAAACTAGTCAACTTGATTCCACCTGGTTAACAGCTTACGTTTCATTTAAGAAAGAACATAGATTAATTAATTAAGTAAGTAAATTAATTTCTACTAAACATTTCAAATTCAGTAGTTTGTCTTTGTTCATATATGTACAATGCATTGATTTTATTGAAACAATTTATCCTTAGTTTGATGCCCCTCAACACTTGATGCCCCCGTGCGGCCCGCACCACTCGCACATGGCTAGCTACGCCACTGGTCTTACTAGAAACTAATTGTAGTTATAAAAGATAACTTTTATAAACAAAATGTTAAGGGCATATGTTAAATTGCACTAGTAGATGCTCAAAGTGTTGTCCGTGCCCTGCTGAGCAGCGTCTTGACCCAGAAACCCAATCGTGTTACCAACCATTTTCAAACGCAGCAATCCTTGACATTCACGTCTGGACTTTAGAAGCTAATTATTCATGATCTTATCTAACCCTCACATTGGCCGATTTTCTAGTTACCACTCTGTCTTAATTTATATTTCCCTCACGGCGGTTGGTCGTTGTGCTGACCACAAAGTCAGGTACTCATTACAGTTTGTTGGACTCAAGGGCGTCCTAAAAATCCCGAAATTCAGAAGCCCAGTCATCACAGAGATTCGAACCCAAGATCCGTCGCCTCTGAAGTCAACCGCTTTACCACTCAGCTAACACACGCCACATTGTTTCCTCTTCATATATTTAAGGTTAGTGTAGCTCTGGTGCCTTCAATTAATATTCCTTTATTATAATATATATGTATACTAATTTAGAAATATGTAACTATGGTCTTTAAATAGCAAATACTACATAGAGAGATAGTTGTAGCACTAACGTTACGTTTAACAGGTAAATTCCTGTTGGAGCGACACTCTGCTAACTTAATGTGGGATATCAATTTAGCTATCACGTTGGCATTGCAAACAAAGATACATTTGTCGCGGAACATCCAGCACTGTTTTGCTAAATATTTCACAATTTACATCATCATAGGACTGGGGTTCGCATTACAAGACAAGGTAGTAAAAATATCTTGAGACATTTAGTAGTAAAACATCAAATATACAAACGTAAGGGTGCGAAAATGAAATAAAATGTGCTACAACTGTAAAAGAATGTAGAAAGATAACAAGCAAAATATAAAACTCCTCATTTTTAACTATAGCTCTCAAAAATGTCATTTTCTTTTATTCATTATCGATTGAAATAATTAATTACCACTAATTACTTGACTTTTTTAGCGGCCCCCGAAGGGGAAAAGGCACTATTAGTTTTGTGTGCACTGTCTGCCCATCCGTCCGTCCGTCCCGTTTAAATCTCGTTAACTAGAAAAGATAGGGAAAATCCAACATCATAATGTTTTAGACCATTCAAAGTTCTGATGCAACGGCTACTTTTTTCTTTTCTGAAATCGAAAAATCTAATGTTTAATATCAACTATGCAAAAAAATGTTTTTTTTCATAAAAATACACCTTTTTTTTTTACAACTATTCATAATTAATAGTAACAAACAATGGAGGCTATTTAGTAAAAGGAGATGACAATTCACCATATTTGTAACACATTTATGCAAACATTCTTAGATTTTTGTTAAAAAGTATTATTATTTACTATTGTATTGCTAAGTTGAGTAAGTTCTGTCATACTAACTACTACATTTACTATAGAAATGTTTACTTTTTTTTAATGAGAACAAATCTATTTAGTATGCATTTAAGTGGAGCATAATTTAAAACAACAATTGATAAGTAGTTTTGCATATTATCACGTGAACTGCAGTGCGACATAACAACCATGACGGACATTTGTTTTCTTGAGGCTTTGAATAAAAGATTGACCCTTTACAAAACAATTAGATCAATTAGATACTCATTATAAGACATAAAAGTTAGGCCAGGTTCACATCTAACTTCACATTAACTTTCACCTATCCCTTGGTCTGCTGGACCGTTGGGGCACCACAGAAGATCAGTCAAACTTTTTTTTTTCATTCTTCTCTGTCATTTGCATTTTATAGAATTTCATTCTGATATTCTTTCTGAAAATATTGAAACCTGCCTTTTTACCTGCCTGGGGACCGATTTTGAGTTTGTCTTTCCACACAAACTGTTTTTGTAACCTTGTTATTTATTTATTTGCAGATGTATCTGTTTTGTGTTTTCGGGATTATATTCATGCACAACTTGTCAAGCCATTTTGTTCTCGCGAATTTAACTCATTTCCTACAGCGCTACTCCTTGCCATGTCGAACGATGATAACGGATGTATTCATGCTAGACAAGTTTCAACACTGCAACTGGGAGATGGTCTCCTTCATAGATAGACACATCATCAAACTGTGGCTGTGCTCTGAACAGGAGACTCACCGAATCACCTCCACACTTTGTGGTTTAAACCACTCTTCTCCGACCCTCCATGACGCTCGGTCAATTCACACTTTTTATCTACGAGCTGATAAATATTTCCCAGAGTGTCATGTCCTCATGTATAACTGCATTATGCAGTCTGTCATTTCGATGGTGTTTAAACAACAGGAGCTGCTATGTTCTTTGGCGAATCTGAACATCCCTGGTTACTCGTTTAGAGATTGTGTGACAAAAGGTAACAAAAAAAAAGATGAAGTCTGTGATTTTCGAGATATACGAATAGCTTCATGTAGGATGCATGAGCCTGACACCGATCAAACCTTCTCTAAAGCTTTGTTTAGCCTCTCCTCCCAATGTCAGTCTCAGATAGCACATTGTGCTGACGCGAACCCAAGCGCTAAGTATTACGTCATCACAGAAAGATACTGTGACTTTTTAAACTACCAAGACAACTTCACCGATATAGAAGCGTGTTTCAGGACAGAGGAGTCGTGTTCTTTGGCAGAGTTGGACTTGTTGGAAGTTGCAGCTTGTGGGTCACGGAATCTAGCTGCTCCAAACACATTCAACAGTTTTGCTGTGATTCTCACTTTAACTCTTTCTCTCCTAACAGTCAATACCAGCGTTGATTCCACCAGAATGTGGTAAAAAATCACGGAGAGAAAGAGTTAAAGATGGTAGTTTTTATTCAGTATTGCTAAGAAAATTGTTTAATTTAAACAAAGTTCCGAAGAATGCTTAATTTTAATTTGTTTTTGAAGTTTAAAACTTTAATGTGTTAAAAATTAAATTACTTTAGGTACTGAGTGAGTGTCAGACAACGTTTATGTGCGCGCTGGCAAAATAATTAGATCACAGCTGGGACTGCGTAGACACGTGAAACACTGCATTCATTCTTAAGTCTCCATTATGGAAGACAAGTCTCATTCTTATGATATGAATTAGTTCAATGTTCACATTTCATTTATTCAAATTTGAGACTTGTTAGATGTACGTGGCTAAAGAACACTGTTCTCTTTGTCGTGCAAAAAAAGAAGAGAATTTCCACACGATCGCTTTTATGTTTTATTGTGGACAAAAAAAAGGGTTCAGCTTTATTTTTTTTTAAAAGTCTTGATTTTAGCTGCCCCTCAAACGAGAAAAAGCCGCTATTAGTTTTTGTGGTCTATTCGTCTATCTGTCCCCCCGTCCCATTCTAGATACCAAAAACTGGAAAAGCTATTTAAAATCCGATATTAAGATTTTAAATTTTGCAAAGTTCTGGCGCAACAGCCTTTTTTATGGATTTTTTTCATAAAAATACATCCCTTTTTAATACAAATCTTCAGGTGAGATAGGTCTTTATTAAAGGTCAAAAATTTCTTTATTAATGACTCTAGCTTCATTGATTGTTTCGCGCATTAGTACCAAAAATTAAAAGTATTAAAAGTCATAATATACAGATTATAAATGAACAATTGTTTTTTTTTTTTTATTTATTAATCAACTTATTTAGAGAAATACACATTCAAAATGTATATACATATATGGGTATGTAGATGTCATCAATAATCTGTACATTCGCTATAGTCTATATCCATACTTGACTATCGTAGTGTCCGAAGCTGTTCATTTGTACCAAACGTTGACCTATAGATTTAATGAACAATTCAAAACAATTTTAAAAATTTATACAACAATGAATAATTGAGTTACGTTTTTTTTTTACGCTCATTTAGACTCACATTGCTGTGAACTAGTGGACACTCCAATGAAAGGGTTGGTCAGTAACACAGGTTTGAATAATACAACGAACAAAGTATAATATAATAAGGCGAATATCGCCTATGGCATCTAATGGCACATTTACTCATCCAGTAGAACGTACGCCCTGAACCACTGATTGAATCAAACATAAAGGTTGACGTAACACTCTCAGGAAAGGCTAAGAAGGCAGCGAAAAGATAGGAAAGGTAGATTGCCTTCACAGAGGCAACTCAGAGGCGTAACTAGCCAAGAGCGAGTATTGCGGACCGCACTAGGCATCACGTGGCGAGGGGCATCAAACTTAGAATAAACTTTCTCAGTAAAAACAACACATTGTACATACATAAACAAAGTCAAACTACTGTATTTAAAATGTTACCTATACATTTATTTTATTTGCTACTTTGTTAATCCCCTATGGTTTTTTTTCAAATTAAATGTAAGCTGTTCATCAGATTGAATAAAATTAAGTAGATTTGTTTAAATTTCTCAAGGTAACGCACTTTTACACGCCCACTTTCTTATGGGGCAATAAGTACATGTTTTTAGTTGCTATGCTGCTATCTTGGGTTACTGGCCCCTGTATTAACTGAAATAAAAGAGGCGTAGGTCTACCTTCAAAAACTAAGATCGTTGATTCGGGACTGAGCTATTAAAAGGAAAAGGTTAAAAACAATTTTAATACTAGTCTGGAGAATATCGCTGAAGCCAGTGTTACCTTTGCATAATGCATGTGCTCAAATCAGGTGATTAGCGACGTATTGGCCACTAGAAAACGATGTCAAAGGTAAAAGGTGAAGATCCTGTATTATTACACGGATACGGATAAAAAGTTATCTTCCTTGTAGGTGTTAGTTCCAGAAATAATGATCCGATATGAGCATATCATGATGTGGTAGGTAAATATGAGTTTTTTTCACTATCCTAACTATTGAATCCTCAGATGGAAATCAATCTCGATGGTGCTTATAGCGTCAATGACAAATAATTTTGCCTGGAGCGAAAGAGACTTCAACTGTTGTCGCAGTTTTCTTTTTGGAAGTCTTTGAACTTCTAAAACAAGGACAATGTTTGAGATCTAGTTTTGTTTTCTAACAATTGCTGTAAGTGTGGCTATTTACGATCGAAGTTTTTTTCAGACTTAAGTTTATCATTAATTAATGGCGATCAACGATGAAAAATGTGCGTCTTACTATTTTGATAATTGTTGGAAAAAAAAATTGCAATTTTATCAGAAAGCACCTACGATTTTTGTAGTATCTTTTTGTTAAGTTCATTTAATTTTTTTTTTATTGCGAATTAGCAATACTTTAGTGGTAAATACACATTAGGTCGGAAAAACGTAATTCCCCTGTTTTATTTCTCTTTTTTTAAAAGGGGGGGGGACAACATGAGAAGCTCCAGCAATGGGTATCATGTACCTTGACTACGCCACTGCAACAACCAGCTATTGATGACAGACTTGCTCTCCAGCCCTTTACCAAACGACGAAGACTGGAGATTGTGAAGTGTGTGAGTGTGTGTATGTGTGTGTGTGTATGTGTGTGTATGTGTGTGTTTGTGTGTGCATGTGTGTGTGTGTGTATGTGTGTGTATGTGTGTGTATATATATATGTGTGTATGTGTGTGTATGTGTGTATATATATATGTGTGTGTATGTGTGTGTGCATGTGTGTGTATGTGTGTGTATGTGTGTGTATGTGTGTGTATGCGTGTGTATGTGTATATGTGTGTGTATGTATGTGTGTATGTGTGTATGTGTGTGTATTTGTGTATGTGTGTATGTATGTGTGTATGTGTGTATGTGTGTGTATGTGTGTATATATATGTGTGTATGTGTGTGTATGTGTGTATATATGTGTGTGTATGTGTGTGTATGTGTGTGTATGTGTGTGTATGTGTGTGTATGTGTGTATGTGTATATGTGTGTGTATGTATGTGTGTATGTGTGTATGTGTATGTGTGTATATGTGTGTGTATGTATGTGTGTGTATGTGTGTGTATGTGTGTGTATGTGTGTATGTGTATGTGTGTGTATGTGTGTGTATGTGTGTATGTGTGTATGTATGTGTATATGTGTGTGTGTATGTATGTGTGTGTATGTGTGTATGTGTATGTGTGTGCATGTGTGTGTATGTGTGTGTATGTGTGTGTGTATGTGTGTGTGTATGTGTATATGTGTGTGATGTGTGTGTATGTGTGTGTGTATGTGTGTGCATGTGTGTGTATGTGTATATGTGTGTGTATGTATGTGTGTGTGTGTTTCTTAGGTGACGGTGAACAGAGGTTGAAGATTGGTTGGTGGCTATGTAGTGTGGATGATCTTATCTTATATAATATAGACGTTACTTCAAAAAAAGAAGATGATTACGCCCTATAATGATGATGCAGGATAAGCGGCATTATTGTCAGCTGTCTTGGGTAGGACAGACGACTCCAGATTGACAGAATGAAAAGACGTGTTAATGAGTTAGATTTGGTTTAAAAAACTATTGTATATAACACTAAAGTCTACTACATTTATTTCATTTTGTAATGATTGCGTAACAAATGGTACATTTAGTATTTTGTTCACAAAGAAGTTATTCAAGTCTTTTCAAGTTTTACAAATTTAAATATAATATGCCGACAGCGGTTTAGTCTACCAGCAGTTCGGTGTTACGAGTCAATGACCTTCAACAACAGTGGACGAAAGGCTTAACGAGAAAAATGGTTTTCTGTATGTTTGAGGATGTTTCTGAATGGTTCAATTACGTATTTTATTATTAAATGTAAAAAAAAAAATCAAATTAAAAAATATAAGTAATAATTTGTGTATCTCATATAAATAAAACCCACTGTTGACCTTTTTTTCTTCTTTTTACCTACAGCTTTGTCACTGGGTAACACTGGCGGAGCACAGACAGATTATCTAAACAAAACAAAAACAAACTAGGCTAACATGAGATAGAGATCTACTTATCACTTGAGAGGTTTATGGGAGACTGATTGAAAGGAGTGGGGGGATTTGGTTGCTTAAACCCTCATGACACACACGAGAGGTCTCCGGAATCAAGCAACTGAGAACAAGAAATCAATACTCAGATACTTCTATTCTGTTTTTATAGTAATATTTATGACCGCTGTATGGGAACCATCCCTTTCTCTGAAGCGGCGTTTGTCAAATTGTGGGGCTCGCAAGGAGAAATGGGTGAGATTGGTCTTGTTCATGTTTTTGAAGAAAAAAATCGGTTGAATTCACATTGTGTTTAAATTTATATAACGTTCCCTTTCAGACCTTGCGATCTATGGGACAGATGATGTTAAGGTCAGCTGTTTCTTTGGCCAACGGTTAACGAGCAGGGTGTCATGTAGCCAGCACAACGACCAACCGCCTTTACTTTCCCCAACTAACATCAGGTACCCATTACGGTTGGGTGCACTCAGGGATGTCCTAAAAATCCTGAAATTTCAAAATTTTTAATTCATATTTATGTATTATACAAGTAAAGGCGACATTTTTGCTAGTTATTAGAAAATGAAATTAAATTAAGTGGCTAAATTTCATCTTTTATGAAAGACATTTCTGGTTTAGATTTAACCAATAAGCTTCTAGAGTCAACCCGTCTTTTTATATCTAACGGATCAAATTATTCTCGAGTTACATATCTTGTTGGTTTTTTTTACTTCTAATGCATGAGCAAAAAGTTACAAGAAGTCTTTCTAAAACAAGAAGATTATCTTGCGACGACCTAGCCCATTACAACACTCTTATTTTATCATATACATTATCTTCCAAATAACAGACTGTCAAGAGTCTCTACACGACGAAATAGGTGTAACTTTCATCTCTGCCGATCGATAATCTACACTAATTGACACACAACAATTTGAGTAATGATATCTATTGAAAAGACCCAGTGACAGGAGAACGTCTTTCACTCCCGGAAAAACAATTAACTCTAACCAACCTTTAACTCCCAGAAAACTAATTAACTCTAACCAACCTTTCACTCCCAGAATACTAATTAACTCTAAACAACCTTTCACTCCCAGAAACACAACTCTAACCAACCTTTCAGTCCTAGAAACTAATTAAGTCTAACCAACCTTTCACTCCCAGAAAACTAATTAACTCTAACCAACCTTTCACTCCCAGAAAACTAATTAACTCTAACCAACCTTTCACTCCCAGAAATCCAATTAACTCTAACCAACCTTTCACTCCCAGAAATCCAATTAACTCTAACCAACCTTTCACTCCCAGAAAAACAACTCTAACCAACCTTTCAGTCCTAGAAACTAATTAACTCTAACCAACCTTTCACTCCCAGAAAAACAATTAACTCTAACCAACCTGTCACTCCCTGAAACTTTTTATGTTTTCAAGAAAATCTGATTACAGACCAACAGAGCTCAAGGAAATAGTGAACTGTTTTCTACATACCAATTACCCTAGCAATCAGTGGATCAGAGTTTACACGGATGGCTCATCCCATAAAGCCACCACAAATGGAGGAGCTGGAATACTTATCGAATGGCCAGATGGAGAAAAACTAGAAAAATCCTTTGCAACTGGAGAGCTCTCTGACAGTCACAGAGCAGAAAGGGAAGCACTAGCACTAGCTGCTACCATGCTAGCAAATCATCCAAGTTCCCCTCACAGTCAGATTGTCTTTCTAATAGACGCAAAAACAACCCTCCAAAGCCTGCAAAACTCTGATTCCCCTTATATTAAAAACCTCAGAACAGCACTCACAAAGCTCAACCACAACAGCAAAAAACTGTTATTCAATGGATACCAGCTCACATACAACTAGCAGGAAATGAGAAGGCTGACACACTCGCCAAGAGTGGGAGAACAAACTCACAAGTAAACTCTGCACTCTATCCAGAAGAAATGAAGAAATTAATTGTAGATAAAATAAATGAGAAATGGACGAGCTCCCATCCAAATCACAAGAAAGATGATGCTTACTATAAGCTATCCCGACAAGACCAACGTCTAATCTTTCGACTCAGGACCGGACACAACAGAATGCGACAACACATGTTCCGGAAGCTCAAAATTGGAACCAGTGAAATCTGCCCATGTGGAGTATCACCAGAAAATGCCGACCACGTCCTCCAAAACTGCTCTCTCTACCAAGAGGCCCGTATAAGACATTGGCCCCAAATCACCCCAATAGAAAGAAAACTATATGGAGAGCTCCCTGATTTGGAAACCACTGCGCAGTTCATCTCATGTATTGGTCTAGTCATATGAACACTCCAACATAACAATGAGAACGATGAAGAAGGAAGAAGAACTCCCTGAAACTAATTAACTCCAACCAACCTTTCACTCCCAGAAAAACAATTAACTCTAACCAACCTTTCAGTCCTAGAAACTAATTAACTCTAACCAACCTTTCACTCCCAGAAAAACAATTAACTCTAACCAACTTTTCACTCCTAGAAACTAATTAACTCTAACCAACCTGTCACTCCGAGAAACTAATTAACTCCAACCAACCTTTCACTCCCAGAAAAACAATTAACTCTAACCAACCTTTCACTCCCTGTTCACTCCCAGAAACTAATTAACTAATATGTCTATGCTGCAAGATTTAATTTCCTTTCCTTTTTTTCTATCTACCACAAAATTAATGAACTATTACAAATGAATTAGTTAATTAATTATTTTTTTTATTGATTCAAGTGTTGTCAAGGATAATAAATAATTGTTCAAAGTTTCAACTTGACCCGAGATAAAGAAGTGGGGAACAAGTGTAAAAGAATCCAGACAGACAAACAGACAGACAGGGTGAGTGAATATGAACTTTGTAAAAGTGCCTGCAGTCTAACCGTACATACAACTGACTGGAGCGTTCTTACTTAAGTATCCATGTGTCACTCTAGTCGTAAATGTTCATTAGAGACAATCTACCAAGTCATTGGTTTTCCTGGCTGATACAAAGCACTAAGACATGAAACGGCTTACTTGAATCAGCCAACGACTTATCATAATTTAAGTCTATATAAACATAAACCTGTCACAAGGCTTATCCAATAGGTCATTTTTTTTTATCGAGTTTAAAATTGAACGCCGCATGTAGTGTTACCATTTCCATTGTTTTCTTTAATCTCCTTTCTCGCAGTCTTTCTAAATTTAGTGTTTTTAGTAATGGTACGGCTGATACTAGGCATGTATAAACTGAATTATTTTTAGCCTATGCGTCAACCATTTCACCAAGAAAAATACTTGAAATTTCTTAAAAAGAAAAATACTTGAAATTTCGTAAAACACTTCCGCAAAATATTAATATTCGTGATTCCCATAAACAAAGGAAGGTAACTGTTTGGGGCTTGTGATTAGCAACGGATAGTAGGTGAGGCCAAAGTGCGCTCTCCCAAGGACGATATAAAGAGACGCTGATAAGTCCTCACATGGTACACCTTCATTCAACATTACTTATTTTTGACTACATTTAATATTTTGTAAGTAGTCCTGTCCTGTGCATTGTTTAGAAACATTTTTTTGTTTACTGTTCCATGCTGTACTGACTACATCCTTATGACACAGCGATAAAAAGTTATATTTAGTACATTGTAGTTCGAATCAAGGGATTTCTGAATTCATAAAGGACTGATTGGTACATGTAATAATTTATCATATTTTTCTTATTCTTCACTAGTAGTTCATATTTCAAATTCTTCACTAGTAGTTCATAATTCATATTCTTCACTAGTAGTTCATAATTCATAATCTTCACTAGTAGTTCATAATTCATATTCTTCACTAGCAGTTCATAATTCATATTCTTCACTAGCAGTTCATAATTCATAATTTTCACTAGTAGTTCATAATTCATATTCTACACTAGTAGTTCACAATTCATATTCTTCACTAGCAGTTCATAATTCATATTCTTCACTAGCAGTTCATAATTCATATTCTTCACTAATAGTGCATATGTCATATTCTTCACTAGTAGTTCATGATTCATATTCTTCACGAGTAGTGCATATTTCATATTCTTCACTACTAGTTCATAATTCATATTCTTCACTAGTAGTTCATAATTCATATTCTTCACTAGTAGTTCATAATTCATATTCTTCACTAGTAGTTCATAATTCATATTCTTCACTAGTAGTTCATAATTCATATTCTTCACTAGTAGTTCATAATTCATATTCTTCACTAGTAGTTCATAATTCATATTCTTCACTAGTAGTTCATAATTCATATTCTTCACTAGTAGTTCATAATTCATATTCTTCACTAGTAGTGCATATTTCATATTATTCACTAGTAGTGCATATTTCATATTCTTCACTAGTAGTGCATATTTCATATTCTTCACTAGTAGTTCATAATTCATATTCTTCACTAGTAGTGCAAACCCATTCAAGACAAACATTAAGACACAATTAAGATTCTAAAGTTAACAAGGGAAACATTTTGAAAATAATGTTTTTAAAGATAATACCTTAATTCTACAGCTTACAAAAATAAAATATTTTAAACAAAATTTTAGCTCCAATTGGGTATGAAATTAGTTGACACCTCAGGTTCTGAATCGAACGATCCTACCAGGAAAACAAGCGCGTGTATTCTATAAGATATCTTTTAATTATTGGTACGTTCATTACACGCAGAACTTTTAAGATCTAGATATAGATCTACTTCGAAAGATCTAGTCTAGATCTAGAATTCTAGATCTTTCTCTAGATATAGAACTAGACGCTATCTAAATTAGATTTACGTAACAATATAAGCAAAGCTTAGATAAACTATCAATAAAGTTAATGCAACTTTAAATTTAATAAACAAAGTTTTTTGCTTTCATTGAATAATCCTAATGATATAGATTTTGGCCTTTTAATCTAGACAAAGATGACGATGCTCAAAACTTTCCTTAACATTAATTGAATCGATAATGCCTTACATTCGGAAATTCCCGAACGTGATACTCTTTTCAAGAACGATGTTGGATCTAGACCTAGATTTATTCTTTAGCCAAATTTACATTTTTTTTTACTTTGAAAAATTATAACGGTCTAATTAGAGTTTTCCCAGTGTGGCCAAAAAGCTAGTTATTCTTTTCTCAACAATATACATCAACTGTTAAATTTTTAGGAAAATCGTTTGAACCGTTTTTGAGATGAGCATCCAGGATGGGTTCAGACTGGTTCCTGGCTGGTTACAGATTCCATGAAGTTCTGACTTGAATAGAGGTGTTGTAAAAAACAAAAAAAAATCTGAGCGAGACCACTCTTTATAGAAGGCCTGAACACTGACCAGCGACGTGGTAAACACCTGTGTGACGTGGTAAACACCTGTGTGACGTGGTAAACACCTGTGTGCTGTGGTAAACACCTGTGTGACGTGGTAAACACCTGTGTGCTGTGGTAAACACCTGTGTGACGTGGTAAACACCTGTGTGCTGTGGTAAACACCTGTGTGACGTGGTAAACACCTGTGTGACGTGGTAAACACCTGTGTGCTGTGGTAAACACCTGTGTGCTGTGGTAAACACCTGTGTGACGTGGTAAACACCTGTGTGACGTGGTAAACACCTGTGTGACGTGGTAAACACCTGTGTGACGTGGTAAACACCAGTGTGCTGTGGTAAACACATGTGTGCTGTGGTAAACACCTGTGTGACGTGGTAAACACCTGTGTGCTGTGATAAACACCTGTGTGCTGTGATAAACACCTGTATGCTGTGGTAAACACCTGTGTGCTGTGGTAAACACCTGTGTGACGTGGTAAACACCTGTGTGACGTGGTAAACACCTGTGTGCTGTGGTAAACACCTGTGTGCTGTGGTAAACACCTGTGTGCTGTGGTAAACACCTATGTGCTGTGGTAAACACCTGTGCTGTGGTAAACACATGTGTGCTGTAGTAAACACCTGTGTGCAGTGGTAAACACCTGTGTGCTGTGGTAAACACCTGTGTGCTGTGGTAAACACCTGTGCTGTGGTAAACACATGTGTGTTGTGGTAAACACCTGTGTGCTGTGGTAAACACCTGTGTGACGTGGTAAACACCTGTGTGCTGTGGCACAGGTTGCGACGTTGCAGGTCAGTGTCCAGGCCTTCTATGACGATTGCTCTGAGTCACGATTTCGAAACTTTACCATGACAGAGAAGATAGAGGACACCGAAGACAACAACAGACACGGGTATTCTGTAGTTTCCATAGCAATTCAATCATTAAATAAACTTCACTGGAACTGGTCTAAGAACGTAGGTGCTTATCAGGTAGACAGCAACAAGCGAACCTAAACCGACCGAATCTTTACGGCAACTGTTCTGCCTTTAGATTATGCTTATTCCTTACTCTTGGAATATTTTCCTGATTATTTAAAGCTTATATTAATTCACTCTGTCCGTTAAAAAAGTTTGAACAACGTATTTCTCCCACACTCATTGTCGAATCAAGTTAAAACTTCCCACAACCATTTATTGGCGAGGACAATACATGTAATACTGTGATGCCCAAAATACGGCCCGCGGGCCACATCTGGCCCGCGACGTGGCCCCATACGGCCCACCGCAACGTTTGCAAAAGTGTAGAAAATCCCCTTTCGTAAAAAAAAGTTTCAGAAAAAAGTATATTTCTCTACGTTAGTGTAAATGGATTGGTACCACCATATTTTGTTTTATAAAGATAGAGTTGTTTCTTTAAAGGACATGATTAGTTTTGTGAAACCAAACACATAAATAAATTATTGGCATTTTCAGTTTGAGACGCGATTGCTATATTTCAACTAGAAAGGAGAATTGCTGAGAATATTTACGAAAAAAAAATGTCCGACGTCGAATGCCAAAATAAAAAGGTTTTCTAATGAACTGTGTTCCGAAATAAAGAATCCTTTTGGCGTTGTCAACTTTTCTCTTAACAATACAAGACGAGATGAAAATATGGGTAGATATCCCCATTAAAATAGACAAACCAGTTTTCGAAAGGTTTTCTATTGCCGCTGAAGATATATACCGCTAAAAATCTTGGCATTTATTCGCGGTAAAAAAAAAACAGCAGTTTTAAAATCAGAGAAGTTAGTAGCTATGAGGAGCATGCATGGGACCAACACTAGCAAAGTCCTGTCAAAGAAGTTTCAATCAACACAGAGGATCTTTGTCTTGCTTGGGAGAAATTAGTGGAAGTGACTACTGATGGTGGGATAAGTATACTTGACAGCAAGAGTTATTAGAAAAGTTGTTGAGTCAAATGGACCCAGCCTCGGTTGCTTTATTGAATTATTCACCAGCAAAGTCTATGTGTCAAGCTGTTCAGTCTGAACCAGGCGATGATGATCGTGTTCAGATTGAACAATGTTCGTCGTTTCGAAAATCTATCTGCGGCCAATGTGTCAAGTGCGAAGACAGAGCTTCAACTGGAATTGACTTACAAAGCTAAACATCCCTTCTTGACAAATTTCAGGTGATTCATATAATGAATTTCTACTCTATTTTGCTTGCAGAAAAATTTCTAAATCTTCGAACGCGTTAACGATGATACCAATAATGACTTATTTGTGAGAACAAAACCTTTTCAGTGATGAATCGGTGACATTACGTAATCGTCTCACGGACGAACACATAGAGTTCTATATTCAGGGCTCCAACTCGGCGTCTCATCTATGCAGCCGGATATTTAAAAGTTGGTTTCGGATACACTTTCATGAATCAATGTAAGTACTAGATTCACTGGTATCTAATAAAAATGGTTTATTGTCTATTTCCCGTTCTTTTTACTGTTCTGTTGATTTGGCCCGCGAGACGATTGTTGGAAATTAAAGTGGCCCGCCGACCGAATAAATTTGAGAATCACTGATGTAATAGAATCCTGCCAGTATCCAGACAGTACAGAGTAAGTTAATATAAGCTTTGAATTATTTTTTTCTAAAAACTGGTTTCAATTTTCTTCGATGCGCCCATGAACAAGACCATCAAGTCAAGACCATCACTGAGTTTGCACGTTAAACTTTGTTTTAGTAGCTTTCGTTTTATCTACTTTGAATGTGACCTCGTGACCTTTGCCCCTAAGAAATTGTTAGCTTTCGGTTCCGTTTCTAATTCGTTATTCAAGATTTATTTTGTTAATATCTATTTATACTACTACGTTTTTTAAAACTCTACAGATCACAATGTCTGTACTGATGAAATTGATGGTCAGCCTGATAGTTTGTTCATACCTGGTCTCTGCCATAAATATTACTAGCCTTTCATCCGCCTGTCAGACAACCATTGACCACTCAGGTTACAGTGACAAGATTTCAAACTGCAATAGTTTAACTTCTACATCAGCAGCAAAATTAACGCTTGTAGTCAACGGCTTCTGTACAGAATTGGAGTTTTACAATATTGAATCAGCTACGTGTGGTCAAAGCAGCGGGAGTCGAAGCAGCAGTGATGCCAAAACCAGTTTTTACAATGCCTTCAACAACGTGTCAGCGAATTGTCAAGGCAGCGGCTTTAGTTGCATTAAAGACTCTATCAGTGGCATTCTGATGAAGCAACAAGAGAAATATTGCATTCTCATGAACATCGATCTGAATGGGAATTCTCTGAAGTCGTGTCTTACTAACCCGGATTCAGGGTGTACATCAGATGAATTCAACAGACTACAGTCAGCAGCCTGCGCCAATAACAACACATCAGCAGATCAAAAGTTTGCGAACGCAGTGCTCGGCACCACCCAAGCGTGCCAGTCTAAGATCTCATACTGTGGTGGTAGAAGCGATGACGCTAAAGCTATGGTCGCTCAGGAGCGATACTGTGACGCATTCAACATCAAAGTTGGCACCGACAGCACGGAAACGTGTTTTACCAGCGCAGGAGGCTGCACTTCTGCTGAGTTCTCCACTCTTAAAGAAGCTGCTTGTGATGCGTCGATCTTAACTTGGAATCTCATTACTGTAGTTCTAAGTTACATAACTGTATTCAATTTTATGTAAAGACATAACTATTATTTAAACCAAAATTTGAAAGTTAAATAATGTAATAATTCTTTCTGTTTAATATGATGTATAAGCAGAAAAGTGACTTTTATTAATCAATTTCGGGCTTTGTGATTATAAATATAAATTTATGCAATTTTGGTTGACTCTAAAAAGATCAATAATATCAAAAGTGTAAGAAGATGGGAATTCACATATTATCTTCAATAAAGTTGTAATCACAACATATACAGTTCCTTGGTATCTTTATAAACAACACTTTAAATGTGTATGTTACATTTAAAGACTAGCTCGAACTAGATCTAATAGACACTTACAATTATATTCTGGCATTCAGACAAAAGGACAAATTGATCAAGAAATATGAATTAAAAACCTGGTCATTGTAATTTATTACTTCAATAATAAAATAACATTGACTAAGTTTGTATGTCTACCCCTAATGTACAACTTATGAAAGCTAGCGCCTCTATTTTAATGCCCATTAAGTCATAATTCAATAGTTCTTTTATTTCGGTCTTGATTCTATTGCGCTATGTATTTAGTTTTATTTTTTACTTTACCTTATGTATGAATGAAACAGTATCAATGAGAAGATTAGACTGTCCAAACGTTCAACTAGAGTCAGAAAGTTTTGAAAGGGTACATAGTACATACATATCTTCTTTCTTTTTTTTTTTACAACGCCTATGTGAGCTCACTGTCTGGTAAAATGAATGTTTTTTCTCCCATTTTTTGGTTCAAGTTAAAACTTTGCACAATCATCCATTGTACCTGACAAGACATGAATCAATTATAAAAATTAAACAATTAGTTAATTAATTGTTGGTGATTAATTATGTTGTTTGATTTCGAAAAAGAGAATAAATGCTACTTAATGAGAGATGTATATATATATATTTAGTCCCCTTATTACGTTTTGACACGTTTTTTTTCTCCCACTTCCTATTGAAATTGTGCATAATTATTCCTAGTCGATAACACTACACGAATCAATCCAAAAAATTAACCGATTAGCTAATCATTTAGTACTAATTAATTAATTTTATTTCATATACCAAAAGGAAAGCTAAACCCTGCAATTTTCAGATAAATGGCATTAATTAGCAGTTACTTCCCCATAGCTAAGCTTTGGTTTTTAAAAATAGTATTATTTTTTCTTTTGCATGTTTTGTTTGCATTAAAGATATGAGAGAAAAGAATTGCAGCGTAGACGACAAAAAACTTAATGTAATCACTGACTGACTGACTGACTGACTGACAGGCTTACACTAGATAAGATTACAACGTCTAGCTAAAACCACGAATCTGACTTGATGGCTGTCTGACTCATTATCCTCTCTGGACATTGATGACACTAAAAGGGATATGCCCAACTTGATAAAAGAAAGATAATCTTGCTTTAAAAAATTGATTTGCATTCCTATGACAAGCTAAGGGCTAGATGGTTATATTTAGATAAGCATGCGACCTTTTTCTTTTTCACATCTCCAACAAACAAACACAAATATACTCTACATAACTGGAAACATTTTGTCTACAATTACTAACATAACAAGACATAAAAAATCAGTCATGTGTATATTTAATTCTTGGTTAATTGTTACCAAGCTTATATCAACTCACTTAGCCTAGTTGTCTATTCTAGTACAAAGTTGAAACTTTACCCCATTATTTGTTGTACTTAGCAACATGAATCAATTTTAAAACATTAACCAATTAGTTAATTAAGTATTGGTAATTAATTATTTTGTTTGGTATCGATAAAGGAAAATAAATGCTACTTTTAAAGACATGTGGCTGTATATGTGGAGTTATTCCCATTCTTACCTTTTGTACACGTTTTTTCTCCAACTTCCCTTCTCAAATCAAGTTGACTTTCAGCATTGTTATTTATAGTCGATGACTTTTCATACGAGTGAACACAAATATTAGCCAATTAGTTAATCGATTAGTGGTAATTAATTATTGCGATATATGGCAGTGATTTTGCAGCTTTTTCCATTACATAAGCTTTGTTGTTGTTTTTTTTTTAAATATATTTTAAAAATATTTTGCTTGTTAGCGGCCCCCGTAAGGGGAAAAAGCCGTTATTAGGTTTGTGCAAAATGTCCGTCTGTCCGTCTGTCCGTCTGTCCGTCTGTCCGTCTGTCACACTCAGATCTCGAAAACTAGAAGAGATATGAAAAATATTATTTCATCATTAAATCCGGCTTGAAAAGTTTAGGTGCAACGGCTACTTTTGGTTTTCTAAAAGCAAACCGTTTAATTTATAAAATTAATTATGCAAGCGATTTTTTCATAAAAATACACCAATTCTAAAACAATTACGTAAATGTAAGGGAGGCAATGTTACAATATGCTAACAAAGATGGACAATTTTTGTGTATTTTCAGTATCACTAAGTCAAATATATTTTTAAAATGTACAGGAAATGTTTACAACAAATACAAATAATAGTTAAAGACGTTTTTTCTGGTCAACTAGCTGCTAAAATTAAAAGAAAACATTTCTGTTTGTTTATAAAGGCTAATAATGCACTTTGTATGTAAATATCACGCACATTTTTTTAAATGGACTTTTTATGCAGCGATTTTCGTGCAGTAGCGTAACGTCGCAACATGATCAGTTGCTAAACCAATTCCTTAAACTTTTTTTAAAAATCAGATTTTATTTATTTTTTGTTTAGTGCCCCCATCCGAATAAAAGAAGCTTATTTTTGTGCGTTTTGTCTGTTGGTCGGTCTGTCCGTCACGATTAGATTTAAAAAACTAGAACTCTAAAAGCTATTGAAAATCTGATTTACCCTTTAATGTTCCTCCCATAACATCTCAATAGTTTTAAGTATCTAAAATTGATTGTTCCGGATTTTTTTGTGCAAAACTAATCAACGCCAACAAATGTTTGTTTGCTCTTCTAACTTATATTGCATTCAATTTCCATGCTTAAACGTTGCAAAAACACATTATCAATAATATGTTGTTCCGTTTTTTATGTAAATAGCATATTAATGCTAAATCATAATCTCTATACTGACTTATATTTCATTAAGTGTAAAAATGTTCCGGATATTGTTTTATAAAACATGAATTATGCCTAATGATTGTTTGAAATCGCATAAGGCTTTTAAAAAAAGTAATTTACTAGAATTGATTACTGAAAATTACTTTTTAGACATTTAATTTTCTTGTAAAACATAACATAGAAGTTTTGTAATCGATAAAGAAAGTTCCGGATTTTGTTTCTTACAAATCGTCGCCAGAAATTTCCGAATTTATTTAAAAATCTACTAACGCCAAATAATTGTTTGAACTCCCTCTTCTAATTAATAAACAAATAATCTTCTCATTTACGAAATAATGTTTTTACGGATTTTTATGAAAAATATTTTAACTCACTACTCTCTTACAGTACATTTAACTTTCTACCTAAAACATTAAAAAATCTAATTATCGTTAATATTATGTTCCGATTTTTAAGGAAAACAGAATCCAAACACCAAAGTAAGGTATGAAAATCTCTCCACGTGGCTGTAGTACATCTAATTTTTATACGAGACCATCCAAAAAATTTAATTAACGGTATTACATTTATCTGAAATTCTCTTTTTCTTTTACTATTTATACAAACATCCGGAACAATCTATTATATAAACTTTTCAATTGTGTTCATACCTAAAAATTATTGCGATGTTTTGAAACGTAAAATAAAGGTTAATCAATTTTTAATAACTTTTAGTTGTTTTTTTTATATCAAGATAACGGACAGACCGACTGACAGACAAAACGCAAAAACAATGTGGCTTTGATCCTTTTTAAATAATATCTATTAGAACTCAGTGCACCAATGTCTATGAGCCCTCGTTAAATATCTCGTGTAAATAAAGACATTTTTTTTATGGTACCGGTACTAGCCTATTGTGAGGTAATGGAATTTTTTTTCTTTGACGTCATATGAATGGACTCTTTAAATGTAATGTTAAAAGAACGCACTCGGTGCACCAATGTCTATTAACCCTCGAAAATATTTGCTTGTATTAATGAAAACATATTTTAGTCTAACTAAGCCGTGTGACGTAGTGTTTTTTTTTTTTTCCTTTGACGTCACATGGAATGAATTCTTTAAATGAAATGCTAAAAGAACGCACTCGGTGCACCAATGTCTATGAACACTCGAGAAATGGCTCGTGTTGATAAAGGTGATTTTTAGTCTAGCTAGGCCTTGTGACGTAGTGTTTTTTTTTCCTTTGACGTCATATGGAATGAATTCTTTAAATGAAATGCTAAAAGAACGCACTCGGTGCACCAATGTCTATGAACACTCGATAAAAGGCTCGTAATGATGAAGGCGATTTTTATTCTAGCTAGGCCGTGTGACGTAGTGTTTTTTTTCCTTTGACGTCATATGGAATGAATTCTTTAAATGAAATGCTTAAAGAACGCACTCGGTGCACCAAAGTCTATGAACACTCGATAAATGGCTCTTATAGATGAAGGCGATTTTTAGTCTAGCTAGGCCGTGTGACGTAGTGTTTTTTTTTCCCTCTGACGTTATATGGAATTAATTCTTCAAATGAAATGAAAAAAGAACTCGGTATAGTAATGTTTATTAAGCCTCGTTATGTGACTCGCGTTTAAAAAAGGAATGATATCTTGATTTAGATCTAATCTAGATTTTTTAAACTAGATCTAGATTTTTATTACAGTATATCTAGATCTGGATTTATATTCTAATTAAAATTATTTTAGAGTCTAGATCTAGAATTTCTAGATCTAGTTTAGACTAAAATAGACTAGATTAAGATGTAGAATTTCAATTTCTAAACTTAAAGTGTAAAAAAAAAGTGTAGATTTTCATTTCCAAACGTTTTGATCAATATTGTAATGTTTTAATATACTAAAACTAATCTACTATTTTTTTTTTAAATTTAAATTTAAATTTACGGCAAATGAATCTTTGAAACATTATTACTTTTGACCATCGGATGGCTGCCTGGTCATGCGGTTTGCGCGCTGGACTGTCGTTCAGATTTATGGATGGCCCAGGGTTCAAACCCTGCCCGCTCCCATCCCCCGTCGTCCTGCGGGAGGTTTGGACTAGGAAGTAATTATCTTCAACTCTGAAGGAACATCCGAAACGTGTAAAACATTTTACATCAAAATTAAATCACCTCTTTAATATTATTTGCGAATATGCAGATCCGACAGGGATCCGACTTCGACGGGGGCCGCCTCTGAGTTTGTGTAACACAAACTCTCTTTGTAATCTTGTTTTTCTTATATGTTTCCATTTTCTTTGATTAAATGGAATTAGGGTCCAAATAGACAAAATAATAGAATATGTATATAACAGGGTTTGTGTAGTCAGAAATGTGGGACTTTAACAGTTTAAAAAATTAACTAAGAATTCTTATGCATTGAAATCGAGCTTCAAATCTATGATACAAATGAAAAAAAAAAGACTCTGCCATTCTCACTCGAATTCCAAAGAAACGACAGCATCAGAATAGCAGGAAAATGACGATGATGCCCCTATAAAGGAATCTAGCTTTTGACAGACATTAATAAATTAATATCTAAAGTCTACTATATTCTTAATTTAGGAATGGAGACATGCTGCTAGAAGCAGGAACGGTGTGTTAATGTTGGTCTGTAATTTGAACATTTTTTGTAGAATTCGACCATCTGAATAGAACAACGTGTTTTAGGAATTGTTGACAGTTGGGACTATCATATAGAGAATACATTTTAAACAAAAGGATTTCCCTTACACTTTTTTTTTAATTTTATACTCATTAACCCGGGCATGCTACCCTGCCTCATAGTGGCGCCCGGGCATGCTACCTTGCCTTATAGTGGTGACGGGCATGTCACTCTGCCTCATAGTGGTGCCGGGCATGTCACTCTGCCTCATAGTGGTGCCGGGCATATCACTCTGCCTCATAGCGGTGCCGGGCATGTCACTCTGCCTCATAGCGGTGCCGGGCATGTCACTCTGCCTCATAGTGGCGCCCGGGCATGTCACTCTGCCTCATAGTGGTGCCGGGCATGTCACTCTGCCTCATAGTGGCGCCCGGGCATGTCACTCTGCCTCATAGTGGTGCCGGGCATGTCACTCTGCCTTATAGTGGTGCCGGGCATGTCACTCTGCCTCACAGTGGCACCCGGGTGGAAACGATCGTAAGAGGAAACGATTAGGCTAAAGTGTAGCAAAACAAGACTCCCGTGTGGGTGCCTAAGGGGGTGCGAGAGCATCCTCATTGCACTGCGCGGAGTTGTAAAAAAGCTCCCACAACCTTGTCACAATCCAGGCGCTGTTCCTCAAGGGGCCGTTACAAAAATGGCGTGTCCCGCACGGTTAGCCTGGCATAGAAAAGGAAAATGGCGGGGGTCTTAGTAGATCTATATGCGGCCTCTTGCCGTGAGTCTGACCCACCCGTCAGACAAAACAGTGTACACGGTTTTCATACAGGCCGGTGAGAGGGAGCTCTTGTTCACTTTTGCTGGCCTAGAGTTCCAAGAGCCGAAGGCTCAACTCTACTTGACAGTTTAAGAAGAAGAAGAAACTCGCTAAAAAACTAATCTGAAATAAAAGATATCTGCCCCATGTCAGAGGCGGACTGGCTATATGAAATGCCCGGTGGGCCGGTAGGGCCACATAAATGACCGCATGAATTTTCAGATTTTATAATATTCTCTTTAATAGCAAGACTTTGAGACACTTCATTAAAAAAAAAACCCACATCTTACACACTTTAAAGTCTAATACTAATCTAAAACATTGCCGTAAATACCCTATAAATGTATATAGTTCTTCCATACTAGACAATAAACACTAAACGTAATGCTTTTATTTCTCATACAGAATGACGTTAGTGTGAATCTATTCGGATGAATCTATAAAGGAACCAACAACAACGTAGTCCAGTCATACGAATGGTTTGATGGACTTGTCGAATTATCTCGAAGTCCTTCATAAATCAAAATTAATTATATTGAACATTGTAGCAATGCGTGGATTAGAATCAAAATACAAAACAATAGAAAACTAAGGAGCAGAAAGTCAGTCAGATAAAAAACAACTTTTGCTGAAATCCCGTGCGAAAAAAACGTAGTCAAATTATTTCCAGTTTTCTCACAAGCACAAGAGATTCACCAACCTTATGGTGACAGCATTTGAAAAAAAAACAGGCTTGACGTCATAATAGACGCTAATACCAAGACGTCAAAGTTATAGACTATAGTCGAAATACGTAAGAGGTTTTTTTTTTTAAATATGAAATAATCTTGACAACATTTGTTTTAATTGTAGTGGGGAGGACCTGATATACGGGTCGGCTGAACTTGACCAAGCACCGGTCAGCACAGGGTCAAGTTGACCTCTGCCCCGGTAGCTGAGATTTGAATTCCTTTTCCTGCTGGCATCCTCCATTGAAACTTGCTGCTACGCACCTACTCCAATACTACCTTGTCTGATCCTGCTGTGTTTGTCCTAAGTTCATTGTTTTGACCAAGGCTGCAGGTAAACACATTTTTACTGTTTCTTGTATATCATATATTCTTGTTTATTTTTTATATAGCATATTGCTACCCAGGTTTTGTCCTCATTGTCGGACTACCTTTGTTTTGTAGTTTTGAGATGCCTTTGGAAGGAAGGCCCACTCTGTATATAACGTGGGGACCTCAGTTCCTATTTTGTTTTTCTTGTCAGTCGAGCTCATATCTTATGAGCCAAGCCCATTGTATCTTTTGTTTGTGAGTCAAGCTCACCATATTAATTGTCCCTCTTGTAAATATATTCCTATAACCAGTTGTAGATACTGGCTGTTAAGAAACAGTGTATAGATTTGTTCTATTTAATTGTCATAGCTTTGTAAGAAAAGGTAAGAGCGAAGCTCTTCAATGTATGTTAGTTTTAGATAGAACTAGTTGATTTATTTTTTGAAAATTACTTTGTCATTTATTTTTATAATGTTTGTTGGTGTTCCATATCACTCTTGTGTTTATAAAAGAGATGATTGGTTCACACTATAAGAATTTCTTTTTTTGTTTTTTTTTTTGTTTATTTCTAGTATTTATACCTGATGTTGTGTTTACAAATTGGTCTGTTCATTTAGACCATATAATTATGTTTATTTTATGCCCATTAGTAATTATGTTGTATGTTTGCCTTTGGCAGGTTTTTTGTGTACATTAAACTTGAAACAAGCCTCCTGACTTGCCTCGTCATTTTGGTTGTTATAATTCTGTGCTGAACCCACCACATAATAATAATAATAATAATAATAATAATGTGGGCGAGTCGATTGAACACATTATGGCAGGATGTCCAGCCCTATCAGAATCAGCCTACCTGGGTCGCCATAACCAAGTTGCAAAGTTAATACACCAACACCTGGCTTTGACGTACTAAATACTCTCCGCAAGAGGTTCTCGAGTCTACTGAACATCTGCTGTACTGGGATAGGCCTATTCTGACCGACAAAACGGTAGATTTTAATCGCCCGGATCTGCTGTTCATCGATAAAAAAGAAAAAAACGCTACCATTATCGATATCGCCGTACCACTGTCTCATAATTTAAGAAAAACTGAGATAGAAAAACAAAGAAAATATGGGAACCTAGGCTTGGAGATTAAGCGTCTATGGAAATTGTCCAAAATAACAATATACCCCATTGTTATATCAACCGAGGGGATAATAACAACTGACCTCACAGACACCTTCAAGGCCTTTAACATTCCTAGGAACATCTTCGTTGCCTGTCAGAGGGCGGTACTGCTGCAGACCTGCCACATCACCAGAAAATTCCTCAGTGGAAACTGTTAAAGGGACTACGATGAATTTTGTTTCTCTTTAGCGAAACTCGACCCTGGCAGCGCCAGAGAATGACTACTCGTTCATTTCTAACATAATAATAATAACCCTGATTTGCTGCTCATCGATAAAAAAGAAAAGGCCGCTACCATTATTGACATCGCCGTACCACTATCTCATAATTTAAAAAAAACTGAGCTGGAAAAACAACGAAAATATGGAAACCTTGGCTTGGAGATTCAGCGTTTATGGAAATTATCTAAAATAACAATATACCCCATTGTCATATCAACCGAGGGAATAATAACAACTGACCTCACAAACACATTCAAGGCCCTTAACATTCCGAGGAACATCTTCGTTGCCTGTCAGAGGGCGGTACTTCTGCAGACCTGCCACATCACCAGAAAATTCCTCGGTGGAAACTGATAAAGGGACTACGATGAATTTTGTTTCCCTTTAACGAAACTCGACCCTGGCTTCGCCAGAGAATGAATACTCGTTCTTTTATAATAATAATAATAATAAAAATAATAATCTTTATTGTCCATGTGAAAATCTGTCTTACAATTTGTGCATTACACCAAACAAAACATAGCTATAAAAAAAGTTTCTATTTAATGATTTGATTGCCAGAGGAACACAAAGAGTTTTTGTTTCTGTTGTTTTTTTTTTGTCTTGTATCTTTTTGTGATGGTAAAATCACAAAGTCCTGACCCAAAGGGTGATTTTTTTAATTTCTAGAATCTTTTTAGCCTTACTGAATGTAAGGATTTTAAATTACCTTCAAACAAGTGAACTTGTTTTTCTGTTGTGTTTGTAGTCAGCTCTAAGATGCAGACAGTTAAAGTAGATTTAGATGTACATAGTATTGTGAGTTAAAGTTCCCTTTTCACACCTTGCTTTCTTCAGGGCAGTGATGCTAATCGTTGGTCTTTGGCCAACGGTTAAGAAACAGGGTGTCATGTGACCATTACAACGAGCAACCGCCTTTACTTTCCCCAAATAAAGTCAGGTACCCGTTAGAGTTGGGTGGACTCAGGGGTGCCCCAAAATTCACGAAATTCAAAATCCCAGTCATCATCAAGATCTAAACCCAAGACCCCAGGTTCGTTAGCCAACCGCGTCCTTGTGAGATGGGCAGTTCAATATTGTAAGAGTAAGAATTGTATTTGTAAATTGAAGTCCATATGCCTGAGATAATGGCAAAGAGTGAAACTAAATCATAAACAATATGTTCGTTGCTGGAGGATCTTCCATTACATGTATATGTTAATGTATATGGTAGCAGGAGAGATTCCCCCCTCTACTTAGTTCCATTAGTTATAAACATTATTGGATAGAGCTATATAGATAACTACTTTCGATACATTATTAAACTTTACACAATGCTCGTGAGGACTTGTATAATTGGATGCCCATTATGTGGCATAAAGTTTGTGGGCCGGATTGTATAAAAATTGCCGGGCCAATTTTGACACCCAGTCCGCCACTGCCCCAGGCCTACACCTCCCTAAAAGTCAAAAGCACTTATCCACTCTTTATGTTATGCAAACCGTTGGGGGCTAATTTATCGTTAACTGATAAACTGAGTGTCCTAACAAACTGATTGCACAATGACTAGCAAAATAAGAAGTACCATTTATAGAACAGGGAACTTAACCTTGTCAAAATATTAGAGCATGCCATAGAAACGATAAGAGCACAATATGCTTTAGACATTTGAACAGAAGCCTCTAGCGTTCCAATGTTAAACTCCTATGGACTATGGTCTGTTGAAGGATAGCTAGACTGTAATAATGTGAATAAAAAATTTAAATACTTAGGTTCAAACTATTGGTGTCCTATCATGTCAAAATCCTGTAAACTTTCTGTATCTCTTGGTAGAATACACTCAATATAGTAATGGATAAGGAGCAACTCAAATTGTCATCAGATCTGTGTGAACATACTGCATAAAGTCACCGACATGTCAGTGGTCATGAGAATCGAGATAAAAACATTTGACATATTTGAAATCTATAATTTTTGGGAGTTGTGTCACATCTCAGAAATTACTAAAAAATTGTGTATATTAATAAACAACTTGTTCGCAATCGCGACTCTTTTAAATACATCTCTCGGATCGAAAGTCTTTAGCGACCTTCATTGGATGCATTTTGAAATGTAATTCTATTTTTGTTTCGATTTCAGTTTTATGACGTAAAAGTGGTTCGGCTATATCCAAACATTCATTCGAAACGTTGATATGGTTTTGAAGAATTGTTTTAAATCCAATCCAGGTTTAAATCTTTTGTTGACGTTTTAAAAAAAAAATGTCCATATGCCCATCAATGTTCCTGACAACAACCGATTCAATTGTAAGACTCTACATTTCAAGCCAAACTTATACAGAATGTTCGGAAATCTCATCTTACATTTGAACTCTTTTTAAAAGAAGTTTTGAAAAATATTTTCTGCGTTTGTAATGCTACATGCACACAGTCTTTTCCGCGCCAGATATCTAGCAAGTGTGCCAGCATAGAAAATAGATGTCTATGTCTATGTGTGCCAGAGTGAATTTAAAAACCAAAACTAAATGCGTCAAGTTACATGTCACACGCATTATTGCGTTTGTAAAAGCGGGGTTTCCTTGCTAGGTGCGCACTTGTCAGAATCTCTTTTATAAACATGTTTGACAGTCGGATCTGATCACTTTTGTAGACGTGTGGCACTCTGATCTGATATCTTTTGTAGACGTGTGTGACACTCTGATCTGATCACTTTTATAGACGCTTTGTAAAAATGGAAAGGGTATCTCGGAAAAGGTTTCACTGCATTCTAGTGGCGTCACTAGGGGAGGAGGGTTAGGTGTCCGCACCGGATAAAACCCATTTGAGCTTGCTGCCCAATGCGCCAAACGGCGTGGGAGGATCTAAGTCTAAGTAAGCAAAGTTGACGACCTATGTGTGACAAATCCATAAAAGTTCTTGGCAAGGCTTATTACTTAAAGCCTAGATTATCTTAACTTGTCCCACTCCGTCAGGAATTTAACATTGACACGGGCTCCACTTACGGGAAGAAAAATGTGTTGAAGACGCCAGAGAAAAAGTTTAAGAAGTTCAGAACGCAAGAAAACGCTTGGCGGAGCTAATGACACTTCCCCGGACTACTTGCTGGATGAAGTGGAAACCTGAATGCCTCTTTAATACTACCTATAGAAAAAACTTTTTTCGATTATACAAAAAAATTTAAATCATCTTCAAAATATTATTTCTAAAAGAAAAAGACTTCACGTTTAGCAGGGCGCCAACGGTAAAAGTTTGAGAAACACTGCTCATTGTCTCGGATGAAGTTTGATGCCTCTCACACTTCAGATACGAACAGTTCCATCCTTTCTTAATTTAATTTTGTGTCTTATATTCCTGAAGTTGAGCTTGAACTATTTTTACTAATTTAAGATTGCACTCGGTGCGGACCGCAACAAAAGCATCCCCCTAGTGACGCCACTGAGGTCAACTAGAGATTCACATTAAACTTTTTTTTCTAATAATGTTTCAAACCATATTTAAAGTTTTAATTTATATAAAGTTTATTACTTTAAAGCAATAATTTCCATCTTTTACATACAAAATTGTACATCTATCTTTCCTAAGACAATTCTATTCCAATTACGTATAGAAAATAGCGACTTTGAAAGTATACTCAATAGCTCGATGGTAGGATATTGTACTAAAGAGTACAAGATGCAGAGTTTTCTCACTCTGGGATTGATATAGCCTATAGTTTAGATATAAATTTTCTTAAAAAAATGAAAATCTGTGTAAACTCTTTATCTCCGTAATTAATTTCCACGTTCTGACAGATTTGTTCATTTTTTACATGTGTACATTCTACCTTGTTATGATTAAACTTCAATAACAGTTTTGTTTGTAATCAAAACACGTAACTTTTGGTACAGAATTATATTAAAATGAATTTTATTTTTATATAACACAAATACAAGTTTATGAAACCGAAAATTAATGTCATTTAATGGTGTTACATCAACGATTGTATCGTTAATTAGGAGAGAAAGAGTAAAGCCTACAAAGAAATGAAAATTTTGTCTGAATTCAAACATTATATTTAAGAGATGGAGGAACTCCTCCGTACAGTAGAGAGACTGGTTCAGTCATACTGTAAGAGAAGACACTCAGAATCATCCTTCAAAGTACTGGATGAAATTACAAAGAGAATCTTGATGGGCAACGTAAAACAATGAATCGGGCTCTCTCTTGTTTTTCTACTAAGTGTCAGGACATACAAACCTATAATTGTTGTGTTAAACGGAGGACCTGGGGTGTTTCCACGAACGTAAAATAAGTTTTTGAACATGAAATTAAAATATAAAAAAATTTAAATCTACTCTATAAAATAGCAATATGAAGTGGTTCAAACAGTTATACTAAAAACAAATAACAAAAAAAACAATGTTTATTTTAATAGAGACCATAATAAGACCTAGAATCCATATATTCAACATCCAAAATGTGTTATTAACGATGGAGTAGGTCAATGATCCTCTGGAAGTCTAGGGCTCTACAAGTATCAACTCATCAGTTGCCTCACTTGCTACAATCTCTAGTTCCTCACATCTTGACTCACACCAACTCTCGACGATACAGTCATCGACTCCTAGTAAACACAAGGGTTTCAAGCCACACTGACAGTGGCCCTAAAGAATAATATTGTAACTATCGATATAGTATAATTCTAACAATTAAACAACATCCTCCACAATTACAATGATGAAAGATCTTGAGAAAAAAATACAATGAACTTACCCACTAAAACTGGATATATGACAAAGGTTTTTCAACAGCAGCAACATCTGATACTAAACCAATCAGAACTTCAGTCAATAGCATGGTCTCATCTTACCAGTTACAAGGGGCTACTTGTCATCTATATACACATTACACACTGGTCATTCTTGCAGATCAAAACATTAAGGACTCATTCACAACAGAGGTCAAATGGAGTTGTCCAGACAAACAGTCATAATACCTTGCTTATTGGTTGTCCATAGAGATGGAAACGAACCGAACCCGTACCGAACAAACCGAACTCAAACACCACTTACCACCGAACCAAACCCGAACTTTTAAACTGATCGGTAAAAACCGAACAAACCGTCCTTACCTTGACCGAACTGAAACAAGGTTTTGGAATATTCTAGTAAGAAAAAAAATATTTTTTAGCGACATGATTTGACAGTTATCTTTAATGTTCGGAACATTCTTCTGCCTTCTTTAGCTTACCGTGTCCTTGACATCCTGTATGTGCATCTTTCCTGCGTCTATTTGGGCTATCTTCCTTTGGAATCAACATGAAGGGTGCCGTACCATTGAATATTTTTGTGTTCATGAAATGGAACATTGGAAGAAAAGAAAAGTAGACTCTGAATTAATTTCAAAACATCGAACCGCACCGAACCAGAACTTTAAAAGAGGGTTTCGATTCCCATCTCTAGTTGTCCATGAGCTGGGGGGCAGCCTCTGAGTTTATATGATAACACAAAACGCTTTTTTTTTGTTCCGTTGGTTTTGCTTTATAACACAAATTAACTTACAATTAAAATCTAATTGAATACCAAACCAGCAAACTCTCAACATTTTCCCGGACACGAATTGATAGTCTACCTTTACGCAAACGTGAAACAAAAAAAAAAAAAAGAAGGTGAATCGCTATGTAGGTCAGTTGGGCTTGACAGTGACTGTATAGTTCAAATAGTAAGTTTGGCGAACTGAACATCCGGGAACTGAGGTGTTCAACCATGGTTCAACTTTGTCGTTTTTTTCAACATGAAACTAGGATGAACTTTTATTTTCAATTTAATCTCATTCATTGTTTTCACTATTAATACGTTCACGTGACTAAACTACAATAGAAATTATAAGGCTATTACGAATTATGATCATTGAACGTGTTTTGTTAAATTTGTACTACCATAATTTCAATGTTTTAAGTACTTGAGATTATGACTGCACTGCGAATGTTTGAAAATTAAAATAATTAAGTTTCATTTTTCTATGACTAAGCCCTTTTCTGGTGTCTAAAAACGTGATGCCTGCCTGATAGTGTGATATCCGCTCCAGGCAGTGATCACAATGGTCTCAGGTTTGAACCTTGCCATCCCGTCATGGATGTGATCATTTTCATTTCTGGGGAATGTATAAAAAAATTAAAAAACGTAATTAGTGTCTGTTATTCACATTTATTTGAAACAATCTATTTTAAACACCATTGACAAGAAGCAAAAATTCATGTTGAAGCCACACAACATTTTTATTTCAAACCAAGCAATGTACTAATTCGAGTAGGTAGCCTGGTCAAGGGGTATGCGCGCTGGACTGTCGTTTGGTTCATACCCTGCCCACTGTCATCCCCTGACATCCTGCTGGAGGTTTGAACTAGGAAGTAAATTATCTTCAACTCTGAAGGAACATCCAAAACATGTCAAACAAACATTTTTAGAATTGAACGAAGTAACACGAGTATTTTTTTCTCATAGTAACATTCAAATACACTACAATATGTGTTGACCATTAAAAAGTTGTTCTCATGATATGATAGCTCTCAAGCAAACGAATCGATATATTTAAAGGGTGTTCATTTTTCCCTTGTAGTTCTTTATAATTGTCCTAAAAGTTGAGACTAAGACCCTTGGAATTCTAGGCCTATGGAAGGTAAAGAAGTAAGTAAAGTTTCATTTCAGGCCTTGCTTCCTATAGGACAGATGAATTTAAGATCATCTGTTTATTTGGCAAATGGTTAACGACCAGGGTGTCATGTGGCCAGCACAAGGACCAACCGCATTTACTTTCTACAACTAAAGTCAGGTACTCATTAGAGTTGGGTGGATTCAGGGGCACCTAAGAATCCTAAATTCAAAATTCGAACCCAGGACCCAAGGCTCGGAAGCCAAACGTTTAACCACTCGGCTACCACGCCCCCCCCCCTGGCTTGCCCTCCATCTGCCTTTATGAACAAACTTTTGTCTGAGAAAGATCGAAGCAGATGTACATTTTCACATTCCTATTACAGATGGCTCATATCCCAGGACTATCGGATTAGATGCGAGGCCTAAGGCTAAGCACATCTGGGAAACTCCCCCATGTTCCGTCTCTGTACCACATCAGTCGAGCAGGTGTCCGCCATTAAAAAAAAACAACCGGCCACTTGTGGTGTGTGGAGAATGATATGAAACTGTTACGGCTTTCTTCCATCCCCGCCAGGCACCGCAACGGGGTTCTTTTTTTTTGCTTCCATATTGCCCTAATCATCCCACTAACGACCATATGAGGTGAGGCCGAGAAGCATTGCCATGATGGATCCTTTGTATTGAACTAAAAACCGAGATCTAATTTTTTGAATATTTCTAGTAAGATTTTAATATCCTCGTTTTCAAGTGTGTTCATTTATATCTGAAGCTGTTGGTGTGTAGTAGCCCTTGCACAATCATTATCTATGAATGAATTAATGTCAACGTACGACCCGTGGGTCATATCCGGCACGTGACAAAGTGCTATCCGACCTCTCGTTACTTCTGTTCCATACTGTAATAACGAAAAAGCAGAGGCTCGTTTCACTTCACTCGATGATGTGTTGTTGTTTTTTTTCTGTGTCTTTGCTCCCTAGACTAGACTGGGTTGGGCACAATTGTCTTAAATACGTCGTCAAGCTGTGTCGTGAGCTATGGGTTTACGTCAGGGGACATTAGAATGATACATTGCGCATGTCTGTTGACCTAGTTTGATAAAAGTTATAAAAAGTCTAGGATGTCCATTCGAAACAACAGCTCGGCCCAGTTAGTAAGTCACACTAAGCAGTAAGTAAACCTGTACATTCACTTAAATTACTCATATTAAGCGCCTCTTGTATGCTATACCATGTTAAGAGCGCTCAGGTCCGATAACTTTTGTGAACATGGGGAATGTGGGCATGAGTATATCTGGGAGAAAGCTTCCAATGACAGGCCCGTCGATTCTTTTATGTTGTCCTTCCATCGTTTGCTCTGTCTCTTCTTATTATTTTATTTTATTTTTATTTATTTTTTTAGTGCTTAGATATTGGACATAATTCAGCAGTGCCCAAAAGAACAAATCTTACACTATTTCTATTTTCATATTATTATTATGTTGTTTATTTTTAGTCTCATAATATCACCACGATATTTGTTCATCTTCTTTTTTGAAGTAACGTCTGTATCATATAAGATAAGATAAGATAAGATACGGCATACTCTTCCTTTTTTTCCCCAGTGTTTATTGCTAAAAACAAATCTTAAAAATCGAATTAGATTATATTGTTGAAATAGATTTGGAAATTCAAAGATTACCGCTACTTCGTGTTCCATAAACCGGATACATCGGGCAATGTGTTACACTTTCCCCCTTTAAAAATAAGAATTACTGGAGAGCGTAAACTCAATACATGAGTGGGGGGGGGGGGGGGAAGGGGGAATCACGTGATGTCTGCGTGCAAGAGAAGATGTACACTTAGTTCAGCGTTTCACAAACTGTGGGGCGCTAGGCCCCGCTAGGGGGGAGCTGAAAGTCCTGTCGAACGGGACACTCTGACAAGGTGTGGTGGGAGAGGTGCTCGACTCCCTAACTTGGGGAGTATCACGAACTAGATCTAAATGTATCTGGTTTTTATTCTTTCTTTTCCTCTAGTCTGAATGATTTTCAACGAACTAGCGTAGGGTAAGGACTGACCGTCTGTTAAGAAACTAAATCCATTTTCACCATCGCCAGTACCGAATCAGGGATTCAAGCAACAAATGCTTTTCATCTTGTGAAAATGCATTTTGTCAAAGCCAAGTACGCATATTGCATGCAAAGTTTAAAAGGGCTAGGGCAGTTTGTATTATCGTTGATCCGTCCCCACATCTCTCACATATGTATTGCATCGAACATAATCTATTATGTGTGAGACTGTCCAGGCAGTGGCTGTCTATGAGCTTGGTTCCTATACAAACCCACTTTATTGTCTATTTTATTTAACTTTGTTATCAAAAACAATTGGTAAGCATTGAACAACTTTACATTTCGGAATACATCTCGTATTTCTCTTTTTTTCTAGCTAGATCTACCAAGTCAAAGCATGTCCGCAAGTCTGAAGTTGGTCTACAGTTACATGGCTCTTTTTCATGTGGCCTCAGCTGACATTTACTCTGCCATCAAGAGCTACTCGCCAGGTTGTCAGTTGACACTTTCTGACTTCTCTCAAAATTATACCCAAGCCGACTGCAGCATCCTGACCGCCAACCAAGATGCTTTCTATAATAAAGTCCAAGTAGGCTTCTGCACGGAACAAGAACTTGAGAACTTCACGGCGACGGTTTGTGGTAGGAGTTCCAGCGAAAAGTCCATCAGTGATGCCAAAACTCACTTCTACAAGGCATTCAACCTTGTGTCTGAGAAGTGTCAGAGAAAAAGCATCGACTGCGTCTTAACATCCATAGTATCGTTAGTTTTAAAGCAACAAGAGAATTACTGCTTACTTATGAACTTCAGTGACGCCTCTACAGAATCGTGCTATACTTCTGGGGCTGACGCTTGCGAGCGATCCGAATACGAGCAGCTGAAAGTAGCCGCCTGCGCAAACAGAAAGACCAATGCTGATCAAAGATTTTCGACGGCTTTGATGAGTTTAAATCCAGAGTGCCGGCAACAAATCAACAAGTGCACCAGGACCAAAACGCTGTTTATAGTACGTCAGAAATATTGCGATGTTGTCATTTCTCTACAGAATACTGACAGCCTGAACGAGTGTAATGGTCAAATAACTGCTTGTGACCCATCGGAATTAAGATCATTGGAACATGCCGCTTGCAACGCAATAAATTTGGCCTGGAGTTTTACCTATGCTTGGAATCTCAATGCAATATTGCTGAGCTCAGCCCTTGTAGTGTATAGTCTAATGTGAACTATCCTTTATTTCCCTTAAAACTAAAATAGCCTGTTTTATTTAGCTGTGGTGCTAACCAAATTTTGTGGGTAATTTTGAGTTATTTGGAAATACTGAAATGCTGTTTTTTAGTACTTTAATAGATTTTGTTTCGTTCTCTAGAGTTGAGACTTTATCGTTTCTCCAATATCTGTAGGGCCATTAGTGAATTATTTGTGATATTCAATGTTATACTTAAGTTAGGTCAGTTATGAGATATTATTAAATGATTTGCAACAGAACATAGACTCTGGTACTTGACCAATGTGTGAGATTAAGATCTAGTATACGTCACAAATTAGAAGTCTGGATCAATTAGTCCTTAATAGAAATGAAACAACGGCCACGACATCGCTCCAAGAGAATACTGGCCAACCGGAAAAGGAGAAAGCGATACCCGCAGAGAAAACTGCAGGTTTTGAAGTCAGCCACTTCCACCACATGCACCGACAAACCTCTTCTACCCTTGCAATGAACATGAATCTGTTCAAAACGAAGCGGGCAATGTTTTAATTCTTTTCTGCAATGATTTTAGTGGTGCGTAGTAAATAACGCGGGACATAGAGAAACTGAAATACTGATACTGTGCATATTGAAGATAGATTTGTCTGTGTGTTTAGTCTGATATTAAAGCTGTGTTGTATTTCCCTTGCTGTTGAGTTGCCATTGATTTATCACAATATTTAAAGAAAACGCATAGAAATATCTCATTTCACCCTTCGCCTATCTCTTAGTCTTTTGGACCGTTAGGAAACCAAACAAGATCTGTTGACCGTCTTTCTCCATTCCTTTCTGTCTTTTGCCTTGGTTAGAATCTATTTCAATGTGAGACTCGTCCATGATGTTGGTTAATATTGAAGTACCAAAACAAGGAACGTGGAATTTGTGTCTTGCACATTTAATTCATGTATCATACGACGCCATCTGTGAACTGACCGTTCACAACTAGGGATACACAACTAACAACGACAAAGAAACATAACTCAACTATAGCAAGCTATAGTCTACATACTTTTATATTGTCTTCCCATCGCTTTCTCTGCCTGTCTCTTCTTCTTTTCCTGGTACTGTTCCCTGAAGGAAGATCTTTGCGAACCCCGAAGAACTTGTAATCTGGCCAGAGTTTAAGTTTGCCCCAGGAAGACATGCAGACTCATCACCTAGTCCAAAGATATTAGAATGAATATGAGGATATGGAATCTCTGAACGGTCAGCTTCCAGCACTCCACAGTGATGGGATAAAAGTATTACGATGAGACTTAGTCGGACATAGAGGAAGATGGGTCGGAAATCGAGTATAAATGCCTGATTGGTCAAATGGAACAAAGGATCGCGATCTTAAAAATAGGTTCTTTGTGACTGTGAAGGTCGCACTTGTTGTAGAACAAGAAATGGCTGGAGGGGTTAAGCAAATACATTGTAGAGTTAACACAAAAAAAAGCCTATTTCCATAAACCACCTGACATCACAAAGTGGGTTAAAACAATGACCTTGTCTAGCACTCAAGTGGCTAGAAAGCAAGAAATAAAGATGACTTTATTTTGATAGAACCAAGGCTAATTGTTCATGTAGGTACAATGTGTAGTTTGTACTGAAAGGCTCGGGGGTATTTGAAACATAATAGATACTGGCTTTGATCGATACCATTCATTATTGAAGGTCTAAACACTTACCTTAAAGGGCACACTCTGTAGGCAGTTTAGACCAATAGCTTATTGCCACGTCACAGATCAGTGCATTGGCTTTATATAAAGATTGGTCTCGGTTTGATGCCCCCTCACCAGCCTGTATCACCCGCACATTGCTTGCTGCGCCTCTGACAAAGCCTTAAAAATGCCGAACAGAATTGCAGACAATTGTGTACAGTTTCTTTTTAGCTCTTTGGTTCACACTAGGAAACGGTTTTGGTGGATTCACAATCAGAATAAAGCTGCTACATATTTTATTCATGGTAAACCAGTTACACAAACTATATACTGCAAAGTACCTAAGTGTCATGTTCACAGAGACAGATGTACAGACAACTGATGATCATCATACAGACATGGAGTCTTGTCTCTAGTTCCATCAGTCCTTTCCCCCACCCAAACATTAGTACAGACCACCGACACACTTCCCAGTGTCGCTCCATATCCTTAATCCAGTTCTCTGGTAGCACGAAGGACGGCTCTAATTTCCAGACAGCTCAGCCGGTTCTAAAACAGTCCTTCCTTCTAGTATCAACATGTAGTCGTCTATCACTTGTGTTGAACTGTGCGCTGGTAAGCGTCGGCCAGGCAGTAGAGTTATAACGAAGTCATTGTTGTCAATTGTTTGTGTCGAAGTCGTGTATAAACTACAGCAATTGTTATCAAGTCAAGTCAAGAACTTAGACTAGCACATTCATTCGTTACAAGTTCAGTTTTATAAAGTTTTCCCCATTTTTGTAATGTACATGGAGCTCAGAAAGGGAGTCGAAGGGAAGATATGGGTTTGGGATTAACCCCCCCCCCCCCTTCCGATGGCCGCAATAGCTTAAGTCATCGAGATTTACAGGGTAGAAGGGGTATTACTAATTTCACACATTGATCTGTTTTCTTACCTTTACTGGGCTCCAAAAATTAAGGGCATTGAATAGCATTTTTTCTTACAAAAAAATATTCAAAGCTGCAGTTCCCCTTTGAGATCTATAGGGTATTTTATGCAAAAGTCATCTATTTCTGTGACCTACGGTTAACGAGGGTGTATTGTGGTCAGCACAATGACCAAGCACTTTTACTTTTCCCCAATTAATGTCAGGTTGCCATTCGAGCTGGGTTGACTAGAGGCGTCCTAAGGATCTCGAAATAAAAAATCTCAGTCTTCACCAGGATTCTAACCATGGATTCGGGTTCACCACTCAGCCACCGCGCCTCCATTAGAAAGCTTATAATTCAGGGAAAAAAAATGAATGCCATACCCCACTGGGTAGCTAGCTCTCTAGATGACATTGAAGATTCACTTACTATCATTTTACTATTTCGACTAAGAAACAAAACACTGAATGGATAGGTGTAATGAACATTTATTATGTAAATTAAGAGCTGCATTCGTATTAGCCCCATTAAAAAGAGAACAACTAGTGTACCCTCTTCAGCTGTAATATTTCGACACAGAGAGAAACAGATGAAAAAAAAAGAGAGAAGTAAGAAAAATTAAATTTTTAAAATACTCTTCTTACCAAGTCCTTTGATAAGACGGCTGTATTTGAGCAACTGCATCATTGTGTCAACACCATAAACCCGAACTCGTTTGCTCATGAACAAGAAGACTACCTTTGTAGCTATTGAAGAGAGAGTAACTAACTGTGAGATTTATATCTATTTATAGTCAAAGTTTTTTCCCAATACTGTGTAGCTATACACTCAAAACACTCGCTTAATTGGCATCTGAACTTTTTGGCGATTCTAGAGGTAAGTTTTGTATTTTGTGTAACATTGTATCTGAAGCAGTATCTCGACAATAAGTATGCTTTAAGAATGCAATTTTCGGTAAGTAAAAAGTACAATTGTGATGTTTTAATGAAACACTAATTACAAATATCATCTTTTGCAATTAAAATCTTTACTTTTCAAACAATATATATAGTAGATTGTAGTATTCATTGTAAAGGTTCACAGTAATCTGCATAAATTTGAAGTCAATGCTAAAAAAGTACAAAAACTATAACTTGGTTTAGAAAATGGATAATCTATCAATAATTTTGTATTCTGCACATTGTGTCACATTCAAATATTGCTATATTAAGATTGGATAGCTTTCGCGAAGGCCGGTGCCACACATTTAAAGGTCCAAAGAAAAGCCATCGCCATTGTCATTATTGGAATCATATTTGTAATATCTTTCGCTTGAAGCACAACTAATTCTTATTTTCTAGTTGGCAACTGTAATCGTTCAATATGACGCTCTCTCGTTATTTATTTTGTCAATTTATTTCAAAATCTCTTCCTATCTTCTGCTATCATTTTCTTACTTTTTTTTACAAAGCTTCTATCAACTCACTCTGTTTGTCTGTCTGTCTGGGTTAAATGTTTGTACACCTTATTTCTGTTAGTTGGGAGCCTATGAACATGGACGATTGTATAGCTATCTTTATGTTTCCATAGTCTCGTCCTATTTTCATGCAGTGTTCACAACGACCTATAAAGGGGACTAATTCAGCTTATACAAGCACTTCAGTCAAGTACAATTTCTTTCCCTTGTGGGAAGCGTGGCCGAGAAGCTAAGTGCTCTTGAACTTGGCTTGGCTTGGCTACCTAGAAGGGGGCTCGAGGTTCGACACCCGACTCGGGCAGAGTTGTGATTACTGAGCGCCTAAAGGCAGCACGGAAAACCAACTCCTAGATGCCCACTGGTCCACATATGAGATTGGACCAAAAGCGTTCTGAGCATGCTATAAGCTATATAAAGTAGCGCTATATAAAAGCTATAATAATAGTAATTATAATAATACCCAAAAAAAATTATTTATTACAAATAGTTAATTAACCTAGATACCAGCTAGGATTTCTGTCTATGCTGCAGATGTAGATGTAGCCAATAATCTCATCAAGACCATTTGCTTTAACAATCTCCCTTGTATCTTGTATCTCTTTTCACAGATGTTATTAAGAGTACTTATTGTAATTGGATCCGTTGTCTCACTGCTCACGAATCATGTCATGTCGAATACAACGCAACAAGAATTGAACTCCATCTTCAGCATCTATACCCCGGCATGCCAGCAAATACTTAACACTCAGACCACTATCGATGCAACAACATACTGCGATACGAGGTTCCAATTATGGTACGAAGAGCTTGTACACATCGGGTTTTGTACTGAAGAGGAGTACGCCAACCTAACACACACCGTTTGTGACTTGAATGTCACTATCAGACCGAGCAGCGAAGCGACAACAAACTTTTATTCAGCTTTAAACTTCAATGTCTCCTCAGCCTGCCAACGAAAAGTTATCAGCTGCGTCCTCAGTTCTATAATATCAATAATCTTGAAACAGGAGGAGCAGTACTGTTCTTTTGTAGCTGTAGACCCACTAGATCAAATTTCAGAGAGTTGCCTCACGACACCTGCGACCGCGGAGAACTTTGTCTGTTCACTTGCTGACTTTAACCTTTTGAAGAAAGCAGCCTGCTCCAGTAACAAAACCGATGTGGACCAAACCTTTTCGAGGGCGTTGCTGAGAACTTCCACAGAGTGTCGACTGAAAATAGCCAACTGTAGTGATCTTTACACCGAGACGTATTCGTTGGCCGCGCTAGGGAAGTACTGTGCGTTCCTGACTTCTGGAGAAACGCTTTCGACCTTAGAAACATGTTTTACAGAAGAAAATGCGTGCACAAGAGAGGAGTTTGATTTACTAATTAATTCAGCCTGCCCTAAAGGTATGTACACAAATATATGAGTTCTTTAAGAAATATAAAATTTTCACCTATTTATTATAGCTTACAATTATAAACTTTTTCAAGCAATGACAGTATCATTTAGTAAAATAAATGAGAAAAAATTGTTTTTTCTAGGATTCGACGAGCAAAACAAAAAGAGAGAGAATACTATTAATTTATTCGCAAATTAAGTTTAAATTCGAATAATTATTTGCGTTTAAGGACAATGTCTTTATTTAGTATTTAATATACATATAATATACGTTTTATTTAATTATGAATGTCTTTTGACTTAAATGATACATGCAATGTAATTATATTTATTGATATATAACCTTATTTTTTTCCATTGCATTCTTTTGGTTATTTCCCCTTCGTTTTATTTTCTTGTAACCAATGTCATATACTGACTGTGACATATACGCGAACCAATCTCCAATGCTTTAAATAGATATGTTTGAAATGTGTGTTAAACTTATTGTTTCTTCTAATTGTTAAACTTTTTGTTTCTTCTAATTGTTAAACTTTTTGTTTCTTCTTACATTTATCTTTTTTTTATTACCTTTATAGCGAAACAATGACAAATGGCTACAAAATAGTCAAAATATTGAAACTAATAATCACTCAATTTTATATCCATTACATTCAAATTTACACGTTAGTTTACTTCCGTATGATACGTTGTAGATTGTCATAGAAGAAATATTAACCCTCTACTACAACATGCTTCCAATGAAATTCGTCTCAAGTAGAATTTGTCTACCACTCCAACTCTTGGCCTTCACGTGGGTCTCAGATATTGAGTCCAGCTGGACCTTTATCAGAAGAGGCAAAGGTGAGCAAGCTTCGGGCATGATGATCTCATTAGCCTTGGCTGGCTACCCACCCAGGCGAACACTAAATTCAAGCCTTTCCCGCCTTGCTTCAATACCCAACACATAGGAAAGGCTTAGGAAGTCAAAGTAAAGTTTCCCTTTCAGACCTTGCGATCTATGGGGCAGATGATGTTAAGGTTATCTATTTCTATGGCCTACGGTTAACGAGCAGGGTGTCAGGGACGCCCTAAAAATCCCGATATTCAAAGTCACAGCCTTCACCGAGATTTGAACCCAGCACCTTAGGTTCGGAAGCGCTTAACCACTCAGCCACCGCGCCCTCCTTAGGGTTTCAACCCTTAGAAAAATCAGACCCGTAACCTGTATCTCAGTTCTGTACTCTGTAACTCAGACCTGTAACCTGTATCTCAGTTCTGTACCCTGTAACTTAGACCTGTAACCTGTATCTCAGTTCTGTACTCTGTAACTTAGACCTGTAACCTGTATCTCAGTTCTGTACCCTGTAACTCAGACCTGTAACCTGTATCTCAGTTCTGTACTCTGTAACTCAGACCTGTAACCTGTATCTCAGTTCTGTACTCTGTAACTTAGACCTGTAACCTGTATCTCAGTTCTGTACTCTGTAACTCAGACCTGTAACCTGTATCTCAGTTCTGTACTCTGTAACTTAGACCTGTAACCTGTATCTCAGTTCTGTACTCTGTAACTCAGACCTGTAACCTGTATCTCAGTTCTGTACCCTGTAACTCAGACCAGTAACCTGTATCTCAGTTCTGTACCCTGTAACTCAGACCAGTCGATTCCGCTGATCTCAAACTGTTACGGGTTTAAGTCGTTTCTTTGGACATTGAGGTGAACTGCGTGTTGGCGACATCGTTCCAATATACCTAATACCTAAAGCCTCTATGCGACAAAGAGAGTCCAATGGCTAGAGTGTATTTTATATTGATATACTCTTGTGTATTAGTATTGAAAAGGTGAATAGCACTATAAGTTTTTTCTATTGATTAATTAATAGCAGTGTCGTAAATCTTTGTCCAACTTGAACTCATCCTCACGACAGTGTATTCATATCTAACTGCTAGGTTTCGAGTCCTTTTTACCTAAGAACAAACTTTGGTCGAAATGTGTGCGCTGATTTTTTTTTGTATATGTTTTGTACTACCACATGATCTTCAATGAGCAAAAGTGTTTTTCACCTTTATATTGTAAGTATATTTGTGTAAGTATAGTCTTTAGCCATATGTAAGTATATTTGTGTAAGTATATTTGTGTAAGTATATTTGTGTAAGTATAGTCATTATGTATGTGTAGGCTAAGTATATTTGTGTAAGTATAGTCTTTAGCCATATGTAAGTATATTTGTGTAAGTATATTTGTGTAAGTATATTTGTGTAAGTATAGTCATTATGTATGTGTAGGCTAAGTATATTTGTGTAAGTATAGTCTTTAGCCATATGTAAGTATATTTGTGTAAGTATATTTGTGTAAGTATATTTGTGTAAGTATAGTCATTATGTATGTGTAGGCTAAGTATATTTGTGTAAGTATAGTCTTTAGCCATATGTAAGTATATTTGTGTAAGTATATTTGTGTAAGTATATTTGTGTAAGTATAGTCATTATGTATGTGTAGGCTAAGTATATTTGTGTAAGTATAGTCTTTAGCCATATGTAAGTATATTTGTGTAAGTCTAAGTTTATATATATATTGACCTACGATCTATGACCAACAATTAACTAGCAGGGCGTCATTTGGTCAGCACAACCAATCGCCTTTACTTTCCCCAGCTAAAGTCAGGTACCAATTAAAGTTGGGTGGACACAGGGGTGCCTTAAAAATCTAGAAATTCAAAATCCCAGTCTTCATTGAGTTTCAAACCCAGGATCTCAGGTTCGGAAGCCGAGCACTTAATTAACCAGTCACCACGTGTGTCTGTGTGTGTGTGTCAGTAGGTATATTGTTTATATATTATTATATATGTGTCAGTGTATATGTGTAAGTATAAATGTGTAGTATGTTTGTGTATGTGTATATGTGTGTGTATATGTGTAAGTGTAAGTATATTTGTGTCAGTTCATTTGTGCAAGTATATATATGTAATGATATTCTTGTAGGTATACAGCATAGAGAGAAAAAAAAAACCAACCTACTAAAGTTATCAAAGTGTGACAGCAAACTGCAAATATTTTTTGAACTTAAAAATGTCTACGACTGTGCACAAGATGAAAGTAATGAAACTAGTTTCTGAGACTCATTGAAATACTAATCACCTAATTGTTTTAATGTAAATTCATATAAGACCTTTCATTGCTCCTTCAATTCAACGGTCCTGTAACAATCGCCATCTTTTCCTAGATTTAGTTCTGACCCCAAAATTTCGGGTTCTTTTTTTGGTCCGTCAGTTGATAAGAGCCGAGAAGAGCCACAAGAGCCAAAACAAATAAACTATAGGAGACGTTCCAAATGTTTTTCTTATTGTTCAAGATTATTGCCAAAACGCAGAACAATAAATGTAGCCTAATATTATCTCTGAGATGAGCGATGCTTTTGACTGATTTGATGATTGCTGACTGAAGATGTTCAACTCCGGCCATCGTATCACAATTTCTTTCTATTTTTAACTAATGTATGTATTTTTATCTCTGGTGTTAGTTATTTAACAAACTAATTTTACATTACTTTAATGATCTACTCAATTTTTTAGTTTGATTTATACATTTAAAACGTTCAAACTGTAAATGTTTTTAACTAGTTCTTCATTGTATACGACACAGTGCAGCAGATGGATTACTTCCCTCACACCAGTAATATCCAACCTGCTGCTATCAGAGCTGCATTACAGCAGACATATGGAACAGATGAGAAGATACTTTGCCGCTGAGCTCAGCAAGCACTAAAGAAATTGGAAGTGTATATCACCCAGACCAGATAGTTTTCACAAAGTGCAAGCTCAGAAATGTAACACAGGTGAGAAGAGTATTTTTCTTTCATAATATATAAGTTCAGTTAAATGCTCCAGTAGAGCCCAGTTTTTCAAAGCTTCTATCAACTCTCTGTCTGTCTGTCTGGTAAAAAGTTTATACACGTTATTCTCCGTCATTCAATCTTTGATCAAGTTGAAATTTTGCACAATTATTTTTTGTACATGACAAAGAAGGAATCAGTAAAAAAAAATTGTTTTTTAAATTAGTTAATCAATTATTAGTAATTAATTATTTTGTTTAGTATCAAACAAGAGAAAGAAATTGCACTTGACATGTGGCGGTAAAAGACGAATTCATCATCTTTCCTTTGCGTTCCTCGTGGAACATAGGTCCTCAGTAAAAACATGCCACACTCCACGGTCTCTTGCTAGTTTTTTTAATGGCTTTCCAGCTCTTTCCGGTCCTCTCAACTTTATCTAGTACATTGCGTCGCTATGTTCTTTTTGGTCTTCCTCTGCGTCTTGTTCCCTGGGGGTTTCACTCTAAGGCCTGCCTAGCTCAGTTTTTAGTATCTTTCATAAGGGTGTGACCAATCCATCCATAAGTTGAATGCCATAAATTTGAATGTCAAGTACATGTATATCTTAATGCAAATGGTAGCAGAAATGTTTTGATAATAAGAGATTCACCATTCCAAGTGTTATACTTTATTCATTTAGTAACAGAGCTGATCAGATAGTTTCAAAATCATTTAATACATTATTCATATAGCAAAATACTTTCGATACACTATTAAACTTTACGCAATGCTTTTAAGGACAGGCATGATTGGATGCCCATCATATGGCATTTGATTTGTGGGCCGCATTGTATAGCGATGCCCGGAAAGAACTTGACACCTAATTCGCCCCTTCTGATGACAAAGTGTGGCCATCTTGTAGTCGAATCTTGCATTCACGGAAAGCCAAAGGAGTAGGTCATAGCCTAAGCAATTATAATTTATTTATAATTTATAATGATAAATAATTGGAATATAATTAACACACTTTGTACACACACAAAAATTGAAGATGCAACCGTTATTGACGGACAGACAGACAGATAGCTCTAAAACAGTAATAGCCTTTCCAGACAGGAAGTCCGTATTCAACGAAAATCGCGTAAGTGACACTTCTATAGAAGAACCTTGTGGGTCACACAGGGCATTGAAAACAATATTTGAAACAAAACTTTATCATTTCTTTCTTAAAAAACCTCTCAATTAAAACCACTTTTCAATAAGGTGCCTTCTTAATAGAAAATCCGGCTTCGCAGTATGATTGACTAAGTGATCTTTTTTTTTGAAGCATACACATTTTCACTCTGTTCTCAAGGGGTATAACTCAACATAAAACATAATGCCTGACAATTATGATTTCTTCCCTTTGTCCAAGATATCAAAACAAAATTGTTAGTGAACAATAGTTAACTCAATAATTTAAAGCATAAAAATGTTCACTCTGTGCTCAAGGGGTCTAACTCAACATATAACATTATGTCTATCATGTACGATTTCTTCCCTTTGTCCAAGATAACAACACAAAATTGTTAATTAGCAATAGTTAATTAAATAATTGGTTAACTTTTTTATAATGATTGTTCAAAATTTCAGCTTAAAGCTTAATGTGAGATTGGGTGTGGGAGACAAAACGCGTACAAGCTTTTTTACCAGACAGACAGAGTTTAAATAAACTTAAAAAAAAAAAACATACTAAACATGAGTGTTATCTAGAAACTAAATATTGATGTGGCCGCCTGCGTGCGAAATTTTAAAATACCACCCCACCCCCAACCATTTTTTTTAATGAAAAGAAATTATTAATAAGAATGAGCTGAAAACTGTACAAAATGTGTATATCAATCTCAATCCATTTTTGTTGATCATTCCATTTTTTTTTCTTTCATATTCGCCCCGTTGTTCTATCCCAAAAGTACAACTATGAACCATGCACTATGAACAGTTTCAGATGTACGTGTATTTGAAAATATGAAATCTTTGTTCATTGTATTAAGAACTGAACTATTTTTGACTATTCGCTTATGCTCCTATATTTGCAAAGATGAATTTTTAATTGAGGAGCTGCGGCGGGTATATTGTATTAAACAGTGTAAATGATCATGATCTATATACAATTCGTCTATAAACTTGCCTGCTCAACACTGTTCTATAATCTGGACGTAGACTGTTAACTTGTTTGTCTTGTGTGTTATTGTAAGGTTAAGAATAACCCCAATAAAAAAGAAAGACTCAAAATACCAAATCCTTTTACGGTGAAATTTTTTCAACGTTCCGTAAAGTTTCCTAATAATTATGGCGATTGTATTTTGGAAAGATGTGCACAATCATCTAACATACGCGGACATACGCAAAGGTGCCTACACATTGATCCATACACCACTGATACAAAATGACGCAACCCAGCGCTGAATATTTTTCTTGAGTTTAATACAAAATAAGGCAGTGTTACTCAAACATTTCTGGGTGGCAAAATTGTCATCAGGGCCCTCTTAGAATCTGGGGAGCTATGTAGGCTACCATAGTGAGGTCCGTGAGTTTGTTGGTTTTAAAGAATGTCAAGAAAAAGAAAAAAAAATTAGTCATAATTATAAAAAAAAAATTTAGTTATTTACAAACAACCCGCGAAAATTTAAGGCCAGAATTGTGTAGGCACCTATGGGAAAATCCCTGGGAATTCCTCGCGCGCCACTATTTTATTTTGTTAAAGTTTCCAAAATAACTTCTTATGAATGAATATCTTTTTTTTAAGTTATCAAAGGATAATGGAATAATTAGAATAATTAGAATTTATTTAAAATATTAAAATGTTCAAGCAATTTCTGTTTTTTAAACCAAAAAATTAAACAACAAAAGTTTAAATTGGAATAATGATTTGGCCGCCCCCTAGATTCGGCCGCCTACGTGCAATGCACACATTGCACAATAGGTAGCGGCGGCCCTGTATAATATATATATATATATATATATATATATATATATATATATATATATATATATATACAAATTATATGTTTCAGAATTTTTTTAACAAATATTACTATTACTAAATGAAGTGTGTTCTGTTATTCAAAATGCTTACATTTTAAATCAATTTTTTTACTTGTTTTAAAAATGAAAGAATGTATTTAGAATGTATATACGTAATTTAAAACATCAATGAATAAGCAGTCTTTCATATTATGCACATTTGATGTGGTATTACTATTTCAAAGAAAAAACAAGGAGCTTCAACCATAGGGAAACGTTACATCCTTGAGGTATCGAACTAGACATTGACCCTTAAGAAAACGATCAAATCTACAATTCAATAACATCCGATAAGACAGGTTCACATTGAACTAAATCTTCTCATTCATCAATTCATTGGATACATATGAATATTAACAATGTAATAACAATCAGATTAATATAGGCTCGTATCTCCATATTACGTGGTATCAAGTCGTCAGTAAGCCTAACAATAGAATAATATCAACAGAACTTTAAATATTTACACGAGTCTTCTTTTTGTACTGACGGACATAGCATCGTGGTTGTCGATAGTTTTTATTTCCTAGCTTCTGATATTCTTGGTGGAAATATTGAAAGCTTTTTAACTCGGGGGGTCCGATTCTGAGTTTGTGTTTCCACACAAACTTTGTTACCTTGTTTTTTTATTGAGATATATTGAAGGTAAATATTACACGAAGACTTCACTCCTTTAAATCAATGGTTGAAATAAGAATTAGTATAATTAATAATTTGCAAGACTTCTTGTGACATATACTTGCCTCTGTTTCGTTAAGAATTTTGTTTAAATTATCGACACTAGATTTATAATTGGCCTGTGTGACATTTAAATGACCTTTGTTTTCCTGATTGTCCTCGTGTCTGTGTACTAAGTAACAAGAGAAGGTGGTTTTAACTGGTATTGCTTTACGCCAAGACGCTTAGGTTACAGAGTTACCAAAATAGTTGGGGCGTGTCTTGACTTTTTGGATCTCATCCTGTTGTAAGCTCAAACTTGATGGATTGAAATAAATAAATAAATGCATGCACTTGAAACAAAAAGTTATCAAACGTCTTCTATAGTAATTAAAGTGTTTAAATGTCTATACAGATATCTAGTTTCATTAATTTAGATACATACCTGCAGGTCTATGAATATCTGTGTATATTGTATAGAGATATAGTTTTATTTATCTCGTATCTTAAAAGTAAAAAAGTTCCCCCTTCAGAACTTGCAATCTTTAGGGCAGATGATGTTAAGGTCATCTGTTTCTTTGATTAACGGTTAACGAGCAGAGTGTCATGTGGTCAGCACAACGACCAACCGCCTTTACTTTCCCGAACTAAAGTCAGGAACCCATTAGAGTTGGGTGGACCCTAAAAATCCCGAAATTCAAAATTCCAAGTCTTCGCCGAGATTCGAACCGAGGACCCCGGGTTTGGAAGCCAAGAGCTTAACCACTCAGCCGCCGCGCCCATGGGTCTGTAGAAAATTGCCTCCATCTGCACGTATCTTCACGTATCCCTTAATCTGTTGAAACTTTGGGGCACTACACATGATCTCTCAACCGTCTTTCTCCATTCCTCTCTGTCTTTTGCCTTGACTTTCAATGAAAGGCCATTCCGTCCATTCTTTTATATTCTTCTCATCGCTTTCGATTTTGTTCACGCCTTGGCGTGAATGACGGACTTGGACTTTGTCTTAGTGACTTGGTAGGTCAGAGCGTGGAAAGATGAATACGTTCATAGTCCTTGGCAGCATCATAACAAGCGATGGGGAGGCCCACCATGACCTAGCGTGCAGAATAGGAAAGTCAGGGAGCATTTGAAAAGGCTGCGTCCTATTTAGACAAGCCAAGCTATTGGACTTAAGACACAAATACACTTTCTTAACACAATGGTCATCCCAAAAACAACACATGCAAATAAGAAATGAAAGCCATCAGCCAAAATTGAGAAACGACTGAATGTGGCACAAGAAACAAATGGCTACTACGGTAGTACGGATTTTAGGAGTCAGTTACAAAGATCATGTCTCAAACAAAGAAATCCTATATCGAAATGGTACTCGACCACTTAATGAGGTTTTTACCGATCGTCACTTGAGGTTTGCGATGACATGGAGGTGAATACGAGGAAATCGCAAACAGGGACGTCCGCGTATAACTTGGCGCCACACTTTCATGGAGGACCTTAGAGCAGTCGACACCAGGTGGGATGAGGCTTCAGGACATTGTCAGTGACAGCTTTCTTGCTGCCCCTTCTATTTCACAATACTTTTTCCTGAATAAAGGTCTTAGTGAATCCTGTGGATCTTTGTGATATGGCCATAAAGTTTTGGTTTGCATTTCTTTTTGACAGGTCATCGTGAGACCCAAGTGCCATTGTGATTCTGTTTCGAATTTCCTCCTGTGTAAAGCTGTCTATGTTGGTGAAACCTAGTATACTTTTTTTAGAATCTCAATTCTATTGCAAGGATCCTTCTCTCTAGTTTTGCAGTTAGGGTCCAAGATTCCCAGGAATACAAGAATATGGCCATGACCAAGAAGCGCATCAGTCTGATTTTAATACATCTGGAAATAGTTTTATTATATTGTTGTAACCCTATTCGAGACGCAATAGGGTTAACTGTGTGTGATCAGCTGACATATGTGACACAGGCCAGTAATACAGTTTAGCGCGCTATATCGAAGGGCAAGGGACAGTACTGGCATGAACTTTGCACGTGAATAGGACCCGGGTTGTGGTCATCTGATCATAAGCCTGCGTGGACCAGAGACACAGTGTGTGTAAGGCAGTGCAGTTCAAGACAGGACAGCGAGTTGACCGGGACTGTTAGTTTGCCATGAAGTCGGTCCTGGTGGAATCCTGAAGTGAATGTAAGAATCCAGGAAGAGATAGAGACAGTAGAGTTTATTAGTTTAGTACGGTGATGTACAGTAGAGCATTTTTAGTGTTGATGTATTGCCATTTGTGTCCTATTGGCTGTTTTAATTGACCATTATTAAAGCACCAAATTATTTGGAGTCTTGTCGTCAAGTTCTTGATGTGTTGTTGTGTGTTTAGCAGTGTTTACCGAAGGCCTGATTAGGAGAGATCGTAACAATATTATATATTATATACTATATATCTTATATTATTAAAAAAAAATATAAGTATACATATACAAATATAACTATTCTATTCACCGAAATTCCCACTCTATCTCAAATTCAACCATTGGTAAGAGTTATATGAAAGAATGGTGGTTGGTACCGTGGGAGGGGCGGTTGATGCAAATGTCTTGCGTTTTTACTTTTCCTTTTCCGTACAGCCAAACGAAACAATGGACGCAAGAGGTGATAACGTGCAGCGTAACCTGAATCGGGATATTTCTAGGAAAAATAAATGTGCCGCCTGACTGGAAGCCTGATTCTCCCTTCAACCTTAGACATGGTGCACATTTAACATTAGGGACACATCAGAAATACGTGGAAAATATTAATTAATAAATTATTGCACTAATATAAAAAATGTTGTTTGTTTTTTTTTTTTAAAGTTTTTATAGCTATGTAAGAATAAAAAAAAATTGTGACAATCTAGATTACACTTAATCACGCTACGAATATCGCCAATTTAGTTTAACATATACATTCTACTGTCATTACAATGACTTAAGCGTCACGATTTGATTGATGCAAAATGTTCTTTGGCTAAAGTTTTGTTATGTATTTTGCTAAAGCTGTAGTCTATCGAGCCTCTGCAATGAAGTAGTGAAACAGTGTTCACCTGATTTTAGCGAAAAAAACAACACCTCCATGAAACAGTGTTCACCTAATTTTAGCGGAAAAAGAAACACCTCCAAGTGAAACAGTGTTCTCCTGATTTTAGCGAAAAAAAAACACCTCCAAGCGAAACAGTGTTCACCTGATTTTAGCGGAAAAAGAAACACCTCCAAGTGAAACAGTGTTCACCTAATTTTAGCAGAAAAAGAAACACCTCCAAGTGAAACAGTGTTCACCTTATTTTAGCAGAAAAAGAAATAACTCCGTTGCTCTTTGCGTGCTTCAAAAATAAAGCGGCAAGATCAAATCACCCGACGATGAATTTCTTGCAAAAGTCAAGGTGCCTGGACATCCGCACATGTTATCAGCAGTAGACTCCCTGGCTGGCGTGTACACCTAATGTCACATGACGGACTTCCACAAGAATATTGTCTGGCGACATGATGGAGGTCATAAGAGCCGCAGGTCTGTTGAGACGTAAAATGTCAATGATATGTACCCAATACCTATATAATATCATTCATAATTTTTATAATCATTACAAAGCTTATATTAACTTACTCGGTCAGTTTGTCTGTCTGTTTGGTACAAATTGTGTACACTTTTCTTTTCTACCATTTTCCATTCTCGGATTGAGTTCCACTTTTACACAATTATTCACCATCAATTTCAATACATGGATCAATTTAAAAAATTTACCAACTCGTTTATCAATTAGTGAAAATAAATTTGCTTTGCCTTAAATAGAAAGAGAGAGTTAAATCTTGCAGTATAGAGAGATTTGGTGGGGATGTTTTGCGCTTCTTCCCATTAGATAAGGCTCTCTTTCTTTTCAAAGCATATGTCCATGTAAGACATTGAAAAAATCTTCCTTTACGGTCCTATAAAACAAACAAAATGACTCAACTAGGTTTTGATATCAACAGAACCGCCCCACCCCCCCCCCCAACTAAGAGGGAGAAGTGTCAGATGGGATTACACCGTACAGGGTGAAGCGACCATAAAAGAAGAAAAAAAAGAGTTACATTATTTCTAACATCGACGCAGCAGCCCGTGTAATGTCAAGTACTCTTACCCTCTGTTTTCTGGATGTTGATAAACTTTTATGTGTTTGACTATACCTCTGTTCTGATCAGGGTCAACCCACAATAACGACTTGCTAATCTTATTTTGTCTTGTTCTTCTGGACGCTAGCGGTAAGTTTCCATCAAATAATATCTTAGAGAGTTGTTTGAAATAGCTTTGTGCAAGAAAAACTTTAATAATACAAACCAATTCAAAATTAAATAAAAGCGAGGTTGTTGTTTTTACTTCAAAGGATATAGATATAAAAGCATACGTTGTGTTAAGTACTGTATATCCGTGCCACACACGCGTATTACCTCTCACACACACTTACACACAAATCACAAAATAAGTTAAAACAAGATCGTACAAACCTCACTCTTATGTACCCCGCATTTGCTAAGCGGGACTTGCCTTAAACTACCTGTACATAAAGTACTATTATAAGTACTATCTGTTTTCTTGGGGTTTAGAATGAAGCTTTCAAATGTACATTTCACAACCACACAGCGAACTATAGGAGATACAATGACACACCGGTATGTCCATATGTTAGTGAGTAAAATAAATTGTGTAAACCCCGCACCTTTGATTACTCCGCACAGCTGCCATTCGCTTATTTAAAAAAAAAACTTTATAACCCGTGAGTTATAAGCGCGGAAATACGGTAATAGGTATGACAGATTTGGTCAACACTCACTTTTGAAAAACCATCAGACCCCGAAACTTTGGAGTATGGAAACTGAACGTCAGGACAAGACTTCGGTTACTGAAGGGACCATACAATTATACGTACATCAGTCTCTTTTTTTCTCTTTCAAAGTTCAGAAGGCAGGAAATTGCTTGGCAGTAATATTTGTGACCTGAACGGGGGTCCACTTAGATAATTATTGTGCAGTTCTGCACCTTTTGCCAATCGGACTAAGCTTCAACATTTCAAAGCACAGGGCTAATACCACTTAAATGTTGAATCGTAATTTCTTTCCACAATCAGTATGATCGAACAGTGAACTATAAATCACTATAAAGTAATTCGGAAAAGATGATTAACTTTTTTTCTTTGGAAACTTACACGGGGCTCAACACCTATATTTTTAGTCCCTTTATAAATGCCCATTCTTTATACCTTGAACTCCCCCCGCCTAAGCGAAATATTGTGAAGTTACAGAAGAAGAAGAATTTGGTCGTTCTATATTATATTTTAAAAGTAGACATTTTTTTGTCGACCTCCTTCAGTCGTAGAACGGCTCTGGTTCATCTCGCACACTTCCTCATGTGACTGTGGAGCCCTATTTTGGAGAAATACTCCCGTCCACATATATTGCAGGTCTAGGTGGCTTTCGCTTTGGTGGTAGAGGGGCTGGCCATTTTTCGTTTGGCCTGGTTTTCTTCCAGAGCTGAGGCCAATGTTTTTTCACTGTCCATAGCTTTCTTGGTCACCGTCTCTCTCCATCTAGTTGTCCATCGAGAATGACTTTATTTTAACAGTAGACATTGCAGTGTGTTAAATATAATGCTGAATGGAATATCTCGAACTGGTTCATATCCAGCTGCTTTATTTCTTGCTATCTCAAGAGATAGAGTCAAACTTCCCTGCAAAGTCCTTCTGCTTGATCTCTTTTATGGTACATCAAGAGTTGGAGGACATGGAAAAGCTTCAGGGGGGCAGGAGGGAAATGAGGAGAAAGGATGGAGGGGGGCAGTGGGCGCCTTGTTTCCTTTTAAAAATCAATTTTCAGAGTTGAAGTTTCCTTTCGAATCACCTCTTCGTGGAGCCTCTGTGACAGTCATGGGTTCAAATCTCTCTTTAGGAGGCTAGAGACGTAATTTTCAGATTTGAGCCTAGATCGCTTCATGCAGATACAAATGGTACATTTCAAGTAGAGAAGACACCAACAACTTATGAATGAATTCCTAAACAACTCCATAGTACATTACTTTTAGATGTATGCTTTGCGTGTTGTACTGCCTTCAACTACCGTCTTCCTCCACTTCAGTTCTACAGGAGGGATCAATAATTACGTCATTTAAATGAATCTTACAAATCGGTAGGATCAAAACTTGAATTTTTCGATGTTCCACTGTGTATGCGTCTAATTCTTGGCTTCAAACAACTAAACAATTTAACTTTTTGTTATACAAGGTCTGACCAAGAAGGCATGACGTTTGGGTGTAAGGTGAAACTAGTCATGTGACCTGTATCCTAAAACTATTCTGTTTCAATGTAAGAAATTACCACAAGTGCAAGAATTTTAATGTAGTCACGTGTCCCACACATACACACACACACACATACACGCGCCCAACGTCTTTCTCCCCCCCCCCCCACTTAACCTGAGAAGACAAACATTTCAAATAATTCTTGGAAAAAATGAAAACCTGAATGAAAATGAAACTCAGTCTCACTGGACAAAGTGAAATGTGTCTATTAACTAGAGACTGAACTTACAAGACATTTTAGGCGCTGCGTACAGTGTAATTACATTTTTTTTTAAATTTCACTTCGTCTCTCTCTCTCTCTCTCTCTCTCTCACGCACACACACACACACACAAACTGAACATTGATACACATTAAATTAACATTAAGTTTTATCTTGTCACACATTTGTCTCAGAGACATTGGTTTAGCCGTTCCAGACAACACGAAGAGATCGTAAGTATCTGAGAGGTTTTTGAAACCATTATCGTTGACTCTTTATAAAAAGACAGGCTCATTTCGTTGACTCTCTATCGTTTTACTTTATATTGTATGAAGCATAACTCTTATTAGTGTAAATTTTCAGCACCAGTAAAGGCGGTTGGTCGTTGTGCTGGCCACATGACACCCTCGTTAACTGTAGGCCATAGAATCAGATGACCTTTACATTATCTACCCTATAGACTACAAGGTCTGAAAGAGGAACTTTACTTAAATTTTATCAGCACCTGAGTTGCACTAATCTAATTAGTACATTAGTTTATATCTTTTCCGTACTTTCTTAAATGTGTTACCAATCCTGCGGGCAAGTGGTGATCCATGTGCCGAAATCCAAACTAACAACTACAAAATATTGTATACAAATACATTTAAAAAAAAACAGCATCCTTTTTTTTCCCCATTGGAACAGACCAAAAGTACTTACAGTTTCCGCACCAGCAAAAACCTGATGGGGAAGAGGAATACTTGCACCCGGTCAATTATCTGGCTATCCTTGGGCAGATGAGGGTGACTTTCACGAGCAAATTCTATATCAAATGTAATTCGTAGATATTTTCATATCTCTGGCCAAAAGCTTTAACTAGTTCTATACTAGAACACAATAAATAACGATACAATCTATGCAATACACAATATAATTAATATATATTTTCTCTCTATATATATATATGTTTCAGATCCTCTGTCACGAAAATGCTATTGAAACCAGCACTTTTACTAGGTTTAATTATGAGCCTCCATTTCGCATCAGGTACCTCCACGCCAGCAGCGAACATTACCGATCTAACCACAGACACGGCAATGACCTTAACATCTTCCGTTTCCTCTACCTCAGACAATTCGACGCCTGAAGTAAGTTCGACCACTGCTGCCACAACATTGAAAGAGACCGTATCATCCGACCTGACAACTGCAGGAATGACTTCGTCCAGCGTGACTTCGGTGTCAGTGTCCAGCACAACAGCATCCAACGTGTCATTGACCTCGCAGTCCAGCACAACAGCATCCAACGTGTCATTGACCTCGGAGTCAGTGTCCAGCACAACAGCATCCAACGTGTCATTGACCTCGGAGTCCAGCACAACAGCATCCAACGTGTCATTGACCTCGGAGTCAGTGTCCAGCACAACAGCATCCAACGTGTCATTGACCTCGGAGCCAGTGTCCAGCACAACAGCATCCAACGTGTCATTGACCTCGGAGTCCAGCACAACAGCATCCAACGTGTCATTGACCTCGGAGTCAGTGTCCAGCACAACAGCATCCAACGTGTCATTGACCTCGGAGCCAGTGTCCAGCACAACAGCATCCAACGTGTCATTGACCACGGAGTCAGTGTCCAGCACAACAGCATCCAACGTGTCATTGACCTCGGAGTCCAGCATAACTGTTCCCAATGTCACATCGACCTCATCAACGTCTTCCACCTCTTCGACCACAACCGTTAAAAATCCTGGTAACTCGGTAACAGTCAACCCCTTGGTCCCCCTATTGACATTTGTTTTAAGTTATCATCTTATGAAATTGAGATAATTCATCTGATAAATATTTCAGATAAATCATCAAGGTTTTTTTTTGGTATAAACATCAACAACAATAAAATATAGAATATCTTCTCATCTTTTATATATGTTTGTGAAGTCTGGAATAATCTTGAAAACAATACCATTAAGCTGTTGATGAACTAAAAACTTAAAAGCTAATTTACAAAGGAATCAAAGAATGACGAAGTAACTATCAATATTGAAATACGACTATACGCCTATTCAAGTGTGATATTTATGTGTTTTTATTCTTTGTGCTTTCTACACTCTTCGGTCAATGTTTTGTTGGGTTTTTTTTTTTTGGAGATTTTTGGAGAAAATAGCAACAAAATGTTTGTAGTGCAATTTTAAATTAAATTTACTTTCTATGTCAAACTTGTTTTCAAAACGTTTTAGAGCCTAATATGTATCCTAAATATCAGGTTAAATAATAAACCATCAAATAGGCTAGATACTGTATTTTCGCTCATATAAGCCACGGTTTATGCAAGATTTAAAAAAAAAAAGTGGTTTACACAATGTTTTTAACTCATAAACAGAGCATAACGAAAACTATGGACATACCTGAGGGTCTTTAGACCTCCTAGAGTTCGCTGTGTGGTTGTGTAATGTACATTTTTTTTGTTTGATGTAATGCACAAATTGTAAGACAAATTTCCATACGGACAATAAAGATTATTATTATTATTATTATTATTTTAAAGCTTTATGAACATCTCATTATAAACCTCATGAAAATAAATAGTACCGATGCGGCAGAGAATGTTTAATATGCCAGTAATCACTTGGGATATGTAAGTAAGAAAGTATACTAATTTGTCGATACCGGTTTTGTTGAAATACGGGGTATATAAAGGTGCGGGTTGTACGAATTTATTTCTGCTTTTTTTGTAATGTGTGCGGGGTTGGCCCCTATACGTGTGAGCGGGTTATATGCGAACGCGGAGATAATGCGCGAAAATATGGTAATTAGCCACCTAATAGAATACATTAGGTCATTAAGTACACTAAATTTTTGGCCAATCCTTGGACTCAATGCAATGGTCAGTTTGTAATGTGTGTGTGATATCTAAAGGAATTTCTATCATTGGCTATAGATTTATTTGGTATAAAAATTTTGTTGCATACTTTATCCCGATTAAATTGATCGATTTTGTCCTGTTTGTTTGTGAGACTTCTTCCGGTTATTATTATTATTATTATTATTATTATTATTATTATTATGTTTGGAACGAACGAGTATTCATTCTCTGGCGCCGCCAGGGTCGAGTCTCGTTATTATTATTTTAAAGGGTACACACGCATGAAATAGCGAGTAAATTCATAAAAAGTCTGCTTTAGTTCTTTTCTTCTTCTTTGTCCTGATGCTTGACATCTTTTCTGGGATACAAGTTTATTAATGTCAGGTTGAAGTTTGTTTGGCAGATAATCTTGAAAGGTGAGGTGTTTTGTAGCTTTCATAGTGGAAAAACAATCAAATTCATGCCCAATGTCATCCAGAAACATTGAAAATTGGCGATAATTAAAGCCACGGTCACGAATAAAATTGAGAGCAACTGGAACTGGTCTTAGTACATGTTGAAACTGTAATTACTTTGTGCATAATGCTTCTTGGTGAATGATGCACTGAAAACGATCAAATTTTAAATTAGCATCAGCCTCACTTATTTTTGCAAGCAGCTTTGAACCAACAACATTTCTAACCCCAATCATGGTTGGTGCGCACCTTGCGCTATCTGTTGCTAGACTAGCTATTTTTAGCAAAGGTAAATTTTACTGCAATATCACCTCCTGTAATTTCTCAAAAACATCCTCGCTTGTTGTGGTATTTATGTATAGAACAGAGCTCAAGTAGTTCCTTATGTATCTCAAAATTCCTGTCAAAGGTCCTTATGAATATAGCCAACTGTGCTATACCCGTTCCATTAATTGACTTATCGAGAGCCAATGATAGGAATTCAAAATCAGCTATTTTGTTCTTTAATTATTCCCGCAATCTGACTGACACGCCATTTATTCTATCTACCACAGTGTTCCTAGTTAACGTTATTTCTTTGAATGCTTTCACCTTTTTTCTGGACTTCCGCTGCTTTAACGATACACCCCTTCATCAAATCACCTTCACTAAATGATTTGCTATAGCTTTCAATGAAGTTTGACAAAATGTAGCTGGCTTTCGCTACAGACTCACTCTCGTTTTTCAGTTTAACAAGTACTGTTTGTTGCCTTTTAAGACTATTTTTCCATTCAAGTAGCTTGTCATCTCCGCATTTTTCCAGGTGTAAGAATACAAGCGTTTTTGTGATTAGCTTAATATTGTTTGACATTGTACTCTTTGGGCACACTAATACAAGAATTACATATTAAGCAGTGAATCTTAATTGATACCGACGTGCAGAAATAACTCCCATCTTTCTTGAAACGATCTATTTTCGTCCTTAATTTTTCTTTTAGTAGCAGTTGCTGCTGTAGTTTCTGATTCTTCATCAGTATAAAATCCTTTATTCTGGGAAATTATAAATTGTCAGCAAAATAGTGTAAATTGTCTTCTGACCGCAGACTGTTATGAATAAACTGAATATATAGGGGGCCAGTAGTCAATGAAATAACATAGAATGACAATATTAACCACTGATAATTTTTCTGTAAGTCTAACATATTGCTTATTTAAGATGTTTTATTAACAATAAATAATAATAATTTACAGCACTAAACTTAAAAGATAACTTAAAATATAATTCGAAGTTAATAAATAAAAAAACGAACTACCACATCTAATTTAATTTGAAATACATTTTCGAAAAATTATTTGTTTCCAAAAATCGGATCATTAAAGAATTCTCAATAAGTTCAATGAATTTGATTGTTACTTTTTAGTTGTTTTTTTTTTTACCTGAAAATTAGTGTTGACTCTTAAACGCGTAATAATTTAACATTATTTTGATTATTCTTGAGGTGGCCAAGCGGGCCGCATGCAAAATGGTCGCGGGCCGCATGCGGCCCGAAAACACTGTGTTTGACATGCCTGGTCTAATGTAAAAACAACAATAAACTCTTACAATAAAATAGTTCAGGGTTGGCCACGTGGTTTCTGTGAGTTATAAGTTAAAAAAAACAAAGTTACATTTAACATAACAATAAAAAAAATAGTGAGATAAGGGCGATGTACTCGTTTAACTTAATAACATTGTATGTAGTGTCCCTTTGAAATAACACTAACTGACTAGAGTGAATGTCTACATTCAAAACTTTGGCTGTAATTTTTTTTCCATTGAAACATTTGAATATAAATGAGATGTGAAGGAAGATGAATAAAGTTTTCTAGAAAATACACTATGTAAAACAGCGGTCCTCGGACCATCTCAACTTCCTGTTGCCATTCGCCAGGTGCTGTTAGACTCCACGATTTGTTTTCGGGGTTGCCTCCATGACACGCGTTTCTGAATTGATACATCCTCCAGGCAGTCAAAGATTGAGTACCGCGGTTGTAGATTTGTTTCTTTTCCCGGAGCCCACTCACCACAGACTTTGAAATGAGTTTCTTGGGAGCATGTGTCTCTAAATAATGATGTGCATAAACTGATGTTAAGTTCGGTAGTACTATGTGAAGAAATGCTTACAAGACATCTGTAGTTAAAACAGCAGACTAAACTGTTCTTTTTCACTACTCGGCGGGCCATGGTCTATGTGGAAATAAGGAAGTTCAACGGAGCATGACTCTCTCAAAATAACTTGACCGTGAATGTCTTTCTAGTGTGTGCCAGAGAGTGTCACGGAATAGCTGCAGCCATTTGCTGGTTAATTTGATAGGGTTAAACCTGTTATATTCTCTCTCTCTCTCTCTCTCTCTCTCTCTAGATCAGCCATTTTGTGTATCTTTCGTGCATTCTTGCTCTCTCTCTGTCCCTCTTATTTGTGCTCTAACGATTTCTCTCTCTCTCTCTCTCTCTTTCTTTCTTTCTCTTATTCTTTCTTAATCTTTTTCTTTCTCTCTGTGTCAATTCTTTCTCATTCCTTCTTTCTTCCTCTTTCTCATTCTCTCTCTGTCTATCTCACTTATGATTATTTTCCATTTTCTCTCCTTTTTTTCATCATTCTCTTTGTCCCTTTTTCTAGTTCAATCTTTCTTCAACGTTTTCAATCTCTTCCCCTTCTTTGTTATTCCTTTCTCTCTCCCCTTTTACTTTCTCGTTCTCTCTTTCTTTTTCTTTCTCATTCTCTTTTTCTATTACTGTTTCATTCTTTCTCTTTTTCTTTCTTATTCTCCTTTTCCTCTTCTTTTTCTCCTTCTTTCTCTTTTACTTTCTCGTTCACTTTCTTGACCTACTTTCTCACTGTCTCACTCGCTTTTTAGTTTTCATTCTCAAGATTTTTCTGTCTTCCTCAGAGAGTTATGATCCACTCTAACAATCAAACTACAAAGTACGTACCTAATTTTATATGGGTAGAGCTTTCTTACCAGAGCTTTAAGCAGCAAATATATGGAATACTAAAAAAAAACAACACACACACACAAACACACACACACACACACACTTCTGAAGAGTGAAACGTAGAAAAGAGGGACATAATTTAACAATATGTTTTAAGTTCGAAATGTGTAACAAATAAGCTAATTATTTGCAAATATTTAGATCAAACCTCTGCACGGAAATATGTCGTCACCCCCCCCTTCCTCTTGTTCTTTGGTTTGTAGATCGCCCATACAGCCCACAAACAACCCGCCTTTTTTATTTCTTCTTTGGATAACTCTGAATAAAATGAATCTACGAACTCCCTATTATTCTCACAATAAGATTGATTATAAGTGATAAAATTGCTGAATTATTCCTCGGAGTAACTGGTTTTGTGCCGTAAGTTTGTCGTTGCCAGAAGTGTTTATGGAAATAAGCTATCAAATATCTATAAAATGCTTCCAATTGGATGCGTCTAGAATAGTCTCTGACAACCACTTCAATTCCTGGCCTTCACTTGTGGCTAAGATATTGGGACCTGCAGAACTGTTTTCACTAACAGCAGAAAGGGCAAAGGCGAGTAACTGACGTTTCAGTCAGTAAGGTTCGGGCAGGAGGGACTCATTAGCCTTGGCGGGCTACCCAACTAGGAGAAGGAAAAATCTGAAATCAAACCTCTGCTGCCTTACAGCTATATCCAATCATGGGGAAGGCCGTCATCACATTTCCATGAGATGATCCGTTGTCATTTCACGGCTGATGGAGACACCATACTGTTCTAGATCTGCTTTTTAACCGATGTTCTTACATTCTGAGTATTTAGCGGAACACTTTGCTTATTTTTTAAAGAGATTATTTCACGTGTTGGCCTACTAGTTAATTATTCCAGTAGTTCGTGGAACACCTAGTCAGGCCTCGCGAAACAATACGGTTTTGAAAACACTGCCTTAAGTTTAAGATGTAGATTTAAAAAGTTACTAAAATAAATTATTAAATAATAAATAAATACACATAAATCATGATTTCATTTAATTTTGTAGAATAATTTTAATATAAACATTATCTTTGTTAAAAGGCAGACTGCATTAATAACATTGTAATAATTTAAAGTATACAAGTAAATCAATAATTGTATCTTAGTCACACCAGGCCACGGAAAAGTTTTACTTTGAAGTAAGCAGAAGTGTATTAGAACATGCCTCATAATATGCATCGGCTGATCTTAATCATCTCATAATCAGAGTTCCCAATCCTACTTTCAAGTATCAATTTTATAAAATGTGTACATTTTGATAATTAAGAATTCACAAAAAATAAACATGTAAACAAATAATATACATTTTTAAAAATCAATTGCAACTTAATCTTCAATAATAAAGTAAACCAAATAATCTTTTTATTTATCATTGAAGGGAAAGAAAAGGTGAAGGCTATTACTATGTACAGGGAAACAGAGAAAGTGATGGGAAGACAATATAAAAAAATGAACGGACCTGCAGTTGAAAGAGGTTCTCTCCTAGGCAAGCTTAAGGCTAAGCTAATCAGCCATACTACTCTGTTCTAAACTATAGATTTAAACAAATGATTTCTGTTATGTCATACTTTTACTTTTCTTAAATTCAACACAAGTTCGCACCATTTTCAATTCTCACCACGCTGCGCACTAGCGTTTCCAACTTTTAGCAAATTTTCCCTTACGATAGTCACACAGAAAGTGAATGTAAGCTAAGTGTAGGAATTGAATAGCAGATTAACTCACTTGCAAAACACAAACTATAAGAAATTATTCATCCCCAATGTACCGGTTCATGACAGTATAAAGGAAGTATACCAGAAAATGCACCAAGACAGTCAAACTACAATGACATAGAGATGCTTTACTAGAGCAAGAAACCTTTAAGAGATTATTAAACTCTTCAAGTAGGCAGTACTTACTTCTAATTAAACAATTAAACATTGAGAGGCCTGAATTATTATACGTCATAAAATTACAAAATTGCGTTTCATTCCATAAAACCTGAGTCGCCACTGACAATTTTTGACATATTACAATGCCGGTCTGACAGTGTGCTGAACAATGGTGAAGGACAGTCAGAAACGCATCATCACCTGTAAAATTAACAGATCTTTGTAACCTTGACATTGATGTGTTACGTGATTTTAAATCTAATATTGGCATTAGTGTTGATATTACATCAGAACATGCAGCAATGGAAAGGTTCTCAAATTCTTCACTCGAGCAGTACAAACTACGCAATAAGCAGTCATGAATGGACAAATTCGATTGACTATAGCTTATGAAATTGCAGAATTTTTCCTCGGAGTAATAGGTTTTTGTAGTAGTTGTTAGTTCTTGACAAATGAGTACTCCTGTTTGGCATCGCTGTGAGCATTCGCGAAGCGCTTGTAGGAAATCTGGACCACGGTGATGTGTTGTTGAGCTCGTTGTAAAAGAGGATGGCGTTAGTGTTGATATTACATCAGAACATGCAGCAATGGAAAGGTTCTCAAATTCTTCACTCGAGCAGTACAAACTACGCAATAAGCAATCATGAATGGACAAATTCGATTGACTATAGCTTATGAAATTGCAGAATTTTTCCTCGGAGTAATAGGTTTTTGTAATAGTTGTTAGTTCTTGACAAATGAGTACTCCTGTTTGGCATCGCTGTGAGCATTCGCGAAGCGCTTGAAGGAAATCTGGACCACGGTGATGTGTTGTTGAGCTCGTTGTAAAAGAGGATGGCGTTAGTGTTGATATTACATTAGAACATGCAGCAATGGAAAGGTTCTCAAATTCTTCACTCGAGCAGTACAAACTACGCAATAAGCAATCATGAATGGACAAATTCGATTGACTATAGCTTATGAAATTGCAGAATTTTTCCTCGGAGTAATAGGTTTTTGTAATAGTTGTTAGTTCTTGACAAATGAGTACTCCTGTTTGGCATCGCTGTGAGCATTCGCGAAGCGCTTGTAGGAAATCTGGACCACGGTGATGTGTTGTTGAGCTCGTTGTAAAAGAGGATGGCGTTAGTGTTGATATTACATCAGAACATGCAGCAATGGAAAGGTTCTCAAATTCTTCACTCGAGCAGTACAAACTACGCAATAAGCAATCATGAATGGACAAATTCGATTGACTATAGCTTATGAAATTGCAGAATTTTTCCTCGGAGTAATAGGTTTTTGTAATAGTTGTTAGTTCTTGACAAATGAGTACTCCTGTTTGGCATCGCTGTGAGCATTCGCGAAGCGCTTGTAGGAAATCTGGACCACGGTGATGTGTTGTTGAGCTCGTTGTAAAAGAGGATGGCGTTAGTGTTGATATTACATCAGAACATGCAGCAATGGAAAGGTTCTCAAATTCTTCACTCGAGCAGTACAAACTACGCAATAAGCAATCATGAATGGACAAATTCGATTGACTATAGCTTATGAAATTGCAGAATTTTTCCTCGGAGTAATAGGTTTTTGTAATAGTTGTTAGTTCTTGACAAATGAGTACTCATGTTTGGCATCGCTGTGAGCATTCGCGAAGCGCTTGAAGGAAATCTGGACCACGGTGATGTGTTGTTGAGCTCGTTGTAAAAGAGGATGGCGTTAGTGTTGATATTACATCAGAACATGCAGCAATGGAAAGGTTCTCAAATTCTTCACTCGAGCAGTACAAACTACGCAATAAGCAATCATGAATGGACAAATTCGATTGACTATAGCTTATGAAATTGCAGAATTTTTCCTCGGAGTAATAGGTTTTTGTAATAGTTGTTAGTTCTTGACAAATGAGTACTCCTGTTTGGCATCGCTGTGAGCATTCGCGAAGCGCTTGAAGGAAATCTGGACCACGGTGATGTGTTGTTGAGCTCGTTGTAAAAGAGGATGGCGTTAGTGTTGATATTACATCAGAACATGCAGCAATGGAAAGGTTCTCAAATTCTTCACTCGAGCAGTACAAACTACGCAATAAGCAATCATGAATGGACAAATTCGATTGACTATAGCTTATGAAATTGCAGAATTTTTCCTCGGAGTAATAGGTTTTTGTAATAGTTGTTAGTTCTTGACAAATGAGTACTCCTGTTTGGCATCGCTGTGAGCATTCGCGAAGCGCTTGTAGGAAATCTGGACCACGGTGATGTGTTGTTGAGCTCGTTGTAAAAGAGGATGGCGTTAGTGTTGATATTACATCAGAACATGCAGCAATGGAAAGGTTCTCAAATTCTTCACTCGAGCAGTACAAACTACGCAATAAGCAATCCTGAATGGACAAATTCGATTGACTATAGCTTATGAAATTGCAGAATTTTTCCTCGGAGTAATAGGTTTTTGTAATAGTTGTTAGTTCTTGACAAATGAGTACTCCTGTTTGGCATCGCTGTGAGCATTCGCGAAGCGCTTGAAGGAAATCTGGACCACGGTGATGTGTTGTTGAGCTCGTTGTAAAAGAGGATGGCGTTAGTGTTGATATTACATCAGAACATGCAGCAATGGAAAGGTTCTCAAATTCTTCACTCGAGCAGTACAAACTACGCAATAAGCAATCATGAATGGACAAATTCGATTGACTATAGCTTATGAAATTGCAGAATTTTTCCTCGGAGTAATAGGTTTTTGTAATAGTTGTTAGTTCTTGACAAATGAGTACTCCTGTTTGGCATCGCTGTGAGCATTCGCGAAGCGCTTGAAGGAAATCTGGACCACGGTGATGTGTTGTTGAGCTCGTTGTAAAAGAGGATGGCGTTAGTGTTGATATTACATCAGAACATGCAGCAATGGAAAGGTTCTCAAATTCTTCACTCGAGCAGTACAAACTACGCAATAAGCAATCATGAATGGACAAATTCGATTGACTATAGCTTATGAAATTGCAGAATTTTTCCTCGGAGTAATAGGTTTTTGTAATAGTTGTTAGTTCTTGACAAATGAGTACTCCTGTTTGGCATCGCTGTGAGCATTCGCGAAGCGCTTGAAGGAAATCTGGACCACGGTGATGTGTTGTTGAGCTCGTTGTAAAAGAGGATGGCGTTAGTGTTGATATTACATCAGAACATGCAGCAATGGAAAGGTTCTCAAATTCTTCACTCGAGCAGTACAAACTACGCAATAAGCAATCATGAATGGACAAATTCGATTGACTATAGCTTATGAAATTGCAGAATTTTTCCTCGGAGTAATAGGTTTTTGTAATAGTTGTTAGTTCTTGACAAATGAGTACTCCTGTTTGGCATCGCTGTGAGCATTCGCGAAGCGCTTGAAGGAAATCTGGACCACGGTGATGTGTTGTTGAGCTCGTTGTAAAAGAGGATGGCGTTAGTGTTGATATTACATCAGAACATGCAGCAATGGAAAGGTTCTCAAATTCTTCACTCGAGCAGTACAAACTACGCAATAAGCAATCATGAATGGACAAATTCGATTGACTATAGCTTATGAAATTGCAGAATTTTTCCTCGGAGTAATAGGTTTTTGTAATAGTTGTTAGTTCTTGACAAATGAGTACTCCTGTTTGGCATCGCTGTGAGCATTCGCGAAGCGCTTGTAGGAAATCTGGACCACGGTGATGTGTTGTTGAGCTCGTTGTAAAAGAGGATGGCGTTAGTGTTGATATTACATCAGAACATGCAGCAATGGAAAGGTTCTCAAATTCTTCACTCGAGCAGTACAAACTACGCAATAAGCAATCATGAATGGACAAATTCGATTGACTATAGCTTATGAAATTGCAGAATTTTTCCTCGGAGTAATAGGTTTTTGTAATAGTTGTTAGTTCTTGACAAATGAGTACTCCTGTTTGGCATCGCTGTGAGCATTCGCGAAGCGCTTGAAGGAAATCTGGACCACGGTGATGTGTTGTTGAGCTCGTTGTAAAAGAGGATGGCGTTAGTGTTGATATTACATCAGAACATGCAGCAATGGAAAGGTTCTCAAATTCTTCACTCGAGCAGTACAAACTACGCAATAAGCAATCATGAATGGACAAATTCGATTGACTATAGCTTAAGAAATTGCAGAATTTTTCCTCGGAGTAATAGGTTTTTGTAATAGTTGTTAGTTCTTGACAAATGAGTACTCCTGTTTGGCATCGCTGTGAGCATTCGCGAAGCGCTTGTAGGAAATCTGGACCACGGTGATGTGTTGTTGAGCTCGTTGTAAAAGAGGATGGCGTTAGTGTTGATATTACATCAGAACATGCAGCAATGGAAAGGTTCTCAAATTCTTCACTCGAGCAGTACAAACTACGCAATAAGCAATCATGAATGGACAAATTCGATTGACTATAGCTTATGAAATTGCAGAATTTTTCCTCGGAGTAATAGGTTTTTGTAATAGTTGTTAGTTCTTGACAAATGAGTACTCCTGTTTGGCATCGCTGTGAGCATTCGCGAAGCGCTTGAAGGAAATCTGGACCACGGTGATGTGTTGTTGAGCTCGTTGTAAAAGAGGATGGCGTTAGTGTTGATATTACATCAGAACATGCAGCAATGGAAAGGTTCTCAAATTCTTCACTCGAGCAGTACAAACTACGCAATAAGCAATCATGAATGGACAAATTCGATTGACTATAGCTTATGAAATTGCAGAATTTTTCCTCGGAGTAATAGGTTTTTGTAATAGTTGTTAGTTCTTGACAAATGAGTACTCCTGTTTGGCATCGCTGTGAGCATTCGCGAAGCGCTTGAAGGAAATCTGGACCACGGTGATGTGTTGTTGAGCTCGTTGTAAAAGAGGATGGCGTTAGTGTTGATATTACATCAGAACATGCAGCAATGGAAAGGTTCTCAAATTCTTCACTCGAGCAGTACAAACTACGCAATAAGCAATCATGAATGGACAAATTCGATTGACTATAGCTTAAGAAATTGCAGAATTTTTCCTCGGAGTAATAGGTTTTTGTAATAGTTGTTAGTTCTTGACAAATGAGTACTCCTGTTTGGCATCGCTGTGAGCATTCGCGAAGCGCTTGTAGGAAATCTGGACCACGGTGATGTGTTGTTGAGCTCGTTGTAAAAGAGGATGGCGTTAGTGTTGATATTACATCAGAACATGCAGCAATGGAAAGGTTCTCAAATTCTTCACTCGAGCAGTACAAACTACGCAATAAGCAATCATGAATGGACAAATTCGATTGACTATAGCTTATGAAATTGCAGAATTTTTCCTCGGAGTAATAGGTTTTTGTAATAGTTGTTAGTTCTTGACAAATGAGTACTCCTGTTTGGCATCGCTGTGAGCATTCGCGAAGCGCTTGAAGGAAATCTGGACCACGGTGATGTGTTGTTGAGCTCGTTGTAAAAGAGGATGGCGTTAGTGTTGATATTACATCAGAACATGCAGCAATGGAAAGGTTCTCAAATTCTTCACTCGAGCAGTACAAACTACGCAATAAGCAATCATGAATGGACAAATTCGATTGACTATAGCTTATGAAATTGCAGAATTTTTCCTCGGAGTAATAGGTTTTTGTAATAGTTGTTAGTTCTTGACAAATGAGTACTCATGTTTGGCATCGCTGTGAGCATTCGCGAAGCGCTTGAAGGAAATCTGGACCACGGTGATGTGTTGTTGAGCTCGTTGTAAAAGAGGATGGCGTTAGTGTTGATATTACATCAGAACATGCAGCAATGGAAAGGTTCTCAAATTCTTCACTCGAGCAGTACAAACTACGCAATAAGCAATCATGAATGGACAAATTCGATTGACTATAGCTTATGAAATTGCAGAATTTTTCCTCGGAGTAATAGGTTTTTGTAATAGTTGTTAGTTCTTGACAAATGAGTACTCCTGTTTGGCATCGCTGTGAGCATTCGCGAAGCGCTTGAAGGAAATCTGGACCACGGTGATGTGTTGTTGAGCTCGTTGTAAAAGAGGATGGCGTTAGTGTTGATATTACATCAGAACATGCAGCAATGGAAAGGTTCTCAAATTCTTCACTCGAGCAGTACAAACTACGCAATAAGCAATCATGAATGGACAAATTCGATTGACTATAGCTTATGAAATTGCAGAATTTTTCCTCGGAGTAATAGGTTTTTGTAATAGTTGTTAGTTCTTGACAAATGAGTACTCCTGTTTGGCATCGCTGTGAGCATTCGCGAAGCGCTTGAAGGAAATCTGGACCACGGTGATGTGTTGTTGAGCTCGTTGTAAAAGAGGATGGCGTTAGTGTTGATATTACATCAGAACATGCAGCAATGGAAAGGTTCTCAAATTCTTCACTCGAGCAGTACAAACTACGCAATAAGCAATCATGAATGGACAAATTCGATTGACTATAGCTTATGAAATTGCAGAATTTTTCCTCGGAGTAATAGGTTTTTGTAATAGTTGTTAGTTCTTGACAAATGAGTACTCCTGTTTGGCATCGCTGTGAGCATTCGCGAAGCGCTTGAAGGAAATCTGGACCACGGTGATGTGTTGTTGAGCTCGTTGTAAAAGAGGATGGCGTTAGTGTTGATATTACATCAGAACATGCAGCAATGGAAAGGTTCTCAAATTCTTCACTCGAGCAGTACAAACTACGCAATAAGCAATCATGAATGGACAAATTCGATTGACTATAGCTTATGAAATTGCAGAATTTTTCCTCGGAGTAATAGGTTTTTGTAATAGTTGTTAGTTCTTGACAAATGAGTACTCCTGTTTGGCATCGCTGTGAGCATTCGCGAAGCGCTTGAAGGAAATCTGGACCACGGTGATGTGTTGTTGAGCTCGTTGTAAAAGAGGATGGCGTTAGTGTTGATATTACATCAGAACATGCAGCAATGGAAAGGTTCTCAAATTCTTCACTCGAGCAGTACAAACTACGCAATAAGCAATCATGAATGGACAAATTCGATTGACTATAGCTTATGAAATTGCAGAATTTTTCCTCGGAGTAATAGGTTTTTGTAATAGTTGTTAGTTCTTGACAAATGAGTACTCCTGTTTGGCATCGCTGTGAGCATTCGCGAAGCGCTTGAAGGAAATCTGGACCACGGTGATGTGTTGTTGAGCTCGTTGTAAAAGAGGATGGCGTTAGTGTTGATATTACATCAGAACATGCAGCAATGGAAAGGTTCTCAAATTCTTCACTCGAGCAGTACAAACTACGCAATAAGCAATCATGAATGGACAAATTCGATTGACTATAGCTTATGAAATTGCAGAATTTTTCCTCGGAGTAATAGGTTTTTGTAATAGTTGTTAGTTCTTGACAAATGAGTACTCCTGTTTGGCATCGCTGTGAGCATTCGCGAAGCGCTTGAAGGAAATCTGGACCACGGTGATGTGTTGTTGAGCTCGTTGTAAAAGAGGATGGCGTTAGTGTTGATATTACATCAGAACATGCAGCAATGGAAAGGTTCTCAAATTCTTCACTCGAGCAGTACAAACTACGCAATAAGCAATCATGAATGGACAAATTCGATTGACTATAGCTTATGAAATTGCAGAATTTTTCCTCGGAGTAATAGGTTTTTGTAATAGTTGTTAGTTCTTGACAAATGAGTACTCCTGTTTGGCATCGCTGTGAGCATTCGCGAAGCGCTTGAAGGAAATCTGCACTTCGGGGATGTGTGTTTTCTATAATGTCGTTGTTTGCACTAACTGTAGCTATGGTAATTATTAGCAGAAATGTAAGTAAACTTTTCTCAGACGTCATTGCTGTAAGAAAAATAATTATTGTATTTTAAATAACACAATTATTTTTGTTATGTTTTTAATGTTTATATGAAATCTTTCTGTCTGCTTGGAAAACATATTTCTCACGTTATTTATTCCACTCCTTTGGATCAGGCTGTCATTGAACACACTTATTTTTATCTGCCTGGCAAAACAAGTATTAATACAGTAAATGTAAGCGATTTATTAGAGTGGCAGTACTATTCAAATATTTTGATTGGTATTAAATATGGTAAAAATATTTACTTGACTTGGGTGCTGGTATAAGTTGAATTAGTTCAAATAGGGTAACCAATTCAAAGTTTTAAACAAACAATAGATATTTATTAAAACTTCTATATTCATAAGCTTTCATCGGAAAGAGTGGTTATGTCTCTGCTTTGTTACACAAAAACTGTTGGTAAATGTATTTCTTATGACACACATGTATAATTGTTTGTCTAGAGATCTATTCAAAATTTATCTTCTGACTGATCTAAACTAATTGATACAATTATACTTTTTTAAAGCATTGTTATAATATTCTAGCTTAAAATGTATTTTTACCTTAATTTTATTGTATATCATAATATGTATATCTAATTTTATTACTGTAAAATTGATACGCAGTTGTTAAATATGACGTCTTACTTTCAAAGACTTCACTGAAGTGGACATAAGTTGGGAAGAGGCTGTAATCATTTTGGAATGTCTGCATTCAAGGAAAGAGCTTTTGGCCCAAAACAAAGAAGGATATTAGTCTACGTAATGTAAAACAAGGCGCTAAATTAGCTTTTTTTTTCTGTTCGTCATTTAAAACTATGTGAGTTTGAGTATTAATATAAATAATTTTAAGCATTAAAACTTAAATATTTTTATTTGAGTAAAATAAGTTTAGATTTCGTAGTTTCTTAATAACAAAATTGTTTTTAAAACATTTAAATTTTGTGCTGATTTTTCCCCTAATAAAATCGTTTAATAGAATCTATTTTCGAATGAACAGATTTAGAGTCTGTCTTAGCTTGTGGAAACTCTTGTTTGAACGGATAAATATTCATAGTATGTCTACCTGTCTGTCTGTCTGGTAAAAAGTCTGTACACATTATCTCCTCCACACCAATTTTCGGATCAGGTTGAAACATTGCACAATCATTCATTGGCATATACAAGACATGAATCAATAAAAAAACTAACCTAACCAATTAGTCAATAAATTACTGATGATTAATTATTTGTTTGATACCAAGAAGGAGATTTAATTCTTCATCAGTATTTACAGATACAGTTAACTATGAAGGGTTTCGTCCCCTTCGATAATTGACCTTTTTTTCTCCTGCACCCATTGTTGGATCAATTTGTAACTTAAACAATTATTTATTGTACCTAATAAAACATGAATAAAAAAAATATTAGTCAATTAGTTATTGGTGATTAATTACTTTGTCCGATATCTTCTATAGTATTGAGAGAAAAGTGCTGAGTTCTTTCCCATAGATAGGCTTTGTTTTTTTTTAACTATTTTTTTTTATTTTGCTATTTTTTTAAACAGCCCTGGACCTCCATCATTCTGCATGCTCGCGACAAACGAAGGTCGATGATAATGTTAAAATATTTACTTCTATATTTACATCGCTCAAGTAATTTCTCAGTTAAGTCTAAAATTCAAGATCATCCAGCCTTAGCATGGCGTTACACCTTTATCAAAGAACTAAAAATCATGGGCATTAACTGGGAAAAGTCCCTGGAAGTCGCCTATGACCGAAAACTTTCAGCCCTATGCACCCAACTGATTCAGAGGAGCTTAGTCTAAGTGATATTCATTGATAAGTAATGAACTAATTGTTGAATGTAGACCTAATTAAATTCTCGGAAAGAGCTAAACCTCACGTCTGCTCGTAAGCAAAATGAGCATTTAGGGTTTGAGATTATGTATAAAGTAATGGTTTTGTAAGACTGACCCACAGGAGCCTCCTGCTAGTTTGAATAATTCCATTTTTTAACTTTTTTTTTTTAAATGTAGAAAACATTCGTAGAAAAAAATTGGCCTAGTCACTTACCAGATGGCTATAAAGGTCTAAAATTATGTACTAGCCCCCGCCTCCCTCTTAAAGTAGCATATAGCAAAAAGCAAGGTACACTTATATTTTATTGTAAATGTTATTTAGGTCACGTGATGAGCAGAGCGCCAAGCGAACACATAGCGTATAACTTATTCCGCCGCCCCCAGCTAGAAAACGGCAAAGGAAATTGCTATGACCACTCTTTGTGAAATGCGCGTCCCGCCGGCCCTATGCGCGAAGTCTAAGCAAAATAATGTAATTGATGTATTGTGTCTAAATATATCCTAATTTTTTGTTACATTAAACTACTGCAGAATTGCTTGTCTGTTTGTAAACGTAGTACTTACTTTCTTTGTTCTGTAGATGGTCACGTGAATGTTTAGGCTTATTACAAACACAACGTAAACTGGACTAAAGAATAAAACTTAATAACTAAGCCCTGATTGATTGTGTACACTGTAACTCCTTCAATACTTCGAATCTGATAACGAGTCAGAACTATCAGCCTGAGAGATGGAAAGTGATAGTGAAAGTTGCATAAGTAGATCGCAATTTAGTGTATGTGTGCAGGTCTGATGATTAGGGATGAAACTAAGAACAAATCGACCTTCGACTAACATATAATGATGTATCTCAATAACGGAATTGATTGATTTTGTTTGGATTGACGAATTTGTTTCATTTGGTAGTATAAAATAATATTTTTGATGCATCTGCATTTCTATTCAACACTTTCTTTTTTGATTCTTTAGAAAGTTACTAGCACGTTCGACAAGTCATCTTAATCTGTTGGAGCGTTGGGGCACCACACAAGATTCTTTTCTTATTCTGTAAGATGTCACAAACGACTTTTGACAACTCAGGAGAAATTAAAAGCCCTTCCTTTGAGGCCATTGATGACCACTGTCTGATATAGATCTATATATATAATGATCTTTGTTATTCGTGAGGAAATTGGTTTTACAATTGTGCATTTAAAAAAAATAACATAAATAGAGCAAACAATTTGTACGATAGCACACAAGATATACGTTCATACCCCAGTTTCTCTTTAACATTGCACGTGAAATTTACAACATTAAGTTACATTTAATATAACTTTACTTAATGTATATATGTATATGTATAACTACTGGTGCTTTTATGTAGGTGACTAAAACTGAAATTCGCTTTAAAGTCCTTCTTCCAGTAAAGCTAATCACAAAGTCCTTTTGAATAGTGCTAATTCAATTTAACAGTTTCAATTCATTTAAAATTATCACCAACTTTGTGTTAGCCCATTTTGACATATATTTAATATGGCTACATGGCGGTATTCAGTGTATTGTATGCGCTTTAGACTGTGGTAAAGAAAGCCCCGAGTTTGAAACCTGCCCACAGTCAATCCATACCGTCTAGGAGGAGCTTGGCGCTAAGAAGTTAAGACTTCGTGAGTGAAGGGTCTTTCAAAACATAAGAAACATTCATTTGCTCATTTCAATAGGAGGCGAGGTGGATGAATGGTAAAGCGCTTGGCTTGCGAACTGTAGATCCCGGGTTCAAATCCTGATGACCACTGAGAATTTAAATTTCGAGATATTTAGGGCGCCTTTGAGCTAGATGTTACTACTTTTGGAGCCAAACGCCTGTATTAAGTGATTGATGGGTGGAATCTTGTGCAAGTTATTTCTCCCACTTCTCAGTCTAGGATCAAGTTGAAACTTTGCACAGTTATTTAGAGTCGATTACAACTCAGGAATCAATTAAAAAAAAAAAATGTTTATCAAGTCGTAATTGTTTTTTTTTGTATAGAGACAGTAGGGCCTACTAAGAGTAGGATATTAGACTTGTGTAGAGAATAAGGTCATTAGGTCGCTACACACTAAAAACTAACAATTGACTATTAACCTTCTACTTGGTTGAAAAGGCAGCACGGAAAACTTCTGCCGAATACCTCCTCCCCCCCCCCCCGCACTTGTCCACAAAGTGATTGGAGTATAGCGCACTGAGTATGCTATAAGCATGAACGTTGGGCTATCAATAAAACTATTTCCAACCGAAAAAAAATGTATTATTGTTTGCCTAGATCTGCAAAAAATTAGTTCCATGATTAATTTAGAATAACTTATGCTATTTCACTCAATATAAATTTTCCTTTTTTCATTTAATTTGTTTTGGTTATTGGATTAGGGTTTAACTTTGGAGGGTTAATCTTTGTTATCCAGAGACACTGATGATTAAATAATTCCTTTTGAAATAGAGATATCTGTGTTGAATCACTGTTGTCTGTAAAACTAATTAAGTGCTTATGAAGTTTCTCTCCAAACTGATGATGACAGAATTAATAAGCAGTTTTTTAAACATGTTTCGGATGTTTCTTCAGTAATAGTAGTGTAATGTTTGAGCCCGGGACCATCAAACTACAGTCCAACAAGCATGCCACATGACCAGACTGCCATCCGTGGTTTGATGTGTATCATGTGGAAGTAGGATATAAAAATAGGACTTTGAGCAAGGAAATATTCATGATCGTTACCACCTCTTTAAATTACTGGCTGGTTTCTTTTATTATAAACCGAGTGTAATCAAAATAAACGAAACTACACACCGTAAGCATGGTATCATTGAATTTCATCTGCTGCTGCTGCTAAACTTTATTTCATTATTTGTTAACAGCTAATTATGAAATAAGTTTGTTAACCAAAAGTTGTGTACAAGTAACTCGTATTGTCAGCATTAAATCTTTGAACATAAAGTATTTCTGGTTGATTCCAAAACTCAAATTTGTCGTGTGAGTCTACCCTGATGCATGGTTTCATCTTTTGAGTGTCTCTGAATTTGTATACTTTTTTTTGTAAAGGTCCACGTTTTTTGTGTATTGTTGCTATTTGACTCATTAACCTTGGGTGGACTGGCTATATGGGCATATCCAAATGGGCCGGTAGGACCACAGTAAAGTTCTTTTTTTTTAAAGTCACGTCTGTGTTTTATAAGATAAGGGCCGCATGGATGCCTTTATGGCATCTATTAAATTGTTAACGGTTTTCTTGTTTTCTCTTACAAAAGGCCTTCTGAGCGACGTATTTTTAAAAAATCTTTTTACTGACTCTATAGTGTAATTAGGGCCTACTAATTTAATGTAACACTTTTTCCAAAATAATGTAATAGCTTACACTCGTAGACAGTACTACTAGTAAGATTCATCCTTTTTGGGGGCCTACACACTTTGCGATTAAAAAGCCACATAAGGCCTATATTTCTAAAAAAGATTTTTTAGAGTTTACTATATGCTTGTGTATAGTTATCGATACATTACCAAACTTAACATAAGGAATTTGAGGACAGATAGACCTATAATTGGATGTCCATACAATTTATGAGTCGGATGGTATAGAAATGCCCGGACCGAATTTGACACTCTGCCCGCCACTGCTGACTAGTGATTCTATTTAAAAGTGTAAAGAGACGTTGATCATCTGTGTAATGTTGTTACACCATTTTCCTTTCTACCAACACAACTTTAGGAAACTAGATTTGAATTTGACCAATGTAAAACACATGGAATACATTGACCTATGTAAAACACATGGAATACATTGACCTATGTAAAACACATGGAATACATTGACCTATGTAAAACACATGGAATACATTGACCTATGTAAAACACATGGAATACATTGACCTATGTAAAACACATGGAATACGTTGACCAATGTAAAACACATGGAATACATTGACCAATGTAAAACACATGGAATACGTTGACCTATGTAAAACACATGGAATACATTGACCAATGTAAAACACGTGGAATACATTGACCTATGTAAAACACATGGAATACATTGACCTATGTAAAACACATGGAATACATTGACCAATGTAAAACACATGGAATACGTTGACCAATGTAAAACACATGGAATACATTGACCAATGTAAAACACATGGAATACGTTGACCTATGTAAAACACATGGAATACATTGACCAATGTAAAACACGTGGAATACATTGACCTATGTAAAACACATGGAATACATTGACCTATGTAAAACACATGGAATACATTGACCAATGTAAAACACATGGAATACATTGACCTATGTAAAACACATGGAATACATTGACCTATGTAAAACACATAGAATACATTGACCTGTGTAAAACACATGGAATACATTGACCTGTGTAAAACACATGGAATACATTGACCTATGTAAAACACATAGAATACATTGACCTGTGTAAAACACATGGAATACATTGACCAATGTAAAACACATGGAATACATTGACCTGTGTAAAACACATGGAATACATTGACCTATGTAAAACACATGGAATACATTGACCTGTGTAAAACACATGGAATACATTGACCTGTGTAAAACACATGGAATACGTTGACCTATGTAAAACGCATGGAATACATAGACCAATGTAGAACACATGGAATACGTTGACCTGTGTAAAACACATGGAATACGTTGACCTATGTAAAACGCATGGAATACATAGACCAATGTAGAACACATGGAATACGTTGACCTATGTAAAACACATGGAATACATTGACCTATGTAAAACACATGGAATACATTGACCTATGTAAAACACATGGAATACATTGACCTATGTAAAACACATGGAATACATTGACCTATGTAAAACACATGGAATAGAAAATATAGTGGCAGGAGGTTAAAAAAAATAGTTGTTTTATTAAAGTAATGCACAACAATAGACTAATACTAAGTAACAATGTCCTCAGCTCGATTAAACATTTGGAGTATTTTGCATTTGCCTCAATAGAATAAACAGTAAAATGAACATTAATATTTTTTAAGAAATAAATTTTACTTTACAATACCAATTTGTCGCTTTATTGATACTTGTAAATAGTTTTAAACAGAAAGATTGATACTAATACTTTTAGACTCCTTTCAAAGCAGTAGCTAGCATCACAAATATCGCTATCAGAAATGTGAACGGATTCTTTATGTTTGAGTTATTGCAGGCAGCTGTCTTCAATTTGTGATATTCAGCGACAGAGCAGTAGTTGACGTCTAGTAAGCATTTATAGATGGATTGACTTGACATTTGATAGTTCATAAATGGGCAGTACTGTTGGTGTGTGAACATGGAGTTGGTTGTCTGTGTCAACTGGCTGCAGATAGTGATCCCCTCTTTACAATGGGGGCTGCATTGGAGAAGAGCTTCCTGGAAACGGTTGCTGTGTGATGGTGTCGAGCTCTTTACTGGTGTGGAGGATCCACGGGGCGTCGATCTGTAAGTGGTAGACTGTGGTCCTTTTGTGGACTTAGATGTCCAAGACGTTCTTGGAGTGGTGCGGGGAGTGGACTTTAATGTGGTCCCTGTGCCTGGCGTCGTCCTTTGAGTGGGGCCAGTTGATTTAGACGTGGTGCTGGGGGCTGACTTTGGTGTGGTACCTGTGCGTGGCGTCGTCCTTTGAGTGGGGCCAGTTGATTTAGACGTAGTGCGGGGAGCTGATGTGGGAGTAGTTTTGAAAGTGGTGCTTATTTTTACAGAAGTTGATTTAGAGGTGATCGTTGGTACAGTTGGTCTTGTGGTAGTCCTGGGCGTCGTCTTGGGTGTTGTTACAGTTTTCTGTGTTGTTACATGTCGAGTTGTTGTCTTGGTTGTTACTTTGGTTGTTGCTCTGGAAGTTGTGATCACTGGCGTCGTTCTCGATGTTGTTACCGTATTCACCAATGCTTTGAAATGTTTCGCTCTTCTGGTAGCGCTAGTCACAAGTCTCAGTGCATGGCCTTGATACGTGGGTCTTGGCGAACTTCTGCTGGGAGCTAAGGTTTTCTTGACCACCAGTCTTGACTGAATCAAACGTGCTCTCTGTGCAGACTTAGACTCCACCAGCAATAAAAGGCCAACTAACACGATTAAGGCACATAGGGTAAAAACTTTTGATTGGGCCATTCCTGCAACGATAATAATTGAAAATATAGGAATAGCGAAGTAGTATATAGTCATAATGGAAGTACATAACGAGATGAAAGGATCCCTTTAATCATGTTTGGAGTTCTTTCAAATGCTAAATTTATCTGGCTTTACCCAAGTATATATATAAATACTTAAATATTATATTCACAATTAAATTGATATCAACTATCCATTCTCGCCAAAGAAATCGCTTTACATAAAAATTACCGTTTTAAAGCTAATACTTGGGGAATATCTAAACTGAGATCTAATAGTTTCTTTTTTTTTTTCAAAGGTTTTAATATAACGCGAACAAAATATGTTGTCAGAATCTTGCTAAGAATGAATTGAATTCAAGAAATTACGTTCGAGGGACTCAAAGTGATGCAGTTTGAGGCAGAGCATGAATTTAAGACTTAAGTAAAACAATAATAGCGTTAAACTACGAGACGATTGGGATTGCTTGAGATTGTGAATCAATCTGTCCTTATCATCTTAATAGGAGGCTGAGTGGTAAAGCGCTTTCCTTCTAAATCAGGGGTCCCGGGTTCGAATCCTGGTGAAGACTGGGGATTTTAATTTCGGGATCTTTAGGGTGCCTCTTAGTCCACCAAGTTCTAATGAGCACCTAACATTAAACGTGGAAAAGTTAAGGCAGTTGCCCGTTGTGCTGGCCACATGACACCCTCGTAACCGTGAAACACAGAACCAGATGATCTTTACATCATCTGCACTATATGCCACATGGTCTGAAAAGGTAAGTTTACTTTTCAACTATCATACTAATTACAACCTTATTCATCTACAAGAATAATTATAAATTTAAAACATGTAGAAACCATTACTAACATTTAGGATGTCTTTGGATGTATCTGGCTTTTATTTTTTGCTAAAAACAGTATTGAGCCATCGCATAAATATTTAGAAAAGAAAACTTTGTTTACTAGAAAAAAAATAATAAAACTGAAAACTAAAAAAACCAAACACTTACCTTAATTTTTTTTTTTTTAGAAAACGATTTAGAGAAAAGAAAAGGGCATATCAAGTCTAATCTAGGCCACCATGGTAGCAAAGTATGGCGTCGACTTATATACTTTTCAGAGTAGATGATAATGTACATTTATCTGGTCAAAGATATCAATTAATTTTATTGTTTTGTTATATCTACGTAGATCTAGATATTGGTTTGTAATTTATCTAATCATTTACAATGCAAACTTAGACTACAAATGACATAAACACGCACACACTTATCAAATTATTATCGTCCAATCAATAGAACACAGGCACAATACTCCCGTGTTCAATTTAGAGCTTAAAAGATGCGTGTTAACCTGGGCGTCGTTTTGAACTTTAGGCGCCAGTTGCGCGTCTTTGTCATTTTTCCTCTCAGAGCTAACAGTTCGGCCGGACCCACATATCTGAGCTACACAAGAAAGCCGGAAGTTGGACGGGTTGTCAGATACTACATAGGACGCATATGATTGGATTTTGTGTCCATTTCCACTTCCTGCATTAGCAACTTTATGTTTAGCTGGCGTATTTACGTCTCTAGCCTTGGCAACCACTGGCCAGATTTTTTGCGATATCAAAGTGCTGAATCAAAACTTAAAAAAAAAAAAAAAATTCCAAGGAGAGATAACCTAGTTTATTTTTTAATATCGCCAGCTTAAAACATATTCGAAGAGAGAGAAAATAAAACATGCTAGTCGACCGGCGGCGTAGCATACGCTGCTATTTTGCAGGGCCGGCCTTAGGCCACTGCAACGTATGCGACCACAGTGGGCACCGCACTTTCATAGGACTCGCACTTTCATAGAACCCGCGCTCATTCAAGGTGTATAAATTATTAAATTAAACCATTAAACAGATTTCCCGCGCCCTCCTTTCGATTTACTAGGAACTCCTGGAAATCTCCCGAAATTGCAAAAGATACGAAAAAGTCCTTAAAGTATATGGAAATATATAGAAAAAAAGTTGTCATTTTGGGGTATCATTCAATATGGAAAACGCCAATCGTACGCGCGATAAATAAAAACGGCATTATGCATTAGCCGTAGTTGTGTAATCTGGTGAAAGAAGCTTCTCGCGCCTCAAACTAATGAATAACTTGAGGTCAAGAATTCTCAAAGATAGATTGATTTGGTAATTCTTGCTATTTAGCGTGATCTATGTAGGAAACAGAATTATTATGATATACTGTATGACTTTGCTACACATAAGGCTCGTAAAGTAATTCTGTACGTAGTAAATAATGAATAAAATGCATAGATGAATTTATTTTCTAATACAAACTCTTAAATTTCACTTATTATCCACTTCCCTACCCAAACTTGACCCCACGAAATCCATTTCGCATACGGCTTCACAATGGTTAAGTCCGGCCCTGCTATTTAGTGACTGGTGAATATACATAGTAGATTACTTGTTCTCTTTCCATGACTTCTTGGTCACAATGGTTAAGTCCGGCGCTGCTATTTAGTGTTTGTAAAATGTTTGTTTGTAAAATGTTTTACATGTTTCGAATGTTCCTTCAGAGTTGTCGATAGTTTACTTCCTAGTAAGCTCCCGCAGGACGAAGGGGGATGGGAGCGGGCAGGTTTGGTAAATTTAAACGACAGTCCAGCGCGCAAACCGCACGACCAGGCAGTCATCCGTAGTGACGGGTGAATACTACTCATGTTTTTTCGTGGAGTAACTATATCCGCCAAAATAAAAGAGTGATCTTTTCTTTACTTCTTGATGGACAAAGAGAATTATATATATATATATATTTATTTATTTATTTATTTATTTAAATAATAGAATTAAGGGCTCTGTAGAGCAGTCTCGTATAGTTTCCCTTTCAGACCTTGCGATCTATATGCGATCTATATGACAGATGATGTTAAGGTCATCTGTTTCTATGGCCAACGGTTAACGAGCATGGTGTCTTGTGGCCAACTAAAGTCAGGTACCCATTAGAGTTGGGACGCCCTAAAAATATCGGTATTCAAAATCCCAGCCTTCACCGAGATTCGAACCCAGGACCCCAGGTTCGGAAGCCAGGCGCTTAACCCCTCTGCCACCGCGCCCCCGACTCGGTTCCGCAAGGTTGTTATTGCCAGAAGTGGTAATGGATGTAAGCACTCCACTACCTAAAAATGCTTCCTAATGGCATGCGTCTCAAAAAGCCTCTGACAACCAGTCCAACTTCTGGCCTTCACGTGTGGCTGAGATATTGAGTCCGTCGGCGGAACTTTTCTCACTAACAGGAGAAGGGGCAAAGGCGAGTAAATGGCGCCTTAACCAGTAAGCTTCGTACAGGAGAGGCTCGTTAGCCAAGGCTAACACGAGATATCCTTTGATCAGGAAACAATAGATTGACCTTACAATGATGACGTCCAGGTGTGATTCCTACTGTCACGGGCCACATTCGTTGCGCAATCAGACAGGAACTATCAGACTATCAGTGCTTGCTAACAGGGAACTTTTCCTGTCAAAACGAGTCTTTAAATCTCTAACATCATTTTCTCTGTTTATGCAAAAAGTGAGTGGGGCAAAAGACTTTGGATAAAAGCTCACTATAATATATCTCTTTCATCATAGCAAAAACATTTTTTTATTAATTGATATTTTCTTTTTATTTAATTACCATCAGTAATCTAATTACCATTTTTTATAACCTGCTAGTTCCATTGCTTACTTCAGTATACATAGTCTCTATTTCATCAAAGACAGACATTGACTTTTAAGTCCTGATTAAACTATGTTCACAGTGGACCGTGGTTGTGTCATACTTCTTAGAAATCAAAAAAAATATTTTTGATTGGACTTCAAGTTTTTTTTTAGATTTATCTGTATTTAAATATTGAACAGAATTTGACAAATGTATCATTCTGTTCTGCCTCCCCCTTCCACAAGCATCTTAAGGGTTGAGGTAGATGGGGATGGTGTGATTATATTTATCGTCAACAAACCCGATCCGACTCTGTATCTATCATCATAATCTTTTGCTTTATAGTTGAAGGTGAGAGGGGGGGGCTGAAATGGTAAAATACCCTACATTACCCTACCCTCAACATTGACCTTGCATTTAGTACGTTCTTTGTTGATTACCAAGCTCCTTGCGTTATATCATGAAACACGACACTCACGACCTCAGGCAATAAGATAGGACCCAGAGCTATAGCGTTTCCCTCACACTCCTTGAGAGAACTCATAAGGGTGTCTTTGTAACATTTGTGTTGACCCTACCCACACAATTGTTGCTATGGCATGGATACTGTTTATCTGTAACAACCCAAGGAGTTCAACGTCTGTTATGTGGTCAGGCCAATAAAACAAATGGATTATTCTCTAATGCAACTCCAATGTTAGCTTATGCGCCAACTATGTCCAACCCAAACCAAAGATTAGCTAAGTAATGTGCACATTCACGGATTTTAAGATTTAGTGGTACTGTATCAGCTTGCACTTGTCTCCTCTACCGCCTTAAAATTGTTTTCAAAACTAAAATGTACTAAAATGTTGGTACCGGTAAATCTACCTTTGTCTGGTCCCCTGTCTGGAATGAGAAAGGAGGGGGAAGGAGGGGGAAGGGGGGTGGTGGAGCTAATGTCTTACTACCATTAATAAGAAGTATTTTTTAACTCTCAATAATTTCAAATAAAATACACACGCGCACGCACACACACACACACACACACACACACATATATATACATAGCCTATATATAGATAGATATAGATAAATATGTATTTGAAGTTACTATACTGTACCGGTACTCTATAAAAAAAAATTATACATTTATTTAATAATACCACACACACACATAATGAAATAATGCATCAGCAAAATAAAAAAATGAACTTCCATAAGAAAAAAAATACAACAACTCTAGTTACCGATTTTTTATATTTTACTAAAATTTGTCAGATTCAATAGAACACAAAACACTGTATCCTTTACAAATTTAATCTACACCAACACATAAAAAATATTGAGAAATAATATAGATTCACACTAGTGAAATGTACATCTATTTTCTATTGAAATAAATAGGTTTACATTCCCTAGCGCTATTTAAATGTATTAAGATTTGATTTGTGTAATAGTTGGCAGACAACTATAGCTCATTTTATTTATTTCATTTTTCCAACAAAATCCATCTGGCAACAATTGGCTCCCTAGTAGCTGTTGCTATGATGGCGGCCGTATGTAAATACGCCATCCCAAACATGATCATACCCATTCGACCATTTTTATGAATAACATAGCCCAGCATAACTTAACTCTTTCTCTCCTAACTGACGATACCAGCGTTGATTCCACCAGAATGTGGTAAATAATTTACGGAGAGAAAGAGTTAATATAGACCTACATCACCTAACATAAGCGAGCTTTATGAATAACATAAACTAACATGACCTAACAAAGACCTACACCACCTAACATAAGCGAGCTTTATGAATAACAGAATATAACATGACCTAACATAGACCTACACCACCTAACATAAGCGAGCTTTATGAATAACAAAAACTAACATGACCTAACATAGACCTTCACCACCTAGCATTAGCGACCTTTATGAATAACAGAAACTAACATGACCTAACAAAGACCTACACCGCCTAACATAAGCGAGCTTTATGAATAACATAGATGAACATTGACTATATTTGTGAATAACATAGACCATCTTTACGAATAACATTGGCCAACCTAAGTATTAACGGCAACTCTATATAAAAACTATTCCATACCATTTATATGTATTGCAATAAATTAAAAAGACCATTCCCAACTGTTTATTCAATAGCAATTAAAATTGTATCATGTTCAATTAACCAACTTGAGCGAGAATGAACGGATGGTGGGAATGGTTGTTGTTGTACTTGTACAGTAATCTACATCTTTTGTAATTATTTCATTTCAAGATCCTTATTACGTTCTCTAAGCCAAATATAGATATATATAAAGGGACCAAACCCTACATATTAAGCCATATCTGTGAATACTGAAGTATACATTTATCTTGTAGCTATCTAACAAAATAATTAATTGCCAGTAGTTAATTGGCTAATTGGTTCTAAAAAATATTGATTCATGTCTATGTGTACAAAGTTTCATCTTGATTCGAGAATGGGTGTGGGAGTAATAAATTGTGAGACAGACAGAGGGACAGACAGAGGGACAGACAGAGGGACAGACAGAGGGACAGACAGAGAAACTTGATGTAATGACTTTTAGTACTACCATTACTTTGCTTCACACCATTGAAAAAAGCCTTTGAGAGTGTCTCTAAACTTTGAGTTAAAAACCACATAGACCACAAAGTTACTGGAGCTATTCAAACAGACCGCTATGTTCTGCAACTGATAAGATATTCTGCCGATGTTGGACGGCTTCTCGTCCGTAAGTGAGTAGGAGGCGTACTCTGGTATATACAACGGCAGTGACATAACTACAGCGGTGAAGCAGTAGACGGCATTGACAGCAAGAAGTGTCTTTGTGGTTTGGTTGGTCGAGCGAATGGTTGAAGTCAAGCTCTTTCGTTTTGATGAAATCATTTGAATTCGAACTGAGATCACCAAAGAACCGGCCACCGTGAAAATTGGTGGGGCCACCATGGCCGAGTAGGTAAATAAGTTCTCTATAATCAAAACGGAATATGGATTATCATAATAGAATGCAGATCGTTTAATAAGCGCGATTGACTTATTTGTAATGTTGTCGAAGCCAAACTCTAATCTCTGCCAAAAACTGCTGTAGAAGATTATGGAAAGCCAATAAACAGCAACTCCCCCAACAGCTAGCCATGTCCTTATAGGCGTTATCACGCGATTAAATTTCAAAGGTAAGAAAATAACCACTAGCCTCTCGGCAGTGATTAGAATAGGCAGAGTCATTCCCATTAATCCAAAGGCGTAGTCCAGCAAAGTGAAGAAACTAAATAGCACAAACAAAACATCACAACTTGTCTTCGAATAGCCTACATACTCTCTGTTCCATACAGCTTCATACAAAGTTTTTGGTACGCTGTTAAAAGAAATCAGATACGTGACATCCGAAAAAGCCAAAGCTACCAAAATTATGTTTGAACATTTATTTAATCCGTGTTTTACTAAGACCACCATGCTGAGGACATTTCCAACGATCCCAAACATACAAACAAAAGGAGTCACACCAAACATGAGAACTTTCATGACAAGCCAAGTTTCTTGGTCACCGATCATTTCACATTGTCCAATGCAAGAAGAGTTGGCCATTATTGTCCGTTCACTGATAACAGAATCAAGAACTTCGTGTCATTAACTCTTAAAGTGCTGAGCTTTTTTACAATGAGTGCATACAAAATGGATTTACAATGATAGAGTTTAGAGGCTAAATTACCAGACGCGTGTAAAGGGTTAAATAAAAGCAGTCTAAGATATAACAGAAATCTCCTCATAAATCATATCTGAACCCCAGACAATCATTAACAAGAAAAACACTAACAAGAAATTTGTCACAAAAAAAAAAAGTTCAACCTATCATTTTTTTTATATAAACGAATATTTTGTTGGAGTGTCTCTTGACAATAAATCTATTTAAACTTTTGGCGTTTTTTTTAACTGTTTGCTATCTTTTTTTATTATATCTTGCTTTTTTTTAAATCTATATCATAAAATTATGTTTGATGATTGATAATGAGTCTAATTTCAGAGCGAAGGAGACAAGTATCAGCTTTCATTACGAACAGAGAGAATGAGATTGTTCCACTCTGACTAAAACAAAAATTTCCTAGGGACAATGTGTACATTTATGAACATAATCATTTCACTAAGTTTGTCAATATAATTACTGCTCTTTTTTTTATATTGATAACAAACTTTAGCATAATGAGCCAACTTTGTTTAGCGTGTGTAAGATAAAGTGTTTATTATTTATCAATATAATACAAATAGCACTTGATATAAACATAATCATTCTTTCCATCGTATAATGATAGTAATCAAAGAAATAGAAAAGTATTAACAAATAATAAAGTTAATAATAATAATAATAAACTACGATGAATTTTGTTTCTCTTTAGCAAAACTCGACCCTTGCAGCGCCAGAGAATGACTACTCGTTCATTTCTAACATAATCATAATAATAATAAATAAGCATTATTATCAAGATTCTGAAGGCGGTGGTGTATTGAATAAAACTAAACAGAATGTCTGAATGCTGGCTCTAGAAGTAATTTATTAGTTCTGTACTTTATACACTATTTGTTTAAATATTCCAGAAATCGTCACCTTCACCTATCCCTTGGTCTGTTGGACCGTTGGGGTACCACACAAGATCTGCTTCCGTTATTCTTCATTTCTCTCTGTCTTTTGCTCAGAATCTCTTTCAATGGAAACCCAGTCCGTTCTTTGATATTGTCTTCCCATCGCTTTCTCTGTCTGCTTCCTCTACTTTTATCCTGGTAGTGAAGGAAGATCTTTGCGAGCCCTGAGGACCTTCTGACATGACCATAGCCTTTTACTTTTCGTTTTCTGACGGTAGTTAGCAGTTCATCGTGGGGTCAAAGCACTGTACTTACCCAGTCTTAAATTTATTTGTTTGTGATGTGTTCCATTGTATGTGATATCTAGGATCTTTCAATAGCATAGCAATTCCATTGCCACGGATTGAGTTTTAAGATCCAACATTAAAAATAGTCACAGAGCAATGTTAACTGCTTATATTTTTTTCAAAACCATTAACGATTATTTGAAAATTGGATTTGTGTATTTTTTTAGGTCTATTTTACAAGAACTGGTAATGGTATAAACTTTCTGATTGTGTGAGTCTACGTTGGAGCTGCCTCTCGGTGATACAAATTTTACCTAAACGTTACACTAAACAATTGATTTACAGGCATAAGGCATAAATGTATCCCATTATTTAGTTCCACAGGACATTATATCATCTATTAAAAGACACTGTATCAAACAGTAACTATTACAATCAGAACTATTTCTTAATCAGCATGGGTGTCTGCATACATTGTATTCAGTTTATTGTTTTCAGAAGAGAGCATCACCTAATAGTGTCTGTGGTCCTCAGATGTCATCAATGTCAATTTGTGTCAGGTCATCACAAAGTAGAAATTATAATTTTGACATTGATAATGTTTTTCTCGGAAACTCAACATAAAATAGTTCTATCGCCTACTTTGTAGAAGATTTACTCAATTTCAAAAAGCAGGAAATGGAACAAAATATTTGGTAAGCTCTGTCCATGCATGCAAATTGAGTCTAAACTATCAGTTCGTTTTTTCATGGAGTTTTTTTTTCCACTTCTGGACATCGAAGGTTGTAATTGTGACAGAATAACTCCAGATAAAAGCCTTCAAAATACAGAGATTGACTGGTTGCTGAGAAAAGACTTCAAAATACATAGATTGGCTGGTTGCTGAGAAAAGACTTCAAAATACAGATATTGACTAGTTGTTGAGAAAAGACTTCAAAATACAGAGATTAGCTGGTTGTTGAGAAAAGACTTCAAAATACAGATATTGACTGGTTGTTGAGAAAAGACTTCAAAATACAGAGATTAGTTGATTGTTGAGAAAAGACTTCAAAATACAGATATTGACTGGTTGTTGAGAAAAGACTTCAAAATACAGAGATTAGCTGGTTGTTGAGAAAAGACTTCAAAATACAGATATTGACTGGTTGGTGAGAAAAGACTTCAAAATGCAGAGATTGATTGGTTGGTGAGAAAAGAGAGTAACTGAGAAATTGTGTAAAAAAAATACTGACAGTACTGACATCTGTCATGCAGATTCGCTGTTTCTTATTGGTGAACTCTTCGTGAAGGGCCAAATGAGATAACTCTTCACCGTATTTAAGTGTAGTTCCTGTTGTTATTGTAGTCAATCTCAAAACTTTTGTTTGTTTGTAATGTTTGACATGTTTCGAGTGTTCCTTCAGATTCTGAAGATAATTGCATCCTAGCCCAAACCTCCCGCAGGACGACGATGAATTGTAATGGACCGAGTTTGAACCCGGGACTTACGAAACCATCCAACAAATGTCCAGAGCGTATGTCACACGACCAGACAGCCATTCGATGAATGCAAAGATAAACAACCATCAAATCGGGAGATCCGCAAACATAACTAGGGGAGAAAACTATTGAATTCATTTGTAATAAAAATATTTTAATTGATTCGGAAAAATAAAAATCATTCCATTCCCATTGAAACTAGTGTGGCAATAGTCAATTCTGTGGCGTGGCAATAGTCAATTCTGTGGCGTGGCAATAGTCAATTCTGTGGTGTGGCAATAGTCAATTCTGTGGTGTGGCAATAGTCAATTCTGTGGTGTGGCAATAGTCAATTCTGTGGTGTGGCAATAGTTAATTCTGTGGCGTGGTTTTCTTATAGTTTTTGTTGTATAATTATTATGAATCCTAAAACTATGCCTTGTATCAGTGACCATGATTGTACGATGGCCAATAAAAATCCTAATTTATTCATAGGTATGTTTTGAGTTTTCCTATATATTCTGCCTGTGATTCGTCATGCCAGATCGCCCTACCCACAGAGTCACTAGCCGTGTCGCTATTCTCTATCTTCTGGTTGTTTCAAGAAAGATCGCCACTCCCTACAGAGTCACTATCCGTGTCGCTATTCTCTATCTTCTGGTTGTTTCAAGAAAGATCGCCTCTCCCTACAGAGTCACTATCCGTGTCGCTATTCTCTATCTTCTGGTTGTTTCAAGAAAGATCTCCTCTCACCACAGTCCGTGTCGCAATCTTCTGGTTTTCTCAAGAAAGGTTGCCTTCACAAATCATCAGGAATATCTTTCACTTACAGGTGCAACCCTACCAGTGTTTCTCAGACCCTAACCCTTTCTTTCCAGACAACACCAGAGGGCATCGAAACTATTCCTTACCTTGTTGGACCGTTCCCATTCTAAGATCCCTTCAATATCTCGAATAAAATCAAGCTCTAGATCTGTTTCTTCATTCACTTCAGTTCAACAGTCTCTTCTTGCTCATCTAAAACATCTTCTATAACAATTGTTAATCAGTGCGCAGGTGCGTAGGGGCAGATTTATTGCAACGTTGTAAAAATGAGTTCAAATATTAAATTTATTCATTAATAAATACAGTTAGTGTCGGTTATTTAAAGTGTGTGTGACTGCTTAAAGAACACCAATACTCTTTGATATCCATGGTAACACACATTTCTTTACATAGACATACATTAGAGACATACATATTTATGGCCATATTCAAAACACAACGTTCATGCCTTCAATTTAATTTACAACGCAATATATCTTGCATAGTTTCATTTGACTTTGTTTCCTAACAGAGAAAGTACATAGCCTACAGAAAGTGTCTGAAACAAATGGAAATAAGTTTAAACAAAACCCTCGTCTCGACAAGGTCATTACTGATTTAAAATCTAGCTTTTGAAATTTTGATTCTGTTTGGCCTCAACTGACAACATTGAAATAAGTCTGTCAGAGTTTTTCGAAACTTTTTGTTTAATAGGACATAGACCACAAAGTTGCTGGAGCAGTTGATACACTCGACAATGTTAAACAGTTGATAGTTGATTCTGTTAATATTTGACGGCTTTTCGTCCGTGATAGAGTATGAGACAAACTCGGGTATATACATTGGTAGTGAAATAACTGCGGAAGTGACGCAATAGACAACATTGATCGCTAGGAGTGTTTTTGTTGTTTGATTGTTTGAGCGAATGGTTGACGTCATGCTCATACGTTTTAATGACGTCAGCTTAATCTGTACAAAAATGATCATGGAACCGGCGACAGTAAATACTGGTGGAACGACCATACTAGAGTAGGTAAATAGGTTTTGAATTAGAAAAACAGAATTAAAGTTGTCATCGTAGAAGGCAGATCTTTTAATTAGTCCAACTGACTTACTTGTCATATTGTCGACGTCAAATTCTAGAACTTGCCAGAAACTGGTGTAGGAGAAAATGGACAGCCAATAAACAGCCACCCCTACAACAGCTAGCCAGGTCCGAGTAGGTGTTATCACTCGGTCGAAACTCATAGGTAAGAAAATGACCACTAGTCTCTCGACTGTTATAATCATGGGTAAAGTCAGACCCATTAATCCAAAGGCGTAGTCCAACAAGGTAAATAGGGTAAATAGTACAAACAAAACATCACAAGTTGTCTTCGAATAGCCTACATACTCTCTGTTCCATACAGATTCATACAGAATTTTTGGTACGCTGTTGAAAGAAATCAGGAAAGTGATGTCCGAAAAAGCCAAAGCTACCAAAATTATGTTTGAACATTTATTTAATCCGTGTTTTATTAAGACCGCCATACTGAGGACATTTCCAACGATCCCAAACATACAAACAAAAGGAGTCACACCAAACATGAGAACTTTTATGATAAGCCAAGTTTCCTGGTCATTGATCATTTCTGAGTATCCAGGGACAGATGTGTTCATTTTGTTATGAAAAACTTTAACTTGCTATTGAATAAAGAGTCAAGAAAGGCGCATTATTATCAAAAAGCAGTGAAATATATTTTAAATAACAAACTAATCGATCGAAATGTCTGAGCCATATCAATTAGCAGAACAAATTAAACAATAATAAATGCCCAGTCAAAAAGTAACATTTTGACATAAGTAAAAGCCTTGGGGCAGTTTTTGAAGTTAGCAAACCCATAAATAATCTATACACGGTAGATTTTTTCTATGGGAAATTACATATGTATAGACTATTCGTGCTTAAATGTGTCTTCTGAATAGTAATTATTTACTCTAGGAAGATTTTACATTCATTGGTTGATTACAAATTGGTGTTCATAGTCTCATTATTAGTGAAAGTAATTGCAAGTCTCTCTTTACTCATTACTAATACAGACATTATTAAGGAATGCTTTATGAACCCGCAAATTTCATAGTGAGTCAGCTGGAGCTTCAATTATGTACAATCAATTATTATCAAATTTTTATGTATAACTTAAGAAAATCTTTTATATATATATTTTAACCTAAAACTAAATTTAAAAACAACAACAACAGACGTAATGTTATAGCATGTTGCGTCTTATTGTCTGATTGACATTGTTATGTTTTTTGTTGTTTTTTTTAAAGTTATGTTTATAACTACTAAATAAACTACAATAACAAAAGCACAAGAACAAATTAGTTTAAAACAAATACCAAGCTCTTTAGAAACTATTTTGATGTTTAATGGTGACGAAATCATAGGTGTACTGCACATGTGATTGAATTTCCTTATAATTTGGTTTTAATATTTATTATTAGGAATTAGCTAGTCATTGTCTTAGACTTTATCAATTCTAAATTTTAAAGAATGATATGAAAGGTCATTGCTGACAATAAAAAAAATTATATTGATTTTTACCGCCTTTTTAGCTGTCAAAATGTAAACATATTGGACTATATGTTGTTATTTTTTTTACTCGTTTTAAATATTGATAAAAAGGGCAGCACCGGTTGTCTCCCATCACAGAGGGACAAAGTGGAAATGAAAAGCTTATTTTATTATCATTACTCCGGTACTGCCACTGTCAAGCTTCGTTGGAGAGAAAATTAAATAGAGTCCCTTTAACAGTGTCCAGTGAGGAATTTTCTGGTGATGTGGCAGGTCTGCAGCAGTACCGCCCTCTGACAGGCAGCAAGAATTTTTTAAGGAATATTAAGGTATCTACGAGGTCACTTGTCGTTATCACTTCGGTTGATATAACAACAGGGTGCATTGTTATTTTTGATAACTTCCATCAGGGCCGGATTTAAGGGAGGACAGATGCGGCTACAACCCTGGGGACTCCACAAGTAAAGGACCTCCACAAAAGAGAAAAATATTTTGGAATCTCGACGGCTCAGAAATTTAAAGTTGTTTTTTTTTGTTTCATTTTAACGCCAAAAATCTTACGTCGGGAGGGGGAGGGCAACAATATCGTGATTTAAAAGTTTCCGCTTGCAGATGTAGCATGCTCGGAATATGTAATATGTAAACAGCTCCTGATTTACGGCAGTGCGTCTGCCAGGGGTCTTACCCTTCACAAACTCAAACATATACACTTTTTAAAAACTAAAATATGCATATTAAATATTTACAAAAAAGGAAAGTGAGATTAAATGTACAAATACTCTATTTCTTTCTACTAAAATATAGCATACTTTTAGATATAAATATTTTTTTATTAATAAGTGGATTTTTTATTCAAGTCTTCCAAAGAGTGTAGGAGCTTTCATAAAAATCTCTTATATTGTGGGATAGTGATACGGCCCTGATTTCCATAGTCGCTAAGCCTAGGTCCTCATAGTTTCTCTTATATTGTGGGATAGTGATACGGCCCTGTCATTGAGGGTTGCGGATTTTTTGTAATAAACTGTAAATCCTGGCGATTAAAACCCGCCGCCTATTCTGTCCAAATAGGTCTACATCGGTATAATAGGCAATTTGTTGACTCGAGAACCTCTTGTGGCGAGTATTTGTAGTAAGGAGGTGATATTTTGGTAATCAGATTATGTGTCAAAGCCATGTGTTGATGAATTAATTACTCAACTTTATTATGGCGACCCAGGTAGGCAGATTCTGACAAAGTTGAACATTCTACTATTATGTGTTCAACCGACTCACCCGCGTTTTCCTCATTTTTGGCATTTGTCAACAACATCGAGTTTTAGGATATGTCTCTCGTACTTTGTTTGTCCTAACAAGTCCTGTATTGCGTATTAGTATTATTGTTATTATTATTGAGTTTTGCAAAATCGCAAGAGCTAACATTTTACAAAAAAGATACCCAAACAAATAAGCTTCTGTAAATTTAATAGCAAGATAGCTTTTAATGCAAGGAGTTGATATGGGTAAGTGGTGATGTGGGGGAGGGGGGGGGGGAATGACATCCTCAGCTTACCGCACCAGATTACATCAATGCTAGCGACAATCATTCATTAACAACAAACATTTGGCAATCAAGATGGGACCCGGAGACGACTTATTAGATCTACAATCTAGATCTCTTTTATTGAATATTACAAAACTTGTCTGGAAACAATTTATTTGCCTCGGGTAATCTAAAACCGAGACAACATTTTTTTACAAAGCTTATATAAACTTTCGTTATTTCTCCCACACCCATTTTCGGATTAAGTTGAAATTTTGCACAATTATACATTGGTGTAGTACTGTATACAATACATAAATCAATATATAAAAAATTCCAATTTGTCAATTAATTACTGTTTATTGATTATTTTAATTGATAACAATAGGCCTAACTGAAATTAATCCTTTAGTGTGCACAAATATGGTTTAAACAGTTACTTATTGCACCTAACTAAGCAAGATTCAATTTTACTACATTTAACACTAGTAAATCAATAAAATATTGGTAATTAATTATTTTGTATGATATTGAAAAGGGGAAATAGCATTTACATTCTTAATTGATATAGGGTTGTTAATGCGGAGTTCTTCCCCTTAGATAAACTTTATAAAAAAAATAAAAAAAAAGATTTTTAATATTTTGCTTGTTATTTAGTCTTTTTTTTAATATATATTTCTTATAGGCTTACATCATGGATCTCTGGATATATACAATACAAGTAATAGCGCTATGCAATAAAAAGAGTTGCATGCTCCTAACTGCAGTCTTTATATTTCTTCACTATAAGTTTGAGGCAAGACCAATGAAAGGAGTTATTTACATATTTGCATTGACGAGTTACTTCCCAACAAAGTTTACTGCCCGGTGATGCCACAAATCTTGTTAGGAACTTATGTTATGTGTACTAATTTTGTTTTGCACCAGTCATCACTGCAGAACTCCACTAAAAGGCGTGGGAAATTTGTTTTAATCAATTAAATACTATTGATAACCTCCTGATATAAAGGCCTCCTGGATGATCTCAGCTGTAATTAAGTGATGCATTTAAGAATTGTGTAGGATTGAACAGCTCGGAACAAAATGAAAACGTCAGTAAAACAAGATTATAAAGAGAGGCAGGTAAAAAGGCAAATTTCAATATTTTCAGCACGAATATTAAAATCTATGAACTGCAAACTACCAACAACCACTACACTACCTCCATTCCTATAAGAGACATATACCGGTCTAAAAGGTTGCCGATATGATTGTATTGCTTAACATCATATCCCAGGTATAAATTTAATAAATATATATATATATATATATATATTAGCTTTGCTTTTTAAAAAGTGTTATGTTTTTTCTTGTTAATTCTTTAAAATGTCCGCTGCGAATTGAGCTAGCCGTGTCCTTGACATCTTGTGTGGACAACCCAGGGCATCATTTCTGCATTAGTTTGGTTCGTCTTTTGGTATCAACGCATGTGGTGCTGTACCATTTAATTGTGTACTCATGCAATAGGTGACAACAAAAAGTAGACTTCGAAGAAAAGTGAAAAAATATGGTTGGATGTCACAACGGCCTTTGCAACAAGAGTTATCAGAAAAGTTGTCAATTCATTTTTTTTCTTTTCGTTGATATGACCCTCGACATGAGTGTCAGAAATGAAAATGGCCCGCGGGTTGATTTAAGTTGGGCATCACTTGTCTAGATCTACTACAAATGTAATTACATGATTGATCCAAACTATTTGATACAATTACTCTTTGTATTAGCTGTTTTTAGTGTGTGTTTTTTAAAGATTTTTAAAAATGTTTTATCTTAGATATTTCCACTCCTGTCCTGAGATGACCGTAGGCCTATCCATTACATCTTGAGTTGACCAGATTTTCAATATTTAATTATTTTGTGAGTCAATTAGTTCTTAAAAGAAGAATGCAGTTGAAGCCATAGACCTTTTATCAAAAGACAATTACAAAACAAGTTGAAGATATAGGGGTATATCTCCATTGAAAACTAATTAACAAAGCAGCTGGTTTCGAAATGTTTTTATTGCCGATGACAAATCCACCGCCTTGTACTATATCGCTTGACATTGAGTATTTCTTCGAAACAGATTTTTTTTTTCAGAACAGTTAGGGACCGTGAGAGGCAGACACTGGACCACCATTAGTGATAACCCATTCAAAGACGATTCTGTCGTAATTATAGGCTTTAGGAAAAAGTTGTGGGATTGATAGCCTAGTAACAAAAAGTATGAATTGATGCCGCAGTGAACAAAAAGTATGAATTGATGCCGCAGTGAACAAAAAGTATGAATTGATGCCGCAGTGAACAAACAGTATGAATTGATGCCGCAGTGAACAAAAAGTATGAATTGATGCCGCAGTGAACAAAAAGTATGAATTGATGCCGCAGTGAACAAAAAGTATGAATTGATGCCGTAGTGAACAAAAAGTATGAATTGATGCCGCAGTGAACAAAAAGTATGAATTGATGCCGCAGTGAACAAAAAGTATGAATTGATGCCGTAGTGAACAAAAAGTATGAATTGATGCCGCAGTGAACAAAAAGTATGAATTGATGCCGCAGTGAACAAAAAGTATGAATTGATGCCGCAGTGAACAAAAAGTATGTATTGATGCCGCAGTGAACAAAAAGTATGAATTGATGCCGCAGTGAACAAACAGTATGAATTGATGCCGCAGTGAACAAAAAGTATGAATTGATGCCGCAGTGAACAAAAAGTATGAATTGATGCCGCAGTGAACAAAAAGTATGAATTGATGCCGCAGTGAACAAACAGTATGAATTGATGCTGCAGTGAACAAAAAGTATGAATTGATGCCGCAGTGAACAAAAAGTATGAATTGATGCCGCAGTGAACAAACAGTATGAATTGATGCCGCAGTGAACAAAAAGTATGAATTGATGCCGCAGTGAACAAACAGTATGAATTGATGCTGCAGTGAACAAAAAGTATGAATTGATGCCGCAGTGAACAAAAAGTATGAATTGATGCCGCAGTGAACTGGCAGCAAGAGCAAATAGAGTAATCGTGGAGCCCAATGCAATTCAGATTTCTGTGAAAAGTTGTTTCTAATTGATCACATTTTTTTACATTGTCTCAACATTTTCTAAGCACCTAGATACTATAATGTAGAGAGAGAAAGAGAATGGAAGCAGAATCGTAGGAATAAAACAAAAATATACGAAGGGAAATAACTGTGTTTGAAATATATGTTAAATTTGTATATATATATACAATGTTGTGATATTTCTAATCAGTGTTATTCCACCTGAAATATAAAATTCTACATTCGCTAAAAATGCAACAATTTTTGAAAGGTGCAATTAAAATATGTTCTTTGAACAAACCATAGTCCAATTTGTTTGTATGTGCAATAATACAGTAATTTTTTTACCTATCCAGGGAGACAACATAATAAAAGTATGTTTATATCTAGGAGATTACCTATATGTACATCAAACCACTTGTACTACACTGTACAGCTGTAATGGTAATGGCGATGTCTTCGGTTCCAAAGATTAAGATGATTGAATTGAAGCAATAGCATAAAGACTTGTTTCTTTAATTTTCACCAGTGCTGGGTTTACCAATAGGCAACATAAGCTAGAGCTTGCTTGGGGCCCCCCAAATATGACTCCAGGAATATCTCCAAGTCTTCTGTATGGCTCTGGAACGTGGGTGCTGTGCAGAAAGCAAGTCTTCTGTATGGCTCTGGGACGTGGGTGCTGTACAGAAAGCAAGTCTTCTGTATGGCTCTGGGATGTGGGTGCTCTACAGAAAGCAAGTCTTCTGTATGGCTCTGGGACGTGGGTGCTGTACAGAAAGCAAGTCTTCTGTATGGCTCTGGGACGTGGGTGCTGTACAGAAAGCAAGTCTTCTGTATGGCTCTGGGATGTGGGTGCTGTACAGAAAGCAAGTCTTCTGTATGGCTCTGGGATGTGGGTGCTGTGCAGAAAGCAAGTCTTCTGTATGGCTCTGGGACGTGGGTGCTGTACAGAAAGCAAGTCTTCTGTATGGCTCTGGGACGTGGGTGCTGTACAGAAAGCAAGTCTTCTGTATGGCTCTGGGATGTGGGTGCTCTACAGAAAGCAAGTCTTCTGTATGGCTCTGGGATGTGGGTGCTGTGCAGAAAGCAAGTCTTCTGTATGGCTCTGGGACGTGGGTGCTGTACAGAAAGCAAGTCTTCTGTATGGCTCTGGGATGTGGGTGCTGTGCAGAAAGCAAGTCTTCTATCTGGCTCTGGGACGTGGGTGCTGTACAGAAAGCAAGTCTTCTGTCTGGCTCTGGGATGTGGGTGCTGTACAGAAAGCAAGTCTTCTGTCTGGCTCTGGGACGTGGGTGCTGTACAGAAAGCAAGTCTTCTGTCTGGCTCTGGGACGTGGGTGCTGTACAGAAAGCAAGTCTTCTGTCTGGCTCTGGGACGTGGGTGCTGTACAGAAAGCAAGTCTTCTGTCTGGCTCTGGGACGTGGGTGCTGTACAGAAAGCAAGTCTTCTGTCTGGCTCTGGGAAGTGGTTGCTGTACAGAAAGCAAGTCTTCTGTATGGCTCTGGGATGTGGGTACTGTACAGAAAGCAAGTCTTCTGTATGGCTCTGGGATGTGAGTACTGTACAGAAAGCAAGTCTTCTGTATGGCTCTGGGACGTGGGTGCTGTACAGAAAGCAAGTCTTCTGTATGGCTCTGGGATGTGGGTACTGTACAGAAAGCAAGTCTTCTGTATGGCTCTGGGATGTGAGTACTGTACAGAAAGCAAGTCTTCTGTATGGCTCTGGGACGTGGGTGCTGTACAGAAAGCAAGTCTTCTGTATGGCTCTGGGACGTGGGTGCTGTACAGAAAGCAAGTCTTCTGTATGGCTCTGGGATGTGGGTACTGTACAGAAAGCAAGTCTTCTGTATGGCTCTGGGATGTGAGTACTGTACAGAAAGCAAGTCTTCTGTCTGGCTCTGGGACGTGGGTGCTGTGCAGAAAGCAAGTCTTCTGTATGGCTCTGGGATGTGAGTACTGTACAGAAAGCAAGTCTTCTGTATGGCTCTGGGATGTGAGTACTGTACAGAAAGCAAGTCTCTGTTATGTGGGTACTCTACAGAAAGCAAGTCTCTGTATGGCTCTGGTACGTGGGTGCTGTACAGAAAGCAAGTCTTCTGTATGGCTCTGGGACGTGGGTGCTGTGCAGAAAGCAAGTCTTCTGTATGGCTCTGAGATGTGAGTACTGTACAGAAAGCAAGTCTTCTGTATGGCTCTGGGACGTGAGTACTGTACAGAAAGCAAGTCTCTGTTATGTGGGTACTCTACAGAAGGCAAGTCTCTGTTATGTGGGTACTCTACAGAAAGCAAGTCTCTGTTATGTGAGTACTCTACAGAAGGCAAGTCTCTGTTATGTGGGTACTCTACAGAAAGCAAGTCTCTGTTATGTGGGTACTCTACAGAAAGCAAGTCTCTGTTATGTGAGTACTCTACAGAAGGCAAGTCTCTGTTATGTGGGTACTCTACAGAAGGCAAGTCTCTGCTATGTGGATACTCTACAGAAGGCAAGTCTCTGTTATGTGGGTACTCTACAGAAAGCAAGTCTCTGTTATGTGAGTACTCTACAGAAGGCAAGTCTCTGTTATGTGAGTACTCTACAGAAGGCAAGTCTCTGTTATGTGAGTTCTCTACAGAAGGCAAGTCTCTGTTATGTGAGTACTCTACAGAAGGCAAGTCTCTGTTATGTGGGTACTCTACAGAAAGCAAGTCTCTGTTATGTGAGTACTCTACAGAAAGCAAGTCTCTGTTATGTGGGTACTCTACAGAAAGCAAGTCTCTGTTATGTGGGTACTCTACAGAAGGCAAGTCTCTATTATGTGGGTACTCTACAGAAAGCAAGTCTCTGTTATGTGGGTACTCTACAGAAAGCAAGTCTCTGTTATGTGAGTACTCTACAGAAGGCAAGTCTCTGTTATGTGGGTACTCTACAGAAAGCAAGTCTCTGTTATGTGAGTACTCTACAGAAGGCAAGTCTCTGTTATGTGGGTACTCTACAGAAAGCAAGTCTCTGTTATGTGGGTACTCTACAGAAAGCAAGTCTCTGTTATGTGAGTACTCTACAGAAGGCAAGTCTCTGTTATGTGGGTACTCTACAGAAGGCAAGTCTCTGCTATGTGGGTACTCTACAGAAGGCAAGTCTCTGTTATGTGGGTACTCTACAGAAAGCAAGTCTCTGTTATGTGAGTACTCTACAGAAGGCAAGTCTCTGTTATGTGAGTACTCTACAGAAGGCAAGTCTCTGTTATGTGAGTACTCTACAGAAGGCAAGTCTCTGTTATGTGAGTACTCTACAGAAGGCAAGTCTCTGTTATGTGGGTACTCTACAGAAAGCAAGTCTCTGTTATGTGAGTACTCTACAGAAAGCAAGTCTCTGTTATGTGGGTACTCTACAGAAAGCAAGTCTCTGTTATGTGAGTACTCTACAGAAGGCAAGTCTCTGTTATGTGGGTACTCTACAGAAAGCAAGTCTCTGTTATGTGAGTACTCTACAGAAGGCAAGTCTCTGTTATGTGAGTACTCTACAGAAGGCAAGTCTCTGTTATGTGGGTACTCTACAGAAAGCAAGTCTCTGTTATGTGGGTACTCTACAGAAAGCAAGTCTCTGTTATGTGAATACTCTACAGAAGGCAAGTCTCTGTTATGTGGGTACTCTACAGAAAGCAAGTCTCTGTTATGTGGGTACTCTACAGAAGGCAAGTCTCTGTTATGTGAGTACTGTACAGAAAGCAAGTCTCTGTTATGTGGGTACTCTACAGAAAGCAAGTCTCTGTTATGTGGGTACTCTACAGAAAGCAAGTCTCTGTTATGTGGGTACTCTACAGAAAGCAAGTCTCTGTTATGTGGGTACTCTACAGAAAGCAAGTCTCTGTTATGTGGGTACTCTACAGAAGGCAAGTCTCTGTCATGTGGGTACTCTACAGAAAGCAAGTCTCTGTTATGTGAGTACTCTACAGAAGGCAAGTCTCTGTTATGTGAGTACTCTACAGAAAGCAAGTCTCTGTTATGTGGGTACTCTACAGAAGGCAAGTCTCTGTTATGTGGGTACTCTACAGAAAGCAAGTCTCTGTTATGTGGGTACTCTACAGAAAGCAAGTCTCTGTTATGTGGGTACTCTACAGAAAGCAAGTCTCTGTTATGTGGGTACTCTACAGAAGGCAAGTCTCTGTTATGTGGGTACTCTACAGAAAGCAAGTCTCTGTTATGTGGGTACTCTACAGAAAGCAAGTCTCTGTTATGTGGGTACTCTACAGAAGGCAAGTCTCTGTTATGTGGGTACTCTACCAGTTTATGAACGTGCTCTATTGATGCTGGACTTTGTCGGTTCCAAGTCTTGTCGCGGGTTGACGTAAGGTCAGATTTCGATAAGAATTGAATACACTACTCTTTGCTTTATGGCCGCATTGGAAAAAGTCTCTCAGAGTTTTTCTAAATCTTTTGTTTAAGATAACATAGACCACAAAGTTGCTGGAGCAGTTCATGCACTCTGCAATATTCAGCACTTGGTAGGATACTCTTTTAATATTGGACGGCTTTTCATTCGTAAGTGAGTAGGAGGCGTACTCTGGTATATACATCGGTAGTGAAATGACTGCGGCAGTGACGCAGTAAACTCCATTGACGGCCAGGAGTAGTTTTGTTGTTCGGTTGTTTGATCGGCAGCGTGTCGTCATGCTCTTCCGTTTCAATAACGCCACCCGAACTTGAACTGAAATAACAATGGAGCCAGCGACAGTAACGATGGGTGGCACTACCATACTGGAGTAAGTAAATAGGTCCTGGATAAGAGAAACAGAATCTGGATTGGATTCGTAGAAGGCAGATCTCTTAATAATTCCAACTGACTTTTTTGTCATATTGTCGACGTCAAATTCTAGAACTTGCCAGAAACTTGTGTAGGAGAAAATGGACAGCCAATAAACAGCCACCCCTACAACAGCTAGCCAGGTCCGAGTAGGTGTTATCACTCGGTCGAAACTCAAAGGTAAGAAAATGACCACTAGTCTCTCGACAGTTATCAGTATTGGTAGAGTCATTCCCATTAGAGCCAACGAGTAGTCCAGCAAAGTGAAGAAGCTAAATAGTACAAACAAAACATCACAAGTTGTCTTCGAATAGCCTACATACTCTCTGTTCCATACAGCTTCGTACAGAATTTTTGGCACGCTGTTAAACGAAGCCAGATATGTAATGTCGGAAAAAGCCAAAGCTACCAAAATTATATTCGAGCATTTATTTAATCCGTGTTTTACTAAGACCGCCATGCTGAGGACATTTCCAACGATCCCAAACATACAAACAAAAGGAGTCACACCAAACATGAGAACTTTCATGATAAACCAAGTTTCTTGGTCACTGATAATTTCAGATTGTGGTAAGTATGAACTGTTCATCTTTATTTGTCGGAAAACTTCGGTTCTCTACTGAATTTGAAATAGAGCAGACGAAATACAAAAGCAAAAAGAAAACAATAAACTTAGATTTGAAAAAAAAAACAACAGTTGTTTAAAGTTATTGACTATAATGTCTCAACAGGTTAAGAATAATCAATACAACATCAAGAAATATAGAGCAGATAGTGGGAGCGTACAATCTTTGGATATTTATAATGTCCAATGTTTTACGTCTGTAGTTTTAGGTCAATTATAGATAATGAATAGGTCTAGGTGAGCTGTATTCGTCTTTGAAGGCTGTGCACATAATCTACTGAAGCCAATTGGTAACTTCTTACATACATTTATCTACACTATATATTCATGAACATCGATCAAAGACAAGGCTAAATGTAAAAAAAAAAAATGTCATTTAATTGATGGTGTTTGAAACTATTCGTTCTTTTCATTGTTGTTAAAACAGGGGAGCTAATAAACATTTGCGTTTTGACTTGAATTATTTGTTAGCTCATTTCCAAGTCATAACATTGAATATAATTAATAGTTTGTATTTTTTTATTTTGTATCTTTCATTAGCCTAGTTTTGTTTGCAACAGCCAAGAAATCATATAGGCCTACATAGCTCACTTATTGGTCTGCGACAATCGAGTGCTTAGAGAAATGTCCATTAACTTGTTTTGAGACAGTATAAAATTAAATTTATTGGTTTCATTCTCCGACATCGTAGAGTATACTCCCCACTTCTCCCACACACACACACACAGACAGAGAAAACAGAAACGTGTGTTAGTGTCATTGTTAATCATTACATTGATTCTTCTGTTCAAAAGAATGCATCAGGAGGCCAAGTAAAATGTTGAACTTAATATTTCTACTTCCGTACCAGAGTCTGAGATAATCAAAAGACTTTAGATAACATTTTTTAGCAATCTAGTTGGCTTACATCATGGATGTTTGTTTGTTCATCATACAATTCATTGTTGTTTTTAGTAGAGGAAATTACGTCGTACTAACAGCGGTCCTAATATTCCATCACTATAAGCTTATAGGCATGCACAATCGAGTGGTTGGAATATTTACATTGCTAGCGTAGTTCACACTTAGCATTACAGGTATGCGAGTAGATCCAAAGAATAAACAAAAACATAGTTGGAGAGATCTAGTCCTTGTAGATCTTAATCTGTTTAACTTTATCCCCACCCCTTCCGTAATCATCATCGAACGCCAGGTGAGCGCGTCAATGTGTCAATTTAATAATATGAGCTTGTGGAAGTTTGACACAGGAGAATTTGCGTCCATAGTTGTAAGAAATGGACTAATGAAGTCCTGTGCTAGTGTAACTAATGAAGTCCTGGGCTTGTGTATGTAACTAATGAAGTCCTGTGCTAGTGTAACTAATGAAGTCCTGGGCTTGATTAGGGAACTAATGAAGTCCTGGGCTAGTGCATGTAACTAATGAAGTACTGGGCTTGTGTATGTAACTAATGAAGTCCTGGGCTTGTGTATGTAACTAATGAAGTCCTGGGCTTGTGTATGTAACTAATGAAGTCCTGGGCTTGTGTATGTAACTAATGAAGTCCTGGGCTTGTGTATGTAACTAATAAAGTCCTGGGCTTGATTAGGGAACTAATGAAGTCCTGGGCTTGTGTATGTAACTAATGAAGTCCTGGACTTGTGTATGTAACTAATGAAGTCCTGGGTTTGATTAGGGAACTAATGAAGTCCTGGGCTTGTGTATGTAACTAATGAAGTCCTGGGCTTGTGTATGTAACTAATGAAGTCCTGGACTTGTGTATGTAACTAATGAAGTCCTGGGTTTGATTAGGGAACTAATGAAGTCCTGGACTTGTGTATGTAACTAATGAAGTCCTGGGCTTGTGTATGTAACTAATGAAGTTCTGGGCTTGTGTATGTAACTAATGAAGTCCTGGGTTTGATTAGGGAACTAATGAAGTCCTGGGCTTGTGTATGTAACTAATGAAGTCCTGGGTTTGATTAGGGAACTAATGAAGTCCTGGGCTTGTGTATGTAATTAATGAAGTCCTGGGCTTGTGTATGTAACTAATGAAGTCCTGGGCTTGTGTATGTAGCTAATGAAGTCCTGGGCTTTGTGCATGTAACTAATGAAGTCCTGGGCTAGTGTATGTAACTAATGAAGTCCTGGGTTTGTGTATGTAACTAATGAAGTCCTGTGCTAGTGTAACTAATGAAGTCCTGGGCTTGTGTAACTAATGAAGTCCTGGACTTGTGTATGTAACTAATGAAGTCCTGGGCTTGTGCATGTAACTAATGAAGTCCTGGGCTTGTGTATGTAACTAATGAAGTCCTGGGCTTGTGTATGTAACTAATGAAGTCCTGGGCTAGTGCATGTAACTAATGAAGTCCTGGACTTGTGTATGTAACTAATGAAGTCCTGGGCTTGTGTATGTAACTAATGAAGTCCTGGGTTTGATTAGGGAACTAATGAAGTCCTGGGCTTGTGTATGTAACTAATGAAGTCCTGGGCTTGATTAGGGAACTAATGAAGTCCTGGGCTAGTGCATGTAACTAATGAAGTACTGGGCTTGTGTATGTAACTAATGAAGTCCTGGGTTTGATTAGGGAACTAATGAAGTCCTGGGCTTGTGTATGTAACTAATGAAGTCCTGGGCTTGTGTATGTAACTAATGAAGTCCTGGGCTTGTGTATGTAACTAATGAAGTCCTGGGCTTGATTAGGGAACTAATGAAGTCCTGGGCTTGTGTATGTAACTAATGAAGTCCTGGGCTTGTGTATGTAACTAATGAAGTCCTGGGTTTGATTAGGGAACTAATGAAGTCCTGTGCTTGTGTATGTAACTAATGAAGTCCTGGGCTTGTGTATGTAACTAATGAAGTCCTGGACTTGTGTATGTAACTAATGAAGTCCTGGGCTTGATTAGGAACTAATGAAGTCCTGGGCTTGTGTATGTAACTAATGAAGTCCTGGGCTTGTGTATGTAACTAATGAAGTCCTGGGTTTGATTAGGGAACTAATGAAGTCTTTTGCTTGTGTATGTAACTAATGAAGTCCTGGGCTTGTGTATGTAACTAATGAAGTCCTGGGCTTGTGTATGTAACTAATGAAGTCCTGGGCTTGATTAGGGAACTAATGAAGTCCTGGGCTTGTGTATGTAACTAATGAAGTCCTGGGTTTGATTAGGGAACTAATGAAGTCCTGGGCTTGTGTATGTAACTAATGAAGTCCTGGGCTTGTGTATGTAACTAATGAAGTCCTGGGCTTGTGTATGTAACTAATGAAGTCCTGGGCTTGATTAGGGAACTAATGAAGTCCTGGGCTTGTGTATGTAACTAATGAAGTCCTGGGCTTGTGTATGTAACTAATGAAGTCCTGGGTTTGTGTAAGTAACCAATGAAGTCCTGTGCTAGTGTAACTAATGAAGTCCTGGGCTTGTGTATGTAACTAATGAAGTCCTGGGCTTGTGTATGTAACTAATGAAGTCCTGGGCTTGTGTATGTAACTAATGGAAGTCCTGGGTTTGATTAGGGAACTAATGAAGTCCTGGGCTTGTGTATGTAACTAATGAAGTCCTGGGCTTGTGTATGTAACTAATGAAGTCCTGGGCTTGTGTATGTAACTAATGAAGTCCTGGGCTTGATTAGGGAACTAATGAAGTCCTGGGCTTGTGTATGTAACTAATGAAGTCCTGGGCTTGTGTATGTAACTAATGAAGTCCTGGGTTTGATTAGGGAACTAATGAAGTCCTGGGCTTGATTAGGGAACTAATGAAGTCCTGGGCTTGATTAGGGAACTAATGAAGTCCTGGGCTTGATTAGGGAACTAATGAAGTCCTGGGCTTGTGTATGTAACTAATGAAGTCCTGGGCTTGATTAGGGAACTAATGAAGTCCTGGGTTTGATTAGGGAACTAATGAAGTCCTGAGCTTGTGTATGTAACTAATGAAGTCCTGGGCTTGATTAGGGAACTAATGAAGTCCTGGGCTTGTGTATGTAACTAATGAAGTCCTGCTCGAGTATTCTATCTACATTCAGGACAATTGTTAGCTACATTTTATTTTTGTTGTTTTTTTTAATTTACACATTTTTTTATCTAGTTCATAAAAGTAATCAAAAGCAATCGTGTCATTATTGATGGACAAGGGAGATGATAATGTGGCTTTTCCTAATGGACAAGGGAGATGATAATGTGGCTTTTCCTAATGGACAAGGGAGATGATAATGTGGCTTGTGTTTAAAAGTGAAGGATGTTTGCACTGGCTTGGCTTGACTCTCTCACCCGTTCATTTCAGACTAGTTTTTGTGCCAAATTTCTAAATTTAGCTTACATGCTTATGTTATTGCAGAATTATGGTAAATGTGAAGCTACACATGTATGTATATTTGGCGTGTGAATGGAACCACATTGAGGTGTCTGATAAAATGGTTGAGCTAAACTATCACATTGTTTCTATACAGTTCTGTCAATGACTGTGACACATCATGAAATCTATCCAGTAATAAAAACAGTAGCCTTTTGTATAGACATATCATGTTATGACTAAAAAATCCAATCCTTGATACACAGCTGCGATCGCAGGTTGGGCATATATAATCACCAGGAGCCGTTGCATTTTCACCCATCTTTCTGCTTCTGTTGTGTGTGACATCTGCAATCCGTGACCCTTCCTTTATGCTCTCTCTCCATGAATGTCACACATTAAGTTGCAAAGGGAAAAGATCATCTCTCCAGGCGTTAAATGCCACAGACATCATGTTATGAGAAATCTTACTGCAATTATATCATACAGATAGCTCATGTTAAAAAATTTTGTATCTACAGTTCAACTGACCAATTTATAAACCTATTTCATTGTTGCATTGACATCTCAATTTGATAACTGTATGAACAATGTTGACCTGGCCATGAGTGTCAATTTATTCATTGCTTTGTTCCTGTAATCATGATTTGCTTTTTTAAGAATTAAAGATTTGTTTTGCATTGTTTAACAAGACTTTTGCTGTTTTATGTCTTTTTAACTTTACAGAGAATGTTATAATGTGAAATACAATCTAAATGTATGACAACCACTCTCACAAATAGTTGAACCAAAGCTCAAATTTAAACAGATTGTTTTAATGACATGTTTAAAGATTTATTATGTTACATATAGCCAATGTGTTCAGCAAGCATTCACATCTCTGTCTCTGACACAAAAGAGTTGATATACAAGCATCAGCACACACCCATACAAATTTCAACAACTATCTAGTAGAAAATACAACAGTTCCATTTGTTTAGAGATGATTAGCTGCAAGAGACTGAGGCAATGGCCAACATATGAACTCTGGATGCTGAATACTTGCTTTCCTAGGAAATAAGAAAACAGGGAGGAACCTTAACACACATGCCACTTTTATCACTGGATCCACACATCAAAAACTAGTTCCTGCACCAGTTGGCCAGAGTTCTGACTATATTTAGCTTCATGAATTTATTTTTTTTCAAACTAGAGAAATGACAACAACTGCAGCAACCACACTAATAAACAAACAAACAAATCCATACCAATTTAGCTAGTAGTGCTAATTCAGGAAATAAGCGTCTTAAAACTCAAGGGTTCAAATGACACAAATACTTTATAAAACCCCAAAACACCAGATTTGTTTTATTAAAAAAATAAAACAGGATTAATTTCTTTTTTATATACCGTATAATTTAAAAAAAAAAGGAAATGTGAAAACTGGTTGAATAAATGCTAACTAAAAATGTACAATGTAAACAAGAAATAAAGAAATATAACAACAGCTGTATGAAAAGACTAGCTGAACATTACCGAATGTGGCCAATACAGACTTATATTTGTAATACACATATTTTGATTGGTTTTTGTTTCAGATGAGATAATTATTAATAAGTATTAATCTTATGAAAGTGGCAAATAAATAAATACCTTCATATAAATATATCCAGCGCATAAAAAAAAAATTGACCTGAATTGTGTGCTTATACTAATAATTATAAAAAGTAAATCTTTATATGTAATATTATGTTAAAGCCCTAGCCAGAATTATTTATAATTTTCTTTACTTCAATATTAAACATTTGCCAAAGAAAATAACTTTCATAATGTTGTCAGTGATGTCAAAACCCTCCAGTGACACTTTTTAAAAACAAAAGATGAATTTGAAAGTAAAGAAATGGCAGTAAAACACTATCAACCAGTTCCAAGAAGCAGACATGGAACCCATTCAGCAAAAAATAGACGAAGTGGTCAACCTAACCATGAGCAAAATTGCACTCGGGTGTCTATCCATTGGCTTCACCAGCTTTCTTATCAGATCTTTCACCCATCTCTAGCCTGGATTCTGCCATACCCTATACACAAACACAACAAATTCATACTTTTAAATAAAAAAAAAATGATAAGAAACTATGCCTATAAGTTAAGCCGTCTTGGCTCGAATGGCAGCTCTTTTGCCAGTAACTGCCTGGAAACCTGTCTTAATGCTGGCCACAGAACATCGGCTGCCACAGGTTTCACACTGGAGGAAGAAGAGACGAGTGTCTTTCTGTAGGAGTGTGTCTCGGGATCTACAAGTATGACAAGTCACATACTCCTCTGTAAACAGACAATACAATAGATGGCACCAAATGTTACATAAGCCTTGCATTAGTTTTCAGATTGAACAAGTGCAAAAAGAAATACTTCTTTGAACCACTAACTACATAGATATCTATAGTAATTATAAATAGAGCATTCATTTTGTCCCTCCTAATCAACAAGTAAAATATCACATCTAAAGATATATCTATAATATTACTTTTGTCTCCCTCAAGTATCTTGGTTCATCGTTCTACAGAAATTAGTGAATTATTTACAAACTTAAAACTATTTAGGACGGAACCATTTTTTTTTTTTGTAACCAGAGCACAAAACAATGTTATAAATGCCTGCATCTAGTCAGTGGCTTAGCTGGGAATTTGACATTATTTGGGGGCCTGGGGGACTTGACCTCTTTAGGAGCCACTGCATTTTGAGTAATATTTAATTTAAAAAACTTTTGAAGTCTCATTTGGAGGGCATGACCCCCCCCCCCCCCCAAGCTTACGCAACTGCATCCAGTTTCTAGTATACAAATGAGTAGTCTGAATACAAAGAACAGGATTAATCATTATTACATTCATAGGACCCAAGGTAAGCATAAATATAGTCTAATATTGTATTTATTCTATTAAAGAACTCACTAATATATCTCCTTAGGACATTTTCTATTTGTTTTTGTGTGTATTTGCCTCTGATGATGAGTTGGTTGTTACCATCAACAGAACCACTGAAAGAAAATGCAGAAATAATGAAGTTTTATTAAGAACCATCATATGTTATCACTGAATATTTCTTTTGTAGCTCCATTAGTGAGCTCAATACTATAAATGTATGTTTCATATGTTACATATTAAGTTATATGAACAACTATCATAAAATATACTTTGTGTTCAATTTGGATCATAAGATATTGCATAGATCTAGGTTCAAGAGACTTGTCCACAGTCAGTAAGTTTTATTTTTAGATTCCATTTTAAAATTAAATTTCCTTTTGGTTTTAAAAACATTAATTTGTCTAATCTAATCTAAAATGGGCATGCATTCCCCTCTATAACATTTTCTGATAACAACAAAGTTATTGAACTCTAATCATATCAGGGCAGTGACAATACATGGGTTTTTTTAAATTAAAAATTAGTATTTTCCAACAAAAATCATAATAATAATGAACTTTAAGAGAACAGCTAAAATATAATTCAGTAAAAAAAAAAAAAAGACTTAAAGCCTACTGTGACCTACCTTGTACCTAACTCAGCTAACAAGAAAGCCAAAACGTGCTTTGGTTGTCTGTGTAACCTGTAGAATATACAAAAAAAAAATGTTACTACAAAGTGAAATCCATTTAAAGGATTGGATTTTGGCAAAGCAACAGTCTTTCCAATCAGAATAAAGCCAGTGATGGGAACAGGCTTTGAAAAAAATTTAGGAAATTTTGTGCACTCCTGTTTTTTGAACTGGCCTGTCGCTGCGACTTAAAGATGTTGCTAAAGTGTTTTTTTTAATTATGTAGAATCATTTTATTTAATATTTTCTTTAAATAATGATGTATTGCATAATAATTACACTGCATAAGCTTAACTGCACACAAAATGCATGCAAGGCACTATTGTTTGTACATATAGATGAGAGGAGAAAGCATTTTGCAGATAGATGCTTTATATCTGGGTCCAGGCAGTCTCTAATAGATAACTGCTTTACAGGTATTGTAATAACTTATCTCTTTCTCAAACAGCTATTAAGAATTAATGTGTTTGAAAATCAAAACATGCTTGAGTTTTGTAAATACTTCAAAAGTATGAGCTACACTTCTGTTTGTTTCACTGATTATTAAATTTTATACAGGAGAAACTGTTTATTAAACTTGAAGTCCACCCAAGAAATGCTTGAAAAGCAATTGAGAGAAAGCTGCTGAATCTCTGTTGAGTTCTTTAACAAGACAAGGAAGAACAACCAGAGGAGGAGCAATGCTTAGAGGAAGAGAATGTTTAGCAATAAAACTAAATATTGAGACTTCCTTATGTGACTCTTTTTCATGCTGATACAAGTTGTTTACAAGAAATGGATCTTTACTGCACTGGGCTTTTAAAGCATTAGTAATGATTAGTTATTAGTTAGATATAGAAAAAATTTAATATATATTTCTTACTAGTACGTTCTAGATCTACTTAAATCTAATAACTTTGATCTAGATCTCTAGTGACTCTAGATCCAATATATTATTATTATATTCTATCAGACTTATACTCAGTAACTCACTACACTCTAGTCTATAGTAGTCATGTAAAGTAGGCCTACATGATGATGAGTACATCTATTCTAATGCTACATAGATGGTCGGTAGGCCTACTAGATCTAGATCTTATAATAGATCTAGATGTCTAAATCTAATCCCATTTGAACTCATGAAATTCAGCAGGCAGGGTTTAAATTTGATAAATCTAGGGGTCACCATATTAATCATAATAGAGCAAAGAGCGCATAGCGCAGCAGAAGGGCATACTGATAATGATATTCTCAACTCTGATACTTTTCAAAAGCTGGCAAGCAGCCATTGAAGTCTAGACGCTCTAGATCTAGATAATCTAGATCAAAAGTATTCAAATTAAAGAAACTAGATATCTTATCTAGAATATATCTTTCTAGACTGATTCAAATCTCTCTAGCCACACTATATCTAAACCTAGACTTATAAGACAACACGATAACACAAGATTTAAAAAAAAAATAGAATTTAAACTGTGTCAAAAGATGTTCAAAACAAATCAAATCTTATTTCGCTTTCTTCCCTAAATGGAAAAATAATAAAATCAGATTTTTTGTCATTAAAGAAATTTAAAAATAATTATTTTTTTTTAATGTCGGGGAAAATTTCTGATTTTTTTTTTTTTTTGCTAGAAAATTGGATAAGAAGAAATTTTCGGAATTCCGAAAATTTTTGGAAAATTCCCATCACTGTAAAACTCTGTCCTCATCACTTATTTTGTTATCAGGATATAAAAAAGCTCATTTGTTGTAAAAGTTTGTTGGGCATACAGTACCAAGAAAATAAAGCAATTCTCCATATCACACACATCCAATGAAACATGTCAAAAAAGAGACCATATGAAGCTAGGCCTCCTTAATGCCATAAGTGAGAAACAAAGTCAAGAAAAGCTGGTTAGAAAACATGAACATGTGGAGCATTCTATCTCTTGAAATACTCCCACAGATGGTTTTTAAATTTTAAAACCTCTAAACTAGTATCCACTTTCTGAAACATAAAACTAGTCAACACGAAAGTAGCGCTATATAAAAGCTTAGCGATATATAAAAGCTATAATAATAATCTGTTTCTATGGCCAACTGTTAACGAGAAGGGTGTCATATCGCCAGCACAACGATCAACCACCTTTACTTTCCCCAACTAAAGTCAGGTACCAATTAGAGTTGGGTGGATTCAGGGGGCCCAAAACTCCGGAAATTCATAGTCCCAGTCTTCACCGAGATTCGACCACAGGACCCAAGGTTTTGAAGCCAAGCTCCTAACCTCTCAGTCACTGCGCCCCGATAGTACTTTATTTTATTTACAAATAACCATGTTCTGCTGAAGTAATTGACAAAATAATCAATCTGTTAGCACCAAATAAAAGATCTTTTAATGTTTATCTTTTTTTTTTTTACTCAATTATGCCAATAACACTGTAATGTTAATCTTCGACTGACCAAAGTGCTATTTAATAAACTAAAACCAAACAAGAGCTACTCACAATCTACAAATATCTGCAAAGTTAGCAAAAGATGTTTTCCTAGTGCCGACCCTCAACACCTGAGGAGGTCTCATCACAAATTTTTTCTTCTCACCAGCAATCATGTCTGGATTTTTTTCTCTCATTATGTCAAAAACTCGACTCAATAGCTGAAAAATAATACAAATATCCATTTACACAAAAATCAGAACAAAAGTATTGTTTATTAAAGTTATTATTCCAACATAGAGGTCTCAGGGATGAGAAAACAGACTTTGCGAAGTTATAGGAAATTTTCTACAACTGTGTTTGTTTTGATCAGTAATGTGTGACAAAGAAAAAAACAACAGAAATTCTTTCCAATAATATTATACTTTTGAACAGGTTAATATTCATATTCTTGTTCTTCTTTGTTCTCATTTTACATGTCGGAGGGTTCAGAAGTAATCCTATATCTGAGATGAACTGCCGCAGTGGTTTCTAGATCAGGCAGCTCTCCATATAGTTTTTGTTCGATAGGAAGGTTTTGGAGCCCCAGTCTGGTTCCAGCCTCTTGATATAGCATGCAGCTTTGTAGGACATGGTCAGCATTCTCTGGTGATGCTACACAAGGGCAAGTTTCGCTCGTCCCATTTTTAAGCTTCTGGAATATATGTTGTCTCATTCTGTTGTGTGCGGTTCTGAGTCAAAATAAATTATGCGTTGGTTATATGTCGAGATAGCTTATAATAGGCGCCTTTTTTCTTGTAAGCAGTCTCAGTGTGCTCTAGTACAGTCTCTTTTTCTGGACTCATGGGGGTGGGGGGGGGGGGGTGGAGGAGGATATCTGGGAGATTACCATGCTGCCTTTAGGGGCTCAGCAAATACAACTCTGCTTGAAACGGGACTCCAGCCCCCCTTAATAGGCAGCCAAGCAAATCTATATAATCTATGTTTCTTACAGGCTTGCACCATGAATATCCAGATATATACAAAACAAATAACAGCTCTTTCCAATTGAAAGAGCTACATACTGGTGACAGCAATCTTGATGTCTTCATTATAAAATTATAGCAGGACAAATAAATTTGGCTGTTTACACATTTACATTAACAATCTACTCACAAAAAGCAGGATATAAGACGCGATTGAATCAATATAAAAATGTGGACCTTTGTCATATATCTAGAAATTTTCTGTTTAATCACAATTGCAATGAAGAAATCCAATAAACTCATTGCATTTGGGTATTTGCTCCTTTTTTTTTTAATTAACTCAAGTGAATTCATTATTGTTTTCAGTCTTCCAAAGATAGTATGAATCAAATCAAAATAAAATTTAAAAAAAAAAAAAAATTATAATGACCTCATCGTATGTGTAGTCTCTGTCGGAGCCAATCCAAGCTATGTGAGAACCACTATCCTCTCCAATCTGTTCATCTGGAAAATGTTTTAATACATTGAAAGTTTAAAATGACAGATCTTGTTCTTTAGTTTAAACAGAAGAAGAAAAAAATTTAAAAACAACTAATAAGACAAAAAATTAGAATAGATTAACAATTATCTTAACAAGACATTTAAAACTGTGTAAAATGTCATTGAGACAATAAATAAAAAATTTCAAATGCTTATTATCAGTTGATCTCCATCTTTAAAAAAATATTTTAAAATAGCTAATAGGAACCAAATCAATTTGATAAACGCTGTCTACTTCAATCAGCATACTATTATCAAATAAATCATTAGAGTGTGATATAGTGTTTTCAATTCTTTCAAATGAAAAAGTTGTTTCATGATTAATCAGTCATTGTAAGAAAAATGTGTGAATCCTTTGAACATTATTAAGTAAAAAACAAAAAAATACTGGACTACTGACCATCTTCTTGACCATCTTCACCACCACCATCTATGTTCTGGGGCTTCTTCTTTTTCTTCTTCTTTTTTGAAAAATCTAGATCATCAATGATCTCACCTGATGTCACTTCTTTAGTTTCTGGTTCTGTGGTTTCCTACATGATACAACAGAGATTTAATTTTATATTTGAATGGAGAACAATTTTTTTAATGACTTTTGTTTTTGACTAAACCAATTATGACTGAAAAGTAATACAAAATATCTAAATTACAGACTATAAGGGTTTTCATAACACACCAGCCATTGGTTCAGAGATTGTAAAACAGAAAGATGGACATTGTTATAGGTTTAGTTTTATCGGAAATGTCCTTTTGAGCGAAACGACTTTATAAATAGAACTTAATGTGGATGGAAGTAGGAATTATGGGATAGCATGACAGTTAAAAAGTAACGACTCAATCTTATGGCGTAGCAAGACATGAACTTATTAGGACTGTTGACATTTGGACTGTGCCCCCTGTATTGTGGATTAAACTTATTTTAATGTTGAAGAATCGTTTATCAAGTTATTTCTGGACTTGAATATATGTTGGGTGAATGAACCGCAACCAGACTGTGAGTGATTAATAGTTTATATCAAGTAATCTACATTTCAACATTTACTACTAAACACCACAGCAACAGCATAGAAAAAGTATCAGGAAAGCTGAAGTGAAAAGAAGGAATATGAAAGACTCAGCACAGGGGACCAAGCAGTGGCTCAAGGAGTCATGACTCTGGAAAATGGATGTAATTAAATGATCATCTAGTCGAGAGGAATTCCTGACAGGGAGAAGAGAGGTTAGTGAAAAGTCAATGTCTCATCCTTGGATACTAATAGAAATCACTCTTTTTGGGCCTTCTACACAGGATTGAGATTTCTAGCTAATATTTTTTTGAAAAAAAAAAAAAAAAAAAAAAAAAAAAAAAAAAAAAAAAAAAAAGAAGATATATTAATCAGATACCAAGAAAAGCTTGAAAGCTATATAATATCAATATGAGACATTTTATGAGAATCATAGAATGGTTTAGGGTCAAACTTATATGAACTTTTAAATAGCTCTTCCACCTTGTACAAATCTACACAATAACATCAACCATAAAATTTATCACATATATGTGGTATGTAAACACTTTTAGTACAAACAAATGTACTTACTGGTAAAGCCTCACCCACTTCATCAAGTTCAAATGCCTTCTTCTTTTTCTTCTTCTTCTTCATGCTGGTAAAATCCATTGAGAAATCTGGAATACAATTATTTATCATTTTTTATGTCTAAAATAAATAAATAAAATGCTAGCAATACATAAGTAAAATTATTAAAGATATTAAAACTTGTATAGCATGTAACACCTCTCCTTTGGATTTTTAATAGAAAGGTTTCCAATTCTCTCATTGGACTAGAATTTCGATATTAAAATATTCTAAGATCATACCATACCAGGAAGTCTTACTACTTTTTTTTTTTACTAAAGACAAACTACCATGCAACGAAGTCTTTTAATTTTTTAATCAAATTACTTTAACTAAAACTATATATATGTAGTTGTATATTAATCAAATGTCAACCAAATATTTTTAAATATGTATTTGTATATAAACTAGCTTTACAAAAATACACTTATTGTTACAAATCAAACATTACAGAAGCAGAATGTGGTGATAGGGCTAGCATCATTTAATATACATTTATGAATGTGTTTAACAGCCTCCATTTAGTGTCTCAGAGGCATCTGACAGCAAAACTCCAAGAGTTTTGTAACAGAAACAAAATATAATATTGTGGATAAAACTATTAAGTTTAAGAATTGCATTTCCTGGAATGCATCATATTTCAAGGTCATATGAAAGAAAAAAAAAAGCTTCACGGTAAACCAATATTTAACAACAGGCTATTTCCAACTTTTTTCTTTTCTAAAAGCTAAATTTTGCAAAAGCTTGAAGGACTTGAAGAGATATAAATATTTAGGGTCCATAAAAAAAAAAGAAGTGATTTATTGTTTTTAATGTTTTTGTATATTTCTATATTAGTTGGTAAACTGATCCTAAAATAAAGTTGCAATTGTTCTATTCTCTATTGTAAAATAATTATGTCGTGTAATGAACAAAATTTTACTAGAAGATACTTAAGAGATACAGTTTTTGTTATGAATGTATGTGTCACATGTCTCTAGACACAAGTTGTCTTTAGAGAAATGTTCTTTAAATTGACTTTTCCAAGTAGCATGTATGAGAAATTGAAATAAAATTATACTGAAGATTAATAGCAGTAAGTCCAAAAAAAAAAAAAAATTTGATAGAGTCTTGTTAGCTTCTCTACATATTATTAACATATCTTTTAATTAGATTTATAAGTATTTAAAAAAAAGTTTTTTTTGTTGTTTTTTTTTTTAATAAATATTATTAATAGATGATAAAGATCAATCACCATCAGGAATTTTTTCTTGAGTTTGCTGTGGTTCTGGAGCCACCTCTTTTTCTGCAGGAGCTGGAGCAGGGGTAGGATGTCCATCTGACGCTGAGCTGCTGTCCTTTTCTTCTCCCATAGCAGCATCAAGGTCAAACCCAGTTTTCTTCTTTTTTTTCTTCTTCATACTAGGATCAAAGGGTAACTGAAAAATATTTTTTGTATTTTAATTCATCAAAAATATATTTAAAAAAAATATTGTAATTAGAAAGAAAAAAAATGCTTGTTTATGATTTTCTTGGCATTTTTTAAAACATCTTTATCTAATTAATAATGTAAACAAAATATAAGTTTGGTTCCATTTTTTTAAATCAGTATTTTTTTCATTTAAACAATTTGAGCCTTTACTTTTTATGTTATAAAGCCTTTAGACTACTTTAGAGCTAAACAAAACTAGATCTACATGTAGATCTATTAGATGCAATTTTAAGCTTTTCATGCTTTTAAATTTAAAGTGCCTGCTTGTCCTGTAATCTACACTCAGGGTTAGTAGCACTTTTCCAGGAGCTTTTTTAAGGATGTAATGTATGATGTGTGTGTCCCGCCCGTTTGTGTGATACATTGTAATAAACACAAAACTATTCATTTATCTTATCAATTATTGTTACTTGATTTTGAAAATAATCTTGCCAACATTCCATCCAGAACAGAAACAATGTCATCAGCTGTGGCATGTCCACAGAAAATGTAATGAAAGTTACCTTTTAATCAAGTATAAACTTGACTATCATCCTCAAACAACCTTTTTTTTTTCAAAGATTTATTAATGAACATTACAAATGGTTGCTATTCCATTTTTTTTTAAATAATTATAAGTAACATTCTTAGAGATACCTTCATAACAATTCTCTGTGGTGGAAATGTACATTTTTAGTTCCTATGTGTATCTTATAAACAGAGCCTGTAATATATAGGCCTATTTGTATGCTTTAGTTGACATTTGCTTATTAAATAATGGCTTATAATGGTTGGGGGGGGGGGGGGGGGGGAATTAGACCTATTAGCGTTTTTTTTTTCAACTAGATCTATGTAGTTTCCCCTGCTTTTACGACCAAAATAAGTTACTTACTTTTCACAGCGATGTGCGAAATATTTTGTTAAATCTACAGTAGATCTAGACTCTTGGTCTAAGTCACAAAAATTTGCTAATTTTTCATGGCTGTGTGCGAATTATATCACTGAATTTACAGTAGATCTAGACTAGATCTAATTCACTAAAATTCAGACTTTTCACAGCTGCGTGAGAATTATCATCACTGAATATACCGTACATCTACCTAGAATCTATATATAGACTCTACTTGAAGTCACTAAAATTCGCAGACTTTTCACTGCTTCACAGGGTTAGTAATTATCTTGACTAGATACTAGAGATTTAGCATGAGTCTAAATCTAAGTCCCTAAATTTGCTGACTTTTCACGGCTGTGTGCGAATTCTAAATAAAAACTCTAGATCTAGATCTAACTAAGTCTCTAAAATTTGTGGGCTTTTCACAGCTGCATGCGAATTATCTTCACTAGATTCTAGATCTAGATTCTAGTAATTTAGCATATATTTATAAATATAATCTAGCGTATTGCTAGAGTAACCTAGACATTAGATGTATCAAGATCATTAATTGACTAAAATTCAGGGAGTTTTCAGGTTAGGTGCGAATTACCTTCACGTCTAGATCTAAATCTAGGTACTATTACTAGCTATAGATATGTCTGTACTGATATGATTTACAGACTTTCCCACAAAGTCAATGTTATGGTTAAAAGATTTTAGGTGAGGGGTGTAGCCTACGCCAACACATTAGAATAGATTTATTATTTTTTATATTCTTAATATTCAAAACAGAATAAATAATAATACTCAGTATTTATATTAAATTAACCCTAGGCCTAAGTCCCTGTTCCCCTAAACTTGGCCTAAACTAAACTTATAACTTAAGTCTAAAGAAGCTCCTACACTCACTGACTCAGTAACACAACGACAACAGTGAGTTACAGTGGCTACAGACTCAGACTGTCAAAGTGTGCAAGACAGAGATCTACAGACCAGTCTAGCAGTTACTGAGTTTATGTAAGTGAGTTAGATCTAGCACTAGCAGTGCAGGCTGGCAGGACATTCACAGTGACATTGTCTTTGACAAGATATTTTATTATTTAGATCTAATAATTTATTTTTTTAATTATGATTATCGGACTAAAACTGTAAAAGGTTCATAAACTTACAAGTTGAAGTTACATTTGATTGTAACATTCACATTGTCACTGGTACTAGATCTAGATAGATACAGTCATTACAGTGGTAACAACACTAAGTGTGACTAAGTTCACTAAGTGTCTAAGATTTAGTAATTTAGTAATCTAGTCACTAGCCTAGTATTATTATTATACTAATTATAGTATAATTATTATATATAGATCTATAATATATATAAGTGACACTACGGCTACGGTAGTGACAGTGACACCGACACTACAGGTACAGGTCAAAGGACCGGGGGAGTCAGGAGGATTAGCCTTAGCCTTAGGCCATTGGCATTGCATTACTCATTAAATTACTGCATTTAAATTTTAAAATAAATTAAATGATTTATCATTACGATTTTACTCATGATTATTTTAGTAAAAGCCAAGCCTTTACTACATCTACTGATCTAAGATCTAGACTAGATTCTAGATCTACTTATTAACTTAAACTTATTACTAGTACTAGGGTAGGGTAGGGTACATATTTGAGATTAGATTATTTTATCTACTTACGAGATCACCATCAGCCATTGTTTAGCTAATATTCTTAATTCGAATATTTAATTTTTTATTAAAATAAATGCACGAATGTTTTCAATAATCCAAACCAAAAGATATTTGAGTAAATTGATTTTGCACGCTTCGTACTCAATCTTGCATCAGATTATAGTTATGTGTCTTCCGGTGGACACATTTTTTATTTTTTTTACGCTAAAGAGTTACGCCCTTTTTTTTTGCTTCCTTCTAGATCAGGGGTTCTCAGTCGAATGAACATTTGCGAGGGGTGGGGGGCTATTGTCATTGAAAGTTTTTTTAATAAATATTTTTTGTGTGTCTCTAACGTGTTGTAACAAGCATATTTGTTATATAGTCGAAATACATTTATATTTTAAATGCATGCATATATAGATTTGGAAAATTATTCAGATTGTATTATTATTAAATAAATTATGAAACGATCGTCAAGTATCAATTTAAAAAAGTGGGAATAACAAAGATAGATCTAAGAACACTGACATATAGCCAGGGGATACGAATGACACTTAAATTAAGTGAATGTATCATCATTGAACGTAGACGTGATTTTTATAGGTAGTTACATCTTTCTTTTATTTATAATTGTTATTCAAAAATATTTGTTACGGACCACATCTTCATAGTTGCAGTATACTTTTTCAACAACCGAAATTACTGTCCATTAAATGCCTCATAACACCATTGTGGGATGAAACATCTCTATTGAGATTATCTAATCAAGTAATGAAGAAAATGTAACATTAGCTAAATCCCATTTACCTTAGCCAATGAACGAAAAAGATTTTATGGTTGTGGGTCGCCGTGTAGTTTAAAATTGTATTAGGGGGTCGCGGAGCTAAAAAGGCTGAGAACCGCTGTTTTTAGATCTAAGTTACACGAAAAGTAGGAAACGTCTAGATCTAGGGCAGTTGTCTAAAAATGCCATTTCCCCACATCGAGCAATTTGGTGAAATGGGTTGGCCTTGGCGCATAAATGGCGCTGTGCATAAATGGGGCACTGAGATGAAATAAGATACACGAGGTACACGTGCTTTGGAACAAAATTTAAAAAAAATGAACAAATTGTCTTTAACGTAACACACTTTCTTTGAAATTAGCACTAGTTAAGTATAGATAGACATGTAAAAAAAAAAAAGGTATAAAATACTTTTCCAAAAACAAAGCTTTTTTTTTTAGTGAAATTGCATTCATTATTTTTAATTAATCACGTAGATGTAATTAAGTTTTAAGAGATATGGAATTTAGACTAATAATAATAACATATTCGTGCGATTGGAAATATTGCTTTTATTTAAGCACAACTTTCATACTTGCCTGGTGATTACATATGCCCAACCTGTGACCGCAGCTGCTTATCTAGGATTGGCCTCACACAAGAAGTTGCAAAGGGAAAAGATTGTCTCTCGAGACGTAAAATGCCACATAACTTTCATATATAGAAATACAGAGTGCTTAGTGCACTAACCGATCCAATCACTTTCGTGGATCACTATAAAAAAAAAACAAGTTGGGGGGGGGGGACAAATTTGCCAGGGAAAATGTTTCCATGCTGCTTTTTTAGCGGCCCCCGAAACGGGAAAAGAAGCTGTTAGTTTTGTGTGGCCTGTCTGTCCGTCCGTCCCGTTTAGATCTCAGAAACTAGAAGAGAAAATGAAAATAGGACATCATGATATTTTAGATCATTCAAAGTTATGATGCAACGGCTACTTTTTTCTTTTCCGAAAGTAAAAATTATCTATGCATGTAGATTTTTCATAAACATCTAACTTAATTCACATTCATTTTCACCTATCCCTTGTCTGCTGGGGCACCACACAAGATCTTTCGACCTTTTTTTCTCTATTTTTCTCTGTCATTTGTCTTTGAAAGAATTTCATTCTGATGCCTTTTCTGAAAATATTGAAACCTGCATTTTTACCTGCCTGGGTGGACCACTTGGGGGCCGATTTTGACTTTGTGTTTCTACACAAACTGTCTTTGTAACCTTGTTTTCACAGAGATCGATATTTAAAAAAAAAATTGCTCGAGTTTGAATTCGAACTAATTGTGTTTTTTTCCCCTCTTTATTTAATTGACTGCTATTTTGCCACAGACAGTGAATAATTGAGCTATTAGTTTCAACTTGATCAGATGGGAAGTGGGAGAAATAACGTATAAAACAGCGTATAATGCCATCTAAATCAGAGAGAGTGTGAGTTAATATAATTAAACTTTGTAAACAGAATTTAAAAAAAAAGAACCCATTTGCAAGCTATAGTAGGCCTAATAGGAATAATATGGATAGTCCATTCGGAAAGATCTATAAAGATCAGGAATAAACAAAAGCAAGCACGATGAAGCTTTCAAAGTTTTAGTTCGTCAGGCGAATGCCAAAAGGTGAGAAAGTCCTAAGTAAGTGTATTATATAAAAAAAAAGAATCCTTATTTTAACCTCTCCCCCTTTTTACTCGTCTCAACCAAATCAAGTAGAGGCTCATACTACGAGCTACATTTCAATCTAACGATGGATTCAATGAGGAGTGGGGGTTATAGCCGAAAAGTGACATCCAAGATCGATACAATTACCGGCTATCAATGCTGACAAATTTATGACTCACTAATTTAGTACGGAAACTAAAATAGATTTCGATGAGAATTGTTGATAGCTTTGAAAGCAATAAATCAAGTAAGATGTGTTTGTAATATCTTTTAGTCTAACTGCTTTTTTGAATTCACGTGTTTTTTTTTTAAAGTTTTTCATTGTTTGACTTTTATTTTGAGGGCTTAAGAGAAACTAAGAGATGACAGCATGTGTTTATTGCATGAGTAGTAGGGCCTCATAATAGTTTTGAAGAGAGTTTCAGTTTAATGTTGAAATTGTTCATAACAAATTTCATTAGTGTTTCTAAATATATATCTAGGCTACATTGAAATTGAAAGCTATAGGCTAACTATTTGTGAATGAAATTGAAATTAATGTTTGTTTAGCCTAAAAATAAGTTTTAGAGCTTTATTTTGTTAGGCACTTAGCTAGTATAGAGACGCACCGTAGTTGACGGACTTTGAACTCCGCATTTAGTGACGTCATGGATAGTCGGGTCTAGCCGTGACCTATGTCGAAGGTGCCGGTCTATATAGCTTGTTTATCTTAGTATTCTTGGGTTGGTGTTAGGTGACAACATCGTATTACGGACAGAGACTGCACCGTGGCCTTTCAGTATTAAACTTAATTCAAGTATCTAACGGTCTAGGCTGGGCTTAGTTCTTTACATCTTGTGATAGATTTTGGTTCGTAGTAGTTTTATACGCAGGAAATACGCCCATACAAGAAACTCAAACATCTTCTGAGTAATCTGTAGAAGCCAGACAGCCATCATGCAACTACAAGGCCACCCCTTTTACTGTAGGAAACTAAAGTTATAAGAACTAATCCAAAAATGGTTATTAATCCAAAAATGGTTAGTTGGACTATCTACAACTGTCTAAAGCTACAACCCAATCAACATTGATCCTAATTGGAAATGTATTATGATTACAATAAAAAAAATTCCATAGCTGAACCACAAAGGAGAATTGACACACAAAGGAATTAAGTTTAGAGTAAAAGGCTTAGGCCTAGAGCTTCTTGTTTACGTTCCCTCAGTCAACTATCAGCGCTAGAGTCTCACGTTTAGATACGAAGCTAAGGTCCTACTTTGCATTGCATAGGCTACTGCTGACATAGGCCTTTATTTGGACATGATGATGAGGATTTCTAAAACATCATTTCGGTTCTGTATTTTACCGTTTGTTTTAACCGGGCCAGTCAACACCGAATATATCAAGAAGGTTCTAAATCTAGAACACATGCAGTTATGGACAGGGGAGAGGGTGGTTACATGTGTGAAAGGTTTTACTGCAGCTAAAGTTGATGGACGCAATAACAACAGAAATTGATTTAATGTCCATCTTTGCACTCCTCTCCACCGAGATTCTGTCTCCCCTGCTCTATCACATAAGCACAGGGTAGGAAGGAAATCAATATTTAACTAGGATAGAAATGAATAGTGAAAATCTTCCAATATTGAACTATGATATACATTTTAGCACAACTTTCTGAGATAGGATCGATCTGAGATACATGTACAGTATAGTATAGGATGAGAGTTGGGTTAGTTTTGAATAAAAAACAAAGATATTTTTTTTATGTCAGTTTAAATATGCAAATTCGAAGAATATATTTAAATAAATAAACATAGTCATTTGGGGAAATACATTTGTGTCTCTGTTGTACACTTGTGTAACTTTATTCATAAAATAAATCATCAATGAAAACATCTTTTAGACACCTATAAATTTCAAATTAATGTAACGTTTATTTTATTTTTTTTATTTATGTTCTTATTGAGATGATGGCTGAGTGGTAATGCAATTGCCTTCTGAACTGAGGGGGTTCAGGGTTCAAATCCTGGATTTTGGATATCAGGATTTTTAGGGCACCTCTGAGTCTACCCAACTTTAATGGGTATTGACATATTTGGAAAAAATGAATGTGGTTGGTCTTTGTGATGGCTACATGACACCCTCATTAACTGTGGGCCACAGAAGACGATGACCAGTTACATCATTTTTCTTTCATTAAAAGGTCTTTACTTTATCGAGCCAGTGTTGTACAAATGTGTTCTATTTCAAGATACAAACAAATCTCTCTTAAAAAACTAATAAAAATATTTGACAACTACACATATATTGAACGTACTTGCAATAGTTGCACAGTTGCACATTAAAACTGCAAGTCCACAAAAGACATCTTCATCAACATGACCTATGCTACTAACTTCTATAATTTTATACTTAAAGAAATTTAAGTCGAATGCAAAGAATTAGTACACTTTGATGTTAATTTTAAAATTGAATAAAAAAAAACAACTCTGTAAATTATCAGACATTTCATTTTATTACTACTCTCTGGACTATTTATGTAGTTCAGTTTTTGGAGGTTAAAACATTATTTATAAAAGAAAAAAATTTGTAAGAACAAACAAATTGCACATTGTGATAAAGTATTTCAAAACTACAATTGATTGCATGCACACAAACACAGAGAACAGAAATATGGCCAGGTATTTCCTAGGAGTGAACCAAAAACTTTTATTGATCTTCACTTATGTTTCTTTTCATTTCTTGAATATATCTAGCATTCTGAAAAAGAAACAAGTACTATTGCTAGTCAGAGTCAGTAAAATTTATACAAAAGTACCAACATATTCTTATAACTCTGGTGGCGCCACAGACAGGGCAACACGGTGACACTTCAGGAAAGATCTGCTATGAACACTACTCATGGCAGTCATGTTGGAAATGGTCATGTGATTGAGATCGTCTCTGGGACCCTATTTAAAGAGCCAAGATGCACAGTCAAGACAGTTTGGATTCAGAGTCAAGACATATCATGAGTATGAAACTAAGTCATGATTCAAGATCAAGTCTGGCACATCGAGTCCAGTGTGAAGTCAGTCTGGAACAGTTGAACCCTGTGCAAATCCAGGACAAGGCAGGGAGGCCAGTAGAGCTTAAAACAGCAGTATAGAGTTGATACGGCAGTATGGTTACCTACTGTGAAATATTATCTATTCATTATTTATGTCTTGTTAGTCTAATTTATTTAGAGACAGTAGTTCTATTGGAGATGTTGACCTCATCACAATATTCTGCTCTTTATTTACTTATTTAGTACCTAAGTTAAACAAATGTTTAACAACAGACTGTTAAATGAAAAATGGCTTCAACACCAAAGGAAACTGGTACACAACTGACTTTAAAAAAGCTTTTGACAGGGTTTGGCATGGGGCAACATAGATGAAAACATTATTGATGTCATCAAAGCCCTATATGAAAATGCAAATAGTTCAGTACTTCTGAACAACTAAATTGGAGAAAGTTTTAGGACATGCATAGAAATACAGCAAGGATGCATTCTCTCTCCAGCTCTTTTTAACTTATTTCTGGAGCATATTATGATGGAAACTCTAGAAGGATTTACTCCTAGCTTGACCATAATGGGCAGCCTATTTCCAATCTCAGGTTTCTAGATGTTATAGACCTCATTGCAGAAAATGCAGACCAGGTACAAGATCTTACTTCAAAACTGGATGCTGCAGCTAGAGAAGTTGGCATGGAAATCAGTGCCAAAATAGCAAAGTACTGGTACTAGTTTGTGGTATAAGATGTTGCATACTGTTGAATATTATAAATATTAGAAGAAGTTGACTGGATAATATAACAGATATTCTACTAAGAACTGCTGCTGACTGGGGAAAGTTGGGGGGTTTGGTTAAGTGAACTGCTGCAGCACCCCTACAATGAAAGTCAAGGGACAGATGAGGATGAAGTTCAAAGAAAGTTTATAATTACAATTCTCTTCATAAGCAAGTTCTCCAACTTTAAAAAAAAATTACATTTTCATAGATTTACAAATTGCTTATGCCCCACCCCCTTTTTCAAAATACAATAATTTTTTTTAAAAGTCACCAAAACAAAATTAGTCAAATAAAATAAAAAAACTTTTCCCCCCAAGTAGGAAAGGGCTGTAAATTTTTTGCTGGCTAATGTTGAATGGAGTTGACTCATTTAAATACCTAGGTTCAATGGAGTTGCAGTGATTGGCTTCCAAACTGGAGAATCCAGCAGGGTTCAAATTCTGGTCATGATTGGGATTTTTCATTTTGGGAACTTTAGGGTGCCAATATGAATCTGTCCGCTCTTACAGTATCTGAGATTAGTTGGAGAAAAGAAGCATGACACCCTCGTTAATAGTAGGCCACAGAAACAGATGACCTTTACATCATCTGCCCTATACACTACATCTGAAAGGGAAACTACTTTTTTAAAATGTTAAATAGGCTATCAAATCAGGAGGTCAGTTACAAAAGGCAGATATAAATCTTATCTATATGATGCTGACAGACTTATATCAACTAATTGCAAGAGTCAAAATATTGTATTTGTGGTGTAGCAAAAATTACCTTTACTTCTAATTGTTTGTTATAATGCTCTAGACCTCGAATTTCCTTTTCTGCTTCTCTTAATTCATCTTCTCGTTTAGAAATTAGTTTTCGACAGTCTTTGAGCTGAAAGATATCAATTGTAAGGTTTCAAGGTGTGATAGCATTACAAATGAAATAAATTGGTAACCACAGTTCCAACACAATGCAAAGATAATTGAAATAATCTCTCTTGAAACTCTACTACCTGCAGCTGCAAGTCCTGGATCTCAACACAAGCTTGTGAAATTTCTCCCTCCGCTTTGGCCAATTTCTTTTGACAATGGGCATTTTCTTCAGCAACTTTGCACAAATCTTTATTGCGATGCTGTGGAAAGAAATGTGTAGATATTGATTGCAGGAAGTGATTCAAACATATACCTTGCTCACCAGCTGTTGTTTTCAGTGTAGTCTAAGCAAGCCTTTTTCACTAGAAACATTTCAATTACCTCTAATTGTTGTATTTTCTTCAAACTGTTATTATATTCTACCTCAAGGCACTCTGCTCGCTGAAATATTGAACATACATTGAGCACATATAATCAGTACAGATTATTTCTAAAAAAAAACAGTATGCAGTATGCTTTCTCAAATAAAAAAATTATATAAAGAAACAGAATAAATATTTCCAATATTTCCAGTTTAACAAAAAAAGAAGCAGGCCTATGCATCAGTATTTCAATTCCTATGAGATATTTAAGGATAAGAGTCACCATATTCCCATTTTAACAGCTTTTGTCTTCAGAAATACAAACTTACAAACATTTGTATAGTACATTATTGCTTTTCATGTCATATTAATATGTCATGCCAACATTTCAACATTATTGTTCTGGTAATATTAATTTCAAAAAGATTGTCTAAAAATTGACATATAATGTCCTACTTCAACTTATCCACAGCTAGGCAATTAAAAGTGATTTTTATTTGGCACATTTAGGCCATGTCATGTCTTTTAAATTTCAAGGATTTTACTCCTCTAATCAGGATACAAACAGGATTATAAAAAGTATACAAGCTACAATAAAAGTTTTAAAACCAGCTTATTAATTAAAAAAAAAGCCCCTTTCAGTCCCTTGTGTTGTGGTCTATAGGGCATATGATGTAAAGGTCATCCGTTTCTGAAGCTAACAGTTAACAGGGGTGTCGCTGCAAGCACAACGACTAACCGCCTTTACTTTTCCCAAACTAATGTCAGGTACCTATTAGAGCTGGGTGGACTCAGAGGTGCCCAAAATTAAAAATCCCAGTCTTCACCAAAATTTGAACCCGGGACCTTCGGTTCGGAAGCCAAGCGCTTTACCACTCAGCCACTGCGCATCCAGCGTATTAACTATTTAAATATTAATATTCCAGTTCTAGTTACTAAAATAATAAAAATTTCTTACAGATCTTCATATGTTCCTGCATAACAGATTGAATGGGACTTACTTCTGCTAATGTGTTGTACATATTCACAGCTTCACAGATATCAGATTTCACTTTGTCATTCTCAGCACGAAGCTGTCCAATCTGTAACACATTCCAATAAAGGAACATATTTTCAATTGAAAATAGCTTTAATATCTTTAAATGTTTTGAATAAGGCATTATCACTATTTTTGATACACTTTAAATAAAGAAAATTTGAATGTTCTTGAGAGGGGAAGCAAAAGGCAGGGCAAGAAATTAACAACCCAGAGAGTAGTTCGAGAGAATTTCTCCATAAAAAAAGAGATTAGTTTCCATCATACCAGAACTTACATGTTCTTCTTGTCCTTCATAAAAACTCAATAACTCATCAAACTCTCCCTTCACACTTCTCAGCTCAGACTTCAGACTAGAAATCTGAAACAAACAAAAACAATTGATTCATTAATGATTAAGAATTTCGTGCATATAAAAAGTTTTAATAAAAACATGTCTTCCAACCAAATGTGACAAAAGAATTGGGGCTTGGAAAATGCATACTCAACAAGGTAATGTAAGAGCACTAACTTGAAGAAACCCTAGTGGGACAGTCAGTGGCTAAAACCTCTCACCACCCTGGCCACCAGCCACTTCAGCAGGCATAAAAGCCCTCAAGATGACGAAACATGATGGACGAACTATAACATCTACAGCTGGCAACTGGAGATAACAATAGATGAAATTTAAATCTCTATCCCTAAAATATATTAAACTCCTTATTCCACACAACTGATTCCTTTAAAAAAAAAAAAATGCTTATAAAACAAAGAAAACACACAAAAAATGTAACAAAAAAAATAAATATTACCCTAAAAATTTTAAACGATTTACACAAATAGTACAGTTAGTATGCACTAACCTAACAGTAATAGTAATGACTTCAAACATAGCTCATATAGTAAACCAATTAGTTACATACCGACATCAAAAGAAAAATGGCTCTTAAGAGATAAGTAGAATATTAATAAGTATGGTCATCAAAACTAACTAGTGCCTTTACAACAGCCTTGCTATATGTTATAGCATTGATTGAAAGCTCTACAATACATAAAAGATATTCCTTTCTTTAAATATAATCTGATAGGGTCATGTGATTGTTGTTTACTGAGTGGCGATGTGAAAACACAACTGATCAAAAAGATTATTTTATGGGATCCTCCATGCTTGTGTGGCCTGCTCACCTGATCCTGTGTTCCCACTAGGTGGTCCATTAAGGTGGTGCTGTCCAGTAGGAGGGTCAGAGTTCTTGCCCTGGTCAGGCCAGTCCATTATTTTGCTACATTTAATTCAATACTTTCTCTAATGAATATTGTATCTATTTATCTAGAGCTGCCATTATATATTAATATTTATGCAGTGAAGTATTGACAAAGAAATATCAAAGATTACTTTTGTTGTGCTCTGCACATTAGAAAACATAGAAGAGGAAGTTTTAATGGCAGGCTGTAATAATGTAACCTGGTTAATTTTATGATTTTTTTATAAATTTGAATCATCAAAGATGAAATGGTTGCTACTGGAACATGCTAGATTTCAAAGTGAATATTATTTTAAAAGAAAAAAAAAATTTCATGTCTCTTTACATGCCTATGAATAAGAGATTTATTACTTAAAAAAAAAATAGTTTGGTCCCTAAAATGGTCATTACAGTTGATGAAACAGATCTATAACACTTGGGAAAGGCGACCAAAAAAAAAAGAAGCGAATGGAAATATGTATTGAAGTAGGCCAGGGTCATACGTTGAAGTACCGTTAAGAAGGATGAATGGATATTTAGACATTTTTAACTTTCCATTAATTAAGCTATAGTGACCCAAAAAGAAAAACAAAATGTGTTGTGTGATGGGTTATCTACCTCTTTTTCTTTTTCATTGAGTAAAATTTTAGCATTTTTCATTTCAGCTTCCAAGTGGCGAAAACTGCTATCACAAATCTGGAGCTTCTTACGTGTTTTATTGAAATCCTCAGACAGGTGGACATTTTCTTCACGCAGACTCTCAAGCTCCACTTCCATTTGTCCCAACCTCTGTCTTAATGAATGAACCTGGAGATTCAAACAAAGCAGAAATAAAACTATAAAAGAAATATAACCCAATTTTTTTTTTAAACGAAACAGGCAAAGACAGAAAATTAAGATTTAAAGTGGTTTTTTTTACGAAAGATAATGCCAACCTCATTTTTAAGACTCTTATTTTCTGACTGGCGCTCAGATTTTTCATTATGTACATCACGCAAAGCATTTTTCAAATTTTGAATCTGAAAGAAAAAGGCATCACAAATTTAATAGGCCCCCTATGCTAATTTTATTTCACAGGATTACAAAGTATTATTTTTTTTATTATTATTTTTTTTTATTATTATTATTTTTTTTTTTTTTTTTTTTTTGCAATTAAAATTATCATTGTAAAACATATGTTAATTAAAGAAGTACTAGACACAAGCTTTGACATCCAAATTGTTTTAAAAATGGATGTCTACTTATTTTTAATTTTAAAAAATAATTTTTTTTCAGTTGTTGCTTCTTTCATATTTTTATACTGAAGTTTTTGAAGAAGTAGCATAGTTTATTTTTTAAATGATTTTATGTAAGATATGAATACCTGGTTGCATTAAATCAATGACTTTACATGAATACAAATTTAACTGATAGTGTTCTGTCAATTAACTATTCTAACATAGACAAACTATTAAATAAAAAGAGTACCTCATTTGTAGCATCTTCAATTGTTACACGGTTCTCCTCTAGCTCTTCTTTCATATGACAAAAGTCATCCTGCAGATCCATCAACATTTTATTCTTTTCTTCCAGAGCCGACTTACATTCTTTGAACTTGTAGGAACACTTTTTGAGATCATCTTGCAATTCTTGAAACTTAAATAAGACATTTTCAACTGAAGTAAGATTGAATGACCAAACAAAGTAATATAAAAAAAAGAATTAAAATAATTCCTACTTTATGTTCAAATAATATAGTAAACTAGACATTCATATTTTATTTTTTGGTTAAATTGAAAAAAAAATTCCAAGTATGGGGATTGAACCCACAAAATTCAAGTTATTAGCACAACACCCAGGCAACTTACATGAGTAGCTAAACGTCCATACAACAAAAGATCAAACATAAATATATAGTTCTAGATTTAAAAATAAACTATAAATAAATCTACATAAAATAGATGCCAATGTTTTACTTCTATCCCCCCGGAGTTAATACTTCATATGTAGAAACTAAACCTACTGGCCAGAATGGCACAGTCCACAGCAGCATTTGCAAAGCTTAAAGCAATTTGGAAAGACAAATTCATAGCCCTTGACACTAAAATCAGACTGATGTGCTTCTTGGTCATGTCCACATTCTTCTATGCTTGTGAATCTAGTATGCTAACTACAAGCTTAGAGAAGACCCAAACTGCTATACAAGGATCCTAGTCATCACCTACAAAGAGAAGATTCAGAATAGGACCACTATGGCCATTGGGCCAGATGATGACCTGCTAACCGCTGTCAAAAAGCGCTAAAACTTTATGGCCATATCTCAAGGTCCTCATGGCTTGCACAAAGACCTTCCTTTTCAGGGAATAGTACCAGGAAAAAGGTAGAAGAAGCAGACATAGAAAGGGATGGGAAGACAACATCAAAGAATCGATAAGGCTGTCACTGGAAGAGATTTTACTTTTTACTATAAAATTGTAAACTTGAATTTATGTGCGAAATTTCTGCTTGATAGGATAATAAACAGTTGTCAAATCAAATAATTGAATTTTTGTTTTGTTTTTTTCACTTTTTGACTATGAAAAAAGTGTGAACTAATAATAGGAATAGAAATTTTTTTTTATAACTTTTAATAAAATAAGACTATATAAATATAAACCACCCATTTTAGCAACATGCTAATTCACATTTTATTTTCTACTTTGGCTTGTTAGCTTAAATTCTCAATATAAATGTGCTAAAACATTTGTTGATTAATTGGTATCAAATATAGCTACACTTAAGATAAAAGTTTTTCTTTCATGTTAGCCAAGGTATGAGATAAGGTATACCATTGGTTACTCAACAGGCAGATCTTGAATTGGCAGTGAAGGCCGAGATGTTTTATTTGAGATTTCTGGAATCAAATGTTTACTTTGCTGTAATGAGAACTTGACAAATGTCATGGAACATTTGGATGGTTGGTGGCTGTGCTTACATTGACATGGTTTGTAGTTACTAAACTAACAATTTCAAATAGAAGATGCTAATAGACTAGGTCTAGCAGTTCAGGGCCAATTTCTTTTGTGGATAAATGGGTACTGGGAAGGGGGTATCTGGGAGAAGGTTTCCATCTAAAATTTATAACATTTAATAGTCTACATCTGGAGTTGAACTCAACTCAATAAGTCAAGCAGTTTATGCAGCTATAATCCTATTTAAAAATCTTTATATATCTGTTGATATAAAATCATATTTGTGATGAAATAATGTCAACTGCAGAAATAATTGTATGACCACTCTGTCTCTCTGTGGCATTTTTATACATTTTACGTCTCTTTCCCTTTGCAATTTCTCATGTGACTTCAATGATACACAGCTGCGATGGAGTGATCAATGCTGGGGGAAAGCCTGGCTGGAAAATTTGCAAGCGCCTTGCAGCCTCTCTTCCATACTGACCAGATCCAAAGGACCAGATGGACGCATCTAATGCCACTAATAAATAACAAATGCAGCTTCTACAACACTAATTCTTGCGCCATCTTTAGTTTTACATTTTGAACAATAGATATTTTCTCCCACAAAATACAAAGCAGCTGCCAACCTTCTAGAAACAGCACCTCTTTACTAGTTTAATTTACTTCAGATTGGTCTGCGCTCTGGACTCATTCTGTGGTCTCGAAGGTCCCAGGTTTAAACCATGCCCGCAGCCATCCAGCTGGAGGTTTGGGCTAGGATGTAATTATCTTAAGAATCTGAAGGAACATCAGAAACATTTTACAAACACTTACAAATATCTGAAAGGTTGGCTAAGTTCCATCAGCACATGAGCTCTTACAAGCAGAAAAAATCATTAGAAGTACCAGGTAAAGATTACAACACAAATAAATAATTAATTATTGCAATCTTATTTGCAATGACTTATAAAATACATAATTGTATTTTAGATCAATGACCAATAAATTCATTATAATCGAAGATTTGAAATCAAATTTCTTTGTACATTTAATAAACAAATCACTCTAATTTATAAGATTTCTTATTTTTACAGATGTGTTTTGGAACTCTATTAATTTAAACTCAGAATGTTTAAAAATAAATAGGAAAAAGGATAAGTGACCTTTGTTTACCTCTGTATTTGATATTCGGTGTGTCTCTCTATAATGTTGAAATGAAGTTTCCAGGTCACATAAATCATGCTGGCTGTCAGAACGCTGAAAAAATTAAACTTGAGAAATGTACAAACTAAAAAAAATGTTGAAGCTAGATGTGCATAGGTTCTGTGGTTTAGTGTGTGTGAGGTGCGTCATTTCTTCATATGTTATACTGTACATTTTATAACATGATATTGTAATGTAACATATTGTAATGTAAACACTTATCTTTTATCTTTGCACTTTATTATTAATTATGAAATGATTTTTTGTTTAAAGTGAGTTGATCAGTCACTTGAGGTTGAAGCTACTTATTTATTGTGTGTTGCAGCTGTTCAATGCTATAATAGCCTTTTTGAGGTGAGAAACCAATCCAACTGAACATGTTAAAGTCATCTAGCCTAATCTTTGACAATTACTACTATCATTAGTTCACAAATTATAACAAACTTACATAGTTATCAGAGCATGTGTTTCTATCCATTAACAGGCAATTTGGTCATCTCAAGAACTTTTTCTGGCAGGGACTTTAATCAACCCTTAGTGTATGCCCTTAACTGTGAAAAGAAAGTCAGGTTAGCATGATGATAGAGGAACAGAGGATGCATATGTTAAAACAAAGGGAGAGAGTTAAGTTGATCTCTTTTCTGGGTTACAAAGCCTCGATAAACATGTCTTTTTCATATTGGCCTAATAATTTTTTATTATAGAGTATTGTTTAATTCCATTTTTTGTTTAATTTTATAAGTGTGGGATGTTCCTTCAGATATGAAGAGTATAATATCCTGCAGGATACCAAGGGTTGGTAGTATATAGGGTTTATATTAGGGACTGTCTGAAACACAAAGCCTACAAATGCAACCAGGCAGCCATTAAAATGATCAATCAGCTAATGCTATCATTATTATTGTAGCATACAATGCTTTACAAACCACATTGACATTTTATGTAATTGCACACAAAAAACAAACAAACATATAGAAGTACAAATTTATAGATTAATATTTTGGAACCTTTGTTTTTTTTTATTTTAAGTAATTTTTATATTTTTCTCACAAGTTCTCTCTTCAGATCTTTTTATTTCTCATCTTCCTTCTTCCACATGTTTCCTGTCTCTAAGCCCCACCACCCTAAATTAGAAACTATTACATCATTTCCTGAACACATATAGATCTACATTTCATAAAAACCACATAAAGAGAAAAAAAAGTTTTTAACACGAAACAATGTTTCACATTTTTCAAAAAAAAATAAATAAAGAGCATGGCATCACATATAACTAATGAAATTCAATTAACTTTGCAACTGAACTTAAAGAATGTTCTTAACAATTTGTTTAATGATGAATACTTGTTATATGTGGAGCAATACTTTATTTGATATTATTTTGAACTAAAAAAAAAATGAAGGAAATGAATTTAATTGAATATTTTTCTTTTACTTTGCATTTTTCACATTTTTAATCAAAATCTAATATTTGCATACTAAAAATGAGTTTACCAAACTTTTAAGCAGGTTCTATTGTTATGTTAAAATTACTTAAAATGCATAAAATAAAATATTTCAAAGTCCAGTGTAGTTACATTTTCGTATACATATATTATATAGATATAATCTATATACATATTACATAATAGTACGTGTAAGTATTCCTATCAGGGAAGTAGTGACAAATTCTAGGGATTTGTAAAGCAGCAATTATACATAAAACACTGAACCATAATCTACAAATACAAAATCTAATAAAGAAAGACACAAAGCTAGAAGCACATTCCTTGTTCCATATGCTAGGACAATTTTGTACAAATGCTCCTTCTTCCCCAGGGCTATTAGAGCATGGAATGGGTTGTCTGAGCCAGCCAGGAAAACCAGTTAATTGAAGTCATTGGTTAACATGCATGACTAGATGCATGATGCATAGGACGTAATCACCTTCTTTTTTGAAGTAACGTCTGTATTTTGTAAGATAAGAAGATTATGATCTAGATGTATATTTGATTTAGTATAATAATATTTGTGACTACAGAATAGTCTATGTCTAGATCTAGTATTATAATATATATAGATTCTAGACCTAAGACTTACTGTAAACAGTAGAGCTAGAATGGCTAGATTATGGATAATAATAAAATATTATAGATCTAGTACTAGAATAGATCAAGGATTATACTACTAGTGTCTCTAGATCTAAATTTCTACCAATGGTTCCCAAATTTGTTTGTCTCGTAGACCCCCTTGCACTGTTTTCAAGTTTTTCCACTGCTTTGCTAAAAATGCATTTTTGAAAAATAATAAACTTCAGTTGTGATTTTAACACAGATTTCTAAGTTGTATATTATATATTAATTAATGAAATGAAGTTAAATCAAAACAAAGCAAAATAAATTTAATACACAAATCCACCAAACAAATAATTAACTCTCGTAAACTCTTTGTGACGTTAGTGAAGCAACCATTTTGACCACTGATGAGGGTCTATTCAGAACTTTCTTTCATTGCTCTAAATTATTTTATCAGATTGTCAATGTCGTCATCTCAAAAGATTCTCCAGCTTAGATGGTTTCATGGCGTGATTACTTACATAAAATGCACATAGGCAATGAAGGAAGGAGAAGCCTAAACTAAAATAACCACAATAAGTTACTATAAGCTGTCTACATTTCTTTTTGAATTTGTCCAATTTTAATATTATTTTCCTTTTGTTTCTATGGAGACAGCATATAATATGACACCGGGCGTATGCGCAGAATGTCGCAGGAGGACCTTAATTTAAAGTCTAAAGCTATTAAAACAAGATATTAAAATTTTAAAAAATTGTTTGAATAACAGGTAAAAATTATATTTGTGTATGAGTTAACAATTTAATAGAAAATGAAATTTTGTCTCGACCTGCTTAAATAAGATCCACTTTTGTATAGATCTACCCCTATTTTATTTTATATTTACATCTCATACTACTCATAGATCTAGATGATAGATCCCCAATTCATTTTGTAGACTCCTTGGAAATCTTTGTTACTTTTGTAGACTACTTTCATAACTTTGGGAATCATTTTATCTATAGTATAGTGACTATAGATCTAGTATAGAAACTAGATCTAGTAGTTTAGATAAAACTATATATTAATTAGATCGATCTAGAGTCTAGATCTAAATCTATAGAATCTATGCGACTATGTCTAGTCCAGTCTAGATCTAGTTTGATAATAAAAAGTTTTTAAAAAATATTTTTATTAGATCTTAACAATAAATTTGAAAATTTGAATAAATAATTATAATAATAATAATAGATCTATTATTATTAATAATAATATATATAGATCTAATATAACTTCAACTTAATAATTAGTATTTAAATAGATCTGAGTCTACCTATATTTGTTTTTTCTAGAAGCTGAACTTCGAAGATCTATAACTAAAACTTTAAAGACCCGTATAGCCCTATACCCTATCCCATTTTCAAAATCATTTGACTTGGGACTTAGCCGAGAAGCGACGATGTTGATACTCTTTTCAATGGATTTGTTCACTGACGATTTGACGCACTAAACTCTAAAGAATTTCCGGTCTCGCAAATATAACTTACATTTTAAAGAGCTCCAATATTCCCTTTTATGGCTAGTTCAAGAAGCTAAAGTTTACCAGCCTTGTGTGTAAACTTTAAATTATCTCGTAGGCGTCGTAGCTTAAAAGTATGACAGATTTAGATTTATATTGATTAACTGTTCAAATATATCGAGATCTGTTTGTTTTGTCTCAGATGTACTTTCAGAATTACAAGCTAGCCCAGAACTGCGGGGGATGGCGGTGGTCAGTTTGAACCCGAACATTCGAGACAACAGTCCAGAGCGCACACCACACTATCAGGCTGTATTTTTTTCAGTATTTGTAATGTTGTGCTACTTATTAATCGTATATCATTTTAACCCTTTAGGTATCCGAAAATCATATTTGGCACTGACATATATTGACTTGTAAATTATAAATGGCCCAAAATACCACAAGGATTAGGTTCTTATCAAGTCGATCTTATAAATTGCAGATGTTCCTTCTTGATGTATGCACATGTAATCTATAGACATTGGACTAAATACAGGCTTAATTACTTACCTAGTCTAATGATTTTTAATTAAAAGTTTACAAAAATGTCGTGTAAAGAAATGGGCTAAAGAATAATGTTGAAAACACATTTTTTTGCACAAAAAAAAATATCTGCAGACAAATCGACTCCAATATAACAAGACTTTTTATAATACTGTTTAATTGCATCCTTTTTTTTTTTTTAATACGGGTGTAAAACAAAAATAGCTGAATCAACTTCAGAGATTAATTAACGTTAAATTTTCTTGTGATTCCTTGTCACCTATGGCTTGTTATACAGATTTATATATATATATATATTATAATAATCGATGGCGCTACTAGGCTAGCCAAAGGATGTATAGACAGCTGATGAATGAGAGACAGGTGCTACATGTCTAGAGCCGTCAGCCGAGATAAGATATTACTTGCAGCTCCTATTTTTGCCAAAAATTGGTTGACCTTTCGTTATCTTTGTTGCACCGAGTCTTCTTGTTACAGCAAGCTACGCTTTTACTTCCACTGGGACATCGGCCATCGGCTTCAGAAATCAGTCTCCGGACCTCTCTCTGGAATTTAGATTCCTTCAGAAAAAAAATAGAGATATAAAAATAAAAGAAAAAATAACATTCATAAAAGTGTCTAAAGTGACCCATATCTTGACATGTGAAGAATGATATTCTTATCACGCTCGATTGCACATTTCGACTACCGAGTGTGTAGCTACTGGTCATTTTTGAGTGACACTGCAGTAGGAATAGTGGAGTGGCTACCAAGGTGCGAAGTGGGTTCATGCACAAGACTAACATGGGCACAAAGGCTCTATTTACAATCAATCGATAATTACGTTTTAAGAGACTTACAACATGGCAGTCGTTACTGAATCGAGTATAAGGGCACTATTACTTGTTGAATGGGATTAGTGCATTAGAATGTCTTAGTAAATGTGTTGATACACAAAGAATAACTTCATTTGGTGTTGTATTGTTTTGGGGAAGGGCTTAATATTATTCTTGAACCGGGACAAATAGTTACCTTGCTACACTATTTGGGCTTGAATGTTTGCTATGGTTATAATGATTTTGTTATGTGTAAATCCCAGCTGTGAAACAAGGCTAATAACGATATGTTATTAATATGCTAGAAACAAACGAGTATTCATTCTTTGGCACTGCCAGGGTCGAGTCTCATTAAAAAGAAACAAAGTCATCGTAGTCCCTTTATCTGTGCCCACTGGTGATCAGTGGCGTAGAATCCATGGCGCGAAGGGGTTCAATGAACCCGGGCCCACGACCATTAGGGGCCCACAGCCTGTGGCCATAACAACAATGGCGCAAAGGGGCTCATTGCGATTGGTCCAATTACTCTTGACCAATTAGGACCCAAATAAGAACCAGGAGATGAAGTGACCGGGGATGAAATGACCAAAGATGAAATGACCGGGAACCTAGCCTTAAGCGTGCGTTTAAGGTGACAATTGTTTCCATATCGTCCCATCTCTCTCCCCCCCCCCATGTATGTTTATAAAACCATTGATAGCATTACAGGGATAGGGTGGGGGAGGGGATGGAGAGATTTTGGTTAAGAAAATATTAATGTGTTGTAAAGGGGGAAAACAAAGGGTGAGGGGTGACACCAATTACGTCTTTGGTCTATTTCAATACAGCTGTTAATTATTCAATTTTCTCAAAGCTTAATCGTTTTAAAATATTTTGTATTTAAATTATGTAAATTTCATCATTCTGTCTTGGCAGAGGACTGGATTCATTTGTGATATTGCAATTAATGAGAAAACAGACTTTAGGATCAGGTTTATAACAAGATCTAGAAGAAAGAGAGAGATGACTACATTGATTTCTCTGACTAATGCTTAGTATTTGCTGGTACTTGGTTCATAGCTCTTAAATAACGTTAACACCATTATATTTACACAAAAACATCAGAAAATTGCTAAGAATATTGAAATTTGACAGGAAATCAAAGCCCCACAGATTCAAAACAAGATAATAGACCTGTTGCGCAATGCAGAGCTGGCAATAATACCGGTACTATAGGACATCCATTCAGCACCATTTGTCTCTTTCATTAGTGGCTGTACTCAAGACATATAAAAAGTTGATCAAATTAGTTTTTTTTTTGATACTGTTTAGTGATATTCGATGACAGAACAACATCCAAAGATAGCAATTAGGAAATCATTACTAGGTTTTCATATTGGTGAGAACAAGACGTCAGCAGAATTGGCCGAACAAATGCTCCAAATAATTAGAAAAATCCCCATCTATCCTTAAATACACTGCGAAACTAAAGCTATGATGGTGCTTCCAATTTGATTGGATAGACCTACTAGAATAACCTCCGGGCATTGTTTCATCAAAAGAAGCCGCTCGCGCATTTAGAAGTAGATGCACAAGTTTCTTACTTTGCTACATACAAGGCCAGAATAATGTTAGTCAATAAATATTCCATCTATTTACTGTTAAATAATAGACGTAGAATTAGATACTAGTTTGTATCAATGTTTCAAAGTTTGACACCTAGAAGTGTTTTAGGAGTGTCAATGTGTAGAAGGGGAACTAGAACTCATAAAACATTTCTTGATATATTTGAAACTCCCTTAACTCGTTTGATTCCGTTAAAAAAATTGTACAAACATTGACTTTTAATTCATGTTGGATTTCTGCTTCAAATGTAATAAGGTTATTAAAAAGCTACTCTAATTGCATTGGAATGTCTTTTGGTAAATGTACGGATACATTCAGATTACTCAATTGTTTTGTCACACATTACTGTCGTCTTATTGAGGGATGGGGGCCCACCAATATATTCTTGAACCCGGGCCCACGGGTACCTTGCTACGCCACTGGTGGTGATGTGGCAGGTCTGCAGTAGTACCGCCCTCTAACAGCCAGCGAGGATCCTCCTAGGAGCGTTAAGGACCTTGAAGGTATCTGTGAGGTTAGTTATTATTATCCCCTCGGTTGATATAACAATGGGGTATATTGCTATTTTAGACAACTTTCATAAACGCTCAATCTCCAAGCCTAGATTCGCATATTTTCTTTGTTTTTCCACTTTAGTTTTTCTTATAGGCCTGTAATGAGACAGAGGTAAGGCGATGTCAATAATGGTGTTTTTTTTTCTTTTTTTTTATCAATAAATAATAGATATTATTATCATAGCTTTTTTTGTTATTGTTCTTACAACACTTATTCTAATTTTTGTTCATATCGCTCTATTTAGGCCTACACATGCGTTGTTAACATCAAGTTCTATTTAGTTCTTAGCATTGTAAAATACATCTAAATGTTGGAGGTTTCTTTTACCTGCAATGTAGCTCTTTCTTGCAAGCTATGGTACCGTTCATTGAGACATCGCATATTGCTTCGAAGATCCTCAAGCTGAAATAAAAAGTGTACATATCTTAGAACTTAGGCTACCTGTCACGTGAGGTACGTGTCATGGTTGCCAGAGAAATCTTAAAATGAAGTTTATATTCTAGTAGCTTTCAGTTTCTGCACAGAAGAGTAAATTAATGAAAGGGAGATACTTCATTTCCGGTAGGAAAATATTCTTGAACATTTGTTCTGAAAAACTATATACAGAGCAGCTTATTTCAGGGTTCAATCTGTTCTTATTAGAGCTTATAAATTTCAAGCTTCATGTTATCTTATATAATACAGATGTTACTTCAAAAAAGAAGATGATTAAGTCTACTTTTATGAAGTTGTTATTGAAATTGGAATATAATATATGTATTATTGATAGATAATGTGTTCAATCTTTTATTTATGTTAGAATAATTAAAATATTTTATTTCGTTAAAAGGAATTTTATTATATATTTGCCTAAACAAGGCTCTCCGAGATAACAATCGGATATTGGGTCGTCAGATGTAATCTCCAATAATACTATGACGTAGTCACCACTCAATTCCACTGGAACACTACCATCAACTAATAGTAAGCAACACTTACTAAGTTTAGCTATGTGTAAGTAGTAGTGACGAAACTTCTACACTTTTTTTTTTTTTTGTTTTCAAGATTAGGGCCTACTACCTACTAACGATCTAAAGCCTGAGGCCGCCATAAATTTTTCAGTATGTGTGTGATCTTAGCAGGACCGCATACATTTTACGAAAGAAAAGGAGCTGTTTAGTCGCAAGGATTGTCCTAAGTTGTGGAGACAGCATACATTTACGACACTTGTGTAAAGGGCCAAATCAACTGAAATCAAAATGGCACCGAGTGAATGCGGCTTTATTTTAAAGTGTGGGCAGAAGTTTAGACGAGTCGGACAACATTGCGTTATGGGCTGGATAAGAATTGCATTAGGGGGCAGAATAAGAACTGCCTTTCGGGCAGGATAAGACACGTTGGTCGTGGGATGGAAAACACAGAGCAGTATATGAGTATATGTGCTCTATGGCCTTTGTTCTCCTGTACCACAGTTGCAATCAGAAATGTCTTGTGTATGTTTGTTAGGACTTGAGAGTCTGCATCTTCTACGAAAGATATTCCTCTGACTTTTTCTTTCTAAATTGCCCACTTAAATTCTTATTGAGTTTTAATTGGCTTCTTTCTGTACGGTATGTCGTTAACTCGAGGACCCTTACCCCCCCAAATGTTTTATAACTTTTTCCATTAAATATAATAATAAGAATCAAAAAGCTAATATTGGGATTTTCAAACTAAAAGCTAATCAAGATCACTCGCTCTTTGTTTAGACTTTAATTCATAAGATCCTGTTTACATTTTTTTTAGCAAAAAATAAAGCGAAATGAAACAAGTAATATAGAAAAAAAAATATTGAAAAGACAATACGTTCTTTATGAAGATGATGACTTTTTGTAAGAACGATTAATTCGCTCTTAATAACTAATGAATGATAGATAGAAACCAGTCACACAAAACAGAACAGCTAGTCACACAAAACAGCACAGCTAGTCACACAAAACAGCACAGCTAGTCACACAAAACAGCACAGCTAGTCACTCAAACAGCACAGCTAGTCACTCAAACAGCGCTGCTAGTCACACAAAACAGCACAGCTAGTCACTCAAACAGCACAGCTAGTCATTCAAACAGCACAGCTAGTCACACAAAACAGCAGCTAGTCACTCAAACAGCACAGCTAGTCACACAAAACAGCACAGCTAGTCACTCAAAGAGCACAGCTAGTCACACAAAACAGCACAGCTAGTCACTCAAACAGCACAGCTAGTCACTCAAACAGCACAGCTAGTCACACAAAACAGCACAGCTAGTCACACAAAACAGCACAGCTAGTCACTCAAACAGCACAGCTAGTCACTCAAACAGCACAGATAGTCACACAAAACAGCACAGCTAGTCACACAAAACAGCACAGCTAGTCACTCAAACACACTGACAATCACACGTTTGCAAGACAGCCTAAGAGAGATGTCGCGAAGAGTAAAATCCCAAGCATTTTGTTTTTTTTTTATTTCAAGAGTCTAAAAATAAACCCACACCCCCAGGGTAATGCTTCTCAGCCTCAACATGGCGCTTGGACGGAAACGGTCGTTAGAGGAAAAGATTATGCCAATAGAGGATGGAAAAAAAAAACGATTTCACTGGCGGGGATGGAAAAAAGCCACAACAAATATGTCCGTTCCTCAAGGGACCGTTTTTATGGTGGACACATGCACGGCTGATGTGGTACAGAGAAGGAATACGGTGTGTTTCCCTGGAGTGCTCGGCCTTTGGCCTCGTTTCTCGCGTCTTAGTATACGAGCCATCGCTAAAAGGGGTTTTATAATTTACATCTAAATGGATCTCTCTCAGACAGAAGTTTCTTAAGACATGCAGGTGGTGTCAAGCTTTCATAGATGAAGGGTTACACAAGTCTTAGACTCAACTCTAAGGATAATTTTGAAGGACCTTCATATCGTTCACAATTCACACAGAAAATTACCTCATCATCTCTTTCCTGAAGTTTCCTTTGGGAAGTTCTTAACTCATTCTCCATCTGCTTAAGAGTGTCACCATAAGATTTAATCTTTTCTCGCGCCATCTCCAGGGTTGTCTCAAGAGATGAGTTCTCTTCCCTAGTACATTCAATTTCATCTATCGCGCTGGACATCTTTTTCTTTAGGCTACTAATCTGGACATGCATAACAAAAATGAGTATACCCTCAATTTACATTTCTTAAGCAAGAACTACACTGTTTGTCAATTAATTAAAGAATGCATCAGAGAGCTAATTGTATATATGACAGGTACAAGTAAAATTCCCCTTTCAGATCTTGTGATCTATAGAACAGAGAATTTGAAGGTTATCTGATGCTGTGTCTCACGGTTAATAAGGATGTCACGTGGCCAGCACAACGACTAATCTTTACTTTTCCTGAACTAATGTCAGGTACACATTCGAGCTGGGGTGGACTCAAAGGCGTTCTAATGGTCCCAAAATTAAAAATCCCAGTCTTAACAAGGAGTCGAACCCAGGGTCCGTCGGTTCTGAAGCCAAGCGCTTTACCACTTAGCCACTGCACCTCTCAAATAACGGCTTATGAGGATGCTCAAGTTAAATTTTAAAAAAAATCAAATAATGTGCACTCAAAAGAGTTGCGAAAGTTTCATTAGTAAAAATATTTGTAATCCATTTCTGTTCACTAAGGCCCGCAAGAAAGTTAAATGAAGTCCAACTTTGAGAAATAACGAACCATCCCCCCCCCCCCATCCCAAAAAGCACTTACATAATAAATGCGGATTAACTCTAGAAGGCGAGAGAAGAATCTCTTAGAATTGTCTCACCCCTAGAAACTCGCTATTCTCTAAGCTAATCTAACATTGTGAGGAAAGTGAGCAATAGACCAACCTCACTAGTCTGACAATTTAAAGCTGACTGCATTTTATTCATCTCATTCATCATTTCTTTTCCTGTTTGCTTCAATGTCCTGATCTGGTTGAAGAATGTAGCCTTGTTAGAATGAAGTTACGGACAGAATGATACAGTGTTTACAAAGCATGGAGTGAGTTTTTCACGGGGTCACCACCATTGGTTCACCAAACAAATGGTTCGCCCGACAAATGATTCACAGAAATATGGTTCACCCATATAGCTCACCAAACAAAAAATGGTTCACCCGACAAATGGTTCACCTGACAAATTGTTCACCCTACAAATGGTTCACAGACAAATGGTTAACGCGACAACTGGATCACCCAACAAATGGTTCACTCGACAAGTGGTTCACCCAACAAGTGGTTCACCCAACAAGTGGTTCACCCAACAAATGGTTCACCCAACAAGTGGTTCACCCAACAAATGGTTCACTCGACAAGTGGTTCACCCAACAAGTGGTTCACTCGACAAATGGTTCACCCAACAAGTGGTTCACCCAACAAGTGGTTCACCCAACAAGTGGTTCACCCAACAAATGGTTCACCCAACAAATGGTTCACCCAACAAATGGTTCACTCGACAAATGGTTCACCCAACAAGTGGTTCACCCAACGAATGGTTCACCCAACAAATGGTTCGCCCGACAAATGATTCACAAAATGGTTCACCCAACTAATGTTTCACTGACAAATGGTTCACAACAATTGGTTCACCGAGCAAATGGTTTTCCCCACAAATGGTTCAACCGACAAACGGCTAAGTGAACAAATTGGTCGAAATATACCCTGTTAACAAATCAACGGGGCGTAGCCAGTGTTTAGTGTTAATAATGGCAGTTAAATATAAACAGACTCTAACCTCTTTTTTGGCAGAGTTCAAGAAATCGTCCTTCTCTATTAGCTCTTGTTTGAGGCTGTTTAGCTCATCCCTTAACTCCAAAATTATGTTGTGTTTTTCGTTTACCATTTGTTTGCATTCTTTCAGTTGTTTGTTGCTCAAAAGTAAATCTTCCTCTAACTGCTCCGCCTTTTATTGTAGTAAGAAGAAAAATTAACATACATGATATCTGGCTATAGTTTGCAAACTTGGTAAATGCATTGAAGAAGGCAGTGTTTTTTTTCCACATAGATCTGTTCTAAAAAAAATTGAAATTTTAAGGTGGATACTGGTACTTAGGAGGCGCGGTGGCTGAGGGGTAAAGTGCTTGGTTTCCGAACCGGGGTTCCGGGTTCGAATTCTGGTGAAGATTGGAATTTTTTATTTCGGAATATTTCGGCGCCCAGCTCTAATAGGTACCTGACATTGCTTGGGGAAAAGTAAAAGCGGTTGGTCGTTGTGCTGGCCACCCTCGTTAACCGTAGGCCACAGAAACAGATGACCTTTACATCGTATGCCCTATAGACCACAAGGTCTGAAAGGGGAACTTTACTTTTATTTTTACTGAACAAATAAAGACCGTTTCGGTAATATCTTTCAATCTTTCACTTTGTCTCCAGGTTTCACTCTCCCGCTTTCTCTCTATATATATTGTTATAAACCTGGTGGTGGCACAGATGGGGGTAGTGGTACGTGACGAGCTACGACGGTCAGCCGAGTCGAGTATCAACAGGACGGTTCGGGAAAGATCGCCGTCGTGAACAGAGCTCAGGAGCGTCACGAGAGTTGTAGTCATCTGACCACCTAGAAACGTCGAGCGGAGTTCTGTCCGGTTCGAGAAGGCCAGTAGGGACCCTATATAAGAGAGGAGGTGTCGCAGTCAAGATGGTCGAGAAAAGGGGCTCAATACAGCAAGGTTCGGAGCCTGGTTCACTACAGTCCGGTCGACTACAGCACAGTTCAGCGGTGTGGTTCTGTACGGAGCATTACGACGGTTCAGTGCGGAGTACTGTCAAGTACAGTTGAGACGACTGGCGTCTTGATCTTGGTCTGCGATCGAGTCCGACACAACGAGCCTAGTGTGTGAAGTCAGTCCTGAAATGTTGAACCCAGTGCAAGCCCGGAACGAGACGGAAAGGCCAGTGCAAGAGTTGATACGGCGGTACGGTGTTATCGAAGAGATATTTGTACAGTGTACGTGTTGCCAATTGTACAGTATTGGCTGTTATTTATTCAACTATTAAAGTGTTACGTTACTTTGGAGCCCTGAGTTGTCAAGTTCTTTAAGTTGGTGGTGTATGGTGCAGTTTGCAGAGAGCCTGGATAGTGAGATTCGTAACAATATATTGCTTTCTTTCTCTTCCTCTCTCTCTCTCTCTCTCTCTCTCACTTCCCCCCCCCCTCTCTCTCTCTTTCTTTATTTCTCACTATTCCTCTTTTTATGTCTCTTATTTTCGTTTTCTCCCCCCTCTCCCTCTTCGTTTTCTCTCACTCTTTTTAATGTGTAACTATTTCTCCATTTACTTGTTTTCTTGCTTTCCTTGCGAACACCGGTATGAACAGTGTAGAGGGGTTAGGGCTTCTTATGGTCCTGCACTTACGCTGGGCAGGACACGTATCCCGAACTGACCCGAAAGTATGCCAAAAGCAGTCTTTTTTGGTGAGTTTAAAGGTGGTCAACGTAACGGAGGTGCCCCAAGGAAACGCTTTAAAGACCAGCTTAGGCGCCAATTTGCCTTAGCTGACATAGAAGAGAGCAGGCGTCTTCAAAACGCCGCTGGATACACATTTGAGACCAAAAGAAAATCCGCTGCCGAGGACAGACGCAGACGGCGAAAAGAAAATTTAAATCGACCACCTGCGGACAATGGTTATGCTTGCCCTGGGTGTGGCAAAATATGTAGGTTACAGTTGGGGCTGCGCAGCCACGGGAAATACTGCATTCCTCACTGATCTTCGGACTTGAAGACAAACCTTATTATTATTATTATTTCTCCTTTTAATATTTTTATTTTGCGTACATCTAGATTTATAAAATGTTAACTATTTATTTTAATGAAAAGCTTTTTTAAAAATTGTTTAACTATATTGTTCTAAGCACAACCCACATTCACATTTACCCTAATATTATAAATTACAGACTTTTCTTCATACGAGTATCCATTGTCAATCTAGTCTGGCATGTTAATTAAAGACACCCTGCTACGTAAATGGGTTTCATTATTCATTCAAGCAACCTGTTTCATGCTCTAATGGAACTATAGAAGCAGGAGCACTTGTACGAATTTGTCTTAACATATGAGATCACAAATGGTTCTTTATCTTACCGAGTATTCTATTAGGATGTGTCTTTGAATTTGTAAGTTATTGATCAGTGTGTTATATTGCTGTACCAGAGGGTCTCTAATTTTAGTGATTTTACTAATTATGTTACTCAGTTGAATCTGAATATTAACTGAAAAGTAGTTCGTTTAATATTCTCGATATTTTATTGTCTATAATAAACTGTCCTTACGTAATCATCGTCCATCAGTAACAAGATACCTCGGAGCTCCTAGCTCTGGAACAACTCTTGGTGTACTGGATTATATACAATAAATATATATAGATAGCTGAATAGATAGATAGATAGATAGATAGATAGATAGATAGATAGATAAACAGACAGAAAGACAGATAGACAGATATATATATATATAGGCCTATAGATAGATAGATAGATAGATAGATAGATAGATAGATAGATAGATAGATAGATAGATAGATAGATAGATAGACACAGACTGACAGACAGGCAGATAGATACACAGATAGATAGATAGAGAGAGATAGACAGACAGATATATATATATATATATATATATATATATATATATATATATATATATAGAGAGAGAGAGAGAGAGAGAGAGAGAGAGAGAGAGAGAGAGGGCCTGAAATTTAAAATTAAATATTGTCAATCCCAGTATTGAGCTAAAAATTGAATGTCATTAATAAGCCCTGAAGTCTAATTGTTGGTTGAGTGACTTAACACTTTGTGACAAGTCAAAAACTCGCTGTCAGAGTCACTCAAATTTATCACAGCATTAATTATTATTTTTCATTATTTATTTATCTTATTTTAATTATTTTCTCGTCTTACCCCCAAATTCTCCACCCGCGCCACCTTTCCTCTCTCCAGACTAGACTTAGTTGACCACATTGGAGATAGCTAAGGCGCGTCCTTTCATTTATCTGCCCCTGATCGGGGAAAGGTAAACACACAATCTCTTTTGTCTTACCCGCCGGATGTCTGAAGTACGGTCGCGGTTGACACCACCTTGGTTGGAATGCAAACCAATCTTTCTCCCCCCCCCTTTTCCCACGTCTCTCTTTGATCTAGGAGACCGCGAGGACAAACCCGCCCATTGATATTCACAATGTGCGACTCCCATCTCAAGTCAAATTCACCCACGTGTAAGATAATTCTAAGCCTAGGGCATTTCCTGTTTCCGCCCACATTTTCCAGGCCTTTGTATATAAGGTAAATTAAATCAAGTCAGACTCTCTCTTTCTCATTCGAGCTGAGCTATCGAGTCTGGACTATATCATTTATTCTCCCTCCTAGAGGAATACCTGGTGGTAAGCCGAACTTAATCACAAGTTCCATCTTAATTACTCTGTGTATATTTCCATTGGATTTTATCATGTGTATTTTGCCTAGTTCATTTATATTTAATTAGTGCATTGTGTATTTCTCACTGGCGTAAGTAGAAAACATAAACATGTCCTATGTATTTATTTATGCATTGCATTAATCTATTAATGCTACGTTGCTCAATTGATCGTTGATGCAACCATGTATATATTTGTACATCTTATTCTATTTCCTTTATCTCGGTTGACCGCCTTGATAATTTCACTAGCGCACTAATACTGCGTCTAGAAAAGAGATATGAGTTATCTCCCCTGTATTGAATTATCTCCCCTTTACTCATTTTACTCTAATGAGAGTTGCGCCGCTTGAACGGACACCATCTCCATTCAAGCGCGCTCCATTGTTCTCGACCCACGGTCATATGTAAACAAATCGTCTGGGTCGCTGACCACCGTCCATCCCCCCCCCTCTCTTTCTCTATCCACCTGTGTTATTTATTTGAGATTATTATTTCCCCTTTTATGTACATTTTTATATTATTACTTTCCCTTCTATGTACCTTTTATATTGATACTATCAGCCATCTATTTTCCCAATCCCATTTGTCATCATCTCCCTATTGTGCTCTAAAGCAATTTTACCAATCTGACGAATGCACCTCAGTCGAGGGCATCGATAAGATGCATGAGAGACATGTCCTAACTTGTCTTTATTTATCCGCAGCCTCCCTCAGGTGTCTGCCTATTTATTCATCGGATCAACTATCTATTTACCTGCATCTGTGCTTAGTGCTATTCAGCACTGCACTTGCCTACTGAGATCTACTCAACTCTACCACTTGGCGCTATCGGCATTGCCCGCCTATTCGACAGCCCACCTGTCAAGCTATTAGGTGCGACGTCCCTATAGATTCGGATCTGTGTGAGACGTCATAGCTACGCCAACCCTCTGCAACTCACTGGACATATCCTGTCAACTACGCTGCCCACGGCAGATCAGCTCTGCCCGCAGCAACCTTGTGCCAACGGTAGCCGGCCACCCGCCCTACTGAGCCCACTACAGATATTAGATTTTGGGATTGAAACTCCACAAGAACTGAATCACCGGCGTCCCTCTATCCGCTAGAGCGCCACCTCCAGCTGCAGAACCTCAAGCCAGGATCACAGCCAGCCACGACATCAACAGGACAACCAGCTAAGTCAGAGGACAAAGTGACATACTCTCTTATTAAATGCAAGAGTGATGATTAAAGCTAGTATTATTTAGAGATAGAAGCAAACCCTCCCCCTTTTATTCTTATATGTATATTTATGTAAATAAATATTCTTCATTTTTAACTTTTGTATCTATCTTTCATTGCTTTGTCTCGTTGCGTGTCTGCTCCCGATTCATATGCTGATAGGTTGGTGTGTGATAGCTTTAAAAATAATCATCCCCTAGACATAAAACGCGCCAAACACACGTCACATTTCCCCACCTGTCACACACTTCATGTCTGAGACACGAGTTCAAATTATTGTTTGCTCTTAAAACAGCTAACAGATTGGAAAGCCATCCAGAGTTTGTCAAAAAAAAAAACGCTGTAGGGACACGCTCAAAGCCTTCCTCAGAAGACGGAAGACAATGATAGAGCATCAGGTAGCCGCGTTCTAAAAACTAGCGTAAAAATTGCTGTGGACAAGACAACAGCCTTAGCTGAAGAAAAGCGCCAGAGAATAAAATCAATGTAACTTGCAACTGCCCAGTGTGCAGCCTATCTTTTCTGTTTCACTAACCACATGAGATAGCAGTGCAAAGCCCTCAGATCCCTGGATGACAAAAGAGGTCATCAGTGAATTATGATGGACGAACTATATTATATTATGCGTCTTTCAACGTGTTGTATTATGTCATATAATGAATTGACAGCCCCTTAACGTGGTATATTACTTTACATATATTGGAATCACGGTATTCAACCACACATCCCTTTCAGAAGTCTTGCTAAAGCAAGTAGCGCTTTTGGGCACCTCCAGGCAAGAGTGTGACGGAATAAAATCATTCCTCCTGCCTACAAAAATAAGTCTCTACCAAGCAGTGGTTCTCTAAACCCTCCTCTGAGACATGGGTACTATATAGAAAGCAATTAAGACTTCTTGAACGCTTTCACCAAAGAAGTCTGCACTCCATCATGGGCATACGTTGGCAAGGCCGCATCACACATATCGACGTACTTGCGAATGCCGGTATATACAGTATAAACTTCGACAGCTACATATTCCGCATAGGGGGAAGACCGTATGCCAAAGGCAGTGCTTTTTGGTGAACTGAAAGGTGTCCCACAAAAACGCTCCGAATACCAGCTTAAGAGCCAGCTCGTTTAAACTGCGCCATAAAACAAGAGAGCACCTAACAGCAGGTGGCCTTCGAACTAAATAGCAGGAGACCAAAAGGGAAAATCTTCAGCTGAGGACACACGTAGACGGTGAAGCGAAAACCTAATCCTAAACAGACCATCGGCAGACAACTGTCTGCGCTTGATGTGGCCAAAAAAAAGAAAATGAAGATCATAGATTGGACTGCGTAGTCACGTGAAATACTGCACTCCTCCTTCATCTTCTGACTCAGGACATACCTTATAGAGTGAAAATAAAGTTGATCAAGTTGACCAATAGTTTAAAATGAAACTCCCGCCATGTTTCTGAGTGTTGATTTCTATCGCGTCATTAATTAGAATTTATTTTAGACTAGATCTAGATTTTTAAAGATTAGATATAGATCTAGATCATATATAGATTTTTTTTAAAGACTAGATCTAGATCTAGATGTAATTTAGATCTAGATTAGATCTAGATTTATTTTTGATAGGCGTAGTAGGGCCTATAAGTTTGCATACGCTAGCTCTACTAGGTCTATATAAAGATGCATTGCTATTAAGTTTAGGGCATACAATAGTTAAATCGTAATTAGATTAAGACTCTTGGATCTACTTACAACAAAACCTATGTCTGATTTTTTTCATTTCCTGCAGAAACTTTGCACTGAAATGAATCACTACTAGGTCTAGTGAGTAGACTTAGCCTATAGTTCCATGCTTTAACTTTAACACCATAGTCAATCATTTCCGGTCTAGTTGTGTATAAGAAGTATAACTTTTTCTTTAGTGAAAATATTCCCCACCTCCCCCGTACTTTGATGACATAGACATTAATGCAGGGAGCGGGGCTGGAAAAAAAGGAAAATAAAAACAAAAAAACTGGAAGACAATTTCAAAGAATAAAAAGGCCCCAACGGTGGAAAAGACTATGAATTAATAAACAAAATCATTTAATTTACTATTGCTATTTAATTATTTTGTTTGGTATCTCGAACAAGGTGATTGGGATAAGGATTTGATAGAGAGATAACTGGTACATGTCCGACACAAAGGCTGTTCTTGTACGGGGACAAGGCAACCTTAAAACTCACTGCTCGCATCCTCTCACGTGCTCTAAGGGAGTAATTCCCAGCATGTTTTTCGCTACCAATGGAGTCTCTGAATCGAACAAGGGAAAGAGAGGCTGATAAGGTGGTATAAGTTGAATTAGTCCCCTTTATTGTTCGTAGAAAGGTTTTTAAATAACTATAACACCTATTTTCATAAGCAGCCCCCCCCCCGGCTGGCACAGTGGTTACCGTATTGACTGGAGGAGGCCTTAGCTCTCGAATTCGAAATCAGGTCACTGATATTTTTTTTTCATAAATGCATTAAAAAGCGATCACACACATACCCTCTTCTACCCCCTTTCCAACTGTTCCAGAAAAGTGATAGGATCAAAGCGTATTGAGAAAGCTAATTTTATTACAAATTTAATTACATGACTGATCCAAACTAATTGATACAACTACACTTTATATAAGCTTTGTTTTTTTTTATAAAAAAATATTTGCTTGTTTAAATTTATATTTTTATTAAAACCATTTCATAAGAGAAGCTAGGAGATTGTTTTTGTTCAATAGGGAATGATATTGAACCAAAAGTACAGATGCTGTTCCACATGGTATGTCAAGGTCACTTGGTTCTGTGGCCAATGGTTAACGAGGATGTAATGTGGACAGCACAACGACCAAACACATTTACTTTTAACCAACTAATGTCAGGTACCCATTGGAGCTGGGTGGACTTAATACTGAAAATGAAAATCACAGTCTTCAAAGTTAAGGTCCCTTATGGTCAGTAAAGTAAAAAGAAAAGTTCCAGACCTTGTGATCTATGGTAAAGATGACGATAATGATATAAAAAAGCACAAACAAACACTGAGTAATGGTGATTTTATTTTGAGATATCTTTTCAAGTTTTATTTCAAAAGATAAAATATTTGACATTTTCCTTCAAATTGTTGACAGAATACATTTAGCCAGGCCCCATCTTGACCCAAATTAATAATAAAATATCCAAACATTAGACATAAATCTAAGCATGTATCATATTTACAATCATGAATATTTGTGAAGAAAACATCATAACATTTTGTTAGTGGACATAATTGTCAGGGAGTATTTCTAAAAGATATAATTTAAATGAATCGTTCAATACTAAGTGAACTTAGTCTTATTAGTAACCAATAGATTGTGTCACGATGATTACACATACCAGCCTAGGATGTAGTGGAGATTAACATCTCAACAGTGTAAATCTTTTGGTGCTATTCTTTCGAGATAGATGTTCAAATCAATTCCATGCAGCTTTACTATAACAGCTCAACAGTAGACCTGCTACAGCACTAATAGTGAGACACTACAAATATTTGCTATTACCACTCTTTCATGAAGAGTTATATTGCCATTTTTACTAATATTATTAACATTTTAACATTATTATCATCATAATATCCTCCGATACTGAACAATGTTGATTCTCGGCGTTTATTTACAGCAAATAAACAATTCGAGGAAAAAAAACCCAGTCACACAGTGACAGTAAATTAAGTGCTAGTTTAGTTAGCCTGATCAAACATTCAAAATTAGTATATTGCTTTTCTTTTTCTTAAATAGAGTAGTAAAGTTTGGGAAATTTCACAAGTATTTCAATAATAAAGACAAAAATTCTTTTTTTCTGGGGTGCAGAAATGAAACAAAATGTGTTTAAATGGATGGAACTGGAGTTATGATGTCACTTGCAGCCACACTTGTATCTCAAGGAGTTGATCAGCTGGTCCTTGCTGGCGATCTGGTATTCCAGCTCTCGCCTGCAGTTACTCTCTTGCTCAAGGTCGCATTTCAATCTTCGAATTTCTTGTTGATACCTGGAATCCTTAAAACAACAAATCAACAACAACAATGTAACATGGATAAAGGTAATGGAGTATAATGATGGATAAAGGTAATGGAGTATAATGAAGTAGTAAGTATTCCTTTCAGACTTGGCTATCCAGTGGCGCAGCTAGGAATTAGACATCATTTGGGGGCTCACGGGGTCTTGACCTCCATGCAATTTGCGTAATATTTGACGTGTATTGTAAAAACATTTAGAACACTAATTCTGGGGCCCACCTCAAGTGGGGGCCCAGGGGAGTTTTAAAATTCTCCCCCTTCTTCCACCCTAGCTACGCCACTGTTGCTATCTATGGGGCAGATGATGTAAGGATTATCTGTTTACAAGGCAGACAGATAACGAGGGTGTCATGTTGCCAGCACAACTAGTCTTTATCAACCAACCGCCTACTTTGCCCAGCTGATGTCGAATATACAGAGTTGGGTGGACTCAGGGAATCCTAAAAAAAAATTAGAAATCCAAAATCCCGATCGTCAATGAGATTTGAACCCAAGATTGCTCGGTTTAGAAGCCTTTTACCAATCTCCTAGCACACCACACCCCCTAAAATGGAAGAGCTGAGCTGAAATTGAAACCATCTCAAAGATGCCCCCAATCATTGTTAGGGCACATAACTCTCCTTTGAGTCCAGGAAAGCTAATCGTTTGCATCTCCATTAGGTACAGCGGGCTGAAGTTGTGAGGGCCGCTACTCCACTAGCCGGATGTCACCTGCAGTTTTTAGTTGAAGAACCACTGAAAACAAGAGACTTAGTGGAACAAAACAAAATTATAAAGTAAAACCTTGGGTAGGAAGCGAACAGATATTCTCAAATTTCACACTGGGGCCCTTTAAAGAATATATAATAATTCCGAAACTCAGATGTGTCGTCAAGTTCTATCTTCTTATTTTATATTTTACAGACAGAGGCGGCCTAATCAGAACACGGTGCCCTGTGCGAATGTCATATGTGGCCCATGTGCATATGTATGCCGTACCAAAGCACGCAAACGGGCTCGTCCGCTTCTAACGCTGTAGGTCTTATTTTTGCTACTAATCATAGTACCTCCGTAGGTACTGTACTATTGGCCTTTAACTAGTAACTAGTTAAATATTCTGTTGTAATTGTTCTGCATGAAAGATTTCGCCTTATATGGATAACAAACTTAACTACTGATTCAGAAACATTTTGCATGAAAAATAAATAGATAGATAATAATTTTTTGGCTAAGCACGATGGAGTCAAAAAGAAACTACTAATTACGGTGGAGAACCAGAACACTTGCAATGGCTGAATAATTGTTTAGACCAGTGATGCCCAACCTAATTCGACCTGCGGGCCGTATTTTGGGCATCACTGGTTTAGACGGTCACAGACTGATTCAGTCGCGGAAATTTTTCCTGGCTTGACATTTGCACTAATAATAATATGTCTCTTCTCTCCAATGCGAGGTCCAAATGCCGAAACCAAATTGATGTTCTCGAAGAACAAGGTGTGTGATAGGAGCTACAGTTGTCTTTTGAGGTTCGCAGATCTGACTTTCTCGGAAGGGCTATACCAGCGTTTTTTTATTTGTTCTTTTTTTTTTCAACACTGGTTTTCACACGGCCACCAAATGTATGTGCACAGTAGCCTATTGGGGGAAAAATGAATAAGTCATTTCCAAACTTTCTGAATGATTTTGGCCGAAGTAATTGTGCAGCACATTAACTGGTTCAATCGAAACTAATCGTTATAGTAAGCCTCTACATTGAACTGCGACGTCGCAACCTGTGTAGGCCAATGGCTTATTGCCACGTCACAGGTGACATGTAAAAGTTATTATGTTCATAGGAAATTGTTATGATTAAAGTGTTAGGGGATGTCTTTTGATGCTGTTCATATCCAAAAAATAGAGTACGTATAAGAAATTAAATACCTCAGAAATTTTAATTTCGCGAGCGTTATTGGACGTATCCTCCTCGAAAGTCAAGAAAACACAATATTTCTTTATTAATTTTCATCACAAAAATGGATTTTCAAAAGTTTCATTTATGTTACAACACTATAAATGATATATGACTCTTTCATGTGTTATAGCGACATAATAATAATCTACACATCTCGATCGTTATTTCCCCTCGGAGAGTTGGACCACACAATGATCCATCTTACACCCACGTACAAACCGGTTTTAAAAACAACAAAACCCGAAGTACAGTCCATCCAGTCATGGTCTGACTACTCTGTTTTACAGCTACAAAGTTGTCTGAAGCAAACAGATTGGGACATATTTGTAAACAAGTGCAAAGACAGATGAACATACCACAACTGCACATCCATGATTGTACCAAAGAAGAAAATTAAAACATTCAGAAATAATAGACCCTGGATGACCAACATTAAAAATTAACATTCTGTCATCATCGCGAAGTACATAGAAGTCTATTTATAAAGCGCTGGTTATGTGTATGTGTTTTTCGTGTCTGAATGTCGTTCGTATGTGCATCTATATTGTGCATCTATATTGTTATTGTACAGTAGTTACGCTGAGGTTGTCAATTGTAGTCAAACCGAATTTCCATTTGATTGGATCAATAAAAGTTATCTTATCTTATCTTATCTAGAAATAACTATAGCCATACAACTGGTTCCAACTTAATCACTACTTGTTTCCCATTCAAATCCGATTGGACGTTGCTTTAATTAACGAAATAAACGATGTTAATTGGTCGCTTCCGGTAAATTTAGTTTATTGATGCCAATGTGAACTGTTAAATAATAATAGCCTCGTAGAATTGACCGAAACTGATCGGTATTTGAAACCAAAAATGCATGTTAAGAGCTTGCATGGTAATAGGTATCATATAGATGCCGGGAAGGATTCCAAAATATTGAGTAACAAGTCCAAGTTAATGAGAACTGATCTGGATTGCGAAGCTGAAAATGACAAAAGAAATCTACGATCGTAAGGCCCCCCTTAAGCTTGAGGCCGGGAGCGGTTGCCGCACTTGCCACCCCCTAGGGCCGCTACTGATTACAGACGTTACTTCAAAAAAAGAAGATAATTACGTCCTACACATTTCATGTGTCGATCTAGTCATGCATGTTAATCAATGACTTAAAAACTCTGCTAAGTCGTTGGTTTTCCTGGCTGATTCAGGCAACCCATTCCACTCTCTAATGGCACTAGGAAAGAATGAGCACTTGTACGAATTTGTTCTAGCGTATGGAATTAGAAATGTGACACTAAGTTTGTCCATGTTCTCTTTATGTATAGATTCATAAATCATACTCAATTTAAACCTTTTAAAATCGGAGAGCTCTCTTAGATACCTCACATGACGCCGTCTGTTGTATGTTCTGCAAATGTTCTTTTAAACATCTGGAGCGATCTTCGCAATCTTTTAGCTGAAAAACAAAACAAAAAAGTCTTTGAAAGAACTACGTCACCAAATCAAACATTTGGTATTTTTTTAATGTATTTGTCTCTTAACATTTGTAAGTATCTTAAAACTTATCAGTCTTTTATAAATAGAAGATATTTCAAAACCTATTAAGTTCTTAAACTTAGTAAATGGTTATATTTATAGTGATATGTTTTTAAACTTTTCAGTCTGTTAGAAATAATATACATAGTATAACCAACCAGTCTAGTTGTAAGCCTTTAAAAAACGTATTAAATTTTCAATTTAAAAATATTATAAACGTCACAGGTCTGTACGACGTGGCAACGAGCTATTGGTCTAAACTGCCCACAGATTGTGACGTTGTAGGTCACTGTTCAGGCCTTCTATAACAATTGGTCTGGGATGGGACTTCTGACTACTAAGAGTCTAAAGGTGAAGTACAACCATGCAAAAACTCATATGGCTCTTACTCATTCAGACAGTAGATTTGTAATATTATAGAAGAAGAAAAGGCTTAAGAATATTCGTAACTTTTTAAGCAATAAAAAAGCTTTATTTATATAGATGTAGTGGAGTGGATATCTTGTCAGAAAATACCGGCCACTCCGATATCCACGTGACCCTTCACCCTAGATGGCACATTGTGTCCGCGCATGACAAGGCAGACCAACGTGGGCATTGTCCATTCGACCGGCATCTCTGGTCGCTGTAATGTCCGTATGTTACTGGACCTAAGTCGTCTCCACTCCCTTTTGTGCTTGGTTCTACACCATGTGTTCACGTATGGCTGCAGGTCTTTAGTGTATAATAAAGTTTGGAATCGTCCTACGAGTTGCCTTTCATCATTTAGAATTTAGTTGTCTTCTGTGTCAAACCCACCACAGAAACTTGGTAGCACGAGTGGGGTCAGGAAGAGAGACTACACTGTGGGACCAGAAGTCGTCTCAGAATCTGCTTCCTGACAACCGAAACTAAGAAAAGTGACAACCAGACGTAGATGTCAACAAGTAACAGTTAGTTTTTTCTCGTTTCTGTACTTTCAAATATTTTCTTTTTTTTTGTTTTCTTCTTTTTGTTTCAGGGTAGTTAGATTTAGTTTAGTATATTTTAATATAATTTGCTTATATTTTCTTAATTGTGATTCTACTTAGCTTGAACATTGTTTCTGTTGAGATAGATTTAGTTATTAGGTTACTATTATTGTTAGAGTTTCTTAAGACCTGCAGCCAGATGGAGGGAAATATGGTGGAACCTAGTTCAGTGAAGGGGAGAGACGTGAGTCCCTGGTGCAGTGGAGGAGAGCCGGAGGGAATGGAATGTGTCACTAAGGGGATGTTGACTTGACTACAAGCTGAACTTGAGGCATTGAAACTGGCCTGTCAGCGTTCTCATTACATCATAGAACCTGCTAGAAAAATTAGACATTTCAGTGGGGATGGCAGAAATGATGAAGTTTCAATTGAAGATTTCGTCAGAGAAATAAGAGATCTATGGGAACTTCGGCCTTACCTCTCGCCTCAAGAGAAGACAGCAACCATCATTGCGAATATAAGTGGTCCAGCTAGAGTAGAGGTAGATCTTCAGCCATCTCATATCAGAAGTGATCCAGAAGCTCTGCTCGATGCACTTACCTCTGCGTTTGAAGTAATTATACCGGTGCGAGAGGCAGAGATTACATTTCTGATGTCGCAGCAAAGAAGAAGTGAGTCACTGCTCGAATTCTCTCACCGACTATTTAAGGAGTTCACAACGGCCATCAGGCAAGAACAAAGAGAAGGAATAGATTGCTTCAAGGAGGAAAGATTGAGGGACCAATATGCCTATGGAGTCAGAGATCCAGAACTTCGCAGAGAGCTGTTTAGGTTCATAGCGCAACATCCCCAGATAAGTTTTCAAACGCTACGAAACTATGCGTTCAAGTTGGAGAACAAGAACAAAGATGCAGCTCGAGCCCAAGAGCAGTGGTCTGAGGTTCTCTTAGCGAAATTGGCCAAGTTAGAGAAGCAACTTGAAGAGATAAAGGGGTCAGGCTATAACAGTCTGCCAAGTTCAACCAACCCACTCTCTAGTCAACCACATAGTCAACGCAGACCCACACAAAGACACACGAAACATAGCAACCAAAACAGAATTCGACCAACAGCACCGCCGGGTCTTGTATGGTCAAGGACGAAGAGAGGATTCTTCCCATACACTGATGATGGATCACCAGTCTGCACCCAGTGCTGGGAAGTTGGACATGTAAGGCGTCACTGTCAGCAATCACCACAACTCACAGCTGAGGTTCAATCTGTGAGCAATAGTGAACCCATTGTTTCACAGCCAACCCACCAAGTAGAACAACGAACCAGTGAGCAACAAGCTGATGCAATGTACAATACAGATGCAAGTCACTCAATTCAAACATCGAGAAATAGAAACTTTAACTCTGGGCAGCCAAACAAGAACAGGCATAACAGAGTCCAGAGGCCAGATAGACAAAGAAGAAACTACAAGCATTTTAACCAGCCACAAAGACGATTTCGCTCACTGCTCCCTATCACACTTTCTACAGCTTCCCAGTCATTATGTTTAGAGAAAGACAGACCACTCTGTATGGCCGATGGAACCAGCACGTTACAAACTGGAAAGATGTTTGTCGTTCCAGAAGACACTGACAAGAAACAATTGTTTCAGTTTTCAGAAACCTACTAGGCTGAACGCCCAGGGACGGGTCGTTTCAAGCTAGGGGCTCTGTAGTGGAGTGGATATCTTGTCAGAAAATACCGGCCACTCCGATATCCACATGACCCTTCACCCTAGATGGCACATTGTGTCCGCGCATGACAAGGCAGACCAACGTGGGCACTGTCCATTCGACCGGCATCTCTGGTCGCTGTAATGTCCGTATGTTACTGGACCTAAGTAGTCTCCACTCCCTTTTGTGCTTGGTTCTACACCATGTGTTCACGTATGGCTGCAGGTCTTTAGTGTATAATAAAGTTTGGGATCGTCCTACGAGTTGCCTTCGTCATTTAGAATTTAGTTGTCTTCTGTGCCAAACCCACCACATAGATAACTAAAAAAACATTTGACGACTGTCTGAATTTATTCAATTGTTAGTACATACTAATTATTTATTATTTTACGGATTACTTTAAAAGTGATGTATACATATGAAGAGACGGTTTGCATATCAATTGTTTAAACAAAAGGTTCAAAAGTTTTTTTGCAACTGTTTTAATAATAATATAACTGAGAAACGGACAGATTGGCGGACGGACGGACAGACGGACACACTGCCAAACTGTAAGCGTGTTTTCTTGTTCCTAGGTCTGATAAAAACGTGCTTGTTACCTTGCATTCTAGTTTTTGGTTTTGGTTGTCTAAGCTTCGAATCTCGGCCTCTGCCTCTCTCAAGTCTTCATCTTTTCGACACAGTCTTAATTTGTACTCCTCAAGCTAAGGCATTAGAAAAGGTTACACATTTAGAAACTGCCACACATCAGAAACGAGTTAGATCTAGTTGTTGGTAAAAAAGTATAAAGCAAGCTTATTTGATGATTACTACTGTTCCTGTAATCCACATTGTTTATCCCAGTGATGGGCCAGCTCCGGTCCGCAGAAAAGTTTTATCCGGCCCGCCAAAGGTTTATAGCCTAAAAATTATAAAAAGCAATGCCCTTTACAATGACAATTTTTTTTCTATACCAGTTAAACCATTGAAACAATAGTGGACAATAGTGGACAATAGTGCGTCTCATTAGCTATGAAACAAAGGTCGTACACAAGGATTATATATATTCTGATACTTGACTTCTATGTCTGCCTATTCTTTTTTTTTTAACAATGACCCGCCAAAATTGTTTCTTTAAGTTTTTGGTCCGCTCCTAAAAAAGATTGCCCATCACTGGTATAAGCAGTATCTACACTTTGTAATTGTATCTAGTTCAAGTTAGAATAGTTAAACTCAAGAAAGTTTTATCTAAAACTGCATAATATCAATGTGTACTCATGATGATTAAAGTATATTCACGTCACCTCCTAACCTGCATCTGTCATATGATTGTGTAGAAAATTAAACACATCTCTCTCTTCAAACACAATCGTGACAGTAACTAATAATACAGTTGTACACCTAGGATAAACAGTTCACTAGCTACCTGGCTATTTAAATCTCTCATTTCGCTACAAGCAGAGCTTAGGTCCATCTCTAGCTTATTGACCTGCTTGAGACAATAGGACTTGTCACTGCACACTTGTTCTAATTGCTTGGACATTTCCTGGAGGTCACACTAGACAACAACAATAGCAAAAACATTTTATCTACTTTATTAGATAGTGTCATAAACAACTAATTACATAGAGGCAATACAATAAATACCGTGTTATCAAAAATAATTTGATTATCAATTAATCCAGGCGATGCTCGAGAAAGTTGTCTCACACGGTCATTGTTGTATATTTGTTTTTAACTATTAATTGTTGTCAACTATGGTTATATTGTTAATGTCCATCAATGGCACTACATTCGATGATGTTTTGATACAAACACTAAGGGAGGCGGCCCCATTTATTATTATTAAAAATAAAAGATTTTTAATTTTTAATTTTCGGAAGCAAATCATAAGACATTAGGACCAGTAAAGTAACCTTTATCTTAGTCTTCCAATCAGATAACATTGGTAATGGTTGACATTTAGCCCTTACCTCAAGTTGTTGGACTTTCTTCTGACAATTACACAACTCTTTTTCTAAACATTCTGCTCTCTGGTAACACAAAAAAAAAAGTCTTTAAAGTAAATCAGAGACACTGTGTATGGAAAAGCTGAACTATATCGTATTTGAGTTGGCCAATACGCCTATCAAAAAAGTTAGTGTTGTAAAGCTAATTGTATCTGAACTCAGAGATTCCCAGCTTATTTCCGCTTTACAAATTTCCGAAATTCACATTACGGTCTATCAAATAATGAGGACTTGTAAAGGATATAGCTTTTTTTTTTTCAAATCTGCAAGCCCTAAACTGGTGGTGTCAAAAAAGTTCTGCCTTCTCCATTTGGATTAAACCCTACCCATACGAGTGAGTGGCTGAATTAGCAGGTCTTTGACCATTTCATACATCCATACATAATGCCCTTTTCGAGGAAACTTCTATAGCAAGTTTTAATAGTATCCTAACAGTGTTTTATGATATTTTAAATAAAATATAAATGTCTTGTAATACTTGTCTTGTTACCTTTGTCTTGTCTGGACCATAATTAATACCATTAGATCTTGTCACTTGACAAGTCAATCATCTTTTTTTGTTGGTGTTCATAACTCTGAGATATTTATTTAATTTTTGTGCTTTAATTTCTTTTGTGTGTGCTTAACTTTCAGCTATTTGTTCCATTTGATAAAATACATTTACCTTTGCTAAGGAGTTGTACATGTTGCAAGCCTCACATAAGTCTGACTTCAACTTTTCATTATCGATACTTAGTTGAGAAATCTAAAAAAAAAACAAAAAACAATTGAAAACTAAAAATGTACAGGATTAACTAAATGAAAAAAAATTACGAGTTACAGGAAAACTAAAATTGATAACATCATGAGCTAAATGAAAACATCACGAGCTAAATGAAAACATCATGAGCTAAATGAAAACATCACGAGCTAAATGAAAACATCACGAGCTAAATGAAAACATCATGAGCTAAATGAAAAAAATCACGAGCTAAATGAAAACATCACGAGCTAAATGAAAACATCATGAGCTAAATGAAAACATCACGAGCTAAATGAAAACATCATGAGCTAAATGAAAACTTCACGAGCTAAATGAAAACATCATGAGCTAAATGAAAACATCACAAGCTAAATGAAAACATCAAAAGCTAAATGAAAACATCACGAGCTAAATGAAAACACTACGAGCTAAATGAAAACACTACGAGCTAAATGAAAAGACTATGAGCTAAATGAAAACATCATGAGCTAAATGAAAACATCACAAGCTAAATGAAAACATCAAGAGCTAAATAAAAACACTATGAGCTAAATGAAAACACCACGAGCTAAATGAAAACATCACGAGCTAAATGAAAACACTACGAGCTAAATGAAAACACTACGAGCTAAATGAAAACATCACGAGCTACTAAATGAAAACATCATGAGCTAAATGAAAACATCACGAGCTAAATGAAAACACTACGAGCTAAATGAAAAGACTATGAGCTAAATGAAAACATCACAAGCTAAATGAAAAGACTATGAGCTAAATGAAAAGACTGAGCTAAATGAAAACATCACAAGCTAAATGAAAACATCAAGAGCTAAATGAAAACATCACAAGCTAAATGAAAACATCACGAGCTAAATGAAAACACTACGAGCTAAATGAAAACACTACGAGCTAAATGAAAAGACTACGAGCTAAATGAAAAGACTATGAGCTAAATGAAAACATCATGAGCTAAATGAAAAACATCACAAGCTAAATGATAACACCACGAGTTAAATGAAAACACTATGAGCTAAATGAAAACACTACGAGCTAAATGAAAACACTATGAGCTAAATGAAAACACTACGAGCTAAATGAAAAGACTATGAGCTAAATGAAAACATCATGAGCTAAATGAAAAACATCACAAGCTAAATGACAACACCGCGAGTTAAATGAAAACATATTTAATATTAATATAACTGTGTGCTTTTAAAAGATAGTTTTGACTGAAGAGTTTCATATCATGAAGAAGTCATCTGTGTCATACCTCACGTTCCTGACCCTGGTTTAAACTTTTCAGTTCGTTGATTTCACATCTAGCGTCTCGAAGTTCATTCTTTAGGCTACAGATCTAAACACAAAATGAGACCAATAAATGACTACCCTTCTAAGTCCCCCAAGGAGAAGAAAACATGAGAAAGGCTTGGGGAGTCAACCCTGAAGAGAGATCAAGAGCCGGCGACTCTTATGCAACTTGTAGAACATACAAAAATAAGAATTAGAATTAATCCTTTCCTACAAGGAATATTTTACTATCTGCTTAATTATTTAAAATGAATTTCCCCTACTCTTTGTTATGATTTAATTTGTTCTGTATTCGTGTAACAATGTTTTAACATGGAACTGGACACATATCTTTAATTGTTTAAATAAACAAAAATCCCACATAACCATGTAGACACTGTACCCACCCAAACGAAACTGTCAGCTTTAGGCATAGGCTAACTAGGCAGCCGCCTAGGGCTTCCCTGTGGTGAAGGCCTCGCACAATCTTTTCAAGACAAGAAATAGCGAAACTTGTGCCAAATGTTATTTTTGGAGTACACTAGCCTGAATAGGTTTCAAATGCATTGCGTAATTTTATTTTTTTCAATAATTTTATATTATTTTTCTATTTTATTTGGGTCCACCTAATTCACCTCGCCTAGGGCCTTGGGCCTCCAATTATCTAAAACCGGAACTGCTGTCAGTCAAACCCTCTTTGAATGTCCCCACTTTTATTTCCCTTAGACATGTGTTAGTTACCACAAAAGTCGAGCATAACCAACACTCTGTATGGCGGACATGGGCGAATCCAGAACTTTGGAGTGGGGGGGGGGGCGATTTTTTTTCCAAACCCTAACCCTATCGCCCAGTAATCCCTAACACTATTCATAAACGTACGTACAGTATATATATACGGCGACCCCACCAAATCGGCCAACATACTAGAAAGGGGGGGTTGAAATAATCTAAAAATAGTTTGAAATATAAATAATTAGTATATATTATTAAATAAGTAATAAATTCTTATACAAATTGTGTGAATTCTATACTAAAATTCGTCCCCCCCCCCGAACGAGTGGGGGGGGGGACGATCGCCCCTAACGCCTCCCCCCCTGAATCCGCCAGTGATGGTGGAGCAGAACAACTACAAGTACTAAACATCAGGGCACTTTTTCTTGGTACAGGCTGCAAAAGAGCTTACAGATCAGCAGCAAAAAGTTGGCTAAAGCAGAAGAAGAAAGAATGTAGAGGAAGAGAATTCCAAGGCCCTACCTCTTTCTCTCGCTCAGACAGAGTATTTGTACAAGCCTTGAGCTCATTTTCAAGGCATCTGATGGTGTGTTCTAGACTCTGAATCTTACAGTGAGCTTTGCTTAGTTCGTCGGATTGCTGACAGTCCTCTTCTTTCAAGGCCATTAGCTCCCGTTCCAAATCGGCCAGTTTCTTTTTAAAACAGCATATCTAATACAACAAATAGCAGTCTTTGGGTACAGCGGCACATACACATTCAGTGTACATGTTTAATTAAGGATGTAATTTTGATACAAAACGTAAGGAAACAATAAACTGATCCCTTGTTTTTTTAAAATCATTTGAAAGGCTTGTTTGAAAACATAAATCAAGAAGCCCTCTTATTTTATTCAATAATTATTGAAGCTTAGACATATTTATTAAAAAAACAACTATTGATCTTTTCTTATATGTAGAATTCGATCAAATGTGTCATTGCTAACTGTGATATTGTGCTGTGCGTCATTAACAGGTATAAGAAACAGTATTTAAGATAAAGAAGTGACACACATGTCTAATTGCATGAGATTTTTTTTTTGACATTCATTCTTATAAAAAACAATTATATCCCAAATTGTTAGAACAAGCTACACTTTGATTAAAGATGACGCCAAACCTCGTTGGTAGCAAATCTGAGCTTTTCTTCCGTCTCGGCCAGGTCCTCTCTCGTGCAACAGAGCTCTTGGTTGAGTTCCGTGATTTGTTGGTTCCTGTCCTCCAGGGCACATTTGCATTCTTTCAACTTACAGCTGGTGCTGTTCAAATCATCTTCAAGGTGATTATACTAGAAGCAGACAGGATGAAAACTAATATAAAGTTGGACGACAAGAGTTACCTTTTTTAGAAATTACAGAATGGCTTCCCTTGAAAGGTAAGGGTCAGGGCATAATACTCTTCCTGTCTGTGAGGGCAAGGATCGAGGACAAGGCGGTCACACTTTATCCCCAGAGCATCTACAACAACGAACTGCCCACGTACCTAATCACTCTTTGTGCCCCTCGGAGTGCCCTGAAGGGTAAAAGACATAGCACTTCTAGCTGTGCTACGTGTTTCCATCCAATGTTACGATAAAAGAGCTTTTTCAGTATGAGATTCAAAGGTTAGGTTCTTGCTCTCCATTGAGTTTAGGCAAACCAGATGCTTCACTACCTTCTCAAAATAGTATTAAAGCTAATCAGTTCAACTTTTGTTTAGATTAGTTTGTCATTCTAGCTCTCGTGTTTTTGGTCTGTTTTGTTATAGCGGCTCGAGCCTGCACTATGTTTGTTAGACGCGCTATATACATATAACCTCCGAAACGTGACAAACAAAACAATCTCTTGTGTTGATACATGCATATTTCTACAAGTCCACTGGTCAGAATTTCATCTCATACGAGTCATATAAGCAGGAGAAAAAAACTAGTTCATTGTTCTTTATGCATTAGTGTTGCATGACATCCCTCTATCTCTGGTGGGTACTTTACATAGGTCCTCTTTGAATAGTTTAAATTAAATATAACAAAACGCAGGGTTAAATTGATCGTATGGTTCTTTTTTTTTTAAACGTGTAGACTAAACATTTTCTTTTTCGAAGCTTACTCATCTTTTTGTTATACTGACCTCTGTATTAGAATAAGACTATGTGTCTTTGGTATACTGACCTCTGCATTAGAATAAGACTATGTGTCTTTGGTATACTGACCTCTGCATTAGAATAAGACTATGTGTCTTTGGTATACTGACCTCTGCATTAGAATAAGACTATGTGTCTTTGGTATACTGACCTCTGCATTAGAATAAGACTATGTGTCTTTGGTATACTGACCTCTGCATTAGAATAAGACTATGTGTCTTTGGTATACTGACCTCTGTATTAGAAAAAAAGAGTGCGTGTCTTTGGTATACTGACCTCTGTATTAGAAAAAAAGAGTGCGTGTCTTTGATATACTGACCTCTGCATTAGAATAAGACTATGTGTCTTTGATATACTGACCTCTGCATTAGAATAAGACTATGTGTCTTTGATATACTGACCTCTGCATTAGAATAAGACTATGTGTCTTTGATATACTGACCTCTGCATTAGAATAAGACTATGTGTCTTTGGTATACTGACCTCTGTATTAGAATAAGACTATGTGTCTTTGATATACTGACCTCTGTATCAGAAATAAGAGAGCGTGTTTCTGTATATTGACCTCTGTATTAGAAAAAAAGTTTGCGTGTCTTTTGTATACTGACCTCTGCATTAGAATAAGAGTGCGTGTCTTGGTAACGTTTACAACAGGCCTCAAGCTCCCGTTTTTCACATTCCAAGTTAGCTATCTGGAGAACAAGTTAAAGGGTTTTTGTAGACACTTAATTAGATACACTATTGACCGGAGAATAACATTTTCGTTTGACGCATACTAAGTGAATACGTCGATATGTGAACTCGTTAGCACTGGCGTGGTGATTGAGAGCATGGCTTCCGAACCAAGAGGTCCTACGTTCGAATCTCGGTGAAGACTAGGATGTTACATTTAGGAATTTGATGGATGCCCCTGTGTCCACCCAGCTTTAACGGGTGCATGACCAGTGATAGGTAAGTAAAGGGGCGGTCGGTCGTTGTGCTGGCCACATGACATTCCTGCTCGTTAGACATGTTCCAAAGAAATGGATGACCTTCACATCATCTTCCCCTTAGATGGTAAGGTCTGAAAAGAGGTACTTTACTTATTTTACTTCACAAAACTGACAAGTAGGCGCTTAGAAACACGTGCACTTTTACGTACAATTTTAAAGACAAATCAAGTTACGCAAAAATTCCAATGGTGGCAGAAAGACGTTTCCTTTGTGGGGAGCGGGAGGAAGCAGTAATGTGTTATGGGGGTGTGCTGTTGTTTGTAGCGACTGATTTAATGATTTGATACACTCATGACAAAGATGCTATTTTTAGAAGGAGCAGTATAAATATAGAAAGTCTGAAGAGATTTGTTTATCGTACTGAGTCTATTTGTTGTTCAAGAAAATTTCAAGATTTTTTTTTTTTAGATTTGTGTGTCGATTTAAGATATGCATACACAGCGTTGAGCTACATACAAACACAAACCTACAATGTGTGGATTGAGGAGCTATCTGGAGCTACATATAAATACAGGCCTACATAGTTTGGTGTAGTTGAATGAGCTATTTGTGGCTACATCTCAATACCTACCCACAAGGCGTGGAGCCAAGTGTCAACACAGATCTACTCAATGAAAACAAAAGTGTGTGGGAATGTTTCTGTTGAAGACTCAATCACAATTTTAACTCTTTCTCGTTCTGAAGGAATTATCAATTTTGCTCATTTGTGTTTCACTACTCTGTTATGATTAAACTTCAATAACTTTTGTGTATGTAATGAGCAAATGTTGTATAAGGTATAAAATTATAGAAGAATTTATGCTCTTTTTATACAACACAAATTAAAGGTAATAAAACTACTAAAAATTAATTGAACTTAATGGGGTCAAATCAACGTTGGCATCGTCAGTTAGGAGAGAGAGAAAGAGAGAGAGTTAAGTATGTGATGACTGTTGAAGACTTGAACGTAGAAGCTAAGTGGGGTTTGGCTGTTAAAGACTGAATGTTGAACTGTTTGTAAGTGAACGAAACAGGGCAAACGACTTACACTTTCTTCACAGCAGTTCAACTTATCCATCAGACAACTGTTTTTACATCTCAGAGACTCGACCTCCTCGTGACAGTTGCACAGTTTCTTCTCAGCGATCTGCAGTTCTCGAGTCAAGTCCGAGTTTTGATTCTCTAAACTGACAGACAGACGGTGCGCATTAAATGACACATTAAGGACACACAGAAACATATACACGATCTTATATTCACTATGTACTCCAAGAAAAGATGAAAACAGTATGTGCCTAAACATGAGCATTTAATATTTATACTGGGAGTTTCAATGTGTTCCCCTCCCCCATTTTTTTTTCTCCTATGGGTTAAGGCCTATTACGGAACCAAGGGGTCAATGCATACCTCACGTCCGTCGAGTCGAAATCCTGTTTCAAAAGTGACTAAAAATCTATGCTATTTTAAATGAGGGTAATACAAGGTTTGCTAATTAGAAGTTAACGGTGTTAATTCAATGTATTAAAACCTTTACCTTAAAGAAACAAGCTAAGAATTTACCAGTAGTAAAAAAAAAGGCCGGGGGTGGGGGGGGGGGTGGGTGGGTGGCAGCGGAGACAATCTCATGTAAACAAAATTTTAAACTATCTTTTCAGATTTGAATATTTAAAGAATGTTTGAGATAACGTCTCATTGACCTAAAAAGAATATTGAATTCCCTATTTACCCTTCCAGACATACCCTTAGAAACACGTCGGTTCACTTGAAATAACGGTCTAATTGAAGACCTATAGTTGTTTTTTAATTGGGTGTCAGATTTTGTAAAAACTGGAACTCTCCATTTACGGAAATAATGTTTGGTTACTAATAATGGTAGAAATCTTGATATCTTCAGGCCTACTATTTGTTATGCAGTGATCTTCGAGATATGGCAAACAAACTTAGTACTATAGTCAACTAAGATGACAGCATTGCCCAAACTAAGGCACGCAGTTCATAGTCTACTTTTGAAGCTGTATTTCCCAATGTCTATATCACTAAGATTAAAAAACCAGTTAGAGGAAACGCTGTGGGTGATCTATGTAACGCTTGTCTTCCCAACCGAGGGGTCCCAGGTTCAAATCCTGGTGAAGACTGCAATCTTTAATTCCATGATCTTTAAGGCTCCTGAGTTCACCCAGCTCTAATGGTTACCTGATATTAGTTTGGGTAAAGTAATGACGGTTGGTCGATGTGCTGGCCACATGACACCCTCGTTAATCGTGGGCCACAGAAACAGGTGACCTGTAAGTCATCTACCCCTTAGATCGCAAGGTCTGAAAAGCGGTCTTTACTTAATGTAAGCTTCAATGGCAAAGGACAACGAAATCCCCGAAGTAGTTATCAGATTAAAAAACTAAGTTAGCTTAAACTAAAATAATGGGAAAACAAAATACTTCAAGGTTTCGTTTTGTTTTTGCTCTAAAGCTGAATTCAAACAATCAATGTCTCGAGATAATTTCTGAATGTTCCTCTGTAAATTGTCTTCCTGAAAATAAAAAAAAAATTAAAAAAACTTTTATATGTAACAAAATCTGGACAGATGAATAATTTAATTTACATCAGATAGAAGTTTGCTTGGTGGTTAGGGAAAAAAATCTACAATGTCCGAACGGAGCCTACTTCGCGAGGATCTGAAAAAACCTTGATCCTAGATGTCGACACTATGACGTGGACATTGAGCGACTAAAACACATCTTCAACGATTGCAGGGTGCTCAGAAAAGATTTCAAAGGTACGACCGGTCATGAGAATGATAGAAGTTCATAGAACTGATACAAGAGGCAGTTGTTCATAGTACAGAGATAAGGAAAGAACGTGGAACGCTGCCAGGTACATGGACCGTGCTACAAGAGTGCCAGCTCAGCACGGACATTTATTGCATAAAGACTTACAAAAATTGAGCAACAGAAAGTTTTAACCCGGACCGGCACATGTTTTTTTTAAAATAATAACTAAAAATAATTTGACTCTAATGTAAAAATTCCAGTTTGTAATAGGAGTTCAAAGATTCCAGTGTTATTGCGAATTGTAATTACTACTTTACTAATTGCTTCAGCTAAGTTGTAGTTAAAGTTGAGTGAACGCGAAATAAGCTACGACAAACGATTGTGTCTCAGTTACAATAAAAAATATGGCTGTTATAAAAACTATAACATGTAGTAATAATAATTTAATTTATATAGCGTTGTTAACACACATGATTTAGACTGATAACACTGTGATAACATTACAAACATAATCAAGATACTTGACTTCTAATTATTATAATACTCTTTAATCGACTTGCGTTTTTTTTCTTCTTTTTTTTTTGTTGTTATTAAGATGAGTAGTTCGCTATAGAAGCCAGTAGAATACATTTCTCAGCTCTTTATGCAGGAAAACGTTTTAATATCTGCCTGCCCCACCCTTTCACTTTATTGGACATGCGCACTTCGCCATACAATAACATCTTCATCGTAGACGTCTGGAGAAAATTTGTGAACGCAGGACTACGCTCGGAGAAACCCGCCGGGGGCGCATTTAGCAATGTACACATTGATGACCCAATGAGTTTAAAGTTGCATGTAATTCTCTCTCAATAAATATAAAGTTGCATGTAATTCTCTCTCAATAAATATAAAGTTGCATGTAATTCTCTCTCAATAAATATAAAGTTGCATGTAATTCTCTTTCTCAATAAATATAAAGTTGCATGTAATTCTCTCTCTCAATAAATATAAAGTTGCATGTAATTCTCTCTCTCAATAAATATAAAGTTGCATGTAATTCTCTTTCTCAATAAATATAAAGTTGCATGTAATTCTCTCTCAATAAATATAAAGTTGCATGTAATTCTCTCTCAATAAATATAAAGTTGCATGTAATTCTCTCTCAATAAATATAAAGTTGCATGTAATTCTCTCTCAATAAATATAAAGTTGCATGTAATTCTCTCTCAATAAATATAAAGTTGCATGTAATTCTCTTTCTCAATAAATATAAAGTTGCATGTAATTCTCTCTCAATAAATATAAAGTTGCATGTAATTCTCTTTCTCAATAAATATAAAGTTGCATGTAATTCTCTTTCTCAATAAATATAAAGTTGCATGTAATTCTCTCTCTCAATAAATATAAAGTTGCATGTAATTCTCTCTCTCAATAAATATAAAGTTGCATGTAATTCTCTCTCTCAATAAATATAAAGTTGCATGTAATTCTCTCTCTCAATAACTATAAAGCTGTATGTATCAATAATTACCCTTTCTTCAGCACGTGCAAGATCATCTTTGAGTCCCTCCACCGTGCACTCGAGGTTTCTTATAGTGGAGCGAGCGTGGTCCAGCTCACACTTAGTACTGGTTAACCTGGAAGTGGTCAATACATTAGCTGACATTGTCTGTTGAGTTATTAATTGGTATTTTTCCTTTTGTTTATTCAAATTTTTAAAAAAAGTTAAGTACCCCCTTTCAGATCTATAGGCTCGATGATGTAAAGGTCATCTGTTTCTTTGGCCAACGCTTAACGAGTGTGTTTTTAGGCCAGCACAACGATAAACACACTTTATTTAGTCACAGACTGATGTCAGGTACTCATTAGAGTAGGGTGTACTCAGAGGCGTAATTAAAAATCTCGAAATACAAAAATTCCAGTCTTTACCGAAATTCAAACCCGAGACCCCCCTAGTTCAGAAGCTAGCGATTTAACACTCAACCACTTTGTCCCCTTGTTATTGAGCTCAATCTTAAAGTCTTATAATAATAGAGCTCTATCAATATGCGTATGCTCTACCTTGTTGGTAATGCAGTCTAGATTTATACATTCTAAATATGACTTGTATATTACTGAACCTATGCCAAGTTAATCCGTCGGTCTGGTCAAAATCTTTTATACTTTATATCTCCCATTTCCCATACTATGATGAAGCTGAAACTTTGCAAAATTATTAATCGTCGATAACAGCACATGAATAAAAAAATTAACCAATAAGTTAATTAATTATGTTTTATATAGAAGATGTACCAAATTAACGACGGGAGAGCCGTGACAATAATTATAATGATGTAAAAATAATTAGGTTGTTCGTAAAAAAAACTAAATTAACAATAGACGGATTAAGCTTTTCATTTTTTACAAAGCTTCTATCAACTTAACCAGTCTGTCTGTCTGTCTGTCGGTACAATTTTTGTACACGTTATTCCTCCCACTTTCCCTTTTCGGATCAAGTTAAAATTTTGCACAATTATTCATTGTCCCTAAAAAAAAAATCAATAAAGAACTCTGGCCACTTAATTAATTTATAAGATGCAATTAATTAATTTTGTTTGATATAGAAAAGGGAAATGAATCTTACAGTAAAGGGAGATAAAGCTATAAATCTGCTTTATTTTTGTTTTGTTTTTTGAAGTATTTTTTATATTTTGAATACTTGAATAGCCACTGGCTTGTCTTGTGATGTTTAATGCAGGTTTGCGAAAGACGTGGCCCACCTTCTTCAATTGTCTGCTGCTGTGCTCTGTGCCACAGGCTATGGAATGGACAAAAGAAAACGGGTTTGGACGTTTAAAAAAAAACATTACTCACATCTGCTCCAATTGTTGTACGTCATTTTGGCAACAACTCAGCTGCTCTTCAAGGTTGCAGATCTTCTGGTGAGCTTTGTTGATAAGACATTGTTGCTCCGACACTGAGTCGTTGAGCAGCCGAACCTGCGTCAAACAAAATTTGAAATGAATTTATTACCAAATCGTTTTGCTTCATTTATGGCAGACTCTTTTTGACTTGCCTAACCTCGTTTTGGGTTCCATCATGATACAAACCTCGTTTTGACATTCATCATTTAATCTTTGTAATCGACAGTTCTCGTTCTTTAAAGCCGAGATCTCACAATTGCAGCTAGTGACAGCCTCTCTCTCAGCCTCAAGTTCCTCTTGACAGCAGCACAACGATTCTTTTAGTTTCTGCACTTGTTGGCATTTCTGTCTTTCTCTGAAGATCAGATCTTCCTGAACACACACACACAAAGAAATTAACAAAATAATAAAGAAACACATGACGTCATTTGTTTTATTTTCTACTTTCCAGACGTACTTCCACAAATGACAATATTATGTCATGGCCCAGGCCTCCTGCACTGGATAAGGCTATAGATATTTTATACAATGTGCCTTGAACAATATTATTGCACCAACCTTTGCTTGTGTAACTTCCTCGACCATTTGAACTAACATCTCGTTCTGTTCGTTCAAATCTTTCACATAGGCCTCCAACAGCTGGATGCGCATCTGCAAGAACAATGAAATAATTTAGTCACTCAATACTCAATAGTCTAGTCACTCAAGAGTCTAGTACCTCAATAGTCTAGTCACTCAATAGTCTAGTCACTCATTAGACATCAGCTATTATATACAGCACTGGAAGCCAGCGATAATTTTATGATGGAATTAACTATGGAAATAATTTGTGTACAAGAATCAAGAGCTCTGTACTAGTCATTGATCAGTCTAAGACGACTTGTCTAAAGTTGCTCTTAATTTAGATTACTTTTAGCTCTTTTTTATAACTTTACAATCTTACAAAAAGGGCATGGGGACCGGGTGGTAAAGTGCTTGGTTTCCGAATTGAAAGGTCTCCAGTTCGAGCCCATAAGACGATTGTAATTTGATGCGGGATTTGTAGGACACTGAACAGTAATGGGTAGTCTGGTACCTGGCATGCATTGTGTTGGCCACATGACACCCTCGTTATGAGTCATAGAAATATATATTTATATCATCTGTCCCATTACATCAAAAAAGTCTGATTGGGGTACCTTTTTGTTCTAGGAAATGGTGGCTGTACACAAACATTAATACAAAGTAAGGCTTGATTGATGCCTGCATTCTATTTCATCGGCCAACAAGCCCATGGTAGATAACTTAGTTCGCATTCAATAATTTACTTGTTACTCAAATCGATCCCATTTCATTTCTCTGATACGGAATATACAAGCTAGACGAGTCTCTCTCTCTCAAATTTCAGTAAAATCTCTGGTCTACATCGAGATTTGAACTCTAACCTCTTGTAAGGTAGCCAAGCGGTTCATACTTCAGCCACACATCCCACACATTTATAATGCAATTATTGAATTGAACAACACAGCCCACACAATTGATGGAACAACCCAGCCCACACAATGATGGAACAACCCAGCCCACACAACGATGGAACAACCCAGTCCACACATTAATGGAACAAACCAGCCCACACAATGATGGAACAACCTAGCCCAAACAATCCCACAGTTTTATATCAGATCAGGGAAAAGGTTAATCCCTCCTCTTCTTAATGTACTTATCCATATCACTGCTAAAACGTGCTGAAACCTGTAAGGTACTAAAAATATTTAGGTCAGTGTTACCCGAGTAGTGTCCTTCCCGGCGCAGTCGGCTGCATCTAATTTCATAAATTGCTTCTTATACAGAGATGTCAACTCGCCTCTTAAACTTTCCATCTCCTGTCGATTCATGGAAATTCGTACAAGTGGCAGACTGATTTCCTCTGGCAAAGCCGCAAATCAACAACAGCACAAAGAAAGGTTACTAGGCGTTAAAACAGATTCATATCTTAGCTTTAATGCGTATAAACTATCTTTTGTCTTTTTTTCACACCAGATCTCTCCGCCCCACCGTATATCAGATGTCAAAGTTGAAAGTATAAGAAATTAGAACACATAATGATACGAAAACATTTAGATCTATATCTAGTTAACTATTTGAATTGTTTGTTTTTTCACACTTAAAAGTTGCATTAAATTTGTGGATTGCAGTTGTGTTAATCTGGTTTGAACAACTCTAGGCTGGTTTCTCTGATTGTAGAACTCTGAGAGGCTGTATCCCAACCAACATGTCTAAACCAAGCGTGAAGTCTGCGAGCTACAACGAATGTGACAGAACGTGACATACTTAGCCACAGAGGAAACAGACGATATATGGACTGGCAGAATCATTGGATGCAGCAGATGTGTTGTTTTTTTAAATGTGTGTTGTTTAAAATGTTACAAACGAAGCAACTTGAGTTGTTCTATGAGTTACTTTGGAGTGAACCAAAGCTACATCATTGATAAACAATTCATTGCTTGTAGCACAATGTTCAAGGGAAGTGCGACGCGCAAAAATTCCCGAGGTCCTCAGAAGTGCAGCGAATTTCCCGTTTCTTTTTTGTTTTGTTTTTTTCCATTCACGAAAAAACTTTTAAGATTAAGACTTTCACTTCGAGCCTTTTATAGTGATAATTAAGCTTAGCCCAAACTGACTTTCGGCCTTATGGCAGAGTGGGCTCTATAACTTTGGTGGCAGACAGACTTGGAGATGGAAACACTGAGACCACTGTGGACTGTATTTAGCGTAAAGAGTGGTATCGGCCCATTATCCCTTGGAAATTCTCAACGCAGGTTGAAAAACCCAATGACGAAGACATACGTAGAAGGTGAAAATGAATAGTTACAGTGGCGTAGCTAAGGTGGGGGAGGAGGGGGAGAATTTGAAAATCCCCCCAGGGGCCCCCAATTGAGTGTCCGGAATTTATTTTTTAATAACTTAAAATTACGTCACTGTCATGTAATCCTGCCTATCACGTTGTTATACAAGTCTGTGACCCTGTTGCATGTATTCCACACAAGGAGTAACTTCCATAGCGCTAACTAGTGCCGCGTGACTCTCAGCAAGTAACTTGGTATATTGGGTAGTTTATTTCATCATCCTTATTATTTAAGAATCAATCTGATAAGAGCACTGAAACAAAAGAGAAAACCACGACCGTCTCGAAGAAAAGTATTACTATTCAGATGATTCATATAAAAATCCAGCAGTCAAAGAAGTAAAAATGTCTCTTGATGAGAGAAGTAGTGCTGAAGAGACTCTAGGGGATTACCTATTACGACAGTCAGAATAAAAATGTTTGTAAAATGTTTTACATGTTTCGGATGTTCCTTCAGAGTTGAAGATTGATTTCTTCCTAGTCCAAACCTCCCGCAGGACGACGGGGGATGGGAGCGGGCAGGGTTTGAACCCCGGACCATCGATAAATCTGAACGACAGTCCAGCGCGCAAACCGCACGACCAGGCAGCCATACATCTGAAGTAAGTGATGGTCTTCCAAAATCACTTTCTCCAGAAGTGTTTTGCATGTGTACTGGATCAGTTTTCCCAAATGTTCAGGTTATATTGTAATAGACAATTACATGGTACAGATTCTTTAGTCTTTCATTGACATCATCTCCAAATATTGGCTAGATAATTCATTTCTAAATATTGTCTTTATTGGAATATTTCTTACCCTTGCGATAAGCGCTGCATAAATGTGAGCGAAGTTTTTTAGGTCTTAATTTTTAAGTTGATCAAGAATTTATTGCGATCAACAATGAAAAATGTGCGACTCACTAGTTTGGCTACTGGTGGAATAAAATAGCAAATACTTGAACAATATATATAGGCCTATACATTAGTTCGAACAAACAACGTCTTTTTGCTGTTTTGTTTATTTTTTTGGGTGCGGGGTAGAAAGGGAGGGGGGCATCAAGAGGAGCTGTCGCACTGGGCATCATATACCCTAGATACGCCACTGGTACTTAAGTTTAATTTTTAAAAAATCCAATTGTTGAAAAATTCAGTTTCCATTAACTGTCACGTTCAGTCTTCTTACTTTCTCCTTTCTTTCCAGTTGGTTTCATGTTGGTGTATTAGCTTTGTATAAATACACTGTCACTATAAAATGTATTGAAATTTTTTTGTTTTTGAATGATTATTTTGTGCATATATTTATACACATGCATAAACATATACCTATTTCTTGTAGTTAATGGACAGTCTTTATATATTTATTTATTGCTAAATCGTTCCACTTTGCCTTCAATAGGTTTCTTAAAAATGTGATCTAATCTAACTTCATTATAGATTCTATTATGGTAGACAACCTGTAAGTAGATATTCAAAATATGTATTATGCTAAAATAATTACATTGATATGTCTTAGTTTTTTATTTATGGCTTTAGTACTTTATTGAAGTAACGTCTGTATTATATAAGATAAGAAGATAAGATATTAAGTAAGATAGCAAATATTTACATTGGCACCAGTCTGACTATTTTTTTTCCCTTTCTCTGCCATTTTACATTCACTAAATGGGTTATTCTCTGGAGTTTGGGTTACTTTTTTTTTTTTAACTTATTTCACAAATATATTTGGACCTTATTGAATTTGTGAGTTTTCTTTCTAATCGAGTCATCCCGAACAGTAGTCTGTAGGCCACTTCTCGTGCTTTGTATTTGTTGTGTAAATACGTGAATATGTCTGTCATGTTTGTTAGCTCCCCGCACCACTTAATTCTAACCTCTAGGTTTTCTTTCAGCTTGCCCCTGAGTGTATTGTACATGGTTTTTGAGTCGTGGAGTGTTAAGTTTTCGTTGCTGGGTGGGTGTGTATGTTTACTACTATCAATGCGATAAGAATGTTGCATATTTTTAATATTGTCCAAACTCACATTGCCACACAAAGGCTATACAATTTTAATGCTGTTTAAAAAACCTATTGGCTTCAAAAATATGGTATACATATTGTGCATACTAAAATGTATAAATGGTATTAAACTGTATAACAAGTGAATGATTCATCTCCGATATGAATGTATATCTTTAATATAAAAATAAGATAAGATAATTATATTGGTCCGAATAAACGGAAATTCAGTTTGACTTCATTTATCCACCTCAGCATTACTGCTTTAATAAAAACAATATCGATGCAAACACGAAAAGCATTCACAAATTTTACATGTTTATTTATACAAAATTATTACTATCATTATCTAAATATCAAAACACGTCGGAATCTGGTTATCTCTGCTAGAGTTCTCGCAGACCCTTGCATAAGTACGGGCCAGGAGGGGTCACCGTGTACAATTAGGCCAGCCTATACTTTTGGAGAAAGCCTTTTGTCCACTCGTAACTCTTTAAAAGTGTGGTAAGTGTAGCCCCTGACGTCACATCCGTCTAATAGGATCGCTTGTAAAAATAAAACAAACATAAAATCAAAATCATTCAGTTTATTATTTTTCTTTTAAATGGAGTTTTGGCGGGAAGATTATTCATTTGATAATTCATTTCTGGTAAGAGCTCTGGAAATCAAACGATGTTCTGTCGTTCCCTTACGTTCTGCGCTAGGACGCCCTCTGTCGTTCCCTTACGTTCTGCGCTAGGACGCTCTCTGTCGTTCCCTTACGTTCTGCGCTAGGACGCCCTCTGTCGTTCCCTTACGTTCTGCGCTAGGACGCCCTCAGTCGTTCCCTTACGTTCTGCGCTAGGACGCCCTCTGTCGTTCCCTTACGTTCTGCGCTAGGACGCCCTCTGTCGTTCCCTTACGTTCTGCGCTAGGACGCCCTCTGTCGTTCCCTTACGTTCTGCGCTAGGACGCCCTCAGTCATTCCTTTACGTTCTGCGCTAGGACGCCCTCTGTCATTCCCTTGCGTTCTGCGCTAGGACGCCCTCTGTCATTCCCTTACGTTCTGCGCTGGGAGGCCCTCAGTCGTTCCCTTACGTTCTGCGCTGGGAGGCAATCATATTCCAACCTTACAAGGCAATGATAAATAAAAACGAGCCTACTAAAAAACGTGTTTCCCTGTCAACCGTTGCCCCTTTCTATTTGTTTGTTGTTATGAAAAGACCATATGTATTTCGACAATCAGTTCCTTTCAAAGAGACGGCATGCAAGCAATAAACAGTCTTTGTAAATACAGGTCTTGTTTTTAGCATGAAACAAAACGTTAGTTTAAGTTAGGGAAATAGACTTATGGGGTCGTGTTTGGACAGTCAAAAATACTAAATACTTTGTAATCACTATCGTGACACCCTTGTGGAAACATCTGTTAGGGAGAGAGGTAACGGGAAAGGAATTAGGTCATTTAGTGAGCTTCCACGGCTCCAGTTCTAGCGAACACGCATTGCACGTGGAGAGGATGTAAGAAAGGCTCCACTAAACTTTCCATCCACCAATCCATTCCTCAGCAGTGGGCGTAAGGTGCGATGACTAGTCTCTCACAGTTAGTGGTGGTACATTATTAGAAAACGGTGGAATCTGTGGTGTGCTCGGCCTCAGGTCTCGCAGAGATGGGGTAACCCCGGCAGGGCCCAAGAATGTGATTGATTAAATGATAACGTGTTTGATAGGAAATCTTTTGGACAGAGATGTCGGTGAAAATCCAATCTAACATTCCAGGTCTCTGGTTAAAATCCTGCCCGTTGGTCAAGTGTCATAATAGGACGCAATCTCGACCATTAACGGAAACTCACAGAGGAACTGCGACAGTAGCTTACTGACATATGACTTAAAAGTACATGATTAATAACGGAAAGGGAGAGAACAAAATAATGTAAAAAATGAGAAAAGAAAAGGAATAAAAAGACAAACTAAAAAAAATTATGAGTAAAGAAAAAAAAAAGGAATGTTTAAAACTACTTTTACATGGGACAGCATTTTCACCTTAGTGCACAATAATATCCAAATAAAAATTCACAATGAAAACACAAAGGTGGTTAATGTAAGAATAGCTTGCTTTTACATAGACTTTTTTTTTCAGTGTATTAAGCTTATCGAATTAGCACAATTTGGCACGAAGAGTGTAGGCCTACTCGTCTCAATGATAGTCCAAGTATTATCTCCCGTGTTTAACAATTAAAATAGTGACAGTGTTCTTCGTTTTGTTCTGAAATTAATGAAACATCCACTGCACGTATCCAAACAATTTAGAGCAAATCATTTCTATCCTGAAATGTTGACCGATAATTTACACTGCTATAAGCTGCAGCCAATAACAATGAATATTACATGAATGTGAATTAGAAATATTTGTTAATATTCAGCACTATATATAAAAGTATATTTTATTAGTAAATGTAAGTTATCGATTGAACAATTCGTGTTGGTAAAATGTATTTACGATAACAACATATTATAATGTATTTGAAAACGCCTGCCTTCTCTAAATTGCCACAAACTTATCAATCACAGCAGCATGTAAACTTTTGGAAGCACACATCTCAGTGCTAGTGGGTGCAAGAAGATGAGCTACTGCAGTACAGAAGGGGATTACTGATTTTGTGCGGATATATATGTCTTTTCTGGCAGGAGGGGATTGTTAACCCACTACCCTAGGAGAAGGAAAAAATCTGAATTGAAACCTCTACTGCCATTGAGTCAAACGTGGGGAGATAAAGAGTCAGCAAACTTTAGGCGGCTTGCAACACAGTGCGCTATCTCCTGAAAGAGCTTGCGAGGCAGCTGGTCCTAAATTGTATCGGCAACTTGCCGTTGAGCGGGGAAAGGAGGGGGAGAAAGACTGCTGTGTTGGCGACATCGTTTCAATCATAGCTAATGTCCGGGCATCTCTCTAATTTCTACAAGATGATGATATATAGCCACTTTGCGACAGAAGTAAGCCATATTATGAATCGAAAATGAAAATTTGTTTAAATGTTTTTTTTACAACAGCATGGATATCACAATGAATCCAAACCTTAAAAATACTATTTCATGCAATAAAACATGGGCAATAGATACCTTTCAATATTTCTGTCAAGTGTAAAGCAATGAATTCAGTTCGGAAGCTGTCATCCCCATCGTCAGAGAAGCTCCAGACACCGTTGCCACTGATGTATACTGGGGCATTATTGAAGCGCAGCTTCAGAAGACGCAGCAGTCCTCGTAGACCTTTGGGGTCAGCACCTTCAGCCGCGGGAAGTTCTTCCAGAAACCATACGCCACTGGTAGTGACATTAGCAGAACGACCCACTCGTTTAGTCCCGTAGTACTCCAAGCCTAGGAAATCGGCACTACCTGAAACAAACGAAGGAAATTCCAGAGCTAATAGTATTGCCTGTGATGGGTTTCGAATCGTGCACTGCCCTTAGATTTAGATTTCTTGATTACTTTTCTAGGCTCTTATCAACATTCTGATTTAGTAGAATGTGTGCTTCTCGTGCATTTATACCAGAGAAATAAGGAAGAGTGCGTGTGAGGTTACCGAAAGGTCAATGGTTGTCAGTAACAACGAAAGTTGTTTTGCTACACACTCATTCTCGAAACTAAAGGCATGGAGTAGAGCTAAAAATAGCCAATAAAGGCACTTGGGAACTAAACATAAACTTAGACTTCGCAATACTCAGTCTAGATATTTCTAGATATGCCAATAGACAACAGTGTAAATGAAAATAGCAAAAGAGAAAATTGGGAAAAGGGAAGGGGTCAGTTGTTTATTGTGGTTTAGTTCATACATTTTCATACTTTCACTGTGAATTTATTTTTTCAACTATTTTTATTATTTTATTTGATTTCCGTCTAGAATTACTATTTTGTAATAACCAGGCCAAACCAGTGGTCAGTGTTCCACCACTTGAAGCTACAGAGTCAAGCCTGACCTGCATTATATTATATGTGCAGTGATGCCCCACCTAATTCGACATGCCATTTCAATTTCTGACACTCGTGTCCTGGACCGAAAATGTACAAACACGAAATAACATTGACCTGAAATAATTTTATTAGAAACATGTGGATTTATTACTTTCATTAATTAATGGGATATTGGAGGTTTATCTTCTACGCATCTTAAACTGGCTTCATTTCTCTATTTAAAATGTGAGCAAAATTATAGCTAGCTTTATTAACGATTCATTATCTTGTCTCTTTTTTGGTCAATAATTCCATTTATCCTGCAATCTCTAGGCGTAGTTTTTTAGTCGCGTCTCAAACCAAGAGTGCCGCCATCTTTGTTTTACAATCCGTTTTTATGTTGTTGTTTATTTTAAAAAGCTACAATGTACAAAACAAATATGTTGGCTAAGTATCAAGTTCCACACAAAAAAGTTAAGATAGATCTCTTTTCCTGGTAGATTCTAGATTCAGAGTCCAGAGTCTCTCACATTTAATAAGCCTACACATTTTCAATGTTATGGTACCGATCCATCAGAGAAAAAATTAGGGCTTTAACGTAGGTAAAGATACATTTTTCAACCTTTTTTTAAAAAAAAAAGAAAAAAAGGGGAGGGGGGGGTTTTCTACTTATCGTGCCAACGTTTCGGCGGTCCGGATCTGGCCCGTGAACCGTATTTGGGGCATCACTGATCTAGTGTGATGTTAAAGAACAAAGAAATTAATAATTATAATAATAATTATTATTAAGTAACATAGTCACCTTGAATAACTTTTCTTTCTTGATCTGTCAGCGGAATCAATCTTAAATTGGCTGCCTCCTTTACCGTCTCCGAGTAATCGCCATCTCCAAATATGGGCTCCGCAAACAGACCAAGGCTATAGTCAGTAATTTTATCTGCTGTGCTGGCATGGCTGGGATCTCGAGGGTTTTCTTGCAACGCAAACACTGGTGCCAGTGATATGCCAACCTTACCTGTAACACGTGAATGCAATTCGTTTTCAATAAGTTTTTTTTTAATAACGTTACTCAACATGTGAATCCCATACAGTGGCGTAGCTTGGGATTGGCCATTATTTAGGGGCCAGAGGGGGGGTGACCTCTTTAGGGGGTCCCTGCGTTTTGACGTTTGACAACATGACTTGAAATAATGATGTAATATTTAATATTTATTTAATGTAGAACAAAATTTCCAACACTCATTTAGGGGAGCTCTCCTCAAGTGGGTGCCAGGGCGGATTTTCAAATGTTCCCCCCCCCCCACCCCAGCCTAGCCGCTGACCCAATACATACAATTAGTATAGTTTTAAATGTTTGAATGAAACTGATAGCTTATTAAGGTTTTCGGTGTTTTCATTGTTTTCACTGTTTGTTGTTTTGAATGTTTTCATTTTAAAATCTCTTTTGTATAGCGTGTTTTTCATGCTATAGCCTGCTCGGTGGCCTCTGTTCCAATCTATTTTGTGGACATGTGTTGGAAGGGGGATATCTAAGAATGGTCTTCGTGTGATCGCTTGGCAATTCAGTTCGATTTATGAAGAAAATTTCTGGGATTCCAACTAGAGCCCCCTTATTAAGTGACCAAGTTTTGACAATGCTACTCAATTTCTCAAACGTGGCGCTCGGGTGGAAATGGTCGTTAGAGGAGACGATAAGACCAGTAGGGAAGCTAAACAGACCCCCCCCCCCGCTGGGATACGTTAGGACATTGAAGGCCTGCAGGCGGGGATGTAAGAAAGCACCAACTAACATGTCACTTTCCACACATCGTTCTTCAAGGTGATGTTTGTATGGCAGACTCTTGCACGTCGGATGTAGTACAGAGAAGAAATATGGGGAAGATTCCTTGGTGTGCTCAACCTTCGGCCTTACCTTAAACCCAAGCGTATTGGATACGAGTCATCGATAATTGAGACCTAAAAAAATATAGGTCTGCTTTTATCTTTCTCAGACAAAACAGTTTGTTCAGACAGAGTGATGAAAGCAACATTCCATGAGTCTAGAGCTCCAAGAGTCTTAGACACAGCTCTTAGGACAATTACTTAGAAGTAGTTTATGATCCCCGGCCACACATAGTATTAAAACGTTGCTGTAAGTCTGACCTACTTGTTTGTATTTTTTTAAAACTCCGATTTATAAATTATATTATTAAGTTAAGTTAAGAACCCACCTTTTTGAGAAGGATTAAAGTCTGATTGATATAAGCGATACGCCCTAGCATGAGCTGATAACAGGTTACGGTAAATTTTATAAATGTCCGCCTGGTCTGTATGCTGCATTAACCAAGGAACATTTTCTGGTTTAGACAACGTGATCCAGTAGAAAATCTGGAAGAGGAAGAGACAATTAGATGTCAGTAAAGTCAAAGACACCATTAGATGTCAGTAAAGTCAAAGACACCATTAGATGTCAGTAAAGTCAAAGACACCATTAGATGTCACTAAAGTCAAAGAGACCATTAGATGCTAGTATAATGATTATAATCAGACCATTTGATGTCAGTATAGTCAAAGAAAACTTTTGATGTCAGTATAATCAGATATACTATTTAATGTCAGTATAATCAGATATACTATTTGATGTTAGCTTATTTAAAGAGATCAAATGATGTCAGGAAGTCAAAGAGTCCATTAGATGTCAGTATAATCAGAGAAACCATTTTATGTCAGTATATTCACAGAAACCATTTGATGTCAATATAGTCAAAGAGACCATGTGATGTCAGTATAGCTTTTAGCCACATTTTTAATCTAAATGATTTGAATAGAGGCCTAGTGTACAAAGTCTAGATCTAAGTGTTTACCTTAGAACCAAAGTTTTCAAAACAAGTCTTTGCTAAGTACAAAAACTCCTCCACCATGGAGCTGTCATTCCAGCCATTCTGAGAAAACGTATAAGACCAGTAAAGAAAACAACACAAAAAAATATAAGAAAAATATATAATGTACTAAAATGCACTATTATCTATTAAATATTTTCACAATAAGCTAAAAAAAAAAACGTCAAGGTTGCTAAATTGAACTCATCAGTGGCCTTATTTGAGATATAATGGGTGACAGTGGATGATCGTATCGTATTTCTTTTATTACCAATAGTTAGTTGCCCATTTCTTTTTAAATAAGTTTGAAGTCATCGAGTGAAATTCTAAAAGTTTCCCCATTATTTTGTGCTATAAAGAGCCTAGCCTAGAATATTTTGATTCTGTAGTACAAAAAATGAACCAAAATAGCTATCATATAGCTTTCATAAACCATAGCTTATCCACAATTCCTTGAATTTGTACACCAGATACACCGAAAAAAGATAACTAGACATATTTTCTTCCATTATGAAAATCTCCATTGACTTACCAATGCACTGGGATAGTCCCACTGGTTGATGACCACAACTGGGGTGATGTTAGCGGCCAGCAGATCATCAATCAAAGTCATATAGTAGTTGATGCCAGACTGACTGACATCACCAGTTCTGCCAGTTGGTAGAACACGTGACCAGGCGATCGAAAAGTAATAGTGACCAATCTAAATATAAGGATATTTTAATAAAAAATGAAATGAAAAACCAAAATCAGAGATTCAAAATGTCTTTTTTGTCACAATGAAATTTTTAATTTTATTATTTATATTGAGGAGGGGGCATAGTGACTTCGGAATGGCCTCAAATCTCGTCGAAGACGCACCATGAAGACTGTATAAATACATTAAAGCAGGCGTGAAAGAAGAGGTTCCGGTACCTGGGCATAGATCTCAGCATGTTCTTTTACCCTTAATTTAAAGAATTCTGGAAAATACTGAGTTATTGAATTCCTTAGGTGTTAGTAAGAAGTAAGCACCCCAATGTTCAGTAAATAGAGCACGAAATGATGAAGTCCTAACTGTGCATGAACGAAAGAGAAGATCGTGTTTCAAATACCTTAAGAACTTTTAGTTCCGATACATCTTTGGAGAATATTGTGCTGATATTTGTCTCAGGAGACACGATGCCGGACAAATTGACTTGTGCAGCCCAAACGTTCTCACCTTCATCTGTGAAAGAATGTAAGTAGTCTAGAGGCAGCCTAGTGACAGTCCGTGGCATTGTATTAGCAATTTAGAGGCAGCCTACTGGCAGTCTCGGGGCATTCTAGTGGCAGTCTAGTGGCATTCTAGGGGCAACCCAGTGCCTGGCCTTCTAATGGCAGTACAGTAGCATTCTAGTGGCAGTCCAGTGACAGTATAGCCTACTGGCAGTCTTGGGGCATTCTAGTGGCAGTTTAGTAGCATTCTAGAGGCAGTCTCGAGGTAGTTCAGTGGTATTTTAGTATTAATCTATCTAGTGACAGTCAAGTGGTTACCTAGTCATGTAGAGTTCTAGTGGTTGTCTAGTGGCATTCTAGAGGCAGTCTAATGACAGTCTTATAATGTCTAGTGGAAATCTACTAGTTACTAGAGGTAGTCTAATGGACTCTATGGATATTTTTTACTCGTGGCAGTCTAATGCGAATGCATACAACTATTTATTTTAGAACTTATTATAATGCTGCTTATATTCCTCGCTTCAAATGTCAACATGACTTCATTCATAAAAACGTAATAGTGTCGGTCTGTTAGGCTCTTAGGTCATTTATTCAGAGTCATGTACTGTGTATCTCAACATACCTCCGCCTTGAATCTGGCTTTCTAATTCTAAACCTACAGAGGAAACACCGAAAGAAAAATTGTCTGGAAATTTCTCGAGATAGGGTTCATCTTCGAAGGGCAATCCTTTTCTGACTTTTGGGTCAGTGAGAGTTCCCTCAACGAAACCTGAATTTCTGAGAAAAAAAAAGCAACAAAATTAAATTGCCGAAGTTTAAGTAGTTGTTTGGAAATGTTAAAATGTATCAACACTAGCGCACTGTTTTTTATTTAGGTTTTGCGAGTGCAAGTTGAGCGAAACTAGTGCTCACATCTGACTCAACAAAGGAACAATTCCACGCTCGTAAGGCTTTTTGTCTGAGTATGAAGATATTTTTTAATTTCCAAAACAAATCATGCCTCCCGAGATAGAGAAGTACTGAGATTCGTAAGCGGTATCTTTAAAAAAAAAATTTTTTTTCAGCCCATGCGGCCTTTAGAGCAGATGATCTGTTTCTTTGGCCAACGGTTAACGAGCAGGGTTTCATGTGGCCAGCACAGCGAAAAAGATGGTATCTTACCTCCGTTACAATGTTGAGCCTAGGTTAACACGAGTTTTTTTCTAATTACGAGCACCACCCCAGAGCGAGGAGGTTTGTAAATCACTCAAGCATAATGAAATCACTGCCTCTGTTAGTGTATGATGATGATATACTAATTCGTATCAATAAAGCTAGATTTGCCTTTTCAACTCTTCAAACTATCTGGCGCTCTAAGGCATTATCTCTGCACAACAAGATACGAATCTTTAACACAAACGTTAAGTCTGTCCTATACGGTTCAGAAACTTGGAGAATCGCTAAAACAAATATGGAAAAGCTCCAGACCTTTGTTAACAGATGCCTACGCCGGACATTAGGAATTAGGTGGCCAGAAAAGATAACTACTATCGATTTGTGGGAGAGAACTAGACAAAAGCCCAAGACATCACAAAACGAAAATGGAGCTGGATAGGACACACCCTGCGAAAACCAGCTACCAATGTTGCAAGATGAATAACAGCACCAGGGAGCAAGTTTTTAAGAGAGAAAGTAGTGAATTAAAATGCTACGAAAATAAGGGCATGCGCCGACCGAGGCTCGAACCTGTGACTCTAGATTCGACACCACCGTCTCCACCGAGCAAATGCTGTAAACGTAAACATAGAGTTGTTAATTTCGCTTGGTGCATTATCGCTAGGCGGTGGTGTCGAATCTGTGATATATGTTTAATATATGTATGTATCACATTTGTTTCAGCACCTAGCTTCAACTCTATGTTTACGTTTACAGCATTTGCTCGGTGGAGAGGTGTGGTTACGGCCCTATGCTCCCCTGGGAGTGCACAGGATTAAGTCAAGTAAGTCAATGTAGTTCAAAGTTACAGAGACTGACAAACGTAGCAAGAGTAGAGGAACGTTGTAAATATTCTACACCTTAGGGTGAAAAGGAAAAGCTTCAAATGAATAGGGAGAGCCACTGACAGTATTAATTGCTATTTCTTAATGTTTTAAAAAATAATAATTTTACTCATATAGCGCTATTAACAAATATAATGCAAGGTTAAAGCGCTATGATTACTTAACAGACGAGCGCTTAAAGGATAACTCATTTTTAAACAGGTATCTTTTAATATTCTTCTTGAATGTTGTCACCATTCCGTCCATGAACTACTATGGCTCCTCTCAGAGGAGCAATCTTGTATTAGATCGTAAAAGCAACCTTCTGGTGAGAATTGAGTGCATTGAGCTTAAAATAAATGAAGCATATTATTGTGGAAACAACTGCGGCACACCTAAAAGCGCTGAGTCCATGATAGATCAGCTTACTAAACTACGAGGGCATTTTATTGTTACAGATGCACTCATTGCCTGCCAGTGTACGTAGAGGAGCAGCAGAAGAATAATGTCTAGTTTTGCCTCTTGTTTATTAGTATCATTGTCCGATTTAATTAATAAGTATCTGACGAAAGCTAGATCTCGTACTGGGTCATTAAAATGATATACAGTAGGATATTACTCAAAAAGGTAAATAGAAGGAATACATTGATTCAATGCAATGCATTGTCTATTATAAAGATTTTGTACCTTTTTCCAAACTTACCAGACAGAGCTTTACGTTTTAAATGGTGAGCTAAAATCAGTAAATGACTAAATGCAAAGGAGTATTTGTTATAACATACACATCATTTTTCTTATTATTATGTAAGTCAGGATGTTGTGACTATGCTCTAAGAAAATGGGTTCAGATCTAGATCGAAAGTGGAATTACTCACTTGGCCAACTCGTAAAAATATCTAGCTGATGCCTTGGGTGTCCTGGGTCTGTTGGGGTCACTAAAATTGACGTTGTAGATGCCCAGTCTAAATGAATAGCCGCTTGTCCATTCAAATAAGTCAATCATGGACCAGGCAGTGAAACCTTTGACATTGACTTTGTCTAATACAGCAGCTATTAATATATTAAAAAAAAGATCGATTACAATTTTACTAACATTTGATTCGTACAGATAAGCTTATTCATATCAAATTTATAATAATTAAACCTATTAAAATATGTCACCTCTGACCTTTAAGTACATTGTTTATATAGCCTTGGTAGTACAGTATCCTAAACTCATCGTCCAGTGTACTGTTTGGGTCACCTACGCCATTTTCTGTGATATAAATAGGTATGTCTCCAAACTCTTTTCTCATCCAGTTGAGGGTCTTTCTTATGCCAATGGGGTTGACATCTGAGTAGGGCCAGTAAGGTCTGAATTTAAAAAAAAAAATCAATAATTTTAAAAGTGAAAAGCTGAAAACATTTCTGATTTACATCAAAGTTTTTTAAAGTTAATAACAATGATATCTTGAATTGTGTATTGATAAGAAACACCTGATCTTTACTAGGTTAAGGAGGTAGATGACATTACATATTTTAAGGCTATGATTAATTCAATAAAGGTGTTGCCTAAAGAAAATGCCAATATCAGCAGAAAGTCATAAGTCTAAATTCGGTTTCATCTTCAGCCTTGTCCAAGCTTACTGAAATCTTCTCAAGTCTTATTTAAAAATTCAGATGTTGAGATCATCTTAGAGTCTTATATTAAATTGGATAAAATGTCATGTGTGACAACAAAACTGAATATCAAGTTAGATTTATTAATTACGTTTTCCAGCTAGGGTCCTTGTAGTTGGCAACTTTTTGATCCCCGAAATATCCCGCTTCAGTCTCCACGCCTTCGTAGGCAACATTGCTAGTATAGTGATTGAGACCGAGAAAATCAGCTGTGCCTAAATATTTATATAAAAAAAAAGAAATAGTTAAGTGTAACATACATTTTTGTAGGCATACTGTTATGAACAAACTATAGGCTTTAACTTCAAAAAAGGCTTAAAGTAAATAAGGTTAATAATTATTAGGAAATACATTCTCGCAAACTCAACCAAAGTGCCACCGCTATTACTGCATCGAACATATTAATTAGATATGTAAATTAAAAATAGGGCTTTATCAAGATAAGCAAGTTGTTGATACTAACCTTTGATTCGTTGCTGCTCTGAGGGCGTGAACTCTGGTAACCTTGACACTGGCAGACCTTCTTCCAGGCTTGCGTTTCTTACATACGTTTTCATAACATCCGGGTAGTCGCCATTGACGACAATAGGGTGAGCAAACCATCCCATCCAAAACTGCAGCCTTCTTTCCGCTGCACTGATGTCACTCAAGCTGATTGGGTCACGAGGTTCAAACCAATCACAGTTTAAGGTGATGCCAATCTCACCTAGAATTTAAAGTTACTGTTGTTGTACATTAATCTAGAATTTAGGCTACCTCTAATTCCAACAACCTCTAAACAAAGCACTAGCAAGTCTTTCTACAAAGAAGTTTATCTCCTGTAAGTGTTGTTATTTTTGTATGTTCGAAACACGTCAAATTTACGTTATTTTTTTCAAGCCATAAAAGGCGAAACACATTCCCCAAAGACAGCCATAGCATAGAGACCGAATAGAGGAAACTGCACAAAGGGACGTCCACATCTAACATGGCTTCGCAGCTTCTTAGAAGCTTAAAATCCACAAACACTAGCTGGGAAGAGTCCGAGGAAGTCGCTGGTGATCAATCTCTATGGAGACAGATTGCTACGCTAGGGACCGGATGGTGCGGGAGGGAACTCTTGTCTAAGACGACGTCTAAGAATTAACTTATTAGAATTTTTAAAAAAGGAGAAAATGTCTGCCAAATACTAGAAAACAATCTGGAAAGACAAAGGCATGGTCCTCGACATAGAATGATGCGCTCCCTACTCATGGCCACATTCTTATATGCTTGATAATCTTGAACATTAGCTGTAGAACTGGAGAGGAAGATCCTAGAAATGAAATTGGGATGCTAAAGAAGAAAGATCATAGGAATCACATACAAAGACGGCATCACAAATGAAGAGATTAGAGACAGAATTAGTACAACGATTAAACCTCAAGATGACCTACTAACTACAGTCAAGAAACATAAACTAAACTTCTATGGTCATACCACCAGGTCCTAACGGCTCGCAAAAAAAATAAAACTTCATTCAGGGAAAACAAAGAAAAGGCATAGAGAGAAAGCGATGGGAAGATATTTAAAAATGTCATTAAAAGAGAATCTATTCGAGGCAAAAGACAAAAAGATAAATGGAGAAAGACGGTTAACAGATCATGTGTGGTGCCTCAATGGTTCTAAAACGTAAGGGATAGGTGAATATGAAAGAATTACTTTATAAAATGCTTTCACATTTTTTATATGTATTAAGCCAAGAAGACTGACAAAACAATAATTTAGTTCGTTGACAAATGTCAACAAATATTTTTTTTTCATTTGTATTTTTGTTTCTTATACCAAAAGAAGAAATAAAATACATCAACAAAAAGTGTTAAGAAAGTCTACATATTATGACAATTTACTGCCCATGCGACAATGGTAGGTCAGCACAATGACCATCCGTCTTTACATTTCACCAGCCAATATCAGGTGCTCATTAAAGCTAGGTGGACTTAGGGTCGCCCTTAAAATCCCAAAATTAAAAATCCCAGTCTTCACCAGGATTTGAACCTGGGACCCTAATGTTCAGAAGTCAAGTGCTTTACCATTTGGCCACCACGACTCCACCCTGTCTTTAGGACCTAACCCATGTAATGCGTCTTGATTTATTTTTGTTGGTCGAGTTTTGTATATTTGAAATATAAATACGTGTCCAAGAACTCGCCTTGCTGAGAAGACTTAAATTTCTCCTGATACACATGATAGGCCTCAGCGTGAGCTTTGATAACATTGTGAGCAGCATTGTAAGGGTTGTGTTTTAAATCCTTCAGGCCAGGGGCGTTGTCACCTCTACCGTAACCAAGAATGGTGAAGACCCAGGGCTCGTTAAAAGTAATCCATAACTTGACCTGCAAACAGTATACGTATAATGAACAATTAAACTCAAAGTTATCACAAAATTTAATTTAATTATTTGACTGACATGGAGGCGCGGTGGCTGAGCGGTAAAGCGCTTAGCTTCGGAACCGGGGGTCTAGGGATCCAATCCTGGAAACCTGACAGTTGGGGAAAGTAAAGGTGTTTGGTCGTTGTGCTGGCCACATGACACCCTCATTTATCCTAGTCCACAGAAACAGATGACCTTTACATCATCTGCCCTATCGACCACAAAATCTGAAAGGGGGAACTTTACTTTTTATTTCACTGACATACTAAAGTAATGTGAAAAACTATATTTATTTTAAGGGGAAAATACAAAACAAAATGCTAAGAAATCAAATAAGTTGTTCTTTTGTTGTGTATTAAAAGTTTTTTTTTTAATGTACAACTCAAAACAACCTATTACAAGTATGGTGATCTAACAAAAGGCAGGAGAGCCGCTGGTCGCCCACTTTAGGGTATACGGAGGTATGCAAACGAGACATGAAGCTCTTCAAAATCGACACTAGCAGTTGGGAAAAAGTGGCACTGGATAGATCCACATGGAGAGCGAGCATAAAGGAAGGGTCCCAGATTGCAGATGCCATACACAACAATAGTAGAATGAAGAGTGAAAATACAACGGCACCTGGTGATTACAAATGCCCAACCTGTGACCGCAGCTTTTTATCAAGGTTTGGCCTATTTAGTTACACGAGAAGTTGCAAAGGAAAAAGTTCCCCCATCGAGTCGTAAAATGCCACAGAATTAAAAGGTTTTTTTAACAGTTATATAATTTTACGTGGAGATTCCTAATTAAATTGTTATCACTTAGACACTTACTAACTTAAAGAATAATCAAACCTTAATAAACATGGCAAAACACAAAGAAAATTGTTTTATTTTGTGAAAGGCACGTTAACCTTGTCTCCAAATTCTCTAAAACAAAGTTCGGCATAATCTCTAAACCATTCCGCAATTTTAGGGTTGAGCCATCCACCTTGATCTTGAAGTCCCTGCGGCAGATCCCAGTGGTATAGTGTCACCATCGGTATTATACCTGGAGTTAAAAAGATATTTTAGTTACTTAATTTTCTGCTATCGTTATGAATCAGTAATTTCTTTATATAAGTTCTATAAGTAGGTGCCAATTTGTTGAGTTCTTAGCATTACTTTCATGGCGAAGTACTCAAGAATGAGTACACCTGACAAGAATGAAGACATTGTATTGAGCTCTTAGTACAAGCAACTGGTCAAAGAAAATAAAGTAACGTGAAAAATGAATGGTTGTAAAATGATTTTAAGGCGTGGACCTGTCATTGCCTCCAATTTAAAAGCAGAACCAAGATGCCTTGAGGAAGCTGGTTGATGGCCAATGTCCCATACAGGACCCCAGGCAGAGATGAGATGAAAAGTATCACTACATATGTTTAATTGTCTTACCTGCTGTCTCAAGTTTCCCAATAAATTTTTTGTAATGATCAATTCCTGCTTGGTTGATGGGATATGTTCCATTGGGCATGACACGTGACCAAGCGATGGAGAATCTATATCTTTGCGTCTGGAGAATATCAAAGAAATGCTAAAGTCTGAGTGTTTTTCTTCCTCACAACTTTCTAACACTAAATCATTACTTACAGAATTTATTTCGGAAATTGTTTCCATGTCATTTTGATGAAACATCTATGCTCTACATATTTACTAAAGGGTGGTAAATAGATTTAGCAAAAGTGAATTATTATGAATGTTTTTTTTAAGTAGTAAAACTGCAATTGATTTCAGTCTAGAGTTTCTATGCTTGGCTTTCCCGATACTAGACGGGAGCTCAGATATAATTCACAACTTATATGGATATATATACAAACTGGTATAGGCATTTTTCTTTTCAATCGTTGCATAAGCTATCGCTCATCGTGGCGGCCGTCAATGTTGGTTGTCAGGCTTCGAGGCAAAGAGAATAGCGGACAGCAAACAAAAAAATCTATACAGTCAATACTGTAATAGACCCAACCTACCCATGTTTTGATTGTAATCGACATTTCAAAGAGGAGGTAAGACCTCACAGCCAAATATGAGTTTGTTAGGAACGAGACAAAACTCATCTTCGACCACGATGGATGACCTAATCATAATATTTAGTTTTTATTTGGGTCTTTTACTCATTTAGCAAAATTTGCACTGGAAATCGTTATAACACTGGGCTCTTATTTAGGTATTTGGCGCCCCAAAAAGTAACAGTTGTCCCGCCTCCCCTTCCCAAAGTATGATTGGTTTATAGCTAGACAATGTATTTGTTACCTATATGAACTCTGGTTATTTCAACGTTCAGCCTGTCTTCCCCCTTATTATTTGTTGCGAAAAACTGAATAGAATGTGGAAAAGAAAAACCTACCAATGTTTCTCTCAGTATAGCTACATCCTCGTCCATCTTATGGTAGCTGTCACTTGCTACATCTCCAGTGGAATTATCCTGAATATGACCTGGCTCGTGGCAAAATTTATCCCATATCCCTTCTCCTTTGCCTAATAGAAGGACAAGATAATGTTTTTTCGAATATATAATTTTAAGATGCAAAGAGGTCACTAATTACAATTTAATTTACCTATTTACAGGAGGTCCTCGGGTTACGACGTTGATAGGTACCTACGTCGCGTCGTAAATTAAAGATGGAACATACTTTACGTAAATATGTCAGCACTTATCATATACTAACAACTTTCCTAACACAGTAACCTACGTATTTATCAAAAACATATTAAGTAATGATATGACACAGTAGGCCTAATAACAAATAGTAATAAAGAAAAGAAAGAGAACAGGTTTTTGGGAGGAGGACGCTGCAGAAGGCGCTGGAAATACCGGAGCAGGGGAATCTGGGGAGGCAGAAAAATGCTGGAGATGCTGGGGCAGGTAAGTCAGGAGAGGTAGTTGAGCTAGAGAGTACAGGATCTCTTGCAAGTCTTTCTATCTTGATGAAATACTGCTGCAGTCTGGAAGGAGTCCAATCTTCTTCCCCAAGATCTCTTTATAACTCTACATGACCCCTTAGGTAGCCTTAGTATACCTGCCCTTGTTGGGATCCCCAACCTCAAATATTGACAGCCCTTTCTCTGTCAAGGCAAAACCTCCTGACAAGGCCTGCCTTGTTCCCGCACACGAAGGTTGCTTTTACGACGTTTACGACACAAAACCTCTTTAGTCAAAACAAGGTTTTCTATGGTATGTGGGAGATGTGTCCTAACCGCGAATTAAGGCTTTATGCTTTATATAGTATTTGGGAGATGTGCCCTAGCCATGAAACAAGGCTTTATGCTTTACATAGTATTTGGGAGATGTGCCCTAACCATGAAACAAGGCTTTATGCTTTATATAGTATGTGGGAGATGTGTCGTAATCATATATCGTAACTCGGGTCTGAGGTATCCGAGGACCTCCTGTATTTAATGTCGTTAATAAGCTTCAAAACACAGACTAAGTGATGAATTTCATAAAATTGAGTGTTTGACATTTTTAGGGCCAAAACATCACTCTTTTATCATATTATCTCACATATTCCCATTTAAATGATATTAAGGTCATCTGTTTCTTTGGCCAATGTTTAACGAGCAGGTTGTCGTGTGGTAATGACCAAACGCCTTTACTTTTCATAACTTAAGTTCGGTACCTATTACAGTTGGCTAAACTCAATAGCGCCCTAAAAAAATCCCGAAATTCATAATTCCAAATTTCACCGAGATTCAAAGCCAAGACCCCAGGTTTAGAAACCAAGCGCTTAACCACCCGGCACCATAGTAGACATATTTTCATATGTTTGCGTCAATAAAACTTCTTTGACCCAACATGATCTTTTCTTAATTCCTTCTCCTGTTACTTACCATCTTCATCCCAGGCTCCCTCAATCTGATAGCTGGCAGTCGCCAGGCCCATTGTGAAGTTTTCAGGGAACTTGCCGTAGAGGAAGTCATCGATATCTTGCACAGCCGTGCCCCAGGCTCCATCCTGTGTGAAGCCGGGCTTGAAGCTGTTAGGTAAGATTTAAAATCATGGACAATTCCTTTCTTTGCCAAGACTAGCAAATTTCAACAATGTGATATACATCAAGGTACAAGCGTACTATGTTATTTAATATGTTTTTAGCGTAAACATCTCTATTTAGAGATCTTTTCTTGTCTACACTTTCCTTATCCTTATTATTCTCAGGACAAGCGAGACCACTAGTTCTCATAATATTTATTTTATCAACATGACGGTATAGTTGTTGCATTTGTAAAGGTTGCAGTCAATTTCTTTTAACATTCTATGTGGCATTTTTTACGCGCTTAAACAGTAAAAAGAATATGTCATTATTTCAAACAACAAAAACAACATGTATATTAATAAATTTAATTGAAATAATATACGGAGATCTAATAATTTAACGCAAATTTCTTTTTCTTACACATAATATAACAATATGAAAGTCCTTAAAGTAACTAACATCGACGAATGTTCTATTCTTCGATGGGAATTAGTATTAGCGGTGAAAGCGGGGAAAATTAGCCGGAAGTGACAAACATTCATGGTGAAATTCTGCCGGCTGACGGAGAAACCATGTTATTTGCAACAAGATCTGGCAATCAGGAGAATGGACAAAACCCTGGATTTCAAACACTCATCATCACCCTGCCAAACAAAGTCTGTCAAAACTACCGCACCATCATCCGCATAAAACATCCATGTAAAGTTCTGTTGAAAATTACATTAAACCGTCTAAAACCGAATGCTGGCTAAAAGAAAAAAAACGAAAAATAAATCATTATGACCAAATCACAAGGCTCTTTGGGCTCTTTATGGCCTTCCTTAAGGGAACAGTACCAGGAAAAAAAAAGAAGAGGCTGACAGAGAAAGCGATGGGAAGACAACATAAAAAGAATGGACGGGCCAGTCCAGTCATTTGTAGATATTCTCTCCAAGGCAAAAGACAGAGATGAATGGAGAAAGACGGTCAACAGATCATGTGTGGTACCCCGACAGTTCACCAGACTAAGAAATATGTGAAGATGAATATGACACGAAAGCTAATGAGTTAGTGTCAAACATATTTTCCTCACTCCTTTGGACCACAGTAGGAAGATCGATAAAGAAATATCAAGTCACCTGTGTAAAGGACTTAGTTAGTTCTTGTTATAGATAAATGGCTCGATATACTAAGAGTATGACTCTCCAATGCTGGTCCTTACAACGTACAAGTATTATACAATACACTCGACGAAGGAGTAAAGAATGTGTATTTATTTACAGGCAACAATAGGTTACACATGTTACATTGAATACATAATCTTCAATAACTAAAAGTACTAAATGTGCCCAAATTAATACTACAGGGCGCTTAGACTAGATCCAATTAACATAGGGCATCAATGCCACACATAGTATTACCCCCAAATACTCCGTCCACACACATAGCAAGTAGCAAGAATAATAATATAACATCTCCTTACGCTAGGCATAAAAACTGATACAATCACAAGCACCCTACTCAGACCAGGTCAGCTCTCCAACTGACCACTATAAAACCTTATTGTCCCCCCTTGAAAATCCCGTGATAAAAACAATTCACAAACCAACTAATAAAATAAAGAAACACACACACACAATCTCACATCTTACACGCCCCTGCTCTTGATAACCTGCTACCTAATTTTTCCCATAACAAAATTGTGAGTAGATCCTTGGTCTCAAAAGGCAAGTGATGACACAATATTGTTACGTATTTCTGAATCTTCTGGCTAGATGTATTAGTTGGCACATAAATAAAAACACAGCAAAAAACTTGACGACTAAACTTTCAGTTTCATATAACTTTAATGACTATTAACTCTAACAATTCGTTACTTGAACATGTAGCGTAGAAGACTGTACAATATCTGTCAGTTTACAGTTAGCTATACTTCGTTGCAATACATCTCTTCACTTCGTTGCAATTCATCTCTTCTCAACTTTCCTCGAGCCGTATTTCACAGAACAGACCAACGACACACTTCCCAGTGTCGCTCCAGGTCTCCCAAAGCTGAACCAAGTCGTACTCAAGTCTACCGAATCAGAGCCGCACACGTCTTACATCGACTGTATCGACTGTAACGGCTCAAGTCCACTGTAGTTCGCTGTATAGACTTTAACGACAGTAGTCCACTCCAGTTAACTCTACCCTAGTTAACTTGCATCGAGTCGTACACATTTCTCTTCCACAGAGCCGCACACGTCTTACATAGTCTGTATCGACTGTAACGGCTCACTCACGACTCCATACGACTCCATACGACTGACTTTCACATTAACTCTCTGGCTTATATAGAGTCCCTAATCGCTTGTCCAAAGTTGCACAAACACTCCTAGTATCCTCTGGAATAACATGTCAGGAAACGTCACATCCTGTCTTTATTTATACACGTAGATTCCAGAAAACACTCGCTGCAGTGTCATCAAGTCGGGGTCACACGTAGTGACCTTTATCTGTCACTGTTCATTAGTAACTGTCCCCCTACTTACATCTGTTCGTCCCCTGGAACAACACGTGTGGACACGTCACATCCTGTCTTTGTTTGTACATGTAGATTCCAGGGAACACTAGCTGCTGTGTCATCTCGCCGGGGTCATACGTTGACCTCTACCTATCACTGTTCATTTGTAACACTGCCCCCTTCTTAGATCTGTTCGTCCCGAACAGATTCTACTTCATCACGATACTGATGAAATCGATCGACGATCAAGTAGGAAGCTTTGGTGGTTGCCCCCTTCTCAGAGATGTTCTTTCAATCTGGCAGTTGTCCATCTTCTTTGCATAGAAGAATGGGAGCCAAATCCTAATTTTTCAGCAGTTCCTCACAAATGTTTTCATCAATCTTGGTATGGAAACATCGACCTTCAGATGACGACATTAGGCACTCTTGTCGAGAAAATTCATCAGCATTCTAACGAGTTCGTGCTTCACTGGCTGAGTTTTACATTTTTAAGCATCTTTTTCCAGATGGGTTAGGGCTTTTTCCAGAGCTTCTTCAGAGATGACCAGGTTCATTACAGTACAGCAATATTCACATGTTCTTCTTACAACAGCAACTGACTTTGGGTTTGTACGATGCCTGTTGGGTTGATCTTCTCGTACAGTTTTATTTGTACAGTTCTATCTCAGATGGTTACTCACTTCACAGTTCTGGCATCTTACACTTGTTCTGTCCTTCTTGCTTCTGGCTTGATTATCGTTCTTCTAAAACCTCTGTTATACTTCATCAACCTATTCTCATGAGGAATGTTCTTAGATTATTCTTTAGTGGCTTCACACTTTCAACTGATTCGTAAGGCTTTCTTCTTTGGTCTGATGGTTCCGGACAGAATCTTTCTAAAAACATGGGCTGTGGAGTTTCATCAGTGCAGGTGGGGGTCTATCAGTGGGAGAAGTGGTGGGCTTGTTTTCTAACAACATGGGCTATGGAGTTTCATAAATGCAGGTGGGGGTCTATCAGTGGGAGAAGGGGTGGGTTTGTATCTTGATCTTGTTGGAGCCATCCACGTTGCACTCTGCATATGTCGCTTTCTCCGCCTCCTCAATTTGATATTTCTTTGGTTGCGTTGATGTCGTTGTCGTTGCCTTGCTTTCTTGTCGATCAATGCTGATGGCAGCCACTTAGCACATAGGAAGGCATTGTATTTCATAGCTGTAGTCATCAAGACGGTTGATCTAACAAGTTGTTTCAGCATTATTCTTCGATGGGTGCTTTGCGAATGAGCTGCAAGTCCACTTGAAGGTAAGTTGTCAAACACGTCATCGCCTTCATCCGAGTCTGGAGGACTCGACTGTGGGGCAGGTTGATAACATTCAACGTGCAAAGGTCCATCAACTTCAGCATCAGTTTCTATTGTAATTCCTTGACTATCACCAGGGCTTCTCACGCCTACCTTGATAGCTGTACAAGCTTCTGTTAAGTCTAGAGCTTGTTGGTGTATTTCTTGGCATTCACAGTCTTCTTGCATAGCTACGTACGTACAGTTCTTGTCAAACGCAAGGGTGCAATAATCCAGCTTCGAGTTCCTCTTGTAGACAATGGCAGATAGACAGAAGTCTTTAAGGCCCACAGCAACAGGCTTGGACGCAGACCCAACGTTGTCTTGATCTGTTTGGCTGGTTGAGGTACTCATATCAGGTTTATCTGTAGCTAAAGCTTCGGTTAAACTATAGGTCTCTTCTGTTGTTTCTTCAGCGGTCTCATTCTGCTTTTCGTTGAAACAATAACAGCTATCGTCTCTTTTCATTTCTTGTGGGCCACATTCATTTGGTTTGCTATTACAGTCAAAGACAGTACAACCATCACCAACATGCCTATCGTAATTGTCTGTATCGCCACATCCTTGGTTGGACAATTGTTCTCTGTTCATCAATGGTGTAGCTCTTTCATCAGTTGACTCAATTTGATAATGTTGGGTGTTCAGCAACTCGTTAATCATGATTCTAGTTTGATCTTTTATCGTATTTGTTTGTTCTTCTGTCTTGTTGGGCTTGGTAACTATTTGTTCATTCTCATTCATGGCTTTGATCAAATGGTTAAATGAAGAAAATCGGGTGTTGATTTCTGATTCTATCTCCTTAATGCTCTCATTCACCGAGTTCATTTTGTATTGCAAAGTTCTCAGGAGCTCCGTCATATTAGGCTTGATTTCAAATTGGCAAGTGTCCGGATTCTCATCTTCCTCCAACAGGGCTTGTCTGAGACGTGCTGTTAGCGTTTCCTTATTTCCGTGAAGCTGTAGACCTCTTTCTCGAAGCTCTTGTCTAAGTTCTTTCATGTCAAGTTCAATAAGAAGTTTGATGGAACACATTCTAGCCAGAAAAATCCCACTTCTGACACCAATTGTTACGTATTTCTGAATCTTCTGGCTAGATGTATTAGTTGGCACATAAATAAAAACACAGCAAAGAACTTGACGACTAAACTTTCAGTTTCATATAACTTTAATGACTATTAACTCTAACAATTCGTTACTTGAACATGTAGCGTAGAAGACTGTACAATATCTGTCAGTTTACAGTTAGCTATACTTCGTTGCAATACATCTCTTCACTTCGTTGCAATTCATCTCTTCTCAACTTTCCTCGAGCCGTATTTCACAGAACAGACCAACGACACACTTCCCAGTGTCGCTCCAGGTCTCCCAAAGCTGAACCAAGTCGTACTCAAGTCTACCGAATCAGAGCCGCACACGTCTTACATCGACTGTATCGACTGTAACGGCTCAAGTCCACTGTAGTTCGCTGTATAGACTTTAACGACAGTAGTCCACTCCAGTTAACTCTACCCTAGTTAACTTGCATCGAGTCGTACACATTTCTCTTCCACAGAGCCGCACACGTCTTACATAGTCTGTATCGACTGTAACGGCTCACTCACGACTCCATACGACTCCATACGACTGACTTTCACATTAACTCTCTGGCTTATATAGAGTCCCTAATCGCTTGTCCAAAGTTGCACAAACACTCCTAGTATCCTCTGGAATAACATGTCAGGAAACGTCACATCCTGTCTTTATTTATACACGTAGATTCCAGAAAACACTCGCTGCAGTGTCATCAAGTCGGGGTCACACGTAGTGACCTTTATCTGTCACTGTTCATTAGTAACTGTCCCCCTACTTACATCTGTTCGTCCCCTGGAACAACACGTGTGGACACGTCACATCCTGTCTTTGTTTGTACATGTAGATTCCAGGGAACACTAGCTGCTGTGTCATCTCGCCGGGGTCATACGTTGACCTCTACCTATCACTGTTCATTTGTAACACTGCCCCCTTCTTAGATCTGTTCGTCCCGAACAGATTCTACTTCATCACGATACTGATGAAATCGATCGACGATCAAGTAGGAAGCTTTGGTGGTTGCCCCCTTCTCAGAGATGTTCTTTCAATCTGGCAGTTGTCCATCTTCTTTGCATAGAAGAATGGGAGCCAAATCCTAATTTTTCAGCAGTTCCTCACAAATGTTTTCATCAATCTTGGTATGGAAACATCGACCTTCAGATGACGACATTAGGCACTCTTGTCGAGAAAATTCATCAGCATTCTAACGAGTTCGTGCTTCACTGGCTGAGTTTTACATTTTTAAGCATCTTTTTCCAGATGGGTTAGGGCTTTTTCCAGAGCTTCTTCAGAGATGACCAGGTTCATTACAGTACAGCAATATTCACATGTTCTTCTTACAACAGCAACTGACTTTGGGTTTGTACGATGCCTGTTGGGTTGATCTTCTCGTACAGTTTTATTTGTACAGTTCTATCTCAGATGGTTACTCACTTCACAGTTCTGGCATCTTACACTTGTTCTGTCCTTCTTGCTTCTGGCTTGATTATCGTTCTTCTAAAACCTCTGTTATACTTCATCAACCTATTCTCATGAGGAATGTTCTTAGATTATTCTTTAGTGGCTTCACACTTTCAACTGATTCGTAAGGCTTTCTTCTTTGGTCTGATGGTTCCGGACAGAATCTTTCTAAAAACATGGGCTGTGGAGTTTCATCAGTGCAGGTGGGGGTCTATCAGTGGGAGAAGTGGTGGGCTTGTTTTCTAACAACATGGGCTATGGAGTTTCATAAATGCAGGTGGGGGTCTATCAGTGGGAGAAGGGGTGGGTTTGTATCTTGATCTTGTTGGAGCCATCCACGTTGCACTCTGCATATGTCGCTTTCTCCGCCTCCTCAATTTGATATTTCTTTGGTTGCGTTGATGTCGTTGTCGTTGCCTTGCTTTCTTGTCGATCAATGCTGATGGCAGCCACTTAGCACATAGGAAGGCATTGTATTTCATAGCTGTAGTCATCAAGACGGTTGATCTAACAAGTTGTTTCAGCATTATTCTTCGATGGGTGCTTTGCGAATGAGCTGCAAGTCCACTTGAAGGTAAGTTGTCAAACACGTCATCGCCTTCATCCGAGTCTGGAGGACTCGACTGTGGGGCAGGTTGATAACATTCAACGTGCAAAGGTCCATCAACTTCAGCATCAGTTTCTATTGTAATTCCTTGACTATCACCAGGGCTTCTCACGCCTACCTTGATAGCTGTACAAGCTTCTGTTAAGTCTAGAGCTTGTTGGTGTATTTCTTGGCATTCACAGTCTTCTTGCATAGCTACGTACGTACAGTTCTTGTCAAACGCAAGGGTGCAATAATCCAGCTTCGAGTTCCTCTTGTAGACAATGGCAGATAGACAGAAGTCTTTAAGGCCCACAGCAACAGGCTTGGACGCAGACCCAACGTTGTCTTGATCTGTTTGGCTGGTTGAGGTACTCATATCAGGTTTATCTGTAGCTAAAGCTTCGGTTAAACTATAGGTCTCTTCTGTTGTTTCTTCAGCGGTCTCATTCTGCTTTTCGTTGAAACAATAACAGCTATCGTCTCTTTTCATTTCTTGTGGGCCACATTCATTTGGTTTGCTATTACAGTCAAAGACAGTACAACCATCACCAACATGCCTATCGTAATTGTCTGTATCGCCACATCCTTGGTTGGACAATTGTTCTCTGTTCATCAATGGTGTAGCTCTTTCATCAGTTGACTCAATTTGATAATGTTGGGTGTTCAGCAACTCGTTAATCATGATTCTAGTTTGATCTTTTATCGTATTTGTTTGTTCTTCTGTCTTGTTGGGCTTGGTAACTATTTGTTCATTCTCATTCATGGCTTTGATCAAATGGTTAAATGAAGAAAATCGGGTGTTGATTTCTGATTCTATCTCCTTAATGCTCTCATTCACCGAGTTCATTTTGTATTGCAAAGTTCTCAGGAGCTCCGTCATATTAGGCTTGATTTCAAATTGGCAAGTGTCCGGATTCTCATCTTCCTCCAACAGGGCTTGTCTGAGACGTGCTGTTAGCGTTTCCTTATTTCCGTGAAGCTGTAGACCTCTTTCTCGAAGCTCTTGTCTAAGTTCTTTCATGTCAAGTTCAATAAGAAGTTTGATGGAACACATTCTAGCCAGAAAAATCCCACTTCTGACACCAATTGTTACGTATTTCTGAATCTTCTGGCTAGATGTATTAGTTGGCACATAAATAAAAACACAGCAAAGAACTTGACGACTAAACTTTCAGTTTCATATAACTTTAATGACTATTAACTCTAACAATTCGTTACTTGAACATGTAGCGTAGAAGACTGTACAATATCTGTCAGTTTACAGTTAGCTATACTTCGTTGCAATACATCTCTTCACTTCGTTGCAATTCATCTCTTCTCAACTTTCCTCGAGCCGTATTTCACAGAACAGACCAACGACACACTTCCCAGTGTCGCTCCAGGTCTCCCAAAGCTGAACCAAGTCGTACTCAAGTCTACCGAATCAGAGCCGCACACGTCTTACATCGACTGTATCGACTGTAACGGCTCAAGTCCACTGTAGTTCGCTGTATAGACTTTAACGACAGTAGTCCACTCCAGTTAACTCTACCCTAGTTAACTTGCATCGAGTCGTACACATTTCTCTTCCACAGAGCCGCACACGTCTTACATAGTCTGTATCGACTGTAACGGCTCACTCACGACTCCATACGACTCCATACGACTGACTTTCACATTAACTCTCTGGCTTATATAGAGTCCCTAATCGCTTGTCCAAAGTTGCACAAACACTCCTAGTATCCTCTGGAATAACATGTCAGGAAACGTCACATCCTGTCTTTATTTATACACGTAGATTCCAGAAAACACTCGCTGCAGTGTCATCAAGTCGGGGTCACACGTAGTGACCTTTATCTGTCACTGTTCATTAGTAACTGTCCCCCTACTTACATCTGTTCGTCCCCTGGAACAACACGTGTGGACACGTCACATCCTGTCTTTGTTTGTACATGTAGATTCCAGGGAACACTAGCTGCTGTGTCATCTCGCCGGGGTCATACGTTGACCTCTACCTATCACTGTTCATTTGTAACACTGCCCCCTTCTTAGATCTGTTCGTCCCGAACAGATTCTACTTCATCACGATACTGATGAAATCGATCGACGATCAAGTAGGAAGCTTTGGTGGTTGCCCCCTTCTCAGAGATGTTCTTTCAATCTGGCAGTTGTCCATCTTCTTTGCATAGAAGAATGGGAGCCAAATCCTAATTTTTCAGCAGTTCCTCACAAATGTTTTCATCAATCTTGGTATGGAAACATCGACCTTCAGATGACGACATTAGGCACTCTTGTCGAGAAAATTCATCAGCATTCTAACGAGTTCGTGCTTCACTGGCTGAGTTTTACATTTTTAAGCATCTTTTTCCAGATGGGTTAGGGCTTTTTCCAGAGCTTCTTCAGAGATGACCAGGTTCATTACAGTACAGCAATATTCACATGTTCTTCTTACAACAGCAACTGACTTTGGGTTTGTACGATGCCTGTTGGGTTGATCTTCTCGTACAGTTTTATTTGTACAGTTCTATCTCAGATGGTTACTCACTTCACAGTTCTGGCATCTTACACTTGTTCTGTCCTTCTTGCTTCTGGCTTGATTATCGTTCTTCTAAAACCTCTGTTATACTTCATCAACCTATTCTCATGAGGAATGTTCTTAGATTATTCTTTAGTGGCTTCACACTTTCAACTGATTCGTAAGGCTTTCTTCTTTGGTCTGATGGTTCCGGACAGAATCTTTCTAAAAACATGGGCTGTGGAGTTTCATCAGTGCAGGTGGGGGTCTATCAGTGGGAGAAGTGGTGGGCTTGTTTTCTAACAACATGGGCTATGGAGTTTCATAAATGCAGGTGGGGGTCTATCAGTGGGAGAAGGGGTGGGTTTGTATCTTGATCTTGTTGGAGCCATCCACGTTGCACTCTGCATATGTCGCTTTCTCCGCCTCCTCAATTTGATATTTCTTTGGTTGCGTTGATGTCGTTGTCGTTGCCTTGCTTTCTTGTCGATCAATGCTGATGGCAGCCACTTAGCACATAGGAAGGCATTGTATTTCATAGCTGTAGTCATCAAGACGGTTGATCTAACAAGTTGTTTCAGCATTATTCTTCGATGGGTGCTTTGCGAATGAGCTGCAAGTCCACTTGAAGGTAAGTTGTCAAACACGTCATCGCCTTCATCCGAGTCTGGAGGACTCGACTGTGGGGCAGGTTGATAACATTCAACGTGCAAAGGTCCATCAACTTCAGCATCAGTTTCTATTGTAATTCCTTGACTATCACCAGGGCTTCTCACGCCTACCTTGATAGCTGTACAAGCTTCTGTTAAGTCTAGAGCTTGTTGGTGTATTTCTTGGCATTCACAGTCTTCTTGCATAGCTACGTACGTACAGTTCTTGTCAAACGCAAGGGTGCAATAATCCAGCTTCGAGTTCCTCTTGTAGACAATGGCAGATAGACAGAAGTCTTTAAGGCCCACAGCAACAGGCTTGGACGCAGACCCAACGTTGTCTTGATCTGTTTGGCTGGTTGAGGTACTCATATCAGGTTTATCTGTAGCTAAAGCTTCGGTTAAACTATAGGTCTCTTCTGTTGTTTCTTCAGCGGTCTCATTCTGCTTTTCGTTGAAACAATAACAGCTATCGTCTCTTTTCATTTCTTGTGGGCCACATTCATTTGGTTTGCTATTACAGTCAAAGACAGTACAACCATCACCAACATGCCTATCGTAATTGTCTGTATCGCCACATCCTTGGTTGGACAATTGTTCTCTGTTCATCAATGGTGTAGCTCTTTCATCAGTTGACTCAATTTGATAATGTTGGGTGTTCAGCAACTCGTTAATCATGATTCTAGTTTGATCTTTTATCGTATTTGTTTGTTCTTCTGTCTTGTTGGGCTTGGTAACTATTTGTTCATTCTCATTCATGGCTTTGATCAAATGGTTAAATGAAGAAAATCGGGTGTTGATTTCTGATTCTATCTCCTTAATGCTCTCATTCACCGAGTTCATTTTGTATTGCAAAGTTCTCAGGAGCTCCGTCATATTAGGCTTGATTTCAAATTGGCAAGTGTCCGGATTCTCATCTTCCTCCAACAGGGCTTGTCTGAGACGTGCTGTTAGCGTTTCCTTATTTCCGTGAAGCTGTAGACCTCTTTCTCGAAGCTCTTGTCTAAGTTCTTTCATGTCAAGTTCAATAAGAAGTTTGATGGAACACATTCTAGCCAGAAAAATCCCACTTCTGACACCAATTGTTACGTATTTCTGAATCTTCTGGCTAGATGTATTAGTTGGCACATAAATAAAAACACAGCAAAGAACTTGACGACTAAACTTTCAGTTTCATATAACTTTAATGACTATTAACTCTAACAATTCGTTACTTGAACATGTAGCGTAGAAGACTGTACAATATCTGTCAGTTTACAGTTAGCTATACTTCGTTGCAATACATCTCTTCACTTCGTTGCAATTCATCTCTTCTCAACTTTCCTCGAGCCGTATTTCACAGAACAGACCAACGACACACTTCCCAGTGTCGCTCCAGGTCTCCCAAAGCTGAACCAAGTCGTACTCAAGTCTACCGAATCAGAGCCGCACACGTCTTACATCGACTGTATCGACTGTAACGGCTCAAGTCCACTGTAGTTCGCTGTATAGACTTTAACGACAGTAGTCCACTCCAGTTAACTCTACCCTAGTTAACTTGCATCGAGTCGTACACATTTCTCTTCCACAGAGCCGCACACGTCTTACATAGTCTGTATCGACTGTAACGGCTCACTCACGACTCCATACGACTCCATACGACTGACTTTCACATTAACTCTCTGGCTTATATAGAGTCCCTAATCGCTTGTCCAAAGTTGCACAAACACTCCTAGTATCCTCTGGAATAACATGTCAGGAAACGTCACATCCTGTCTTTATTTATACACGTAGATTCCAGAAAACACTCGCTGCAGTGTCATCAAGTCGGGGTCACACGTAGTGACCTTTATCTGTCACTGTTCATTAGTAACTGTCCCCCTACTTACATCTGTTCGTCCCCTGGAACAACACGTGTGGACACGTCACATCCTGTCTTTGTTTGTACATGTAGATTCCAGGGAACACTAGCTGCTGTGTCATCTCGCCGGGGTCATACGTTGACCTCTACCTATCACTGTTCATTTGTAACACTGCCCCCTTCTTAGATCTGTTCGTCCCGAACAGATTCTACTTCATCACGATACTGATGAAATCGATCGACGATCAAGTAGGAAGCTTTGGTGGTTGCCCCCTTCTCAGAGATGTTCTTTCAATCTGGCAGTTGTCCATCTTCTTTGCATAGAAGAATGGGAGCCAAATCCTAATTTTTCAGCAGTTCCTCACAAATGTTTTCATCAATCTTGGTATGGAAACATCGACCTTCAGATGACGACATTAGGCACTCTTGTCGAGAAAATTCATCAGCATTCTAACGAGTTCGTGCTTCACTGGCTGAGTTTTACATTTTTAAGCATCTTTTTCCAGATGGGTTAGGGCTTTTTCCAGAGCTTCTTCAGAGATGACCAGGTTCATTACAGTACAGCAATATTCACATGTTCTTCTTACAACAGCAACTGACTTTGGGTTTGTACGATGCCTGTTGGGTTGATCTTCTCGTACAGTTTTATTTGTACAGTTCTATCTCAGATGGTTACTCACTTCACAGTTCTGGCATCTTACACTTGTTCTGTCCTTCTTGCTTCTGGCTTGATTATCGTTCTTCTAAAACCTCTGTTATACTTCATCAACCTATTCTCATGAGGAATGTTCTTAGATTATTCTTTAGTGGCTTCACACTTTCAACTGATTCGTAAGGCTTTCTTCTTTGGTCTGATGGTTCCGGACAGAATCTTTCTAAAAACATGGGCTGTGGAGTTTCATCAGTGCAGGTGGGGGTCTATCAGTGGGAGAAGTGGTGGGCTTGTTTTCTAACAACATGGGCTATGGAGTTTCATAAATGCAGGTGGGGGTCTATCAGTGGGAGAAGGGGTGGGTTTGTATCTTGATCTTGTTGGAGCCATCCACGTTGCACTCTGCATATGTCGCTTTCTCCGCCTCCTCAATTTGATATTTCTTTGGTTGCGTTGATGTCGTTGTCGTTGCCTTGCTTTCTTGTCGATCAATGCTGATGGCAGCCACTTAGCACATAGGAAGGCATTGTATTTCATAGCTGTAGTCATCAAGACGGTTGATCTAACAAGTTGTTTCAGCATTATTCTTCGATGGGTGCTTTGCGAATGAGCTGCAAGTCCACTTGAAGGTAAGTTGTCAAACACGTCATCGCCTTCATCCGAGTCTGGAGGACTCGACTGTGGGGCAGGTTGATAACATTCAACGTGCAAAGGTCCATCAACTTCAGCATCAGTTTCTATTGTAATTCCTTGACTATCACCAGGGCTTCTCACGCCTACCTTGATAGCTGTACAAGCTTCTGTTAAGTCTAGAGCTTGTTGGTGTATTTCTTGGCATTCACAGTCTTCTTGCATAGCTACGTACGTACAGTTCTTGTCAAACGCAAGGGTGCAATAATCCAGCTTCGAGTTCCTCTTGTAGACAATGGCAGATAGACAGAAGTCTTTAAGGCCCACAGCAACAGGCTTGGACGCAGACCCAACGTTGTCTTGATCTGTTTGGCTGGTTGAGGTACTCATATCAGGTTTATCTGTAGCTAAAGCTTCGGTTAAACTATAGGTCTCTTCTGTTGTTTCTTCAGCGGTCTCATTCTGCTTTTCGTTGAAACAATAACAGCTATCGTCTCTTTTCATTTCTTGTGGGCCACATTCATTTGGTTTGCTATTACAGTCAAAGACAGTACAACCATCACCAACATGCCTATCGTAATTGTCTGTATCGCCACATCCTTGGTTGGACAATTGTTCTCTGTTCATCAATGGTGTAGCTCTTTCATCAGTTGACTCAATTTGATAATGTTGGGTGTTCAGCAACTCGTTAATCATGATTCTAGTTTGATCTTTTATCGTATTTGTTTGTTCTTCTGTCTTGTTGGGCTTGGTAACTATTTGTTCATTCTCATTCATGGCTTTGATCAAATGGTTAAATGAAGAAAATCGGGTGTTGATTTCTGATTCTATCTCCTTAATGCTCTCATTCACCGAGTTCATTTTGTATTGCAAAGTTCTCAGGAGCTCCGTCATATTAGGCTTGATTTCAAATTGGCAAGTGTCCGGATTCTCATCTTCCTCCAACAGGGCTTGTCTGAGACGTGCTGTTAGCGTTTCCTTATTTCCGTGAAGCTGTAGACCTCTTTCTCGAAGCTCTTGTCTAAGTTCTTTCATGTCAAGTTCAATAAGAAGTTTGATGGAACACATTCTAGCCAGAAAAATCCCACTTCTGACACCAATTGTTACGTATTTCTGAATCTTCTGGCTAGATGTATTAGTTGGCACATAAATAAAAACACAGCAAAGAACTTGACGACTAAACTTTCAGTTTCATATAACTTTAATGACTATTAACTCTAACAATTCGTTACTTGAACATGTAGCGTAGAAGACTGTACAATATCTGTCAGTTTACAGTTAGCTATACTTCGTTGCAATACATCTCTTCACTTCGTTGCAATTCATCTCTTCTCAACTTTCCTCGAGCCGTATTTCACAGAACAGACCAACGACACACTTCCCAGTGTCGCTCCAGGTCTCCCAAAGCTGAACCAAGTCGTACTCAAGTCTACCGAATCAGAGCCGCACACGTCTTACATCGACTGTATCGACTGTAACGGCTCAAGTCCACTGTAGTTCGCTGTATAGACTTTAACGACAGTAGTCCACTCCAGTTAACTCTACCCTAGTTAACTTGCATCGAGTCGTACACATTTCTCTTCCACAGAGCCGCACACGTCTTACATAGTCTGTATCGACTGTAACGGCTCACTCACGACTCCATACGACTCCATACGACTGACTTTCACATTAACTCTCTGGCTTATATAGAGTCCCTAATCGCTTGTCCAAAGTTGCACAAACACTCCTAGTATCCTCTGGAATAACATGTCAGGAAACGTCACATCCTGTCTTTATTTATACACGTAGATTCCAGAAAACACTCGCTGCAGTGTCATCAAGTCGGGGTCACACGTAGTGACCTTTATCTGTCACTGTTCATTAGTAACTGTCCCCCTACTTACATCTGTTCGTCCCCTGGAACAACACGTGTGGACACGTCACATCCTGTCTTTGTTTGTACATGTAGATTCCAGGGAACACTAGCTGCTGTGTCATCTCGCCGGGGTCATACGTTGACCTCTACCTATCACTGTTCATTTGTAACAATATGTTCCTGGTAGCTAGTGACAACTTATTTTAAGTCTAGAAATGCTTAGAGTCTTACCCTCCATCAGCTATCAAAGTCTTGTACCACAGTGCAGAGGCCTTCGCTGTCCTGGGTCTCTCAGGGTCACTGAAATTGACGTAATGAAGGCCAAACTTCTCATCGTAGGCGCTGCCCCATTCCAGGTTGTCCATCAATGACCATGCGGTGAAGCCTTTAACATTACAGCCGTCCAGTTTAATGGCTGAAGAATGTTAAAATACACTGACTGAATTAAAAAAAAACTTTAGTAAGAGACTGACTACAAAAATATATATGCAAGATAAGCAACAGTAGCTTCATCTGCTCAGTATCAGCATGTCTTTTCTATGTTCTTACAAATTATTTTTTTACTTAAAGCACGCACCTCAAAGCTTATTTCATTTAGAAACTTTGGTGCCTGATCAAATGGAATGAGCTTTGGATTGTCGTCACAAGGATCCCGAGTATAAACTCTTCCAGTCGTCATACACTGCCGTCCTACACAGTACACAGAAGTCCTACATTGCCGTCCTACACAGTACACAGAAGTCCTACATTGCCGTCCTACACTGAAGTCCTATATAGCCATCATACACTGAAGTCCTACATTGCCGTTCTACATAGCCGCCATACATTGCCGTCCACTGGCGGATCCAGGGGGGGGGGCGGTAGGGGCGATCGCCCCCCCCACTCGGCCGACCCCCTCCCCCCCCCCCCGAAGGGGGGGGGCGGACGAACTTTAGTATAGGATTCACACAATTTGTATACGAATTTATTACTTATGTTAAAAATATATACTAATTATTTATATTTCAACCTAATTTTAGATAATTTCGCCCCCCCCCCTCTAGCATGTTGGCCGATTTGGTGGGGTCGGGAGGGGGCGATGGTATCAATCCCGCCCCCCCTACACTTTCGAGTGGGGGGGGGCGGTCCAATTTATTTGTAGAAATCACAGCCTGCTAACAAAATCAATTAAATATATATATTCTTGTAACTTGTTATTGATATTTTAACCAATCTTTATATTATGTCGTTCCCTGTTTGCCGATTGGTGGGTGGGGGGGGGGACGAATACCTATTCTGCCCTTCCCACCTAAACCCTTTGAGTGGGGGGGGGGCGGTCCGTTTTTATGGAGAAATCATAGTTTGTGAACAAAATTAGTTGAATTAATATATACATTTTATATTATGTCGCTCCCTTTCTGGTATTTTGGCCGATTCGGTGGGGTGAGGGGGGGGGCGATTGCATGTACTGCCCTCCCCACTCTAGCCCTCTGAGTGCTGGGGGGGCGGTCCTACTTTTGTGGAGAATCATAGTTTGTGAATAAAATTAGTTGAATATCTAAATAATATAAACTACGTATTGATATGTGACCCATTGTAAATATGTCGTACCACACTCTAATCTCAAATTGTATCATTAGTAAATTTAAATGAAAAAGGGTTGTACCAGGTGGGAGGGGCGATACATGCAATCGCATTTCCCCCATCGGACAAATCAATACTTTTTCTTTTTGTATTATAGTTAAGAAATTACAAAATTAAAAAAATCTGTCACTAATATAATTTATATATACTATAAATTAAATTCTTATATCGAGTCGCCCCATACCTATTCTTTAATGCCAAATGCAATCTTTAGCAGAAATTAGTAAAGGAGCGAGGATTAATCGTTTTCGCTCTACCGCCATTCCCATTTCCAGACAGAGTTTTTGTAATTTCACATGAAGTTATCATAAATATTTTAAGAAAGACTTTGCATTGGAAAAGTTAGAATTCAAACGAAATTTTTCAGTATAAGAGTCATGATTGAGATGAGTTCTAGACTCAAATAATGTTTTCATAGTCGCCTTTTCCCAACCTTTACTCAATCTGATATTTTTCTAGCTAAATAAATTTGGAACTATTACTCACAATTTATACTAGAGTTTTCTTGAATACTATTTATCGAATAAGTTTTTTTTTCGGCGGCGATCCTCAAAGCAAAAATCTAAATACGTGGGGTATCCTATCTTTTCAAGGAACAAATCGGTTTTATTTGCAATGTATTATGGGCCTATAAATTCAAATTAGAATATTTTTCAAGTACAACAATATTCGAAAGGTCGTTTTTTAATAGTACGAATAATGAGCTTCAGGTCAGGAGAATGCGTTTCTGCAGTGAAGAATGCAAGAAAACGCTTTTGGCGTCGGTGCTTCGCCCCGAACTCCATTTATGTAATGAGTTGTAGATGTCAGGAGAATGCGTTTCTGCAGAGAAGAATGCAAGAAAACGCTTTTGGCGTCGGGGCTTCGCCCCGAACTCCATTTATGGGTAATGAGTTGTAGATGTCAGGAGAATGCATTTCTGCAGAGAAGAATGCAAGAAAACGCTTTTGGCGTCGAAGCCCCGAACTTCATTTATGGGTAATGAGTTGTAGATGTCAGGAGAATGCGTTTCTGCAGAGAAGAATGCAAGAAAACGCTTTTGGCGTCGAAGCCCCGAACTCCATTTATGGGTAATGAGTTGTAGATGTCAGGAGAATGCGTTTCTGCAGAGAAGAATGCAAGAAAACGCTTTTGGCGTCGGGGCTTCGCCCCGAACTTCATTTATGGGTAATGAGTTGTAGATATCAGGAGAATGCGTTTCTGCAATGAAGAATGCAAGAAAACGCTTTTGGCGTCGGAGCTTCGCCCCGAACTCCATTAATAAATAATGAGTTGTAGATGTCAGGAGAATGCGTTTCTGCAGTGAAAAAAGCAAGAAAACGCTTTTGTCGTCGGGGCTTCGCCCCGAACTCCATTAATAAATAATGAGCTGTAGATGTCAGGAGAATGCGTTTCTGCAATGAAGAATTCTAGGAAACGCGTTTGTCCATTAATAAATAATGAGTTGTAGATGTCAGGAGAATGCGTTTCTGCAATGAAAAATTCTAGGAAATGCTTTTGGCGTCGGGGCTTCGCCCCGAACTCCATTGATGAATAATGAGCTTCAGATGTCAGGAGAATACGTTTCTACAGTGAAAAAAGCAAGAAAACGCTTTTGTCGTCGGGGCTTAGCCCCGAACTCCATTGGTGAATAATGAGCTGTACTTGTCAGGAAAATGCGTTTCTGCAATGAAGAATGCAAGAAAATGCATGTTTGTGTGTGTGTGTGCGTGCGCGGGCGCGCTGTATGCACGTTTATGCGTAAGGTTAGGGTTTACTGGGCGTTAGGGTTAGGGTTTGGAAAAAAATCGCCCCCGCCACTCCAAAGTTCTGGATCCGCTAGTGTTGCCGTCCTACACTGCCGTCCAACACTGAAGTCCTACATAGCTGTCATAAACTGAAGTCCTACATTGCCGTCCTACACTGAAGTCCTACATAGCCGTCTTAAACTGAAGTCCAACATTGCCGTCCAACATTGCCGTCCTACATTGCAGTCCTACATAGCCGTCTTAAACTGAAGTCCAACATTGCCGTCCAACATTGCCGTCCTACATTGCAGTCCTACATTGCAGTCCTACATAGCCGTCCTACATTGCAGTCCTACATAGCCGTCCTACATTGCAGTCCTACATAGCCGTCTTACATAGCCGTCCTACATTGCAGTCCTACATAGCCGTCCTACATTGCCGTCCTACATTGCAGTCCTACATAGCCGTCCTACATTGCAGTCCTACATAGCCGTCCTAAATTGCAGTCCTACATAGCTGTCCTACATTGCAGTCCTACATAGCCGTCCTATACTGCCATCACACAGTTGAAACGGACAAATACGTTTGAAGACATGTTCAAAATGTGTAAAACTGGAAACACTAGTTAAAAGGAATGAAGACCTTATAGTTTTTATTTCATTAACTCATTAGCTAAGCTATTATCTAATCGTGGTAATTTAGGCTTCTAGTGCCAACATTTTCTTCAAATGCTAATACAGTTAAAGAGTTAAAGTATAGCTGTGTGCTAGAAGCAGCTCGTTACCTTTCAAGACTTGGTTCAGGTACAGTCGGTAGTAGTGTATCCTATGCCAGTCATAGAGCGTCCCATTGCTATCACTGACACCATTCTCAGTGATGTACACGGGAATATTGTTAAAGTTGTTCTTGAACCAATTCAATATCTTACGAATACTAAACGGAGTCACCCGCAGCCACGGAGACGCAGCTCTAAAATAAAAAAGAAAAGATTTTCTTTTACAAGTGTTGTTTCTTTTTTGTATCATTTTTAAAAATATTTTATTACAAAGCTTATATCAACTCACTCTGCCAGTCTGGTAAATTGTTTATACACGTTTTTTCCTTATTAAATCCTATTAGGATCAAGTTGAAATTTGCATAATTATTTCTTGTACATGAGAAAACAGGAGTTAATTTTAAAAATATACAATTAGTTAATTAACTATTGGTAATAAATTATTTTGTTTGGCATCGAACAAAGGAAAGAACGTTTACTTGACAGATGTGGCGGTATAAGCTGAATTCGTCCCCTTTATACTTTGTGTAGAGAATTAGGTCGTCGCTTAAAAGTTTGAAACTAAGAAGATAGCTATCAAACCTTCTATTTTCATAAGCACTTCGCTGGTACAGTGGTCTGAGGAGGCTTGAGGCCTCAAACTCGAATTCAAGTCATATAGTTTTCTTTTACAAAGCTTATATCAACTCTGGGAAAGAATGTCACACTTACAACTACATTTCTCAATAATGTAAAAGTTATTTCCCTTATTCGATAACAAACAAAATAATTAATTACCATTAATTAATTGACTAATTGGTTAAGTATTTTTATTGATTCATATCTTGTCTATGCTAATGAATAATTGTGCAAAGTTTCAACTTGATCCGAGAATGGGTATGAGAGAAATAACGTATTCAAACTTTTTACCAGACAGACAGACAGAAAAACAGACAGAGTTGATATAAGCTTTTGTAATAATATACCGAATGTTTCGAACGCGTTCTACTTGTGTAGCGTCATTTTGTACATAACGCTATGCTTATCAGAAAGGATAATTATCATATCACCAAACATGATGATTATGTCATAATGATAACTCTCAATATATTTCTTTGACACATTTCTTTATAGAAAAAAAATTTTTTTTTGCAGCATCTCACAGGACTTAAAGGCCTACCGTAAAGTGATTCATCTTCTTACTGTAGGATAACTCTGTCAATGCGCTCAACTTCTTCATTTTATTCCTAGAACTTAAATAGCACAGTATGAGCCACATAGTTCGGAAGTGAGGAGCGTTTAACTTCCACATCTTGTTGTCGCCATAGATTAGTGGGCACCATTGCGGATCCGTCTTTTGATCTCCCTACTAATAGCGAAACTTCCTTCCTTATTTACTAACTTCTTGTCTTTTCATTTAAATCAAGCAAAAAAAATGCATTCATATTTTGGAAGGTGCCCTGTACCTGTGCTAGCTAAAAATTCATTCCCTGTGGTCTACATAATACAAATGTAAGACTTTATTACAGAGTAATCTATATTCTGTAGAGAGTTTCTAAACTTACCCTAACCAGTTTGGGTCAATGTCGTTAAAGGATCCAATATCGTTGTAAAAATTTGGAGTGACTGGTTCACTCGCAGTGTCGTCCGTCACCAAACGTGCGGTGTAAAAATTGGACCCCAGAAAATCAGCTGAGCCTGGTCAACAGAAAAGAATAGTGGAGTACCAAGAAATAGGGACATAGTCTATAGTTAAATCAAATCAAAAGAATCGCTGACATGTCTTTGAAATAACAAAAGTAATGACCTTTTTAGGCTTTTTTGGTGGAAATCATCCTTAGTTCAATTAAAAAAATGCTAGAATCTTCTAATGCCTTTATGAATTATCGAAGCATGTTGATAATATGCTAACATTCTAAAGTTTTTAGACCTTGCTATTAGGGGACAGTTGCAGCAAAGTTCATCTGTTTTATAAGGCCGATTGTTAACAAAGCTGTCATGTGGCTAGCACAACAACCAAACTCCTTTACTTTCCCAACATAGGTCATCATGTGCCCATTAGAGTCAGGTGGACCTCAAATCAAATCCCAGTTTCAGAAGTCAAACATTTTAACCCTTGGCCACCAAGCGCCACTAATAGTCTAAAAGTGTGGTTAAATCTCCTAGAATGTCACTGAAGGAGAACACACTAATAGCATTGTCTTGTAATCTAAATAAATATAGTACGCTGGCAAATTATGTTAATTAGGCCTAGATGAGAAAAATAGTTTTTACCATTGATCAATTTCTTTTCGTCGTCTGTAAACTCTGGCAGACGACTCTGTGGCAGACCTTGTAACGCACTCTTCTCTCTCACTCTTTGTTTCATTAACTGTAAGTCACGTGTTTGGTTTAGAAAATAACAAATCCATGTCATGAGACTAATTACTTATTATAAGTTAATGTTTATTATACAATGCTAACTTTAACTGACTAGACAATAGTCTCAAATCTAAATCTAGCTATAGGGTGCAAGCAACATACAGCAACATCTGACTAGCAAAACATTAAATTTATAACAAAAAGAGGGATAACTCCGCGCTTACATCTTTATCTCTCAATAATGTAGAAGTTATTTCCTTTATTCGATATCAAACACATAATTAATTGCCAATAACTAATTGTTTTTTTTAGGTACACTGAATTTTTTTTTAAGTGTCCAAGATTGCTGTGGGAGAAATAACGTGTTCGGTTACCTATGGGACGAAATCCTACATATTTAGCCGTATTTGTGATTACTGAAGATGTAACTCTTACGTTTGATATCAGACAAAAGAATTAATCTTATCTTATCTTATATAATACAGACGTTACTTCAAAAAAGAAGTTGTAATTGGTTAACTTTTCTATAGATTCATGTTTGGTCTATGCCAACAAATAACTGTGCAAAGATTCAACTTGATCCGAGAATGGGTGCGTGAGAAATAATTTGTACAAACTTTTTTCTAGACAGAGTGAGTCTATATAAGCTTTGTAAAAATGAAGCTCTGATTTGTTTTCTGACGGGTAAATGTAATATGGCTCAACTAGATTAACCAAGATTGAAGAACCCAAATTTTCAATTCTTTCCAAAGTAAGGCTTTCAGATTTCATTTATGTAAATATAGAAGCTAATAGTTAAGTGTATTTTCTAAACACGAAATAGAGGATTACCTCGGGGTAGTCACCATTGACGAATATCGGATGAGCGAACCAGCCCAGGTAAAAGTTGATGCCCCTCTCCGATGTCTTTACGTCTGCCAGACTCAGCGCATCTTTTGGTTCTGGCCACTCTTGGTTTATGCTGATGCCAACCTCTCCTAAAGCAAGTAGTCACAAAACAAAATTCATTTCTTTTGATTAACAACATGTTTTAAATGTGACTTAGCAGGTAAATGTTGAACTCAAATAATTGTTAGAGTATTATAACATGGCATTCCTTTACAAGCCTGCATCCAACATCACAAGACAAATCGTAAGCTGGAACCCCCCAAGAAAAGAGGAAGAAGGAACGACCCGATATACATGGCGCAAAGATTAGGAAGCAAATGCCAAGCAGACGAGCAAGACGTTGAGAGAGTTGGAGAGATGCCTGGAGGGAGCCTGTTGGTTGTCCAGGCGGGAACACAGGCAGAGATGAAGTGATTGAGCAAGAAAGATTTAATCATTTATATCCGACAACTGTCGTGCGCATCTGAAGTTGCTTGTTTGATTAATGACTTCTTTTATGCACCATAATAGTTTGTGCGCTATTTCCAGGGACGCGCTATGTTGGCGTCATTGCTCTGTTTGTTTTGAGGGATAGCAGTTCTTTCGATGGACCTCTCTGTTGTTTTCTTCCCCAGCATTGGATAAGTTTTTTATTTTACTTTCGTCTTCATGTTGTAGATTTAAAAATCGTTGGTATTATAATCTTGTGAATGGCGGTCACAAGGAATGCATATTTTTCTTGTTCAGGCACGCAGGCTTGGGACTCTGCTGGAGTCAAGCCTGATCTGTAGGGCTGCCACTGTGTTTTTGTATGGACCCTACTTGGCTATCGTCCATGGGTTGTAGGAATCGCGAGCCCGGGTTGAACGGTTGCGCGGCGATTAAGGTGTGCTATATTTATGTCGAATAATTTGCGTAACTCAAAAAAACAGAGCAATGACGCTAACATAGCGCACAAACTAATATGGTGCACAAAAGAAGTCATCAATCAAACAAACAACTTCAGATGCGCACGACAACAACGTTGATGTGGTTTCTATTGGGGCCGTCGGTGGTGTTTCTATAGATCAGAAACATTTGTGTTTTCCTCTTTATAGCTTTCTCTTCAAGTCTTCTTCGTTTCCCCTACCGATTTGTATGTATGCGCTCTTTGTCAAGATGGCTGCTTTGTTAATTCGGTGATCTTACTAGAAGCTAAGTTATACGTTTTTCGTCCAGGAAAACCAAAGACTCGCAGAGTTTAAGTCATTGATTAACATGCATGACTAGATTGACACATGAAATGCGTAAGACGGAATAATTATTTTTTTTTTTTTGAAGTAACATCTGTAATATTTAAGATAAGATATATATATATATATATAAGATAAGAAGATTTTTTTCTTTTTTTACTTTTCGTATTTTTTTAATTAGTAGATTTGAGTTTTACCTTTTTGTGTGGCTTTAAAATTTCGCTCATAAAGTCTGTAAGCTTTAGCGTGCGCTAGAATCACATTGTGTCCGGTCAGATAGCCTCCGCGACCTGGGTTTACTAGTCCAGGAGGAAAATATCCCATTTCATATCCCAGTATGGTGAATATTGGGGGTTCATTGAATGTTATCCATTTCTTTACTCTGTCTCCAAATCTCTGGAAGCACAGTCTGCTGTACTCCACAAAGTCATCCTGAATACTAGTATTCAACCACCCGCCTTTGTCTTCCAGAGCTTGGGGTAGGTCCCAGTGATACAGAGTAACCATAGGTCTGTGAAGTGGAATGGTTGTTGATAAATTTGTATAAATTCGTATGATTTGAAAATAATTCAGTGATATTGTGAAAATTATCTAAAAAATATAAATAATAATATTGAATTAAGGTTATCGTTACAATATAGAGTATAAAAAATAACTTTAATAGTTTAATTTTGCTTGAAAATGTTATTTTCATGACTTAAATAGCATGTTGGAATTACAAATCAAAATGTCAACATAGTTTATAGAAAGTCTATTTAGGTCTCACAGTTTGCACAGGTCTGTATTATATAAGATAAGATAAGATAATTTCTTGGAAAATAACTAAATAAATGAGGCAAGAAAAAAGTCCATATGCTAGGACAAATTTGTACAAATGCTCCTTCTTCCCAAGTGCTATCAGAGCATGGGATGGGTTGCCTGTGTCAGCCAGGAAAACCAATGACTTGTGCAGAGTTTAAGTTATTTGTTAAACTGCATGACTAGATTGACCTTCACTGACCTAGGAACACTTGTAGGACGTAATCATCTTCTTTTCTGAAGTAACGTCTATATTTTATAAGATAATATAATGCTGAGCAATTTAGATGTTTTAAATATTTTTTTAAAGCTTAATACTATATTTGTTTTACTCAAAACGATTTTCATTTTTATTACCGCTTTTCTATCAACTCTAAACTCTTATATGACTTATAGGACTTACTGTATGCCATTAGCAAGGAGCTCGTCTATAAGATTGTTATAGTACTGAATGCCCTTTTCGTTAATAGTATTGGGAGTGCCATCAGCCATAACTCGTGACCACGATATTGAGAACCGATAATGATTAACCTGAAATTATAAGAGTATTGAAACACGTGAGGCAAAACCTTGATCTTTTAAACTTTGACTTTTACAATTAGAGAACGGTTTCAAAATGTAAATTCTTGAACTGTTTAAGAAATAATAATGAAAATTGAAAGGGAAAAAAAAACAACTACACAAATTAATACTTAAAAAATAAAGAATAAAAAAAAAAGACTCGTTATTTTAAATTTCATTATCCTCATACAGGTGGCCCTGTCACTCAAGTCTATGACTTATACGGCAACTAGACTGTTACAGCTCAACGCTGCACACCGCCATCAAAGGTGCAGTAGGTGCGCACCATCTTGTGCACTCTCCTAGACAGGACTAAAACCAAATGTTTGCATGAGTTTACGATGTTCGTCCAAGTGTGAAGGCAGAGAAGAACCAGCACTGCGAGGCGGAGGGGGACCACTGAGTGTTTCTCTGATTTCATGTCGTCATCCTCATTGTGTTCATAAACATCCTCCTCCGCCCAGATTCTTTGTGTTGAGTTGCTTGTCTAGTGTAACCTAATAAGTTATTCTATTTAGACAGACATAAGAAATGCCCACTTGTTATGCAATGTGTGTATGTGTGTGTGTGTTACTATGGTGAAGGTGGGAAGAGGTTAGCGATTGGTTGTGAATGACGCAAGATAAGCAACACTGTCGTCAGCAGTCTGAGGTTCAACAGACAACTACAGAATGCCAGATTGAAATAATTTTTTTTAAGTAGCTCGATGTAGTTCAGAATATTATTATTAAAGTCTACTACATTGATTTTCTTTTATCTAAAGATGAATTTGTTTCTATTGTAATAAAAGTTCTAATTAGTTTTGTTCACTAAAGAAGCTATTCAAGTTATTTCAAGCTTTGCAAGTTAATAGTTAATACACCTACAGCGGTTTAGTTGTCTACCAGCAGTTTGGTGCTACAGGTCAACGACCGTCTACAACATACTGGTGTCAGAGTGATGGAAAACAACAACACTACCATACTCAAGTATCTGATAGGAGACAGCAAACATCGTCTGACAATAGACTGGGGCTAGGTTAACTTTAGGAAATATACAACTATACATTTAGTAGGCCATGCGTCTGGCATTGATAAGACAATTATCTATCATATGACAAGGTAGACACACCACTCCGTTTAGTTCTTTAGTTCCGCAATTATTTTTCCACATTGTGACCTTAGATGAACTCCAATTGGTGGCAAGGCTGGAAGGACCAGTCCTCCCGTAGAGCCTTGGCGAGAAACTCTGCTGTTGGGCGTAGTGCCTTACCACATTGTGACAATTGTTCTTTTTTTTTTTTTTTTTTACATTTCTGCATTTTAACATGTTATGATTAAACTTCAATAACATTTTTGTTTGTAATTAGCAAAAGGTTACTTTTAGAATTACAGAAGAAAGCATGCTTGTTTTATATAACACGGATTAAAGTTTATTAAACCAAAACTTAATTTAATTTAATGGGGTCAAATCAACGTTGTTATCGTTAATTAGGAGAGAAAGAGTTAACACATTTATTTAGAGTTGCATGACTTGATAAATACGTTAATGATGTATTGGTTTTTAGTTGAATTCGCTAAACCACTCAATAAGACGTCATACCAGATACCACAACAAACCAATTTTCAACATCAGATTTACAATAAAAAATTGTGTGTATGCCAATGTCATTTGTGTTTGTATGCATGTGTACAAGTTCGTGGTGGGTGTGTGTGTATCTGTTAGTGAATGTGTGCTACTTTCTTTGGTGGTGAAAAATGAAACATTCGTTCTATGAATGAGTTATGTTCCATCTCAAAACTAATTGTAATGACATATTCTGCTTCAACGAAACAAAAAACAAAAACAACGCCAGGTCGAAACTTCTGAGCAAAGAAAGGTTCTTACCCCCATACTCTTCAAAAGCTTCACGTCTTCCTTGTACTTGTGGTAGCTGTCACACGTGACGTCCCCAGTCTCGTTGTGGTGAATTTTATTATTATGCGCCCAGGTGTCCCAAATACTAGGTCCTTTACCTATGGAGGAAAGGCGCGATCACGATGATAAAAGTATGCTAGATTAAAACAGGGGTCATTTAATATTAGCTGTTTTATTATACTAAAATCGAATTTGTCCAACGCAAAATAATGATATTTTTGTCTATAATATATTATGTGTGAAACCAAATGATTTTAACTTAGCTCAAATTTTATATTTTAAATCTATGCTAATAAAACAATAGGGGCCCTAGTCAAGAGAAAAATTGAATAAACCTCTTTCCAAATAATATTTAACTCTTAACTATATCTGTAAGGTATATTTAACTATTATAGATTACTATAAATGATTACGGACATAGATATACAAGAAACCAGACTAAGTTAGAACGTTAGTTGTGTATCTATGAAAATAGACATGAACGATCGCAACGATTCCATTCTTACAACAATAAACTTTGTTGAGCTTCAAGAGAAGTCTTATTTACTTATTGAATGTTAAAATATGTATTGAAAAACTTCACTAGATACAACAAAGTCCAATTACCTTCACATTTCTCGTATCTTACGGTCGCTGAATAATGAAAGATAATTTGCATTAATATATAACTTTCTAACTACCACCACTGTTATCTCACCGTCAGCATCCCAGCCTCCTTCTATCTGATATGAAGCAGTGGCAGCTGCCCATACAAAGTCATCTGGAAACTGGTCATACAGGATGTCCAGCTCGTTCTCCATGTACACAATACCTGTAGCTTGAGCCGCCTGACCACTGGCAAGAGAGTTGATTGTCATTAAGATCTATTAGAATCTACAAGCTTTAGAATTTGTTTCGTGTATTTTTTTTTTTTTTTTGGGGGGGGGGGGTGTTCCATTTACTGGTACATCGACCAAACAGTAAGATTAAATAAAAGAAAACACACAATATATCTGATGTATACCCCTAGGGCTGGATAGTATTGCACTAGGGGACGAATAGGGCCCTCGATTCGTAGGTTTGACATATCTGAAATAAGGCTTTCTTTACAACGGTTCTAGAACAAGCCTGACTGTTTCTCATGTCCATTATACCCAAACATTATTAGGACCTATTACACTTTTAAAGTGTTTATGTTGATTGCTACGTAAAAAGAGTATTTTAACAAACAAGAAGCGTACCTGTAGCCTCTTTTAAATCCATTATCTCTTATGAGGTTGGCGAAGAACTGGACGGATGCCTTGGGTGTCCGGGTTCTGTTTGGATTGGTGAAGTCCACGTAATAGAGTCCAAATCTCTCAGTGTAGCCTCGAGCCCATTCAAAGTTGTCCATTAATGCCCAGGCCGTGAAGCCTCTGACGTCGCACCCATCTAGTTTTATAGCTTGAGAAATCAAAATTCAAACCAAGTCAGATTTTTGGTAATGTTTTTTGGCGTCACTTAATGTGTTCATTTCTTTATCTAGATTTATTCCTAGTGACATAATATCGTGTTGATGACTAAGAATCAATAATAACTAATAATCCACTAATAATTCATAATGACTAATAATCCACTAATAATCCATAATTTTCCAACGTAATATTAAGCGCTCAAATAGGATTTAAAAAATTTGCTAGATCTATTTTGTTAACCAACGCTTCATCTTAGCTAAATATAATTATTTTATTAAATAAAAATACCATATTGCAATATTGTTTCTTAATTACAAATGGTCTAGTTGTCTCCTATTGTAATTAAGGTTGCTTCAATCGAAATATAAAGTGTACTAGTTGACCAATATTCCAAAATCTAAATTAAGACTTTTCTTTTTCCTAGTGTATCATGGTATGTCCAGTGAAGTATACCTTTCAACATTTGATTAATGTGCTGTCTATAATAAGTGATTCTATGAGCATCTCTCAGCGTTCCGTTTTTGTCCGATATTCCGTTTTCAGTGACATATAATGGAATGTTGTTGTAGGTCTTTTTAATCCAATTCAAAACTTCTCTGAATCCCGTCGGAACGCTGAACAGCCAGGACGAGCCAGACCTGCGAAAACAAGCAGGTCACTAATGAAGAGGTGTTGTGCGAATGTTTTGTTGTTTGTAAACATGTTCTACGTGTTTCCGATGTGCCTTCAGATTTGAAGAGAATGACCTCCGAGCCAAAACCCCTTCAGGACTACTGGAGATGGATCATGGAAGCGGGCATAGTTCGAACCGGGAACCATTGAGACCATTAAAAAGACAGTCTAAACACATACCATACCACCAGGCTGTGTAAGAGAGTTTGTTGAGAAGAAAATCGTCTTTCTTTTTTTCTCAAACTGGCATTATAGTTTTAAAATACACACAAAAATTCAAACTGCTGCTAGTGAATGTAATCTAATGTAAATTTGGAGTCCTGCCTAATGTTTATTGCTTCATCGTAGTTCTTGAAAAATAAATAGATCGGTTTACTCTGAATAGAAAATGCATTTCTTTGAAAGTTTAAGGATCGCTTTTTTTTCCCTACTCTTGTGCTATGTTTTTTTTTCTATTTCATTTTCGTGCAATCGTGGGCCCTAATGTTAGTCCGATAGTGTGTGGACACTGAAAATGGTGATGCAAAATCAATTATCGTGGTTTTATCAAAAATAAAGCGTTAACTGATTGTTTAACATGAGAAATATAAAAATACTCCTATAAAAGAATTATCTAAGGAGTAATAACTCTACATTTACAACCATATCTCTAAAAAACTCGAATTTATTTCCCTTTTTCTATATCAAATAAAATATTTAATAACCGATAATTAATTGACTAATTGGTTAATTTTTTTTTTATTGATTCTTGTTTGTTACGTACAATAAATAATTGTGTGAAGTTTCAACTTTATCCGAGAATGGGCATGGGAGAAATAATATGTTTAAAACGTTTGCTAGACAGACAGACAAGCTGAGTGAATTGATATAAACTTTGTAACAGAAATTTATTGACAGACTAAAAGACTTCTAGTTCTGAAACACAAGAGTAAAAATCTTGTTCTCTAATTGCCTGTATGTAGAACATGGGAGCTTCAATCCTGCATCATACTATTGTGCCATCCTTGTGTTTGTTTATATTTTTAAAAATATATTTCCAAAAAAAAAAAAAAAAAAAAAAAGAAATATATTTTCTCCACACTTACCCTGTCCATGCAGGATCTCGCTCTCTTACAATATCCTGGTCATTGTCCCAACTGGGTGGGTCATATGGCAGCTGACCAGGACTTGCGTAAATGGATGTGTAGTAGTTCAGACCAACAAAGTCAGACGAACCTTTACGATATAACATTTTATCGTAGTTATGGGAAGATGAGTTATTAAATACAATAAGAAAGATTATGATATGTATTTATCAATAAATTAATTAATCGTCTTCTTTATAAGTATAGAAAGTGAATGCTTTGTTTCATTATAAATTGTTTTTGTTGAATGAATCCTTGAAAAATAAAGATTATAGTAGCCCATTTCGTACAGCTTAGTACAGAGGACAAAACTAAATGACAGCACTAATTTTTCTTTAATAGGCCTACTTTATGTTTCCATTCCATAATTATGCGTCCATAATTCCCCCTTGTGGCCATTTAACACAATCATACGTATGTACAACAATAAACATGTATATAGGTAAATGCAAATAACATATTTTGAGAGCACCCTCCTTTAAATAGAATCAATGAATTTTTAAACAGGTCGATAAAATTATACACCTTGCAAAAAAGATTTTTTCTAATATAAAAAAGAAAAACTTGTAAATAGTCAAAAAAAAAAAACGCCTTAAGCTTCACTAATTACGTGGAGAAAATGGCAAGGTTACCTTTGTTTTCTAGGATCTCTTGCGGTGTGAAAGATGGTAGCCGTGACGCTTGGCCCAGCTGATTACTTTTAGCTAAAATTTGTGCTTTCATTACATCGGGGTAGTCACCTAGATGTCAAAACATTTATCTATACAACTTATGAAATAAAAGAAACTAGAATTTAAAAAAAATAGCTTAAAATGTGAGGATCACCAACAATGTCACGGGTATTGCTCACACGAAAGACTTGAAATGTAGAACTACTCACCAGTTTTAAGAATGGGGTGAGCGAACCAACCAAATCTAAACAGTTTGCCTCGCTCTGCAGCTTCCACGTCAGCAGGATCGGAACTGTTCTTGGGGATGTCGTTGTGGATGTCCAGTGTGATACCAATCTGACCTGTGGTGCATATTTTAACCTACATAAAAATTATTTGTAACATCCGACAGATCATGGAATAGTAATATTCATTCAAAAGTCTCCATAAGAACCTTCCACATGGACGCTGCAATGGATCATTTGGGGCCCACAACATGTAATCGGAAAGAAAAAATCAATTAAAAAATAATCCTCATTAATGCATAATCAATCTTTTTTTTTTTAATAAATAAATCTACTTCATAATACAGTGGGAACAAAAAAAAAAGTGAAGTGTCTCAAGAAAAAAGAAGTTGCCAACTAGAGGATGTGAAGGAATTGAAATACTATAGTATAGACTAGAGGCTGTTTTCTTATTATAAGTCTATATCTAAGATATCATAGGCCTACAGCGAGATCTCACGGGTATGTTGAATCCTCATAAATTGAAATTTAATTTGTATTTTGCAATCACCAATAAAATTTCATAACATTTTGCTATTTTCCACTGACCTTTGCCTCCAGGACTCAGTGCCCTGTATGTACTGTTGTACAACTTATATGCAGCCACGTGAGCCTTAATGAGGTTGTGGGTGACGATGTAGACATTGGTTCCAGGGCCCCACCTTCCGGGCGCCATTTGGTCCACGCCATAGCCTAAGTAGGACACCACCCATGGCTCGTTGATCGTAATCCAGTACTTGACCTTTTGTGTGTGACAAAAATAATTTCAATGAAGCAATGCACGATATTATTTATCTTCTCTTATTACAGACGTCACGTCCTACGCATTTCTTGTGTCAATCTAGTCATGCAAGTTAATGACTTAAACTCTGCCAAGACGTTGGTTTTTCTGGCCCCAACCCATTCCATTCTCTAATGGCACTAGGGAAGTAGGAGCACTTGTATGAATTTGTTCTAGCGTTTGTTTAAACCATTGTCAGAGTTCCAATACAAATGTTTATGTCCAGAGATTTTGTTAGGGTCATAGTTTGGTTCGAATAGTGAGAAACTGAATTCTCTTTCCAGGTGGTCTAATTAAGAAATACAAGAATTATGTGTCAGTTAATCTCCATACGTTATTGTAAAAAGTTATCAAGTAATTTTTACTGCATGTTGAAATCTAACTCTCCTTATTTGGAAAAAAAAATAGCATTAGGATTTCTCAGAAGAATGATTGTAAGAGCACCACTGATTCGAAATGCAAAATCTATTAATGAATTTATCATAATTGGAGATAAATATAAACAATAAGATAAGGATACGAGGCAACAGAAAAGAAGAAAACAACATGGTTTATAGCACGAGAGCAGTCCTAAAAAATAACATGGTTTATAGCACGAGAGCAGTCCTAAAAAAACAACATGGTTTATAGCACGAGAGCAGTCCTAAAAAAACAACATGGTTTATAGCACGAGAGCAGTCCTAAAAAAACAACATGGTTTATAGCACGAGAGCAGTCCTAAAAAGGATGTTGAACCAAGTCCAGGTGTATTTTCGAAGAGCTTGTATTGTCTCCACAATCATACGACATACGCGGATTCGGAGGTGCATACAAATCTATCCACACACCAGCTAGGACACATTGAAGAAACTCTGCGCTTTTCTTTAGTCTTATACTTTCAAGCTAAATTCAAAATAATTGTTTCCAAAATATGAAATACTTGTAACAATTACAACTTGAAGAGAACAGTTGTCATAAAACATACAGCTTAGAAATAGCTAAAGAAGCGCATTAAATGACCCACATGGAACAATCACTGACCGAACTATGCGATGGTTATTTTCACATTTATGTAACAGCTTATATCTTTCTAGATAGTTTATAGCACTGATAGAATTTACTATCACCTTCTTGTGATTCCTTTTTTTCCCGCAAATTGAGTTTATAAAGTTTGTTTGTAGCCTACTCCAGAAAAATGTGCATAATTGTCCCAAGCACAAGTAATGTAACCTGAATAAGAAGGACAGATGACTTCCTGCTGGTCAGATGATTGCGTCGTGTCAAGCGTGACATGATAAACTCACACATGTGACTAACTTACTTTTTCTCTTCTGGTTTACACACTAGGGTGTGACACACAATATCAAGCCTTATGCTTTCCTAATTACCGACTGCTATATCTATAACTGTAACATCTTTCTGATGGAAGAAAAATAAATGGAAGATGCCAACTAAAACTAGAATTAAATTATACGTTTTAAAAGTAGACAAAACTGGCTTGTGTTACACTTACATCTGCCCCGAACTCTTTGAAAATAAGGTCAGCGTAATTTCTAAACTGACCCACTACGTCCTCATTAAGCCATCCTCCTTTCAACTCCAAGGCCTGAGGCAAGTCCCAGTGATACAGAGTGACCATCGGTTCTATATTATTGGCCTTCAGTTCTGCTATTAACCTGAAGATAAGTATAAAAATTGAATCCCTAACTAAATTATATTTTACAGCAAAAATTAGCGAATCATTTTTTATTTATATTCCATTCTGATGGTGGACAAATTATATTGAACTAAAAATTATGACAAAATGTCAAAACTTGCTATTAGCTTGAAGTTGTGGATGTGTACAATGAACTGGATAGCTGTTGCCAGCATCACGGATTATGTCAACAGATTACAACCGAATCTTATCATTTGGTCATGATAATGTAAAAGAATCTGAGCACAGGACATCAAATGGTTGACGTCCAAATGAAAAAGGGGTTGGTTCAATGTGTGCTTTGGTAGGGCTGGCCATAGGTAATCGGAGGCCCTAGACGAAGTGAAACTGGTATCTTCAAATGAAATATCAAAATTAAAAAATTAACACTTATAAATATAATTACGCCATTTATTTTATATGGGAAAAAAAGTATGCATCTTCTTCGTTCTGAGTATCCGACGTACAAGCTGTCGAATGTGTTGGTGGCTGACGAGTAACGAAATTTAATAAAGCCTCTCTTTAGGTTGAAAGAAACGCCTCATCCTTTGGGTTTCCTTGGCGTTATGATGCACCAGACTCGATGTAACGTTTAGACATTTCCACCAAAAGGAAGCAACAAGGGTCTTTTAACATAGCTAGACTGACAAGTAGATCTAAACATTTCGTGAATAGTAGAGACTTTGAGCTAAGCTAGTAGACATAAAGCAACATGGCTCTGCTATGTTTGGGATTTGGGTGATATGACTGTAAGGGTTTTGGATATTTGGATGTATTTACTTATGGTAATAGTTTATTCCAAGACTGTTCACAGTTTTGTTGGTTCCGTCTGGTAGAACACGTGACCATGCAATGGAGAATCTATAGTGAGTAACCTGAAGAGGAAAACATATATATATATAAATGGGTATTTCATTAGCCCATTATATCGACTTGATAATACATGTTGGCCACATCATAACCCAGGTTCCAGCTCCTGTTGCTTAAGTCGCAGAGCTTATCCAGCTTTGAATTGTTTAAATGATGTTGTTTTTTAGTGGAAGCTAAAAGCGATTGATTGTCTGCTCTTAAAACGTGACATTCTCCTAAAATACAGACCAAAAGTATCTCGTTTCATCAACCCCCTAGAAGTATTAAGGAGACAGCTGACGTCCGAATTAAGACCTACTTAGTGCTTCAAGAGCTGTTTGTTGTGCGCATTACCGCAGCTCTCCAAAGATACTGGAGGCGCGGTGGCTGAGTGGTAAAGCGTTTGGTTTCCAAACCGGGTTCGAATCCTGATAAAGACTTGGGTTTTTAAGTTCGGTATCTTTAGGGCCCTCTGAGTTCACCCAGCTCTAACGGGTACTAGGCATTAGTTGGGGAAAAGTAAAAACAGTTGGTCGTTGTGGTGGCCTCTTAACACCCTCCTTAACCGTGGACCACAGAAACAGATGGCCCTTACATCATCTGGCCTATAGATTGCTAGGTCTGAAAGGGGAACTTTTTCTAAAGATACTGAGTGTCCTATGGTGATGATGGATAATGTGTGAATAATAATGAATGATGTTTGATTAGCGCATTTATATCAACATAAAGAACTACTTTTCTGATAATATTATATATAAAGTGCTTATATAAACAGTGCTAAACTATGCCCATTAAACAATATTTTTTTCTGAGAGTCATCTTTCTATGTGAAAAGATATACTTAAATAAGATACAATTTCGGCATTGCTTTGGATTAGACATGACGGCAAGGGGTCATTCAATTTTCATCAGCAGTAAAATGCTTTCTGTTTGTAACGATTATCTTATAAACTACAAACATTACTTCAAAAGAGAAGATAATTACGAGATGATTAGGTCCTACGATTCTAAGATGTTTGTAGGCCGACACTAGAATTCGGACAGTTAAAACATCCAAAGCTTACCCCCAACTGTTTGAGCATCTGAACATCTTCCTTGTACTTGTGATAACTGTCACAGGCCACCTGGGCGTTGTCGTGATTGTCTATACGTCCTGGTTCAGTGCTGTACACATCCCAAATACTCGGGCCTTTGCCTGAATAAAGACAGTTTTCTGTACCAGTGTCTTAGTTTTCTGTACAAGTGTCTTAGTTTTCTGTACAAGTGTCTTAGTTTTCTGTATCAGTGTCTTAGTTTTCTGTACCAGTGTCTTAGTTTTCTGTACCAGTGTCTCAGTTTTCTGCACAAGTGTCTTAGTTTTCTGTACCAGTGTCTTAGTTTTCTGTACCAGTGTCTTAGTTTTCTGTACCAGTGTCTTAGTTTTCTGTACCAGTGTCTTATTTTAATATACCAGTGTAACGGGCAGAGCATTTAATAATATAATGATTAGGATCACATTTCTCAAGCAAATTTTAAATCCTTTGACCCGTCGTACGGAACACAGCACAGCATTACTAACTCTTGAGCAAACTCTTTCTTCATGCGCCCAATTCATTCTTTAAAGGAACACACTATCAAAGGGAATGTACTCACAGATTCATTCATAACGTTAAGAACGTCAACTCTACACTAGAGATGGGAAACGAACCGAATCGAAAGAGCCGAACTCGAACCTCACTTACGGAGGTTTGAAATCACTGTTTTAATTTAATAAATTGAATTGAACATTATTACATGTACATAGTTTTTGCTATTATCTAATTTCATAACATCCAACCCAACCAAACCCGAACTTTAGATCTGACCGAACCGAACAGAACCCGAACTATACTCATCATCGAATCGAACCGAAATCGAACTTAAATCTCTACACTCTTCTTTCAAAACCCTCCACTTAAACTTTAAAATCCCAGTCTAAACACACACGTCTTAAGCTGCTTGCACAAGAGACCCATTTTTCTACTCCTTACTATTACTCTTACATTTGTTATATCCAAATCTATTGAGTTAGTATCGAGACAAAATAGAATGATATTGATTTTCTCATTAACATTATTAGCAAAGACTTTCTTAAAATCTTGATAATAGTTACAACATTGTTTGTTTTTCAATTAAAAAAGTGCGCGGAACAAATTAATTAAAAGTCGTGCTTATTCCTCTGCGTCGTCTGTTGTTACATGTCTGCTTCTTTAGACTCTCGTCTGGTTTGACAGGATTTAGTTCGATTTTGTTTTTTTATGGTTTTCAGCATATCTGCCTTTGGTAGGCTATAAAGAACCGATGGAAGATATTGAGAATCAAAAAGACAAAGATCATTAGAAGCTTTCTTCGGGAATCAGGACATTTTATGAGCATCGCTATTCTTGCCCAATACGCTGACTGAATGTTTTGGGCATAATTCTGTGTTCCTGTGATGTCTGATGAACATAAGACAGGTAAGACATTGCTAAGGAGAATCTTAGACTTGACAGACTGTATTCAAACATGACTGAATGTTCTTAAATTGCTTTCCTTGAAAAAAAATTCTGTTAAATCATTTTATTACAGAATGTATCCAAACAAAAAAAAGTCGTAAACCTACAACATCATTAGTTTCTACAACTATCAACATGTAATGTTTCTTCTGAAGTGACAATAGCAAACATTACACGGCTGGACAGAATACAATTTGCCTAGAAGGACAATGTGTGAGTTCTATCATTTGACTTTATAATCAAGTATTTTTTTATATATACATTGTTACATTAACATGATGTGGGCTAAAGGCAAAAATATTCATCATTTTATCAATTTTCTTTATAATAAAAATTGCATTAAATTTTTTTACAAGGTAATACAACAACGTTTTGTATAAACAAATCTGTCTGGGTGGTTCCCCTTTTTCAAATTTAAACATTAATGTTTTAAACAAAGCAATCCTAAAAAAAAAAAAAATTCACTCTATCTCCACAAGTTTCAGAATTTATTCTTATGTAAAGTTATGTAAATTATCTATTTTTTTCTACAATATTCTGATGTAGTCAATGGAGGCTAGAAATAAACACCTCCAAGACGGTCTATTCTCTGTTCACGCTCGGGACTGGCATTCTCGGGCAACCTTTCCAGCTCTCCCTCAACGGAGTGGCTCTCAGCATGGAAAAGCTACCCAAGTACCTTGGTGTAACTTTAGATCGCAAACTAAGAATGTGTGAGCACATCCAGGATGTTGTAAGAAAGACTTCAGGGAAACTTTGCATTGTGCGGAAGCTGGCATCCACGAAGTGGGGAGCCCGAGCAGACATGCTCCGATCCCTGTATTTAGGAGCAGTCCGATCACAGATAGACTACAGCCTACCTGTGCAAATTTATGGCTCTAGGACTGCTCTTGAACAACTTGATAAAATACAGTCCCAAGCACTAAGATTTGTCTGTGGAACCTTTAGGACAAGTCCAGTGAATGCGGCTGAAATAATGGCTAATATAGCTCCACTAACCCTTAGGAGGGAAAGGTCAGTACTGACCTGCTATGAGCGGTATAAAAGGCTGGATGAATACCTCCCAGCTAGAAAACTAGTGGATGGTTGGAGATGCAGAAGACGTATCCAGATGCATCATGCCACTAGACTATCTGATGAAGCTGGCCTCTCCACCAACCGACAAAACATTCAACGCTTTCATCCCCTTCCCCCTTGGTGTCGCCCAACAACCCCAGACATACGCTTGAAATTAGTAGACCCTAATGCCACTAAGCAAAGCCGTTCATCTAACGACCTTCAAATCCTAGCTCTGGAGACCATTAATACCTTCAAGCCCAGTGCTATTTTTGCATACACTGATGGATCGGCATCAATAGATTCTGAAAGAGCAGGCTATGGAGCCTACATCGACTTTCTTTGCTCTCACACAGTCAAAATCTTTGGACCATGTGGTAGTGTTTGCAGTTTTGATGTGGAGACCATGGCAGTCTGTGAAGCCTTAAAAGTCATTGACTCTCAACTCGGCGAGGGACATTTGAGGGCAACACAGATTGTTGTGGTCACTGACTCAAAATCTGTACTACATGCTTTGCAAAGCCCCGGACCATGGCCCCCCAATATCAACACTGTCATCATGGCTTCACATAACATCAAACAACGCTATGGCACCCCTGTAATAATGCAGTGGGTACCGAGTCACATAGGTGTGACTGGCAACACAATCGCAGACTCTTTGGCCCACCAGGGAGGGCAAATTCCACCCACTGATCAGGCTGTAAGCTTTCATCAAGCCCTGGCTATAATACAAAAAACAGAAATGGAAAAGTGGTTTGAGTGCTGGGACAAGTCCCAAAAAGCCCGTGGAGTCTGGGAGCGCATGAGGCGCCCTGACCGCACTTCCCCGTTGTGGAGGCTGTCCAGGCCTGATCAAGCTATTATAGCACAGTGCAGGACAGGCCACTGTCCTATTGGCTCATATTTCTCGCGGCTATGGCCAAATTTCGATTCACGGTGCCCTCGCTGCGGGGAAGAAGAGGAAACCGTGCCTCATATTCTGTTTGACTGCCCCAGATCTCCGTCTCGACAGGTCTGGGAAACCCAAAATTCTCGACCTGTATGGCGACATTCATGCACTACGCAAGACAGCAGGGTTTCTGTCCAGGGCTTTTGCAAGAGAGGATTTGAGCCTCTCAAGCCCTCACTCTTATGGAGTTTGATGATGATGATGATGATGTAGTCCCAGCTGTGATGGGCAGGCCACATCTGCAGAATAGAAGACTTCCACATCCCTAAACGACTCCTTTATAGTCAATCAGGGCAAGCTATCACAAGGTGGACAAAGAAAACGCTTCAGAGACACCCTCAAAGCTTCTTTGAAAACCTTCACCATTGATCTTGCCACCTGCGAGACGGAAGCAAATGATAGAGCATCATGGCGTCGCGCTGTGAAAACTGGCGCACAAATTGCTGAGGACAAGAAAACAGCGCTGGCAGAAGAAATGCGTCTTAGCACAAAAACTAGGCCAAAAACACTAGCTCCAGCTGGAATAAACTGCCCAGCGTGCAGTCGAACATTCCGTGCTCACATAGGCTTCACCACCCACATTAGGAGACATAAAACCCCAGTGCAAAGTCCTCAGTTCCCCTGGATGACAAAAGTGGTCATCATCGAACCACGATGGACGAACTATGTATATAGATTTTTTTTCTAATTTGTTAATATCTTTTAATAAACAATTAAATGAATTTAACAAAAAAGAAAATTCCTTTCGTACTAATGTGAGTAAGTCAACTGTATTTTTTTAATTTTTCCTATTATTGAAACATTTTTTCTTTCAATTTCAATATTCTTTATATTGTATCGATGAATGTTCAATGAATTGCATGTAAAAAAAAAGCCTACCATCTTCATTCCACGCTCCTTCCACCTGATGGGCCGCCGTTGCTGCCGCCCAAACAAAACCATCAGGGAAAGTGTCAAACAAGAAATCCTTGTCTCCCTCCTGCAGGTTCTTGTCCAGGTCAAGACCGTTCAAAGAGAGAGCACCAACTGGCAGCAGATCAACTAACTGAGACACGATGAACAAAACAAGGACAAGCATGGTAGACAAGTCCGCTTTAACTGGAGCCATTTCTAATATATTCTGATGATATATATGAATTTCGTTCACATAAATCCAGGCTCAAGGACTAATCTAGTCGTATCTTTATGCTGATTGATGTTTCAACATTTCAGCCAAGCTATTTTATCATTTAGCTATACTCTGTAGTTCTGTGGGTGGAAGAGAATAATTGTATTTTAAACATTAATATTTTACTTTTTTTAAAACAATCTTTTTCGTATATCACTCGGAAGCATGAGATGAAGAGAATTGCATATAATATCTACAGAAAAGGAACGAAAGAGTGACAAAACAAAACAAAAATATATAGGCCATATGCTTCATTGAACATATACGTTTAGTTTCACGCGACTTGCTCCATCTCTCCACTAAGAAAACAAAAACAATTTAAAAACCAGATATTAAAAAAAAAGCAATACCAAGTTTATGTTTACTAAACATATGTTGTATGTTGTTACTTGTTATCAAACTTTTGTAACGGTTCTTACCAGTGCTTTTTTTTTGTAATAAAATTGGTGCCGGTACTCAGTGATGAATTGCCTAATTTTTAACTACTAATAAATTAATAATAAACGTTAAATTTTTGTTCCCACATCGCTTCGAAAAAGGTGCCGGTACGCCGTACCGAATAAAGCACTGGTATGATATATATATATATATATATATATATATATATATATATATATATATATATATATATATATATATATATATATATATATATACTAATATGATAAAATATCACAACACTTAATTGACAAAAGGGAACGATTATATCTAGGCCCTATATATAATTGAAAAGTAGCGAAAACATTCGTCCAGAGTGGGGATCAACGCACAACGCTTTAACGACGTAGCAAACCAACAATACATCAAACAGTCAAACATAAATAGATATAGATCTATAAATTAAATAACATCTACAATAATCTACATTAATCGAAAAAAAAAAAGATAGCTGCCAATTTTTACATCTTTCCTCATTGCGTAAAAAAATCAAATAATTGTAATTAGTTAAATAATTAATGAAGTGTTATATAAGAAATTTTTAATAAAATGTGATGTCACGCAGCGCGAGTTTATGAGCGATATTTTAGCTCTATAAGATAATGAAAAGATGTTAAAATAAATTATTCAAATTTCTGATTTTTAACGTGTGAGTTCTTTGCCAAAGCTGGGGATATATTTAAATTTAATTATTATGTGATAGATATCATTTAAGTTTGCTAATCTTTTTCTAGACCTATAGTAGCCTACATAGAAACCTAGAAATGTTTCAAAAGCTAAACATGCAATTATAACTTAGGACAAACAACCTCACCCCCAATGTAGTCCAAACAGAAATGAAATTAACAGTTCACAAGTATCGTCCTATAAAGTCCAGGAAGCCCATGCTTTGATATTTTTGATGCTATTTTACTTTTTGAACCAAGTATTTGACCTCATCCCTGTAAGATAGATAAGATTTTACAGTAATAGAAAGGACAAAAAAAAAAAAGTTCGTATTTTTGTTTCTGAAAAGGGATGGTGGGGAAGGTAAAAATTTTATTATTTGCATCGATTTTGTGTGTGACCCTATTCATAGTACATTATATGTAATAGGGCTGGAAAAACTACAATTAAACAATTGTATTATAAATAAAGAGGAAATAATTGCATTTAAAGAGCTACTATTATAGGCCCGTGTATATATGATAGTTGGCTAATGATTTTAACCTAAAGAGCAAACAATAAGAAAGATAAGAAAAGTTCAAGGTTTATTCAGGCCTAATTAATCTAGATTTTTTTTTTTAAAGTCTTTAAAATCTACATTTTGGCAAACTGACAATGAGTTCAGAAGAGAAAAAGAATGAGTGTGTTTGTCATTTTTAATTCTTTGATATTATGTGGGTGGCTCTCAGTTTAAGGTTATAGACCTAAAAAAAAAAAAACTAAATAAAAATAAATTCATAGGCGGCGCTGCAGTAGCTGGATGAAAGTTACACATATCTCTTTCGAAAATCCAGCTTTTTTAAAATCATTAATTAACATGCACTCTACTTTCAATTTTTAAACCAATAGACAATTTAATTTTAAAATGCCGCAGTGGTTAGCTTCTGCTCCTCGAGCCTAGTGTTTCCAGGCCCTAGAGTATAATCTGCCTCTGAAATAATCCAAATAGGCCTATACGCGCTATCAGAAGTTCACGTTAAGGGCGACAGAGCCCAAACTCATTGCCTACATTTTCACTTAATCTATAAAATGTCGAAGAGATAGGCCTACTGTACTGTAGTCTGTTTACACGTGGCATCTAGGAGAAGCAAACAAAAAGAAAAATGAGGAGAAACAATTTGTTGTATGTTATGGTGCTGTCAGACCCCTTCTTCCCCCCCCCCCCCAAAAAAAAAATGCTGTTCTCCAGAGTCAAAACAAGGCTGAAAAAAACAACAACAAAAAAACTTGAAAAATATACTTTTTAAAATACTTACAAAAAATAAGCGTAGTCTTATCAATTAGTTTGGATCAATCATGTAATTAAATTTGTAATAGATCTGGACTAACAATAATAAATCTGACTGAGTGAATGGTAAAAAGTTTGTGCACGTTATTTCTCCCACAACCAGTGTCCGATCAAGTTGAAATTTGCTAAATTATTATTTTTACCAGACAAAACAAGAGTAATTTTTTAACCAATTAAAATAATTTAGCAATTAAAGATATGAATGAACTCTCGGTAATTATAATTATTTTGTTTGGTATCCAAAACAAGGGAAATAAATAGTTCTTGAAAGATATGGTGATATAAGTTTAATTAGTCCCCTTGAGGAAACCTGAGCTTAAGTTCGAATTCAAGTGGTACAGCTTTTTTTTAAAAAAGGTATCGAGGTAACATTCAAAAGGACCCCTCCCCCGCTTTTCTCCCACCCCTTTTCTAACTGGTCCTGGCAATTTAAGTGATAGGATCATAGCGCATTGAGGAAACTAAATGCAAGAAATTACGCTAAACAAAAACAATCGGTAAATATATATTTTTTTATTGGCCTACATATTCTGACTATTTCTTGATGGAAAGACGTGTTCCAATTTAATTCCTATTTCTGTAATTCATCTATAGGTCCAATTGTCTTTGTAACTTTGTATAATTTTAGAATTTTCGTATTTTTTAAATATTATTCTATATATGAAGCAATCATAGTCTAAAAGTTTTATTCCTGTGTTTATCATTTTATGTAATCCTGTAGTGTAGATCAATTATGTAGAGTAGAAACAGTTGTGGGCCTAAAACTTGATTTAGATGAACTTGAATTTACTGTTATTGTATACAGTTTATTGCATCTCGTTCATTTTCCCCACTATATATTTTCAAATGATCTGCATTTAATGTACCAAAATTTTATCATCGTAGATTGGAATCGAAGACAAGCTTAAAATAACTAGACTAAATAGTATTACAATTATCCAATGTACAATTTTCGTGACAAGTTAATTATATATATTTTTTTTTCGAATAACTTTATTTGATTTATGAAATATTCAAGATAGACAACTCTAATATTTTTTTTAAAGTCTGGTAAATGGCGAGTGTTTTGAAAAGCAACACAATCAAATGGATGAATGAATCTATGTTAAATAATGTTATTAGCTAGCCTAGAGATTATTAGTTTTTTTTTTCTGTACGTAGATCTAGAACTACTAGATCTAGATATGTGCATTGAAATCTAGTCTAGACAAAATATTTGGTTGAAAAATTTTTTTTTTCTTTAGATTATATAAAATTCTAGAATCTCAATTGACTCAATCTGAATCAGCCTGAGACTGAGAGTAGAGTCACGTCAGAGTCAATCTGAATCTTATTATTCTTAGTATTCTTAGTTATTCTACGTAGATCCAGTACGTATTAATTTTTTTAAGGTATTATAATTTTTATCTTACTCTTGTAGTCTTAGTCTTAGAGTTTATTAATTAGACTTAGACGTCTTAGAATTTCTAGATAGACTCTAGAGACAAATCACAATCACTGGCTGAATCAGTGACAATCTATTCTAGATCTAGATGACTACTAAGACTAAGATTAAAGTATTTAAAGATAGTATCATAGTAGATTCGGTTCTTTAGATAATTTTAATGGATTAAAATCATAATTTGTCATAAATGGCCTATCGCAGTATCGCCATCACATCAGTAATAATAATAAAAAATATGTGATAAATAAGTAATACCCTGACCCTAATGGGTGAATACCCTATCATTATAATTAGATGGTAATATTAATTTTCATAATGCGAACAAGTTAAGCGCTGCGCTCCAAATTTTATGTTTGAATGTTTATAGTCTGGCTCCATAATGGTTATTCCTAGGAAAAAAAACTGGAAACATCTTTAAACTTGTAATCCATTTGTCAATAAAAATTATTAGATCTAGAATCTATATGTTGTTTTGTTACGTTACGCATAGCTACAATAAGTACAATAAAATATAGATGTTGAAGAGGGTCAGATCAATGAGGTCTAGCGCGAACACTTGCAGTACACTAACGAACACGCGTTATAGTATTTAAAAATTATTTTTTTAAAAAATATATATCAATTTCTTTTTACACCAATTCAGGACCGACAAATTAGTGTTACTTTTCCCACTCTTTATTGCTCCCTTCTCTGTTAAACCCTCAACTTGACAAAGGGCCATATACTGTGGCCTACCTAGATCTAGTTGACCCCAAAAAAAAAAGTTCTGTGACCCCAAATGTCTGGCCCACTCACTCCACTCAGTGATTGTGGCCTAAATCTGAATGATAAATAATTTTCCCTCCCGCTATGTTTTTTTTCCTGCACTGTGTTGATGATACCTAGGCTGATTGATCAATAATTAGGCCGCCAAGGAGAGACAGAATAAAAGAGAGAGAGCAGGATTGTGCCACTTATAAAAACATTTTTTTCATTCATATTATGTTCAACTCTGACCCTCATTAGCACTATGTTTAGCGATATTCCCTTTTTTTTTACCCATTCACTTCACGTTTGGTTTAATATCTAAGTATTCTAAGACAAAAACAAAAATTAAGTAAGAGAATGTTATACAAAATAAATCAAAGAAATGTTCATTTTCCGGCCTTGAGTTACATCCCTTTGATATACATTTTCAACATTAAAATAGTGCTTGTTAGTGTCATTGATAGTGATAAAGAGCGTTCGTTTATAAACGTCATTGATAGTGACAAACAGATATTATGGAACACCCCGTATTAACACAAAGGCTTTGACTTGTATGTTTTTAGGCCTATTTAGAAGCATTTTAGTTAGGTCATGTGTAGCTGATACTTAAATTAAAATAAAAACAACTCCTTAACCCGGACCTACCCTCCTTCTTTCAGAGAAGAAAAAAAAATGGCAATCATCATACCATTTCTCTTTGAACCTGTGTAAACCCTTGTTGTTCTGACTAAACGAAACCAAATATGTCGGAACTATAAAAAAATGGAGCATGATCAAAAACAACAGACTAGTTTCATCAAAGCTATCTAAATAAAGGTTCTTTTTAACAAATATTGTGAGGTGTTTACTAATATTAGAAAACAGGGGGTGTTCCAAAGACGAAAATTACTCTAGATCTAGATTCTTTAGACTACTCAACTGAGTAAATCATTTGACTCATTATCTCATGTCATCCACTCTACTTATATCTAGACTCTAGAAGTAGAAGAGTACCTACTAGCTAGAAACTCATCAAGTCATGTAGAGCATCTTTGGAGAGAGAGAGAGTAGATCCAACACTAGTAACAAGTTTGTGACACAAACTAACAAACGTGACAAAAGTCGAGATGGAATCTGATTTTTTGTTTAATGCAGTCAATCAGATAATTGATGCAAATATTGACACTGGTGCTCTATTTGAAGAGGTAATATAAATATATTTACTACTTTAAAAAGTCTAGATTCCAAAACTCAGTCCAAGCCATTATTATTTTGTAATCAATAACTAAAGCTAGTAACTAGAGCCAAAGACAGTAGAGTATATTTAAATAGATCTTCTATTGCCCCCCCCCCCCCCCTTTTGATTTTGATTGCTTTTTCATATTTGTAGTTATTTTTTTATTTTTATTTTTTTCTTTATATTTGTCCCTAATTAATTATTGATATTACCCTTTTGTCACATCTCTTAAAATGTTCTATTTTATATTTTCGTTGCCGGAATTGGTAAAGGATATATAGGCAATCCACTACCTATAAAATGACATGCATCTCTTATAACCTTCGACAACCAGTCCAATTTCTGGCCTTCACTTGTGATTCATCTATTGAGTCAGTTTGAACTGTTTCACTAACAGAAGAAGAGGCGAAGGTGAGAATTGGCGCCTAAACCAGTAAGCTTCTGGAAGGAGGGGTTCATTAGCCATTGCTGGCTATCCACCTAGGATGAAGAAAACTCTGAATTCAAACCTCTGCTGCCTTACGAAATACTATTTCTGATTATTTCTAAGAAGATGTCTGAAAAAAAATTGTATTGTAAAGTATATATATATATATATTTATATATTTCTTCATTTTTCTAATGCCTCTTGTACAGAGCAATGACCATTGTTTGCCTGACTGAATGAATATGATGTTCTAATTTTAAAAAAAAAATTTGTATCACATTTTTGTCATCGTAATTTGATTTTCCCCTTTTTTTTTTCTTTTAGCTTTGCACATTATCAAAATCTATGAAAGAGAAAAATTATGCAATGTATGTACCTTGCAACTATGGTGAGTATGATAAGATAACAAAATCTGGTGACTTAAAAAAATCAAATGCTTATCATATGACTTTAATTGGTTTAAACAAAATAATCTAAGTAAATAGCTAGCGTTTACTCAAATGCTCAATTTCTTTAAATTCAATCTTAATTATCTCTAAACATTTTGTAATGCCAAGACATCCAACTCTATTAAGATGAAAATCTGAGATATCTTTCTCTGTAGAAATCATAATTCCAAATTCGTGTCTGTATTTTGATTATTAGATTTGTGTCTTCACAAGAAGACTTGCTGAGCATCCTCTTGGTGTAGATTTTCCATGGTTAAGTAAGACAGTGTGATACAAGACCAAGTACCATTATGACTGTTGTAAATGTAGAGAAAAAAGGCATCAGTAGACAGCATGATTAGACTTGAGCTGTTACATATGCTGAGAAGACAGCATAGAAACCTTCTCCCAGGAATCCTCTCTCCCCTTATGTCCACACAAAAGATTGGACCTGAGCGCAGTTAGCATGCTGTAGGTGCCTGGAAGACACTATAGAGAAACAATTATATAGTGGATTAATGTACTAACTTGAAATTCATTATTTATTTTGATCTTTATTGTTGAGTTGGCAAATGTTTTAAGAAATTTAGCTAATATTTATATTATATTATTTTAATTATATAAATCTATATATCAGATATAATTATAATTATATAAATCTATATATCAGATATAATTTTGCATATATAAAAATTATGTATAGTGTTAACATTTTTTTTTAATTAAGAAAGTGCACACCAGAGTAGACAAAGGCTGATTCCAATACCAACACTAGCAACATGGGTCATAGACATCTCACAGAAATGTAAAGAAGAAGGTTTAATCTTGATGAACAAGACTTATATGGTAATAGTTAATAACATGTTCTCGGATAGTTTGCTAGCAATAATAATATAATAATAATAATAATCTTTATTGTCCATAAGGAAATTTGGGTTACAATTTGTGCATAACAGCAAACAAATATACTCATATTATTCTAATTTGTCATTATTATTTGCAAAAATCCTAAATTATGTGAGTAATTGTCTGAATAGCTTTTTTTATAACAATATTAATGCTGACATAATTAAAAGGCTTATTTATAAAGTACTTAATTTGAAATTAAATTTACATTTATTTTTTTTATTTGAGCATACATTTTAATGGTTTGAAAGGACTTTGTAACAAATATTTCTAAGTGTAATTTTTTTTATGATGTTTTCTTCATGGAATGTTTTGATGTAAATAAGTTACTTTTTACAACTATGTCTTGAATTGATGCTGCATAAAAGTAAGGTGTGTGACTGTGTGTCTTAAATTGCTTTTTACTCAGCTGATGTCCTCTAAATTTGAATCCCAATGTTTTATTAATTTGAGATTTTATTAGCGGCCCAAAAGGGAAAAGATGCTATTAGTTTTGTGTGGAATGTCTGTCTGTCCGTCCCGTTTAGATCTCATAAACTAGCAAAGATAGTGAAAATCCGACATCATAATATTTTAGACCATTCAAAGTTCTGATCCAACTGCTACTTTTTTCTTTTCTGAAAGTGAAAAAATATAATTTTTTAAATCACTTAAGCAAGCAGTTTTTCATAAATATACACCACTTTTACAACTATTCACTATTAATAGTTACAAACACTGAAGGCTCTTTAGTAGGGGAGATATCAATTTACCATATTTTTAACACATTTATGCAAATGGTTTTAAATTTTTTGTCAAAAAAAAATTCTTTCTACATTTGTATTGCTAAGTTATACATTTACACACACAAAAAAATGTTTACTTCTTTTAAAGAGAAAAGATCTATTTAGTATGCATATAAGTTGGACATAATTAAAACAACAATTAATAAGTAATTTTTCATATTATTGAGTGAACTGCGCTACGGGCCAGTAATATTTAAATGTAACTATAGAATACTTAACTATAGGATTTTTTTTTTCTTTTACGTAAATGTTTTTTTCTTGAGGATTTGAATAAGAGACTCTTTACAAAACAATTAGATCAATAAGATATTCATTATAAGACATCAGTTAGGCCAGGTTGACATCTAACTTCACATTTACTTTCTGCTATCCTTTGGTCTGCTGGACCGCTGGGGCACCACACAAGATCTGTCAATCTTCTTTCTCCATTCTTCTCTGTCATTTGTCTTTGATAGAATTTCATTCTGATGTTCTTTCTGAAAATATTGAAACCTGCCTTTTTACCTGCCTGGATGGGGCTGATTTTAAGTTTGTGTTTTCACACAAACTGTCTTTGTAACCTTGTTCAGCCTTAGTTTTGTATCCTGAGTACCTTAAAGCAGCATGGAAACCTTTTCCTAGATACCTCTTCCTCCCCAAAAAATAGATTTGATCTGAGTGCACTGAGCATGCTAAAGTTGTATGAAGATGCGTTGTACAAAAGTAATATTTATAACAATAATAAAAGTAAACAGAAAAAAAATGTAAATAATTTGTTTTCAGGAAAGATTTCATTGCTGCCTTCAACACTTGAAGCATTCTAAAAATAATAACATTGACCCTTCATTGTTTTCATCCATGCTATTGAAGGTAATAAAATATAAAACTATTTAGTTTAATAAACTTATCTGCATAATCACATCATTCTAATTATTAAGAAAAAAAAAAGAAGTATTGTTTATATCTTTGCATTAAAGGTTTGTACTGGTTATCAAAATAGCCTACACAGTTGGAAGAATATAAATTATCCTTCTTTTATTTGTTGTTACTATGATGCCTTTTTATGTAGAAATGTCGATAGTAATATTGTCATTGTTCTGGCTATGTGGATAGGGGTAATCATTTGCGTGTAATCAGCTGACTCAGGGTAACACTGGCCAGTGCTAGGTGAGTGATCAATTGTGAGGAATAATGATTGGCGATGTAGGGATGCTTTAGGGAAGATCTGCATTGTGAACTCTACTCAGGCCTTTTATGTTAGATATGGTCATGTGATCATACATGATTCAGACTCAGTCCAGTACAGTGAGTCCTGTGTGAAGTCGTTTTGGTGCAGTTGACACCAGTACGAGTCCAGATGAGATGGAGAGGCTAGTGGAGTTTGGTACCACAGTACAGATTGTATACAGCATTACAGTTATCTACAGTGAAGCATTAGCACAGTCAGTGTTACATGTTACCCATTCTCTAGTAGTGTGATTTATTAGAAATTTAAAAGTTACTTTATTTGGAGCCCTGAGTTGTCAAGTTATTTAAGTTAGTTGTGTCATGTGGTTCAGTGTAGAGCTGATAGTCTGAATTAAGAGATTCGTTTCAATATGATAATCATAAGTTGTGTTTTTTTTGCTCTCAGCTCATATATTTTTCCTTGTTTTTTCTTGTTAATCTGTCCATCGCATTGCGAATGGTAGCTTACAGGCTGAGAGGCATTTTACCATGGGATTATCCCAATTTACTTTATGTTGGGCCATGTTTCTGTTGGTATTGGAAAAGAGCGTATTTCTGAGATTTTATCTGAAATTTCCTTGTCTTTTTAATGTTTGCTGTTTGCCTTATCATTCATCTTTATGTCTATTAAACAGATTAACAAACTAGCCATTTTGTTTTTACAGTATCAAGTGCATGTGGAAATTCTGTGGCATCTTCACAAAACAGAAATTTTACCTTTTGAGACTTACTTGGAAAGGTAAGAGCCTGTTTTTTTTTAAAATCTATTTCAATAACTGAAAATCATTTTTGAAAGAACTTTTGTAAATTAAATATATTAGCATAGAGCTCTAAATAAGAGAAAACTTGATAAATTTTCTGATATAATGATTGATTAAACTGAATTTATCCTAATTTAAATAAAGCCAATCAAGAACATTTCTTGATAAAGTGAAATTTAGAAGTATATTTATACTTTTACTTAAATGGGCATCTTTTTGACATCATTCTGGTACATCTTTTGGCATGTGAATTCTTGCTTTCAAAACAGATAGTTCCACTCTTCTTCAGTTTTTAGTTCTACCCTTTCTACAGTACTCTGCAATACTCAGTGATCTTCTGGTCAGTTTTTAGTTCTACTCTTTCTACAGTACTCTGCAATACTCAGTGATCTTCTGGTCAGTTTTTAGTTCTACCCTTTCTACAGTACTCTACAATACTCAGTGATCTTCTGGTCAGTTTTTAGTTCTACCCTTTCTACAGTACTCTACAATACTCAGTGATCTTCTGGTCAGTTTTTAGTTCTACCCTTTCTACAGTACTCTACAATACTCAGTGATCTTCTGGTCAGTTTTTAGTTCTACCCTTTCTACAGTACTCTGCAAACTCAGTGATCTTCTGGTCAGTTTTTAGTTCTACCCTTTCTACAGTACTCTGCAATACTCAGTGATCTTCTGGTCAGTTTTCCCAAATGCTGATTTTGATATGTTCAGTCTTTAAATCTATTTGGCAAATTACAATAAATCTGAAGTAGTTTTATGGGCTTGGAGTTTTTAATTGTCAATATTATGCATAGTAAGAACTTTAGTTTAAAAAACAATTCTATTTTACTTTCATTGCAAAAACAAATGTTTAAGCTGTGATTATTTTTATCCTTTTTTGTAGTAAACTTTCTGAAGATGTTTTTAAAGAATCTCTGTCCAAAGATTTAATTTTTCTGTGTACTGGCAGTGAAGAGACTCAACATCGTCGCCAGACCATTTTATCAGGTGTGTTAAATAAAGTATTCATATTACTTTTCATAACTGCATCAAAGGTGTTAATATTAATAAGATGATAAGATAAGATGATAATAAGATGATGATAATTTGTGATTACCTAAATCAGGGGTGTTTCATATTGTTAGTTGTGCTCTTCTGTTTGGGAGCATGCTTCTTGCAGGCAGTTTCACAAAATTGTAATGAAAAGCATTTTGTAGTTTAGGGGCCAGGTGGCTTAGTGGTAAAACGCTTGGCTTCCGAATCCATGAGTCCCAGATCTGAATCTCAGTGAAGAAAAGGATTTTGAACTTACAATTTTTAGGAAGCCCCTGAGTCCACCCAACTCTAGTGGGTACCTGACATTAGTTGGGAAAAGTAAAGGCAGTTGGTCATTGTGCTGGCTTCGTGACACCCTTATTAACTGTCAGCCATAGGAACAGATGACCTTTACATCATCTGCCTTTTAGATCACAAGATCTGAAAGGGGTACTTCCCTTTTTTTTCTTTAGTCTATTGGTCGTATAGACCTGTTTGGGACTGTTATTGTTTGTTACCTTTCTGTCATGTTTTGTTGGAATAAAGCCTTGTTTATAAGGTAATTAGTTGACTTAGTATATTTCATACTGCTAACATAATTTATGTTTACTTTTCAACAGGATTCATTATTTATTTTGTCAAAAAGTCTTTTAGAGCACCGGCGTCCAATAATAGGGTAACTTGTTTTTTTTTGTTGTTTTTTTTAATTTGAAATTATTGAAATAATTTTAAATACTGTATAGTTAATAAGGTTCTACTTGTTTACATACAAATCAATATTAATGTGTATATTGTATACCTATGTGTATTTCAGATATTTACCCAAATATTTGATAGTATTTTAAGAGGTTTGTAAATATTCTTTTTTTTAGTATTATCATAAAAATAAATACAAACCAGCAAAGAAGGCTACATCCATTTTTTTTTACTTTACATTGTATAGATTTTTTAAGAAACACAAATGATCAGTTGTATATCTCAATATTTCAACCACTGCAGGTTTTCTAGAGTCAACTCAACATGCCAAAGAATTCATTGCCTTACCATTTGTATCACAGCTGGACGTAAAGACAATTTCTGATGACAGGCTGAAAAAGTTCTGCCGCCATGCCATTTCCCTAATTTTGAACTTTAATGACAGGCTGACTGGTCAGTTTCACATTTAATACATTCTAACTTAAGATAATAATCTAGAGATGTGCTGGCTCTTATGTGGAGCTAGTTGTTGTCAAATAAATGTTTCTGGCTCAAATCTTGGGGAAGATCAGAATTTTTAATCCTAGTTTGAAGTTCCAGAGAAAAGCCATATCTATCCTGGGATCATCTTTGACATTGACCAAACAATGTGCAAGTGAACACAGAATCTAATAGTGTTTTATACAAGGTCACCCAGTTTAAAGGAAATATTTTCTATACTTTTTCGGAATATAAAACAAAAGCATAGGATTGATGCACACACTTATTTGTTTTCTTTATGGGCTTTTTCTATGTCATACCTCAACATGTTTAATGTATTTAATTTGATTTTTTGTGTGTGTTGTAGCTGTCTATCATAATGACAGTAGATCAAATGATTATTATGCTATTTATATGTATAATTGTTTTGTATTAATATTTATAATAAAAAATTCTGTTGAAAAGACTATTGAATTTATATGTTAATTTTAATGATGGATTTGTTTTCAGTGGAGAAAGCCTTAATATCACAGAGTGAATGGAAATCCTTGGATTTGTTTGGAGCCAAAAGAATGCTGATGTCACAGGTAAGTAAAAGAATATGCTTTAGCTTCTAAGTATGAATTTTTGGATTCAGAGATCTTCATCTAATTTGTTCCTATCTATCAGCTGGTTCTGCCATTAGAAAGTCAAGAAATGTTGGAGCTGCTAAAATCAAGTATGAACAATTCTCAGATCAACCCATTGTCAACACTTGTCTATCTCTCTGTCATGTACATATTGTTTCCAATGTCATCTGCAGAGGTAAAAGGTTAGTGCTATATATTCCTTTTTTTAAAATAAATTTTCTTAGAGTCTAATTTACAGTAAAGCTATGTACACATGTAGCAGCAATTCACAATACATGATGAGAATTTCAGAGTGATTTTGAAATGAATTCTGGACATCATAGACAAGAATTACCTGATTTGACATTTAACCATAATGAATTGAATAAATATCTGGCTAATGGCTAGAACTCTATAATGCAAGCCTATTTATGACTTTCAGTGCTGCTGCATGTATTCAGTATAAAGAGTGGTGCCCAGCTTTAATTAACTAAGTGCCCTACTTGCTAGAAAAGTAATTTCTCCAGTTCTTATCCCCATCAGAAGTTATTTAAGGAGCTGTTAATTAAATAGAAAAGTACCATTTATTAAACAATTTTAAAAATTATTTTGCCTTGTAATATACAGATTTATCTAACAGGGTTACTTTCTGTTTCAAGATTACATTAAAGTGGAGCTAACTACCGGCCTAGAGAACTCTGACATGAAAAAACTGTCTCTTGCATTTCTTATTGCTCGACAAAGTTCCATTGTGGGTCAAGAAAGTTTTGGTAGCTACAGTTCTTGGTTTGAGGTATTTGTTAATAACCTTACACATTTTTATAGTTTAGTAAATTTATTTCTAAATTAAATTATTAGTAAGAATAAAATGAAGTCTACTTAAAAATGTAAATGTTCATGAGCCATGGGAAACTGTGTTGCAGTTTGTTTATGTGAATATTTCTTATTCCAAACAACTGACCATCAGAGTTATTGCAACTCAATCACTGCCATAAAATACCCAGTTTCATTTAGTAAAGCTAAAAAAATGTGAAGGATAAGGAAAATTAGTATTTCTATGGGGCCTAATGTTGGAGAGGCATCACATCACATTTTAAATTAGCAATTAACTGGATACTTGAAGAGCCAGTGTCTTTCCATTTGTTTCATTTTTCTTTGTCAGATGAGATCATTTTTACATTGCTGTTCATCCTATAGCGTGTCTTTCTACCTGTCTTTCCGCATAGTGCAGTAAATATATATATATATATATATATATATAAAGTTAGATATCTTCAAAGCATTTCATCTTAGTACAGATAAGCAAAAGATATTTTTAAATGATATTTGTTCTTTTTTTTTTTAAATCATAAAAAAATTTTCAGCAAAAGTATTAAATTGGTACATTTCTGAATACGTTTATATCCTTTACTTAATTTCTATGTGTTGTATTTCATAGTTCTGATAGTTTTATATTTGGAGTGTAGTTCTGATAGTTCTATGTGTTGTTGGTAGTTTTGATAGTTCTTGATTCCATTGTAGTTCTGATTGTTCAATATTTGTAGTTCTGATAGTTCTATATTTGGAGTGTAGTTCTGATAGCTCTGATATTCCTCTATGTGTTATTTAGTTCAAATTTTCTCATTATCCAGTTGACATTTAACAGTAGCTGCTCTCCCCTGAATGCTACCAAGCAAAAGTTTTCTACTTTAATGAGGTTCTTGTCCAACCTTGTGCCCACAGATGATGCAGAGTACCTGAAGGTAGACTAACCATTAGTTGTGTACTAAACTAATCATTAGTTGTGTACTAAACTAACAATTAGTTGTGTACCAAACTATCCATTAGTTGTGTACTAAACTAACAATTAGTTGTGTACCAAACTATCCATTAGTTGTGTACTAAACTAACAATTAGTTGTGTACCAAACTATCCATTAGTTGTGTTCCAAACTATCCATTAGTTGTGTTCCAAACTATCCATTAGTTGTGTTCCAAACTATCCATTAGTTGTGTACCAAACTATCCATTAGTTGTGTTCCAAACTATCCATTAGTTGTGTACCAAACTATCCATTAGTTGTGTTCCAAACTATCCATTAGTTGTGTACCAAACTATCCATTAGTAGTGTTCCAAACTATCCATTAGTTGTGTTCCAAACTATCCATTAGTTGTGTTCCAAACTATCCATTAGTTGTGTACCAAACTATCCATTAGTTGTGTTCCAAACTATCCATTAGTAGTGTTCCAAACTATCCATTAGTTGTGTACCAAACTATCCATTAGTTGTGTTCCAAACTATCCATTAGTTGTGTTCCAAACTATCCATTAGTTGTGTACCAAACTATCCATTAGTTGTGTACCAAACTATCCATTAGTTGTGTTCCAAACTATCCATTAGTTGTGTTCCAAACTATCCATTAGTTGTGTTCCAAACTATCCATTAGTTGTGTACCAAACTATCCATTAGTTGTGTTCCAAACTATCCATTAGTTGTGTTCCAAACTATCCATTAGTTGTGTTCCAAACTATCCATTAGTTGTGTTCCAAACTATCCATTAGTTGTGTTCCAAACTATCCATTAGTTGTGTACCAAACTATCCATTAGTTGGGAACTATTTGGGTACTAAACATTAGTAGTCATGAGATGTATATTGTTAGTTAGTGAAAACAAATGTAATCTATACTATAAAGTAGAATGTGAGGTGTATGTATGTGACTTATAGACATCGAAACCGCTTGACCAATCTTGATAAAACTTGGCAGGAATGTTTCTTGGGTACCAACTTAGACCGTAGTTTATGTATTGTAGCCCTAAAACAAACTTAAGACACTAAAAAAAAAAATAAAGTTGTCAGACTCTTTTAAAACTATAGTATTTATGGATCTAGGCCATGTTTACAATGTTGACATGAGAAAAGATTGAAAGGATTTAGATCTTGATCTAATTTTAAGAAATACACTTTGCGCAGATAGTTTTTTACTTTGACACATGAAAATACAAAAGAAGGTCCATTGATTTCATTATATAATAAAATTAACCTTCAAATTTGTGTTTCAAAACCATTTTTTACATAAATTAGTTCCTTATATCTGTGACTACAGATTTCCTGACGAACATTCTTTCATTAAACAATACCGTAATGTTTCTTTCCATCCCTAGATCTAAAACTCTAATTCATCTCTAGGATGATAAAACTTCTCTTTGCACAGATAGTTTTATACTTTAACACATGAACATACTAAATATAGTCCATTAATTTCATATTTTGATCAAATTAACATTTCAAATTTGGTTTTCTAACGCATTTTTAATAGACTACATTCGTTTACGAAATCTGCGAAGCCGAGTTGAGATAGGCCTAGATTCTTTTATGAATCGCGTACTAAAAATTATTTCATTTAATTCCTTACTTTATAATCCCATTCATTTAACAAAGCTATCGCTCTTTTCGTTTTTAATAGATATGAATGTATCGGCTTCGGGTAAACCCATTTTCGTGGCGAAAGAGAAAAAAATTGAAAGGATCATTAGCTAAGTTTAACATACATCTAAATCCAATCCACTACATTAGTAAACATAAACCTAGACCCGCAGGCCACGGGTAATGCCAGGCTAGTTATTTATAATTCACTGGAGAAGCTTTTGGTTGTAAAGCACTTGCATAATTTATAAATCAAGTAAGTAATATACATTTTGGATTTCTTAACAACTTTTATATCATTCCTTAAAAAGGTGTTTCTAAAATTTTGATATTATAAAGTTCTGAATTTTTATAGACAGCTTTCATCAATGAAATTCAATTGAGCATCATGGCTAAAAGAGTTATATCCTAATCACATATTATTATAATAAGGAAAATGGAGACCATTTAAAAGCTTAACCCATTCTTTTACAATTTGCTGCAAGAAGATAACATTTGTTTGTTTTTATCACAAAATTGTTAGAAACTAGGACTTATTGAAATGAAATTCAATAATTTCTATTTTGGTTCAAAGCCTGACAATGTTATTCTGTGCTGCTTCTTAGGAATTATGGGCAGATGTGCTCTGCACTCTTTATAATATCTATGATATGAAAAGGTGTTATCCTAACATTCTCCTGCTTTATAATAAGAATTTAAATGTTCAAATATATCAGCTTTATGAAGCTAATGTGTCCCAAAATTTCGATTTCCTGATATGAATATATATAGAGAAACTGAAATCACCATTAAATCTGTCTTTTATATACTACAAATCTCCAAATTTTGCTTGCACTAATGGAATAGCAAGTTTTAATTGTGATTTTGGTTTTACATTTCTACATGATTCATTAATGCTGGTCCATATATTTTTAAGAACTAATTTTAATTCTTTTAGAAAGAATTTTAATAATAAGAAAAGGCTTCAAGATTTAAATTTTTACATGTTTTGGTGAAGTTTATAATTTTTAACTAATTATTGTTATTTAGAATATGACCTTTAATAATGTTTCTAATACCAAGTTAAAAAATAATAGATTTACTATATTTGATCTCAACTGTAAATGTAAATATTATGTAGTAATGTAAAATGTAATGTAATATTGTATTTATTTATTTACTTATTTTAATGTGTACTAAAATTCAGGCTCATATTTTGAAAAAACCCTTCATACCCCCCAAGTGTGCAGATATAATGGAGGACTATGTTCTTCTAGCAAAAACAAGATTAAAAGATCTAAAGGTATGTCAGGCAAAACAAGACAATATTTTTTAACATTTTCATTACTCAATATTTATAATCAATATTTTGGTCATAAACATTCTCTGGAATAATGAAGCTAAGTTACATGAAAGTTATGAAGGCTACAGTGTCAGCTTGAAATGTAAGACTGTTTTTGTGAACATTCTATGAAGGTTTAATTTTAATTGACTTTATGAATTTACTACTTTAAATTAGTGTCAGAGCTCTTTTTAAGGAAACTAAATTTGGTAAGTTGTATTGACCAATTAAATCATAAATTGTTAGCTACAGAAATCAATTAATTTTACTGTTGTATGGACCTCTGGGACTTGAATTGACTACTGAATTAAACATTTTAGTTTTTTAAATGTAATAAATCTTCACTCTTTGTCTCTATATTCTCATATTGACATGACAAGTTTGACACAGTTTTGCTCTGTTGCTTCCTATGTATAAATATTTATCATTTCTTTATTCATTGAAAGTAGGTAGCCGAGTAGTTAATATGAAAGCTTTTTATCTGATAGTAGTTGATTCTTTTTCTGATCTTAAGTATTCACATTTCTTGTTCTTTATATTTATTCTGGAAATATCATTTGTAGATTTGATCATTTCACAAACAAAATGATATTAATGTTGTGATTATTTCATCATTTATCTTTGCAGGTGTCTTTAGCTGATGATAGAAAAGTAAACAATACAGTAAGTTAAAAAACACTTTCAATTCCTTTAAATAGGAATAAAATAGACCTCTTAAAATGTAGATGTTTAAATCAGGATCTTGCAACCCTAAGGTAGCTTGCAGCTTACAGTGTTACAACCTGGCAGAACCTGCGACGCCACTGATCCCAAACTTTATTGGATATTTGCCATTTCTTTGGACAGATCATTTGCATGGAGAAGGGAAACTGGGCGACATCATTCTGACCATAAATAATGGCCAGACTTTATCTTATTCATCTCATCTCAATAGTAAATTACAATGCTTTGGTTTTTATTTAGATCATATTTTGAAGCTCTCTTAATGTCTGATGACAAAAATGGCTTAGTAAAAAGGTTTTTAAAAATTTCAGGGCATAATAAATAATAAATTTTTTAGTTTATTTTATGACTGTTGAAATTTAGTCTTATAGTTTTAATATTTAATTTTGTAACGTATATGTTTCCCCCATCACCAGAGTACGTTGGATCCAGTAGAGGAAGAAATTCAGGCTATGTTAGAAGCCTATGAAGGAACAGGGAAAATACCTTCAACATTTTTCAGAATGTGGTAATCTATTTAATTTATCTTTCTTAAAATGTGAATATTTCTAAATACTCACTGTCCTCAGACAAATGATCTCTATGTCATTATGTCCTCTCTTGGTCAGGCAATCCTATTTTAGATAGACATTAGATATTTATTGGTCCAAATAAATAGAAATGTCAGTTTGACTACAGTTGTCCACTTCAGCATTACTACTATTACAGTAACAATATAGATGTAAACACAAAAACATTCACACACTCACACACAACCAGCGATTATGAATTAGGCTTCTATGTACTTCTCAGTGGCGATAGATGACTTTAGCTGAAATAAAGGATGTTTTTTTTGTGCCCATAATGAGGCTTATTAGGGTTCATCTTCACACATGGAGAGGTTAGATTTTATAAATTGATAAGAGCACAAGCCTCTTTTTCTTTCCCAAATCTTTTATTCTGCTTTTAGTACATCTGCTTTCACTGAATCCTGTATTAGTATACAGTCCAAGGCACCAGGAATCTATGTTGTTAGCTGCAGTCTACCTAGTGGCATCATTAGTTTGAAATGATTTCAGATTGTTCTTGAAATATTTTCACTTCCCTTAGCAGACCAAACAAAATGTTTGTATACTTACATGAGTCATCCATCTTAGAAGCATGACCTGCCTATCACTGTGCTTTGGGATGGTATAAAAGCTTAGCAGATCACTCAAAACACTTCTTCAATGCCTCTATCTTTTTTCCCCCCCTTTATTCTTGTTGAAACATTTACAAGACTTCTTAGGCAGAAGTGGCATCTTTGATTTGTTCTTGCCTTAGAGGCATTTCAAAGTTTTGAGAAACATAAGCCTTGCTAGGCTTTATTACACTTTTTATGCAGTGATGCTGCAGCTATTCTACACCTTTAAGGAATATCTTTAAAGATCACTTTGGCAATACAAATCAATTTGTACATTTATTCTCATATGAGATACTGTTCTGCTAGATATGTATAATAACCAGGTATCTTTTTTATAGCTTATAAAGAGTAATTGATATTTTAAAATTATTTTGATTTTAGTATTGATGTTTTTGAATCAAAATTGTAGTAACATAAGATTAACTTAAAAAAGAATATTTCTGTATTCCAATAGGATGTTCCGTAAGCCGTATCTATTACAGACATTGTTGCCTGCACTTCTAAAGCCAAGATGTGTAAGCTTGTTATAATTATATATAATTTTTTTTTTTTATTTGAAAAAAAAAAAAAAAACTTTTTATGTCCTTGGTTTTTGCTTAAAATATACAAAATGTTCTGAATAGTTAGCACACTATCTTTTCTATTTTATGGTATAACAAAGCAATGAGCAGCCAACTTGTGAAAAGTTTAATAAATAGAAAAAAGTGAAGAATAAACATGACATGTAACAAATAATAGCAGTACAGTGGTACTATAGTTATTGAGTGAAGAAGGTACAGAAAATATGGTGAAACCTAGACTCCAACAGGTACTTGAGTTATGACTTGTATTATATTTAAACTAGTGATTATTCATCATTTTGTTTCACTACCAAATCTTCTAACGTCATTTATGTAAAAGAAAAGGATAACATGGATTCTTTTTTTATTGAAAGAAAATGTTTGAGAGATTCACTACCTGAAAAAACAGTAATGAAGTTTGAAATTTTTAAGACAAATTTCTAACAGCTGTTGATGAAGACTCAAGAATGTTTGTTAAAGTGTAGATTGTTGGATAAGACTGAGGAGTTGGAAATATCTTGTTCAGAAATGTGAAGAGTTTTGACAGAGACCTATCATTGAACTTGGTAGCAACAAAAAACAAGGTTACAAAGACAGTTTGTGTGTAAACAATCTCAAAATTAGCCCCCGAAGTGGTCCAGCCAGGCAGGTAAAAAGGCAGGTATCAATATTTTTAGAACACATGTACCGCAAGCTCAAAATTGGAACCAGTGAAATCTGCCCATGTGGAGTATCACCAGAGAATGCAGACCCCGTCCTCCAAAACTGCTCTCTTTACCAAGAGGCCCGTATAATACATTGGCCCCAAAACACCCCAATAGAAGGAAACTATATTTAGAGCTCCCTGATTTGGAAACCACTGCGCAGTTCATCTCATGTATTGGTCTACTCATCTGAACACTCCGACATAACAATGAGAACGAAGAAGAAGAAGAAGAATATTTTTAGAAAGAAAATCAGAATTGAATTCTATTAAAGACAAATGACAGAAGAATTGAGAAAGAAGTCCAAATGATAGGTGAAAGTGAATGTTAAGTTAAATGCGAACCTGGCCTAACTGATGTCTTATAATGAATATCTAATTGATCTAATTGTTTTGTAAAGGGTCAATCTCTTATTCAAATCCTCAAAAAAAGAAAATAAACATTCCGTAAAAAAAAATAATTCCTTTAGTTATGTATTCAATGACCACAATGGGACATTGCAGTTCATGTGATAATATGAAAACCTACTTATTAATTGTTGTTTTAAATTATGTCCAACTTATATGCATACTAATTAGATTTTTTTCTTTTAAAAAAGTATAAACATTATTTTTGGGTAAATGTAGTAGTTAGTAGGACAGAACTTAAATAACGTAACAATACAAATGTAAAAAACAATTTTAAGGTTTCTGTATGCTACTAAATATCTAAAATACTCTTTGCTTTACTTCTATTACTTTTAGACTTGTCCAATAGGCTCTTGCGGTATAGCCCTTGTTAGCTTAAGGGTTCCTTTTTTTTTTTTGTTTACATTTCAATTGACTCTTACCAGTTTCACTCTAAAGTTTGTGCTGTAGTTTTTCTAGTCTTTTAATGACTGAACGTTTTGTTTGTTTGATGTTTGAGCTTATACTCTCAAGCCTGCACAAATATTCATGTCATATGTATATGAGCTCTTCTTCTATTTCTGTTTTAGTTACCAGAAATTCCAGATGTTAGAATGAAATTTGTTGATGAGCTTTTCAAAACTGTTGATCTTGATCCCAACCTCTATAAGCGCTACAAGCAGGCATGTGAACAAGAGAAACAGGCTTGGATGGAAGGTAGAAATACATTTGAACTAACAAGAAGCTATCAAATAGTTTTAGCATTTTATAAATGGAATCTGCAATTTGTTTGTCAGTTATATTTTATTTCTTTATTTAGGGTTTCATAAGTAACCTCAAAATGAGAGACATTTTTACAATAAGTTTCAAGCTCTAGTTTTAGGTGTAAGATTGGAAGTTTTTTATAATGTCCTGGTCTAGTTCTACAACAAAATTCTGATTTGTATCTCTCACATTTGACACAGGTGTTTTTGATAGTGAGGATGATGATGATTTGCAACTTGAGATTCTACCACCAAAAGAAAGGCTCCGTTACCAGTTGACCAAATATTGTGAGCTTCTGGAGAATGGTTCAGATAGTAAAGGTTAGTCTCTGTTATGTTAGCTAGCAAAGATCCAAGTAATAGAACTGACCATTTCATCTTTAGCGCTTGGTACACAATCTCCCTTTCCATTTGACTGAAACACAAACACAAAGCTAAAGATAATTTTACATCTTTTAGTTATTGTTTGCCTCAAAGAAATCTCCTTTTAGTGCTGCCTATATTTTTTTACTTAGAATCTGTAAATTGGTTCACGTAGTATGCTTGTATTGGTCCACTGAGAACCTGCAAATCTGTTTGCCTAAAACACTTTTCCCTATGTACCACAGGTTAAAAAACATTGCTCTGGAGTATCAGTATAACTCTAATTCTATTCCACAATTTTGATAACCAAAACAAATGATGTAATTGTATTTTGTATCTGTTCATATCACTAAAGTCCCAGTGTTCACCTAAGAATCTTTGTTTTATTATCCATTTTAAGTGAAATAAAAACCTGATGATCTTCTAGTGTGGTCCAGACTATTTTCATTTAATGTTTTTAATTCCGTTTCTTCAAAGTTTCAGAGACACTAAATTCTGTCATTGAAGCTTTAAGTGGACTATTAGTTGGACAAAGGTCATTGATAAGTGCAGCTACTTCTTCTATACAAGTGGACCTGAGCAAACCTTTGTCCAGTGCAGAAAGAGAAGTAAGAAACTCTTACAATGAATATCTGCTCATGCTGAAACATTTTGGTTCTGTAATGCTCCTTTCAGTCCATTAGATAATAACATTTTATATGGCTATAGAACTTAAGTATTAATATTTTAATATTGTAGTCTGTTGGTAGTGACCTATCTGGGACTGTGCTATTGCCTATCTGCAACTGACCAAATCTACCCATGCCATGTATGGGGCTGGCTTTTTTAAACAAGGATTGGACTTTACAGTCATCTTCGAGTCCATAGGATATGAGAAATGTGCTCATCTTTGATCACGAAGGAGGAGCTATATATATATATATATCTATATTGTGTGTAATGACTTTGTCATGTTTTATTGGTATAAAGCCTAAGAATATGAGTTGATTTTGTGTATCTGAGTAGTCAGTCTGTGATTTTTGTTTTTTTAATTTTCATTTTCAGTTTGTTCTAGAACTTACTGGCTGTCTTCAAGTTGAGCAAAATTTGAGTTTCAAGCAGTTTGAAGGTGTCAACAAATTAGTTTCAGTTCTAGCTGATCACTTCCATCAGTTTCATTCAGTGTTGTTAAGACATATCATAATGACTTTGTCTTCAAAGGTAATATTTCATCTTGTTTTTTATTTTTAAATGAATTTCTCGAGTACTATTAAAATATACTTCTTTTATAAATTAAGAAAATATTTTTTATCACTACTTTCTAGTATTCTAAATTAGGTAGATACATAAAATATTCTGAATTAGGTAGATACATAGAATATTCTGAATTAGGTATGTACATAAAATTAAACATTACTCATTAAATCATCTATGTTATTAATTATGACTAATTCTTATCTGTCTGGTTTAGACCAATAAGGAGCAGTTGTTGATACAATCATTGGCCTGGCAAATGATGACTATGGCACTGACTTCCCACAACAGAATAACTGAAGTTGTTATTACTACTTGTGATGGGGGTCAGATTAAGACTCTTGTGTATGCAACTCCCCAGGAAGCCATGTTTAGTTGCCTTGAGTCTGGTCCTAAAATCCAGCAGTTAGACATTTGGAGGTAGGTAAATCTGTGAGTCGATTCACAAATATTGAAATGAAACAAAAAGTTGATTTGTGAAACTAATTTAAAGATCTACCTAAAAGCTACTTGAAGTATATATGTAGGTATATTTTCAAAGCATAAAGCTTGGGTATAAAAAGCTAAGTGAACATTACTGAAGATTGATAAGAACAATTTAAATTGTGCAGAGAGTTAAACATTAAGCTGCTAATGAAAAGACTTCAAAAACAACATTGCTTGCTTAAAGATGTTATTTTGCAGTAGTCTTACACAAATGCACTGTGTGCAAAAAAAAGTGATTTGGAAGATCTATTCAGAGTTCAGGTCTAATTTGGCCTCCCCCATACCCACTATTGTAACTATGTTTAAGTCACACATGACCAACTAGGAGTGTGACAACAAAGTTTCCTCTTCTGTAACGTAGTGATCACATGATAGAAAGCTGTTTCTATTCTTTCTAGCATTTTCTATTTTGGGACAGAAACAATGGTCTCGCTGTATCAGACTAAAATTTAAACTGAAAATATAATAGCCACACATTAGATCTTAGCAACCATGTTACATAGATTTGAAAGTCTTCTGAAAATAATATTCTTTACTTTCTACTCATTTCTACAATGTCACTTGTTCTTTTATATCAAATTTTTTATTATTTTTTTTTACACTTATCTTCTAGTGTCTGTTCAAATAATTTCATCTTCTGAATCATAAGTAATGATATTTGTAGGTTTAGAAGTAAAAAAACTGAATTAAGACTATTTATGATAATGTATTCATATATTTAGTTAAACATTGTATTTGTTTTGTACCTGCTAAGGTTTTGGATTCATTACACATTGTGGGCCGTACAATATTTTGATACAAGTGACGTAGAAAAAGAAAAGATGGAAGTGGCAATTGTTGATCCTTTGAATTGTTCCTTACAAGATATTGTTCCAGAGGTTATCATAAAGCAAGTGAGAAATTTATTTTTTTATTTTGTTAATTGAGATAGTGATTCCTGGAAATATAAGGTCTACATGTCTCTGTGCAAAGACTAGACCCCCATGTTGATGATTGGTCGTTGACTCATAGCACTGTATTGCTAGTAGACAACTAAACCAAAGTAGGCCTATAATATTTTAATTTATAGAACTTAAAATAACTTGAATAAACTTCTTTTATAACTTTTATTAACAGTGTAGACAAATTCAATTTGTGATGAGATATAGGTCTAATAGAAATAAAATAAGCAGATATTTAAACAAATTCTAAGTCACTACAAAAAGACACGTCTTTACTGTTTAAAATCTCTGGATTGTTTTTCTTTCATAACATCTGCATTAGGTTTAATCATTTCCTATTTCGTCATTCTGAGCCGCACTGCCAGCAAGCAATCACCTAGCCTCTCATCATCCTCACCTAGGACACGCTCACACTCCAAAACTGCACCCTCCAGCACCTATTTGTTATTTGATCTAAAATGACACTTGTGTTCAATGTCTAATAAATTTCTGGCTGGTTGTGTCAAACCTGTTTTGCCTAAAAACAACCTTTCTTTGTATCAAGTTAAATACTATGGATGCATTTTTTAAAATTCTTTATTGAGAATGTCTATCATTTCGAATTAGTCACTTTTGTTTATTTGGTTTTAATTGTTTATTGAGATTGAATATCTTGTAATGTTGCTGTTTGCCTGTTCAACAGCTCCTGCTGGTGGGGGAGCGATGTGGTGTCTGCGAGGGTTTCAGATTTAGCACTGGCTTTGAAAGCAGCTCGAGTGAAGCTTCAAAGTTGGACCTGTCATTATATTCATTAGTCAGATGGCAGAAACTTTCACGAAACATTAAAGTAAACTTTGCGTTTTTATTTGTACAATACTTTGTTTCTTTGTCCTTTTTAGTAATGCTTTTTTTTTCTGTTAAAAATAAGTATATACTTCTTTAACAGCTATAAGTAATTATACAGATCTATCATTGTATTTAATATTATGCACCAGTTGTAAAGGACTTGGGTTACAGGTATAGCTCATGTAGGGGTATGATTCTCACATGCAGGGCTTTACATGTACAAGTATTGTAAAGTACCACTCAATGAAAGGAGTATAGAATTAGTATTTATTTACAGCCAACAGCAAGTTACACATATAATATTGAATGCATAATCATCAATAACTAAAAATACTAAATGTGCCCAAATTAAATACTACAGGGCGCTTAGACTGGATTCAATTAACATAGGCCATCAATGCCACAACATAGTATTACCCCCAAATAGTCCGTTCACACACATAGCAAGAATAATAATATAACATCTTACGCAAGGCATAAAAACTGATAAAACAAACACAAGCACCCTACTCAGACCAGGTTAGCTCTCCAACTGCTAGACTGACCGCTAGAAAACCTTATTGTCCCCCCCTTGAAAATTCTGTGATAAAAACAAAACTAATAAAATAAACGAAAACATACACTCAATCTCACATCTTACACACCCTTGCTCTTGACACCAGTCTACCATGCTTTTGCAATATTAAAAGTTCCCCTTTCAGAACTTATGATCTACATGGCAGATGATGTAAAGGTCATCCATTTCTATGGCTCACGGTTAATGAGGGTGTCATGTGGCCAGCACAACGACCTTTTGCACAATGTTTAATAAAACATATTGGACATGTTAGCTACTCTGTTAATAAGTTTAAATTTCATATTCAACCATTTAACACACACAGATGTCAATGACGTTTTTAATTTTGAAAAGTGATATGCTTTTGATTCATTTTTTACCATTTTATGAAAATGTATAGATGTCACTCCATTTATTTTTTTCAGCCAAGTTTATCTGACTGGGTTGAGTTTGAGCTTAAAATTGATCCCTCTGATGATTTCCTGCCCATGATGCAAAGGTTTTTAGCAACTGTTTCTTTTTTAAACTATTTTAATAGTATTAAGAAATGATAGAATAATAAGACATAATTTGCATATTCCAAACTTTTTGAAAAGGACAATCTTATCTTACATAACATGTGACATTTTCATGTACCCTCCCCTTAAAACTATAAAGGCCAGTATTGTTTGTGTAGTAACCTAAATCTAGTTGACTGTGTTAGTTTTTTTCATTTTTTTAAAAATTATCCTTGTACATTTTCTTAATTCAAATTAAACGTTTTTGAACAATTCAACGGAAGCTCAAAATTGGAACCAGTGAAATCTGCCCATGTGGAGTATCACCAGAGAATGCCGACCACATCCTCCAAAACTGCTCTGTTTACCAAGAGTACTTTACATATAAGACACTGTCCCCAAAACACCCCAATAGAAAGAAAACTAAATGGAGAGCTCCCTGATTTGGAAACCACTGCGCAGTTCATCTCATATATTGGTCTAGTCCTCTGAACACTCCAACATAATAATGAGAACGAAGAAGAAGAAGAAGAACAATTCAAAATTTACATGGAGTAAAATTGGTTTTATCAGAAAGTTCTAACTGATTGTTGATATTACATACTTAAAATAATGTACAAGTTATTTTTGCCAAATACAACTCTCACTGTGACTTTAAAATACTTCCTTTTATGTTACCTAATGATTGAAAAAAAAACCTAAGAATAACCAAACACATCCTTTTGTTGACATTGCGGTAACTCTAATAAAACATTGCTTATTTCTTTAAAAGGCAAGTTGTTGGAAGATGGTAAAATTTTTTAATACAACTAAGACTGACATTGCAAGAGAAATGTCAACAAATGTGTTCTAGCTGTTGTTTTCATTTCTTTGTTTTCTAGGACAACTTATTTGTGGAAAACCAGCTGTAACTTTTTGTCCAGACATGTGTCGACAGGTTGCAATGACAACTCAAGATTTTGTAGAGATTTCACGTTTTTGTTAGCCACAAGCAATGCTACAAGGTACATACATTACATTCCTTTTTTTTTATGACATTGTTTGTGAGAACGGCATTTTGTATTCTATAAAGAATTATGTTTTTACATGCTACAATTGTTAAAGAAGACATAGTAGCCCAAACTGTTAAATTTCTCAGCTTCTTAAAGCAACAAAATTAGTGCATACCAAATATGAACTAAAAGTCATAAATATAACAATAATAATAATATAATAATAATAACAATCAATACCATAATACATAAATATTTTAAAATCTTTATTAAGAAAATTGATGCTCTTCTTTGAAAAGTAAAGTTTTCTAAACCTATCAAGTATATGTGACACTTGTTTTCAATCGATTTAGATGAACAAAGAAGCCTCCAATCTTGTCTAAAAAAATACTAACATTTGTACATGTACTTGATTCATTTGAAGACCCAGAGCTATAACATTTCTCCATCCTTATAAACTTTTGTTTTACTTTAAATATAGAAAATGTATTGCTGTTTTTTATTCCAATGTTTTTATCAAGCACATTGGGTATAACCTAATAATGTAATGTTTGTATAATAAAATCATGTATCATTGTAAACAATTTTGTTTCAATTTTTTGTCACAGTCATGGTGAAACAAGGCATTCTTCACAAACATATTCCTGTTTGGTTGGTCTGCTGACAGTAAGTGTTAATTATAATTAAAGATGGATTGATTCTAGATAGATTTTAACTGGTCATATCTGATTAAGTAATATCCCCAGCAAGAGATAAAGCAGACATCAGTCATTTTTTTTTATGCATCTAAGTATCAATTCTAAAAACATTTTTCTACATTGTAAAAAGAAAAAAAAACCCCTCATTTAAACTTGTTACGACACAAGACTTGAAAAATAGATTAAAAAATACACAGATACTCTCAGGTTCCAATTTAGAAAATACTTAAATTAATATCACAAATTATGTAAACATAATAATTTCACTTTAAGAATGGAACATTACCACAACTGCAGTAGTGGTTTATCATGTTAATGGTCATGTTACTGCTAGCTTCTAAGTCTGTATTTAATAATTTTATGAGTGAGGGTCACCATTTCCTTTTTTTTCAATAAAACTGTTACTTTTCATTGACTATAACATTTAAAATATTTTCTATATGGTAGTTTTATTTCTTCTTGTCACAGAGGCACATCTATCAACTGCCAGGCTCAGATAAAGGGAGTATTCTGTGGTTGACATCTCTATTAGAAGCTGCTCTTCCTTCACAATTAAATTCTGTTTTAAGGTACTGGGTTTTCTTATTTCTTAATAACCTTAGTGAACTAATTGATAAGTGTTCGTAGACTACTATTACACTGGTAGGCATTCATTCTAATATTCTTACAGTAATTTATATTGGGTAATAAGTATGGTAGACACATTAACTTTGAAACAGTCATCTAGGCATAATTGCATCATGATTGAAAATAGAACCGCAACATTCGACTTAACTATTTTATTAAGTTTGAATGTATTCTGAAAGCAATACATATAGTTTTGCCACAGTTTCGGTTCTTACTATTTAGTCGCTGGCCTTTTTGGTGCCAGGAGTTGTAATAATATATCAGTATACACAAAACACCTTGTAATAATGTTTTCAAAAAATCATTCTACATGTCTATGATAGTATCTAATCAATCTCTTACTGAGTGATGGAGCAGGCTTGTCACTGGAGAACAATAAGACTCCAGTTGGTTATGATCCATAAATGTAGCAGAGAAAGAGGGAGAATTAAAACACATTCATACAGAGATATCTGCTCCATTTCCAATGGGTCATTCACTACCTGTTTAGTTCACTTTCTATATCTCCCAAGACTAAAGATGATGATATTGAACTCTAGTTAAAAACATCCCAACAGAACTTCCTGTCCTAAAACAGCGACACAGTCTGTAGTGTAACAAGTCTTTTGTACCTATATCAGCTCACTGAACTGCACCTTAAATTTATATTTCTTGTCAACTTTGTTATTATTTGAGTGAAGTTTGGAATTCATTATATATTTGTAATGTCTATGTCTGGGTTTTTATTTTTCTTCTCTAGAATAGTTTTTTCCTTACCTCCTCATCTTTTGCTTTGTAACTCTTTGCAAGATAGAGTTTCAAAAACTTGTGTTGACTCTTCATTGTTGGCTTTGAAATATTTCTCTGTGAGTATTTTTTTAAAATGTATTTTTTATTTTATAATAGATAGGAAAAGATTGTATCAGATTGTCCATTATAATTAATTACTTCATAATTTTCTTGTAGCTAGATTAGAACTCTAATTATCATCACTTTAAAAGTTTCATTATTAATTTAAACTAATACATTGCATACTTTCAGAATTCTAATCACTACATTGGTGCCTTTCTTTCTCTCGATGCCATTATCTACCTCCTTCAGGTAATAAGTTGATATGGTGTATGGTGTATTAGAGATCATGTGATAAAATTATAATATTATTTTCATGATAGACCAAAAAAAAAAAAAAGAGATACAAAGTCACCTTTTGGTTATTCTTCTATTCACTTTTCTACACAGAGTTACATCAGTGTGAAACCCATGTTGCAATCACAAGCTGAAGTGGCCAGAGTTATCAGACACCCTCTTGTAACAATGTCTATATTAGTAAGTATTTACATCACTTTGACTAGAGAAATGTAATATTAATGTTATTGTTTTTGTATCATTATTTTCTTAAGAGATTTTAACAGAATTGGTAACTTAAATAACTTGGTACCAATATTCCTTTAAAGGTTCACTATAAAGTTTTGAAAAGTCTGTCCTTGTTGAAAGAACTTGGCCAAAGCTTTGAGGAAGAATTTAACCTAGCAGTTCAGTGGGCTGAAAGGTTGGAATACAATGAATATTATTTAACTTATACAAATATGCGTAACATAATTGTTTTTCACTATTCCCAGGTGTTTCTTAATTGCTTCAAACAGAGAAAAAATTACTTATTTTTATGATGGAACTTCTGTGTGGGTGACATCATTCTGTCCTTAACATATGACCAGGCATTCATCTCATTTCTATGAGGTGATCTACTTTGCAACTGAATGGCTGCCATATACATATAACACTGGTTGTTGTTGGATTTCTTTAAAGAGATCAAGATATTTGCATTGGGGATTAAAAAAGAATCAATTTTCTTAATTTCTAATTTAATTCCTAATTCTTAATTTCTAAACATTAAAAATAAAATACAGAAAATAAAAATGGAACAAGTCATTAGTAGCAAACAAACTTAATTTCAGACTACTGTTCGAAAGAAACATTAGTAAGAAGGCTAGAAAGATTTTTAAAAAATAAAAAACACCCCCTAGGACAGGATTTTGAGATTTTACCATCACAAATGAGATACAAGATACCTTTTTATAAAATCGAACAGACACAAAACTCCTTTGTTCCTTGTGGCAATCAAAACAGTGAATAGAATTGATCTATCTGATTTAGACATTTCACTTGTAATATTTAAGTGAAGCTAGTGTGAATGTATAGTTTGTTTCTATAGCTATGTCTTGTGCACAAAAATTCCTCATGGATAATAAAGATTATTGTTATTATTATGTAGAAATGAATGAGTATTATTATTTATATTTTTATTAAGACAAATGTTTGAATTGAATACTAAGAGAGCGTGCTTTCTTACTGATAGGGCAGGAAATTTAGACATCAGAAGAAGCTACAAAACAAATTGATCACAATCAGATCTAACATGGAGAAAACAAATTTAATCCTCATTCTGTTGCTCCAATAGTTAAATGTTTAATTTCCTTTTTATGTGTTTTCTAAATCATGAAATATTTTCTAACTATGTGTGGATTACTTTCTTTTTTTAACTTCTCTAGTTTGATCAAATATATTTTGGAACCTTTCAATGTAAAGTGGCCACAAGCTTGGATGAAAGGTGCCTCACTGTTTGCACTAGTTTATCACATGTAAGTCATAGTGACATTTTAGGAAGATAAACAATTAACTGTGCACTTTTCTAAAACTGTTTCCAGTAGTTTTGTCAATTGCTTTGTTTTATTCGTTCATTGTTATGAGCAAAGTGTGGCTGGTCAGATTTTGCTGGTAGGTTTAGAAATAAATTATTCAAATATTTTCGGCGTTAACCATCTTCATGATGTAAAAGTTTTTTTGTTCTTAATTTTTTTTTTTTATCTATCTTCTGAAGCGTCTCACTTAAATTTGTTATACAACTTTAGTTTTACCCTATTATTTCTACTGGTGAGCTGTTGCTTGAGATTCCGCATGATGTTTCTAGGTGTAAAACATAATGAAGCAGGACTCTCTGCATTCCTCTTGTTATGTATTCTAAGAATCTGGAGTTATTTGTTCCATGACCTAGTTTATTGATTTGTATTTCACTGTTTCCTAATTAGTTCATTTTTGTTGTTGTTGTGGTCATAAAGTCAGGTTAATAAATCATTAGATTTCTTGTATTGATGTTGTCATTCCTAAATTAATCTTGTTAAAGTTGGCTAAAATGTCTTCTCATAACATTTGTTTTCTACCTTATGTAAGTGTACTTCTTCTTTTTATCAGTCCAACCCTTTCTGGTGTTTCACTTCCTGAGAAGTTTATCAAGTCAGAGAAAGAGGTATGTTCTATGCATAGATATTAAAAAAGGGCTTTGCTTTCGAGTCCTACCATTAAGGATGAATAGGATATTGCTACACAGACCTAGCTGTGAGCTACTAATTTTATTCCATCTGTCTGTTTATGGTCTATTTAGATTCTCCTTTCACCATTTGTCTTTGAGGTAACTTTTCGTTAGATATATATATGAATATATTTATGTCTGTTATTTACATATGAACTTTAATATCACATTCCAGTGTGTGCTCTATTTCCTGCAAGTCTCCTCAGTTTACTTTACAGCCAATGGAATGGAAGTCTTAAAACAGGTGATTGGGTTCGGCTAGGTTTCTGAGAATTTAGGTTTATTTTGTATATTTTATTTATGTTTTTTTATTACTATGAAATTGCTATCTCTGTAGGCCCAGAGAAGTGTAGCCAAGCTGTTTTTACAAATCATCAGCACCAATGGAGGTCTACTTATTCAGTTGCTGGACAACTTAAACCCAGAGATGACTAGCTTCTGTTGCGATCTAGGACTTGATCAAAGCTTTCGCCAGATGAGAGATCTGTGCTTACTTAAGTAAGTAGGCTTCCTAACTCATTACACACCTTTTCTGGACTCTCTTTGTGAATAGATTTAGAACTTCTAATGTTGCCTATTGGGACAAGCAATCTCTTTTGTCATCCACTGGATGCACCTACATTTTGAGCCATTCAAAAATGCAAAAACGGTACAGTTTAGATTCAAAAGATTAAATTATTTACAATTTCTTGTATTGTGTATCTAATTAGTAATTATTTCTCATTATTGTTACGCCTCATAGTCATAAATTATCATGGTTAGAATTATAATTTGGTGAAAACTTAGTCCAACTTGTGGAGTCCCTTATTGTCGTATGTCTTTCAGATTGATCACCAACATTTCTGCCCAGGTTTTGGTTAGGAGTACTACAGAGAATGTAACTCTTTCTGTGCTGATGTCGTACTCACAGATCCTAACAAGCGCTTACACTGGTGGACTAAGTGAGTTACATGTAAGTTGTAGTGTACTTTGAAATTTTTGAATTGCAGTTGTCACAGAGTCAGGTGCATGCTGGGTGAGAAAGTGAAGTCTAAATTTAATATGGCCTGGTGTGTTTTAGTAACACTCTACTTTCTAACAAGTCTTGGACATTGTCCTCAAAATGATTGCTTTGACAACTAATTATGCGGACTTACTTCCAGGCTCAGTGCACAAGCAGTGAGACTAATCTGACAGACTGGATGAAACAGTTGGTGGACAGTTGCAGCAGTCATCACTTACAGCAGATCAATTTATTAAGTGTAAGTGTTATTTATCTTGTACTCTAACTGCTTAGTTTTGAGTTGAGATGCTAGTTGGATACTAAAAATTATACTTTTATACTAAAATAATGTGTTATGGTTAGTACATAAAAAATTATTATTGAGATATTATATTTTATCTTTTGGATACAGCCTCCATTGAGTCAACCTGGACCTCATGTGGTGTTGTACATGTATTTAGCTGAGAAGAAACGAAAAAGATAGCAGTCTCTGACTACAGTTGCATGGATTCAAAATTAGTGAAAATCTGAAACTAATATCCAAAATTATTGACTTTTTAGCTCCCTGATAGGATATCTGTGCCTTTCAGTAAGAATGTATGAACTGAGCAGGGATAGCTGATGACTTCAGAAAGTTATGAACTTGCTTTAAGGTTGATATATAAAAGTGTTATGTACAGAAGTTTATTATTAATGTTTTTGAATTAATTCATTTCTTACATGTTTTTGGTCAGTAAGGATTGGGACATGATGGTCCATTTAGCAAGTGAAGTGGTCCATAAAGGGAAAAGAAAAAGTTGGATAATAATTCTGATTACAAAAAAATTAAAAAGTTCCCCTTTCAGACCTTGTGATCTATAAGGCAGATGATGTAAAGATCATGTTTCTGTGGCCTACAGCCAACAAGGTGTCATGTAGTCAGCACAATGATTAAACTCTGTTACTTTCCCCAACTAATGTCAGATACCCATTTAAGTTTGCTGGACTCAGGAGCTGCCTAAAAATCCTGATATTTAAAGATCCAGTCTTCCCTGGCATTCAAACTCAAGAGCCCTTAGTTTGGAAGCCAACCACTTCACCATTCAGCCAACACGCCCCTGATTAGAAATGTGATATAAAAGAATGTAAAAAGTTGTGTAATCACATTTTTTCATAAGTTACCAGATATTTATCACATATTGTTAGAGCAGGTGGGGCTGGCTACCCACCTATGAGAATGAAAACTCTGAACTCAAACCTCTGCTGTCTTGCAGCTATATCCACTCATGAGAAATACTTCGGGAGTCAATGCGAAGAAAAGTCAGATCATTTCGACCATTGCTAATGCCCTCTCATTTCTATGAGATGAACCTAAGCAGCTGTACAATTCAAGGAGGCCAACTATCACAAGACAAGTAAAACTACCTTCTATTAATTACTGTATTAAAATGGATAGATTCTTTTCTTTTTTTTTTATGTACCGGTTAAAAAACCCACTTCCTTGTCTTAACTTTTAACTTTTTTGCATCTTTTATTTTTTACAAAGTTTTTATCAACTCACTCTCTCTGGTAGAAATTTTTTACATGTTATTTCTCCCACACCCATTCTCAGATCAAGTTTAAACTTTACAATTTTATAATTGTTCACACTATGCTATTTTTTTCTTTAACATTTTTTTTCACTATATTGTTTTAAACTCTATTACTCATTTGTGAATTACAGTGGATCAGCCTTTATTAACAGATATTACAAACCAATTTGTGTAACTTGTTTGTTGTTTGTCCATGTAGAGTATATACATCTATATTGTACTAATGTAAAGCTCTCAGAGATTAAGTGCAATCTGGGTTGTATAGTGTAGATCAGGGGGTGGGCAAATTAGGACACACGGGCTAGATGCGGCCTGCTGAAGTGTTTTATGCGGCCTGCTGTGTGCCCACAGTATATACATATAAAAATGCTAATATATTAAAAATAATTCTAAATATCTGTATAAAATATTGAAAGTCTCTCATTATAAAAAGTTTCAAGTAAACAAAGATTACTTTTGTTCAATGCTATAAAGAACTGTGTTGAGTGTTGGGTATGCTTGGAATAAGATAGCAAGTGTAACAACAGATGGAGCTCGATCTTTGACTGAGAAAATCAGTTTGAAAGAATTTTCCAACCATAAACTCCAAACCGAAAAGTTTGCACAAAGCTGCATGATATATCTCTACTATTTAGTCGTATCTATACTACTAATAAAAGTAACAGCAGGCAGTTAAGAAAAAAATCAAGATATAGAAACTAAATACTCCGATGTATCCCCTGGCTTAACATGGGCAAGGTAATGAGAAGATTATAAAATCTCAAGGAAGAAATTTTTTAAAATGTTCTTTGAAGGACATTGACTGTGACCTTGTTACTATTACTTCTAATGAAGAGTGGAAGAGACAGATTTCATGGTTTACAGGATTTATTGCAATTGGCTGCTTGTATTAAAATGTAAGTGCATGTTAAATTTGTTCAAACAAGGCTTTCCAATTTCTCCAGGCCAGCAAGTGAATAAAGATTTGTCATTTTCCTTTGTTGAAAGGTGAAAATATTTCTAGTGAAATGGTTAAAAGTACCAGACTTATTTGGATTCCCTAATCCCGAATTGACGTCAAGAAGCAGTTTTCAAAACCATCAGCTCACCATTTAGCGCAGAAGCTGCTTCAGCTCCAGAGAACATAACTCCATGCAAATTATGACCTGTAAGAGAAGTTCCAGTCAGTACTTCCGCGATAGCTTAGTGGGTGCCAGAAGTTTTATTTCCACTATTTAAAAAAATTAGCTTCTCAGCTTTAACATTATTTGGGTACACATACATAGGTGAACAAGCATTTTTTTTTGGAAAATAAACAAGTGTAATCACAGGTTGATGGTGAATGACTGTAATTAGACAGCAGTCACAAGCGTAACAACTAGTAAGGTAGTTTTACAGTTCCGGATCATTACGCACGGGTGTATACATTTACATATTTCACATTGTGTATAATTGTGTATTTGTGGTGAAATGTGATATAAAAAGACTATTGCCTTTTTATTTAAATCGTAAAATTGGTTTCAGAAGTTGCTAACTCTTGTTGTAATTCCTTAATTGGGAGTTTCAATGTATAATACAGTATAATATTAATTAAAAGACATACAGTTAGCTAGCGTATTTTTCAAAGTTGTAAGTATATATATATATATACCCCCAATACCCAACATTTTTTTTATGCGGCCCTCGATACGAAAAGGTTGCCTACCCTTGGTGTAGATGTATTTATTCATAAACTTCAGATCATCTTCATCCACTGGTCATGAGGCCTGTGTTTTAAGGCCACAAACTGCATCTGGGCCTCGAGTCTAGCGCCTGGTGCTGATAATGGCTAAGTACATATTATAATAAATAATTGTACTAACGAGGAATTACTTTACACTGCCAAATTATTTAGAATATCAAAACAATCAATCAATCAATTCTGGCTTTAAAATGGTCAATGTTTATAAATAATTCAGTGTCATCGACTAAACAAATTGGGAGTTGGCGGTGTTTTGTTCTCCCTTTTAATGATAGCCCTGGACCCCTGGTCAGTGTTTTTTATGCTAATATACATAAATCTGAGCCTTGTACCATTATCTACATCAAAATTAGTTACTGGCTTACTGGGCTATGACATATATACTCGTGGTCTGTGTAGCAAAAGATCACTCATGTTGATGTGACTTGTAGTCCAGCCCTTTAATTAAGATTGATCTCCAAGTAAACAAATTCAGTTCCCTCATAAGGTGCGACCTCTAGACAGTGTCAACATGTTGACTTAGCAAATTACGTTCAATAGCTCTATGTGATGGACTAAGAAATAAAAAAGGGGGGGGGGAGTTGTTCATCTCTACCTCTGGAGATATACCCGCAAAGCCAGACAGACGTCTGGTCAGCATGGCACAGTTAAGGAATATAACATGTTTACTACCCACTCCCCCAAAGGTAAAGACACTAAGTAAAAAAAAAGAGTAAAAGCAAGCACTGTTATGCTAGTACTGCGTATTTATAATGTAAAGTTGTTCAGTTTCATTTCTATTTATATTAACAAGCCTTATCTTTTGTAATACAGTATGTTTGGTGCATATTCCTATATTTTTAAGCACATTATTTTATTCTAAATTAAAATATTAGTACATTCAAAAACAGACATTAATAATAATAATAATAATCTTTATTGTCCATATGGAAATTTGTCTTACAATTTGTGCATTACACCAAACAAAAAACATTATAACTATAAGAAACCAAAATGTACATTCACACCAGACTCACTCATAATTTATAATTTACATGTGACAAGGTTTATATCAGATTGTTCTTATTTCATGATTTGATTGCCAGGGGAACAAAAGAGTGTTTGTGTCTGTTTGTCTTTGCCTCCTAGGTCCTTGGATTGGTGGGTGCATCCATCGTCTCCCGAGACAGAAGGAGCCATATATAAACGTAGTCAAAAAGCTTTTCGTTAGCCCCTATTATATATTGATTAGGGAAGTAAATGTTTATTTTATTTTCTATACTTATTATGTTTTGTTTGGTGCAATGCACACATTTTTAGATAAATTTTCTTATAGATAAAAAAGATTATTAGTATTATAATTATTATGTGAAAAACGAACAAATATTCATTCTCTGGCTCTGCCAGGGTCGAGCTTTGTTAGAAACAAAATTCATTGTAGTCCCTTTATTATTATTATTATTATCATTATGTCTTGTGTGTGTATATAGCCAGTGTTATATCTTTAATTAACTAGACAACACTTTTTGAAATCAACGTCCCTAGCGTGACAACACTTGTATTTTCAATTAATAGTCAATAATTAATTTGCATGATAAATGTCCCAAACGTAGTGTTCTATTCACTTATTCGTTTTTTTGTTTTTACATTTGTTTTACTTTCTTTGTCTGTAGCTCTTGCTGTCATTTATTCATTGTAATTGTTTGTTATTGTAATAATAGCACGTGCCATTTTAAATTCTTCTCTTGCATTCATCCAATCTGCTTCTTGGTGTCAGCAGCAACTTCATTGTCTCTTCAAACCTCTCCAAAATCACGTTCAATATTTATCATGGTATCATCTATTCCACTACATTGTTTCTTTCAGCTCTGAACTGAGAATTTGTGGCAGGTCGAGTATTTGTCTGAGTTCACTTCAAGCAACAGCTTCTACAGTCATATGTAGAACTAGTGGTGCCAGAAGCATTCTGCGTTTTAAGGGCGGGAAGGGCGGTCGGGGCCATCGTCCCGCCACTCGACAGGACCCACCCCCATCTTTGCATTCAATCTATTATTGTTTAAGGCTTGTTTAAAATGGTTGCTATACACTTTATCTTATCTTACAGGAAAGGGATCAAAGAGAGCTCTCACGTTCGATGTCGCATAGCACAGAAGTAGACAATAAATTATAACGTGAACGAAGTTCCTTAGACGCTATACACAATATCAATAGTAATAGTTGCTTCAAGTATGCCCCACAACAGTAGACAGCAGAAGCAAAATAAATGAAGATTTAATTTATCTTAGAACCATAGACTTAGGCCTATATGTCTATATTATTATAGCCTATATCTACAATGTATATATTAAGACTGGACATGGAGATTTTATTTTTTAACACTACAAAAAATGTGAATTTTTTTTTTTTAAAGTTGAAACAAGGCGTTTTTGTAAAGTAGTTATAAGAACTAAAGTGTTGTTGTTTTTTCAACCCTAACATATGTAACATAGGCCTATAATTTAATTTTTAGATCTAGATCTAGTAATTGAACATCAAAAATACGAATACTCTCGTCTCATAATTATTATTTTGCAATTTTTAGATACATAATCTAGAAAGATCTAGGTACTCAATCTATTTAAATGTACATAACATGATTAAAATCAACACACGTGAATTATTTCGATCTGGGATTTTTGAAACATTATCTCAATGGAAACTAACAGGAAATGGCTTTGTTTCATATATTTGCCTGAATATATAGTTCTGTGATTAATAGCCCGTTCTAAAGAAAATCCGAGAAATGATTTTTCATTATTTCTAAACTTTGAAAAGTAAAGATCTTTACTTTTCTAAGACAGAAAAGAATGATTGGGGCGACTTCCCTTAGAACTCGAAAAAGAGTTACGTACATAAAAATCTATCTCTATATATATAGGTCTGTGAATCGATCAATCGTGGATAAGAATTTGTTTCCAGTTTCCAGTCTAGATATAATATATAAGTCTATTGTTAGAACCAAATCCTCAGACACGTGACAAACCCTAGACATAACTTGGTTTATTTTATACTTTTTAATAGTCTTTTGCTATACGGAATCATTATTATATTGTTATATCGATTCACTCTGTCTGTCTGGTGAAATGTTTGTACACGTTATTTCTTCGACACCCATTGGCCATGTACAAGCCATGTACCAATCAAAAAATTAAACAATTAATCAATTTCTGGTAATGGATTATTTTGTTTGATACCAACAAGAGAAATGAATCTTTCGGTATTCACAGATACAGCTAAATATTTAGGCATTCGCGGATCAAGTTGAAACTTTAAAAAGATATTTTTTGTTTCTAAAAACATGAGTCAATTAAAAAATTAACCATTTGGTCAAGAGAAAAAACTTGTACAGTATTGAGAGATATAGTTACAAGTCCAGAATTCTTTCCCTTAGATAAACTATTTTTTTTAAAGGATTTATACAAAAAACTATTTTGCTTGTTTCCCGCTAAAATTTCGTAGTTTAACGAAGTAGAAAGTCACCCTAATAACGAGAATGTAGTTGATTCGATCCCCAGATTGAGTCAACATGTCCGTTTTACCGTAATTATGCGATAACAGTTAAATTTAAAGTTGCTTCAATTTTATAATTTTCTACGTATATGTAATATGGATCACATTTACATTCTAGATCTAGAGTACATCTTAAGAGTTTTAAATCAGAACTTTAGGTTTAGTATTAGACCAAGATGTTGTCACTATTTTCTTTTAATTTTCAAATTTTTAAAACTGTTAAATAAGTTCAGTTCACAAATATATAGTTCAGGCCTCTTCAACTACTACATGTCGTCTCCTAATTGTGCTAACACTGACCCAACTAATCATTGTGTACTACCTGGCATAATTTCTGACGATTTCCCTTTGGCCCTTTGCGATTACAATAGCAACAGGCAAGAGAATATTTAAAAACAAGAAAAACATTTTTAAAAAACAACAACAAAAGAGCTTATACGAAGTGCAATTGTATCAATTAGTTTGGATCAGTCATGTCATTAAGTTTGTATTTAGATGTAGACCAATAAGAGATAACTCTTTGCGATTAGAAATATTTTTACCAATTGTTTTTGTTTAGCGCTATTTCATGCTTTTAGCTTTCTCAATACGCTATGATCTAATCACTTATCTGGACCAGTTGGGAAAAAAAAGGAGAGACCGGGGGGAGGGGGAGAAAGAAAGGGATATTTGGGTACATTTTACCGTTATCACTTTTTAAAGCAATTCATTAAAAAGGGGGAGGGGGGGGGCTAACGACCTGAATTCGAACTTATGGCTCAATCCTCCTCAATCCGAAATGATAACCATTCTGCTAATGAGGAGCTAATGAAAATAGAAGATTTATTATTTGTTCCAAACTTACTTTAAAGTGACGACCAATAAAGGAAAGCTATTCAGCTTAGGCCTATACCACCACTTCATTCACGTACAATTTCTTTCCCTTGTTCGAGAAACCAAGCAAAATAATTAATTACCAAAAGTTAATAAACTAATTGGGTGATATTTTTATATTGATTCTTGTGTTTACAGGTAAAAGAAATAATTTTGCAGAAAAAAAAAAGTTCAGCTTGATCCGAGATTGGGTGTCGTTGCCGGATGTCTGATAATCTTACGTGTACAGGTTTTAGGATCTAGTTTTAATCTCCTTACACAGGATCTAAACTTTTGGTAGGTCTAGGCGCCATAAATCAGTGAATGGCCGGCATGAAGATACTGGTGGCTAGTTGAATAGCTCAGTTTGATGACGTGACTAATTATCTTACAAAGTGGTTTTATTTACTCTTACTCGAAAGTAAAATTTTAGTTCTACTTTTTGTTAGAGGCCCCCGAAAGAGGAAAAGACATTATTAGTTTTGTGTGGCCCGTCTGTCCGTCCGTCCGTCCCGTTTAGATCTCGTAAACTAGAAAAGATAGTGAAAATTCGACATCACAATATTTTAGACCATTCAAAGTTCTGTTGCAACGGCTACTTTTTTTCTTTCCTGAAAGCGAAAAATCTAATTTTTTAAATCACTTATGCAAGCAGTTTTTTTCATAAAAATACACCACTTTTACAACTATTTACTATTAATAGTAACAAACACTTAAGGCTCTTAATAAAGAAACAACACCGCAAAACCATATTTTCAACACATTTATGCAAACTGTTGTAGATTTTTGTCAATTATTTTTTTTAAGTATTGTTAAGTCATGTAAGTTCTATTATACTACTGAACAGTAGAACAAGAGAGACAACAAGTAAATAATCAAATACACAACATACATACAAATAAATACACATAAATGTAACAATTATCTTTAAACACTGGATCTCAATCTGTACATTAACTTTTATTTACTCTGAATATAAAACTGTGTTCCAACAACCGAAGCTAGGTTAGAAGCTATGTCCAGGTAAGGGTTGACACTGAAAAGTTCACACGACCCTGTGGCCGTGACCCAGTTCAAGGCCGTGCAGAAGTCAGTTGATCTACGGAGCTGACATCTCTGTAGACAACGGAATCGGTCAGCAACTGTCGTCCTATCAAAAGGTGTGCCTGTCAGTTGAGTGTTCTTTAATTTGTTGAATAACATCTCCTCAAAGCTGGAGCTACTGACTAGTACCTCCATCTCACAAATATGTAAGACTTCACTGATATTATTTCTGAAAAAAAAATTATGTCAATATTAGGCTTGGAAATGTTTTCCAATAAAATCAATGTTTCCTTTTCCAAATGTATTGAACTATCTTCAAGCCCTTAGATGTAGGCCATCTTCCATGTATTCAATTTGCCCCAAGAAAGTACAAAGTAAAGTATCCTTTCAGACCTTGTCATCTATAGGGCAGAAGATGTAAAGGGTTGAGCGCCTGACAGTTTTTTTTGGGGAAAGTCAAGTAGGTTGTTCGTTATGGTGGCTACGTGACATCCTCGTTAACCGTCGGCCATAGAAACACAGCCAAGTAATATAAAGTAATGTACTTTTGTGTTAAATAAACATGAGTAACTTCTATAAAACGAGTGGTCAGTCGAGACTAATAGGTCATTGCAAAGTCACTGTTCTGCCTTCAGGTCTGCTATAACGATTAGTCTCACGCCGAGGTCATTTTATAAAACAATTCATAATCTCTATTTTATATCAGCTAGATTGTGTTTGTGCATACGTGTAATTTACCTGACAATAAGACGCACAAATCTGCCAACAATCGGCTCAGGACAAGTAAAGTTGAAAGTGTCTGGGCCCAGGGGGTCAGATTGTTGGTAGCAGACTTGGCCAGTAACGTTAGGAAAGTTGGCAACTTGTCTCGGATCTGTTTTGAAAATTTCAATGTAAAAGTTTCTCAAACGATAAGCCATTTGTTGACCCAGGTAAATATCTTGCCTGAAAGATTTTCGAAAAAAATAATCAACTACTATGAAATGACAATTATGTAAAAATCAACATTTCTATATTTTAATATAATATACAAATACAATCGTGTAAATTTACTTTTGTTTTTAGTGGAGGGGAAGGAATTTCCATGGGCATGTGCTGTGTCCACCTCGTCATCAATTACCCTGTCATAATTATCAATAATACACATACTGTATTTAAAAATGTTGGAGCTGCTTCCTGTCCATAACAGTTTTTTTCATCAGCGTGTCATTATCCATAGACTCCAAGAGATGTCTTTGTTCAAGACGAAACCCAAAGGTGTCCACATGGTTTTCCAGCCCTTGGAATCTGTCCTTCATCTCCATATGAAGTCTGTCCAGCACTTCTGTCGCAAGATGTTTGAATTGCAGTTCTATTGACAGTCCTACATCAGAACTCAACTCCCCATCAAGTCTTTTCTTTCTTCTGGTTATTTTGATTACAAGAAATCTATATCATTCACTAACTTATTTTGCTTTTTCGATGGATTGGGTGATCAGTTTCATCCGTTTCTCATCATTTTGCAGAAAGCATGAAAGGGTTTCAGTTTTATCTGCAGCTTCCAGTATGTGCAGTCCAGACTTTTGTAGTTTCTTCTGAGCTATATTGATTTGTCGGAGGAGATTTTAATGGAATTGCAGATAAGCAAATAATTCGCTATTTTCCACTGCATGAAGGAGATTCTGTACACTGCTTCTAGTGACCATTCTTTCAGTTGTTGATTCAGAAAGTTTCTCAAACAAATTGATGAGATGCAAGGAAACAGCAAAGTAGCCTCTTCTCTTGCGGACCACCACTCTCCATTTTTAATCTACAAGCTCCAGTTTCTTTCAGTTTAGCCCATCTATAGGGTGAATTGGAAACAAAGTTGAACAATTCATGTATAGTTAAAAAAAAGGTGACAATTGCTGGATCTATCTCAGCAGAATGAAGAGCTGCTAGGTAGAGAGAGTGATTATCACAGTTAAGAAATGTTGTCATTGGCTTTATATCTAAGAGACGTTTCTGCAGGCCAGTCCAATGTCTTTAACAGTTTTCAGAACAAGTTCTTCACAATGTTGTCCATCAGGTTTCAAAATGTCAAAGTAAGTGGAATCAAGCATCAGAGAAAAGTAACAAACTTGCTAGGCTTTCCCAACAATTGATTCCCTAACTTTATTGCCCATCAAGTTAATAAACTCATTTTGTATTTCTGGTGACAAATACTGTGTCTTCCCATATTCGATTCTATGTAAGTGGTGTTTCGTAACTTCATCAAATTCTGCAAGAATTTTTTTTTATTTGTATGAATCATCTGAAAAGTGATACTTTTCTTCGACATGTTCATGGTTTACTTTTGTTTTCAGTGCTCTTATCAGGTTTCTTCTTAAATGATACGGATGATGAAACAAACTACCCTATATACCAAGTTACTTCCTGAGAGTAACACGGCACTAGTCAGCGCTACTCCTTGAAATTGAGACTAACCCCTCAGGGAAAGATTTACTACTCTGTGTGGAATACATCCAACAGGGTCACTAACTTATAAAACAACGTGAAAAGCAAGATTACATGACAGTGAAGCAATCAGTGGCGTAGCAAGCCATGTGCGGGTGGTGCGGGCCGCACGGGGCATCAAGTGAAAAGGGGCATCAAACTGAGCACAAAATTTCTCAGTAAAAACTGCACACATTGTACATACATGAACAAAAATTAACTACTGTATTTGATTAAAAAAATATTTATTTTGCCACTCTTTTAATATTATGGGTGCTGCTCAAGATTGATAAGTCTGGCTGGCTCTCATAGTGCTAGCTCAGACGGAGAAATTGTCTTCTCTGGTTAGTATGGTTGACGGCAGGGATCAAAGGGTCCTAAAGGTAAAAATCTGATAATAAAAAGAATCTTGGATATCATTCCTTTTCTCTCACAGCAGAATTTGGCCCTCGATGGGCATCACGAACGAGTTGAAGAAGAATCTAAAGACAAAATCTCTTAAGTAGACGGATTGTCAGTTGCCATTCAGTCTTAATTTTCTCACATATTTTGGATTCTTGGCGGTTGAATTAACTGAAATAAACGATGGCAAGTCTAACTTCAAAAACAATGATCGTCAATTCGAGACTGCGCACTTTAATGGAAAACATTAAAAACATCGATAACTATTAGTCGGAAGAGCAACGCTGAAGCCATTATTACCTTCAACGAAAGTATGTGCTCTGATATGGGAATATCAAAGACGTATTGGCCACAATAAAAAGAAGCCTAGCAAAAAATATGAATATTCTCTATAAACACAAAAGAGAGAGCTATGGGTTGAGGTTAATTTTTCCTTGGACGTGATAGTTCAAAGAAATAAACACCCTCTATGATCTTGATGTCTAGGTGAACATGAATTTTGTCGCTACCCCAACTATTAAATCCTAAGATTGAAATCAATCTCGATGATGTTCATAGCAACATTGACAAAAACAAATTTCGTCTGGAGCGAAAGGGGCCTAAACAGTTTGTCGCAATTTCTTCAGAAGCCTTTGAACTTCTCAAACAAGGACTTGTTTGAGATCTTGAATTTAAAATAAATAAATAGAAAGATACCAGCTAGAATGCCACTAGATGTTTCAGTTCTAAATATTGTCTAAATATTCGTGATGCCTATTGAATGCCAGATTCTGCTTTGAGAGAAAAAGAATGATGTCCAAGATTCTCTTCAGGTAGCATTATCGGATTTTTACATATTTCTGACAATTGCGGTAAGTGTGGATTTATTCGAGCGAAGTTTTTCAGACTTAATGAAGTTGATCAAGAATTAATAGCAATCAGCGATGCGTTTCACCAACTAGGCAATTGGTGGAAAACAGATTTCAATAAAATTATTGATAGTTTTGCGACCAAAAAAGCTCGTAATATTTATAATATTTATTTGTAGCATATTTTATTAACGTATAATTAAATGTTATCTCTGTTTTATATCCCTGCCTGATAGTGGCGCCCGGGTGGAAACGATCGTAGGAGGAAACGATTAGGCTAAAGGGTAGCAAAACAAGACTCCCGTGGGGGTACCTAAGGGGGTGCGAGAGCATCCTCATTGCACTGTACTCCCACAACCTTGTCACAATCCAGGCGCCATTCCTTAAGGGGCCGTTACAAAAATGGCGTGTCCTGCACGGTTAGCTTGGTATAGAAAAGGCAGGGGTCCTGGTGCACGCGGTCTCTGGCCGCGAGTCTGACACCCCGCCAGACAGAACAGTGTACACTGTTCTCATTCAGGCCGGTGAAAGGGAGCTCTTGTTCACTTTTACTGGCCTGGAGTTCCAAAAGCCGAAGGCTTAACTCTACCTGACAGTTTCAAGAAGAAGAAGATATCCGAGGGGGGGGGGGCATCATGAGGAGATGTCGCACTGGGCATCAAACACCCTAGCTACGCCACTGGAATCAATATTAAATTTCTTAAAAAAAAAATTCGGAGACTCATTTGGGGGGGGGGGTTTCAAGTGGGGGCCCGGGGGGATCTTCAAATTCTCCCCCCTCCTTCCCCCAACCTAGCTACGCCACTGTTTCCAGTGTACAGTTTAAAAACAAATCTTCTCTAATTAAAATTGTTTTTGGTGACTGTCAATAAACGAGTGACTAGAACAGAACTTTGAATTTTCAGATAATGTGAAATACGTTAAAGGGAATTGAAGATTACTAGAGACTCCTAGCGGCAGAAGTTTATTGACTCAAGATCCACACTTGGAAGACGGAGCACAAAATGTTCCGAAAATAAATTTATTCATGAAAAATATTTATAATATTTCTAGCAATTACAACGATCAAACTAGAGTTTTCTTAGTATCAGTAATTGTTTTCCTTAAAATATACATCAACGTTAGAGCCTTTTTCGAAAATTGTATCAATCCACGTTCCGATTTCAATGTAGAAGTTACCAGCTGAATAGAGGAATTAAAAAAATGTCTACAAATATATACGTTATTTTTTTTTAAAGTTTTGGCAGTTTATTATTTCTTGTAATAATTATTTAAATAAGAGTGTACCTGTTTGTGAGTTGTATTACTTCTATTACAAACTGACCACGTAGGTCCACCATCCACCAAGGGTTCCAGTCCGCGAACGTGTGTTGACAATGTCCGTGGAACGCATTAGCGTCATAGTTGCCGTCCACTCCCAAGTAGGCGTAAAAGGGCACACCATCGCTGCTCTGTACCGCAGGTTTGAACCGGGCAGCGTTGTAAAGACCAGAGGTGGTCACTGCCATAGTCGTCAGTATAAAGTACTCACTGTATTTGGTCAATGTGTACATCTCTGTAGAAAGCTGTCCGCGGATTAAACAGGCCTTTGCTACTATCTTTTATAATACCACATTCTTAGTTAAATAAAAAAAACAAATGTTTTAGTATTAACCAAAGTGGGCGATGACAAGAGGCATCTCGAAGCCATTGAATATACTTTAAAAGCTCCTGTTACCTATCCAAGATAGTGCTCTAGACCAGTCACATAGATCATTAAAAAATCCTCAAAAATGACTAGAACTATCACCTCATTCTTGTAGTATGTAATACTCTAATCATAACACATTTTCTCAATCGAGACAAGGGGAGGCTATAAGAAATTGTTCTTTTACGTATCTTTGTTTCGGCTCTGCTAGAGAGCCACTATTAGCTCATTATTACACAATAATTACAATACCAATATTTTTTTTAGCGCCGTTTTCAAACCTAACAGGAGAGAAGAATTCAATAATATGCACTATCCAATATACATTCCATGTATGCCATTACTGGGTTAGTTTTAAAAAAAGGTATACAATTATACAGGACTTACCATCAAGCAACAATACAAATCTATAACATACTGACAACAGCCACGCGTTTCATCATACCTACATGAAATAGTCGCAAAATGTCTGACTACTGTCAAGGAAGACTAGAACCAAACGGTACAAAAACGTGTTCCTTTCTCAGTCAGACTGTTTCAGCGCCACTCGTTGACTAGGAAACATGAAAAGGATCGAGACGTCTGTGTGTAGTCACTCAATGAACTCTTTATGTTTGTGTGTGTTCTATTTATGTCAATGTTTTTGTTGTTGTTTTTTTATTTCAGAAAAGAGTCCTTGTAATCACAACAAATTTCCCATAAGGTTCAATAACACAGTCTTAGTCTTTGTCTTTAGTCTTAACATGGAATCGAATCATTCGCTGAAATCAAACATTGTGTGAGCCAAACTGTGATAAAACGTGGAAGACGCTTTGATGTTAGTTTGTCTTCATTCGGGCACAGCAGTCAATAATGTATGATGAAGGGAAACACCAAAAGTAAATGTAAAAAAAAAAAAAAAAAAAAAACAAAGGTTACAAAGACAGTTTGTATGGAAACACAAACTCAAAATGGGCCTCCAAAGTGGTCTAATTGAGCAGGTAAAAAGGCAGGTTTCAATATTTTCAGAAAGAATATCAGAAACTATGAAGTACAAACTGTCAACAACTACTACAAAATGTCTGTCGATACAAAGAGAAAGGACGAGAGAGCGCGTCCAAAGTGTTGCCGATGCTGTTGTATTGTTAGGTCGACTAACGACATGATACCACAGGATGCGGAGATATATTATTATTTATACATTGTTAATATTCAGTACCAAGTGACCGAGCCTCGCTTGTTTGAATGATTTACCCGAATTTATTTTAGAAACATTTATGTAACGATGAAAATGATCAAGTGATCGGGAAACGACAGCCAATCGGAAGAGTTGTTTTTATGTTCTGTGAGTTCTCAATGTCACTGTACATGACGATTGGAATAGAAAGTACGTGCCTTTCCTCTAATGCAGATAACTTTTACTTTGGTGACAAGGCTACTAAAGTCTATAATAAGATGGTGCGCAAATGTTTAATTAGGCCAATTGATTCAATGAAACTTGTTCATTTTTGCAAAGAAATGTTTTAGTGTACTGCTGTAAGCCAGTGACGCAAGTTTTTTTTTTCATTTGACGTCACTAGAAACGCTTTCATTCATAAAAAGATGTCTAGCCAAAATTAATTTTACGATGATGAAACATGTTTGAACAGAATATAACGGTCAACCTCGAGTTTTCGCAACATGGCCAATGAGTCGAGATGGATTTTTTCTAATTTATATACATATACCTTCAAATTTATATACATATACCTTCAAATTTATATACATATACCTTCAAATTTATATACATATACCTTCAAATTTATATACATATACCTTCAAATTTATATACATATACCTTCAAATTTATATACATATACCTTCAAATTTTAAAGAAAATCCTTTGATTAGTTTTCGAAATAAAATTTATATATGAATATATCTATTATATTAATTCATTATTGACAAATAATCCCACGAAATCAACTACAACACACAATGGCAAGAACAATAGTAAATAAAAAGACGAGTACTGGAAAGAAGGTCCAAACTACAACAATCCACTTACAAGTATAGAAGTTGTCAATCAAAGATCTGGATCTATTGTGTATGTGTCCAAGTCTTGACGACATAATAGAAACATTGTGACAAGGAAATTCCGATTTCAAAATCACATGAATAGATGACTAACGAAATAACACTATCAAACAAGAGAGTAGAAGTGCAATACTTCAAAGGTGAATAGAATTTGAATCTTTTGTTGTCAGATACAAAATATTCAGCTTGATCCGAGATTAGGTGAGGGAGATATAATGTGTACAAACGTTTGACCAGACAGACAGAGTGAGTTGATCTAAGCTTTGGTAACAAAATAACCGTCTGTTATCTAGTTTGTGTTTACATGTATTGATTTAATTATAATTAAAACATTTGTTTCATTAGCTATTGATCACATTAAATGTGTAAACAACATCAAAACAAACAACTTAGAAAAGTTAAAAAAAAAAGGAAAATAAAACAATCTAAAACCTATCATGACTCCATCTGAGCAATTTTTATATTAAACTGTTACGAAGTATTCATTGATCGAGAAAAGATCTTTTTAATAATGTACTACGTTCATATTGGCGGGTGGCTGTGGTGGGCATGTTCAGTGGTGCAGTGACCCAGCAACAAGACGAGGTACTAGCATATGAGGTCTTGAATTATTCAAATAGCATCTAGTGTGTTTCTAATTCATTAAACATAAAGGGGTTTGAAAGTAACTTGTTCCACTGCTGACTCTGTCAGTTTTGTGCGTCAATTTCTTACTCTTCCCTCCGACTGCAATAATTTTAATATTTCAGAGTTTAGCCCCCTTGTTTCCAGGTCCCGAAAATATTCCAATCCACATTATCTTCAACAACTGGAAATTATCGAATCAGGTACACAGAAAGTCGCTTGTAAGTATGTTTTTTTTTTCAACAGCTAAAATTTTCTAAGCTTGGTTTTCTTTCTGGGTTTATTTATGGGCCGTGTGATAGTTAAAACAGTTAAAAAGAACTAAGTACAATTTATGAGCCAAAAACACAAGTTTTACAATGTTAAACCACTAGTAGGCTAACCAGTTGAAAATCACATGAGGAACAGTGGCATTTTAAAAACATTGTGGAAAAGAAAGCTTGAAAAAAGGTATAAATTCGCTTCCATATCAAAATATTTTTTAGGATCATCAAATTTTCTCAACTATACACGGACACAGTTCATTTTTGACTGAACGTAGAACCAGACAACAGTTTAAAATGGTAGCAGACATATTAGCCTCATTCTAGGTATTTGGAATATTCTGTACAAAACAACAGTTAAAGAACTTGATTATTTATTTCGATGAATTGGTTGTTAAGCTTATCAATAATTCTGAAAGAATTATCTCAAAGTGCGTTCTTGTATCGTGAGTTTACAGAGAGACAAATCAAATTTTTAAATTTAGAGAAATATTTTTTTGTTGTGGTTAAAAAGTGTTTTGAGTGAATGATAATCTTGGAATTACATTTCTAGTATATATTGAAATCATATGTAATAATTTAGAATCTTTCAGATAATGCTGTCGAATCCATGATCAATAATCGTTTTTATCTGATGCATAGAATACGAGAAACTATATATTTCTAAAACCACGTAATATTAAACAAAATTATCACAGGAGAATAAACATATACATCAACCTATAAACAAAAGCAAATTACAATGAATGATCTTAAGTATCAAATCTTCACTAGGTTTCCACTAGGTCTCCACTAGGTCTCCACTAGGTCTCCACTAGGTACTAACATGGTCTTGATATAATCAAAGGACATTTCCCTATTATCATGTTTTCGTCGAAATACATTCTACTATTGTTCATGGTCGAGGCGACAGATGGACTCTACAACGCGGCCCGGTTCAAACCTGCCATACAAAGCAGCATCTTCTATCCTTACTACGCCTACTTAGGAGTGGATGGTAACTACAGCTCTGACGGACTTGAAGGTCATTGTCAACAAACTCAAAAGGAATGGAACCCTTGGTGGATGGTGGACTTGTGCGGTCAGTTCATTATAGAGAAAATACAGCTAACTAACAGGTATGAGGCTTACATGTCACTATATTTTACTGTAAGCATTGTTACATTATTATGTGGCACAGGTTATTGTAACATTTCATTCGTGATAATATCATTGAACAAGATAAACATAAAAAATACTTTAAAAAAAAAAAGGTTTATACGAAGTGTAATTGTATCAATTAGATTCTATCAATTATGTCATTAAATTTGTAATAGATCTAGAGACATCTAGATTCCATACCAATAACAATAAATCTATGCGATTAATAATAGTTTTACCACTAGTTTTTGTTTAGCTATATTTCATGCGTTTAGCTTTCTCAATATTCTACGATTCTATCACTTAGCTGGACGAACTGGGAAATGGGAGGGGGGGGGGGTAAAGAAAGAAATGGATATCTGGGTGGATTTTTCCGTATTTGGTTTTAAAAAGAATTGACAAAAAAAAAAAAGGGGAGAAAGACCTGAATTTGAACTCGTGGCTCACGCCTTCAGAGGCCGAAACGCTAACCACTTCTGCAAGTGAGGTAGGCCCCTACTTGTGTCTAGAGAATTTATAGATATATATATTTTGTTTCAATTTAGTGCGGCGACATGTAAAGGGGGCTAATTCAACTTATACCACTACATCTGTGAAATAAAATTTGTTTCCCTTGTTCTAGATACTAAACAAAATAATTAACTACCAATAGTTAATTAACTAATTGGCCAATTTTTTTAAAAATTGATACCTGTGTTGTCAGGTAAAAGAAATAATTGTGCGAAATTTCTGCTTGATACGATATTGGGTGTTTGCGAAATAACGTGTACACACTTTTTACCAGACAGATAGAGCTGCTATAAGCTTTGTAAAATGAAACACATATCAAACACATGGGTGGTTGCCTGTAGTATGCGCTTCGAAATATCGTCACACTGGTCTCGAGTTCGAATCCTGCCATAGTTCTCACCTCCCCCCCCCACACGTTCCTGCAGAACTTTGGGCCCAGAACGTAATAATTTTCACTTTTGTAGGAGTGTTGGAAACTTGTAAAACAAACCAATAAGTAATGACGTGCGCACTTGGCATCAATAAATCAAAACACGAAATACACGCATGAATGTGTGCAAAAGCTTAACTATAGATCTTTAAATAGGCCTGCATTAGGACACACATAAATCTCCACAATAGATACCACCGCAATATTAGAAGAAAAAAACGAAAGCAAACTTCGTCAGTTGAATAGTATCTCAAATCTCTGTTAAGTCATAGCCTCAATATGTGTACACTCATTGAACTCATAGCCTCAATATGTGTACACTCATTGAACTCATAGCCTCAATATGTGTACATTCATTGAACTCATAGCCTCAATATGTGTACACTCATTTAACTCATAGTCAATACTTGTACACTCAATTTGAGAAACGTATTTACAGTGTAAATCACAACTAACGATTTAAAGCCTACGCGCACACACACACAGCTAAGGACCCTTAGCACTATGACACGTACAGAGTCTTCCAGATTCTGATGCAGACCCCATCACTATCCAGGATGGCTGCGTGGTCGTGCGGTATTTGAGCTGGATTGTCGTTTGGTCTTGTGGTTAGACCCGAGTTCATATCCTGCCCGCTGCCATCCCCCGTCGTCCTGCGGGAGGTTTGGGCTAGGAAGTAGATTATCTTCAACTCTGAAGGAGCATCCGAAACATGTCAAAACATTAAAACTTAAAATAACCCACGCAGCAGGTGGACGCTTACTATAATCTCTTTAGTCCACTCATACATTTGAATGGGATACATTCTAGTTATATATTTTTTACTTTTCCAAAGGTCCCGATGGTTGCACTATATAAAACACTTTAAGCTAGTGGGGCCCAACCAGTGTTAGCCTAAGAACCAAATGATTCTCCGACCCTCGTGTCAAGGGCCGCAACGACACACAAAAAATGAAATAGAATCTCTGCAGCTTCACTTAACGCCTTAAGCCCAAGCTTTGAGGACCGGGTTTTGCTAAAACCAAGACAGCAACATTGACTCCACGAGTATCTTCCCATGCCACATGGTCATTGTTTTTAAAAGTCCACTCATAACTTGTTGTCACGTGACTCAGTTTGACATAAGTTATCCCTTCAGACAATCATTCGAATATCATTTGAAAGTACATAGTTTCACAATATGACTTGTGACACATGGTTAGTGAGTCGTGACATATTAATATCTAAATAGGAAATATTTTTATTAGACTCATCTATAAACTGCTCAGTATTTTACTTTCTTGTACTTTTTACTTAGATAATGTGAACTATTTTTATTATTACTATTTGTTTTATGTTATGAGAGAATATATAAGTTTCCTTTTTCACCCTAAAACTACAGGCGAGATGTCTATATGAATGAACAGGTGGCTTTACGTCTGAGAAACTTTGATATTGAAATTTTTCAAAAAGATCCGAGACAAATTTCCACATTTCCTGATGTAACTGGCCAAGTCTGCTACCACCAAACTGATCCACTGGGTCCTGGCACATTCAACTTTACATGTCCTGTTCCAATCGTAGGTAGATACGTACGCCTAATTATGAGGTGAGTAGTAAATTGGATTAATCACTGTTACATACACACACCCTTTATAACTTTTCCTCCCCCAAGAACCAGTAAGTTTTAAAATTGTTTTTTAAAGTCGGCGTCTGCATCTCGCTTTACCCTTTCAAGCCTCCATGCCCGATCCTTCCATCTCGACAATTTTCTTTCCGTTTTTTTTACTTCATTTTGATGCTCGTGTATTCTCCAATCAGTGGCGTCACGGGTGGGTGCAATCCGGTGTGGACCACACCCCCACCGCACATACTAGTGACGCCACTGCTCTCCCTACAACACTTTTATTTCCCAACTTTCTTCCTTCTCTTCTGGTTTTGGTTGTTTGATGCCTATGACCTTACTAGTTACAATTATGATCTTTTAAAGATTACTCCAATTTTAAATTTCGGATTTCCAGACTATGAAGAGAATTTGAAATGCTACAGATATAGCGCTACTTTCATGTTTAAAGCATGCTCAGAGAGCTAGGACCAGTGGGAGAGATGTATCTGGGAGAAGGTTTTTCCGTGCTGCCTTTAGGCGCTCTGTAAACACAACTCTGGTCCAACCTTGAGCCCCCTTCATAGGTAGCCAGGCCAAGCTAAGTTCAAGCTGTAATTAGCCTCTTGACCACGCTTCCCACAAATTATTAAATAAAGACTTTTCCCTTAGCACCCTTACAATAAGCTTTGTTCGCATCAAACGAACAATACAACTTGGACTATATAAAAACATCGCTAAGTGTCACGATGATATTGAAGAAATAATAAGTCCAGAGAAAAAACTTCCACTTCCTTTATAATCTTTTCCCCCAAACCGCTACAACTTTCCTTTCACTCCCACGATATCTTGGCCTTCACCTTTCTTTTCCCGCCTTTTTTTTTGTTTTGACCTCGCCAAACTCGCCTGCACTCACAGTCTTGTGAGTAGCCTTGACCTTGTGTCCCGCCCAGTAAGAAAGCTAACAATATTTTAAATATTGAAATACACACACACATACTTCCTCTGTGTTCTCCTCTTTACAAAGCTTATATGAACTTATTCTGCCTGTCTGGTCCATAGTTTCTACATGTTATTTCACCACATGAAACTTTACACAAATATTCATTGACATGGACGAGATAGGAATAAAAAATATATTAAACAATGCGTCAAATAATTATTTTGTTGATACCGACAAATTATTCCTTCAGTATTCACAGATACATCTAAATATGTATGGATTCGTCACCTTAAATAATTGAACACGTAATTTGGCCGACACCTATTCTCGGATCAATTTGAAACTTTAAATTATTATTTATTACCTTTAGCTATTTCTTAGTCTTTTGGACCGTTGGGGCACCAAGCAAGACTCGTCGACCGTCTTTCTCCATTCCTCCCTGTCTTTGCCTTGTTTAGAACCTCTTTCAATGGCAGGCCCGTCCATTCTTTTATGTTGTCCTCCCATCGCTTTATGTCTGTCTCTTATTATTATTTAGAGTACCTAACAAAACATGAATCAATTTTAAAATAACCCATTATTCAATTAATAGTTGGTAATTAATTTTTGCAATGTTAAATAAAGGAAATATTTTCTACATTATTTCTAAGTGCGGAGTTCTATTCCTTAGATAAGCTTTTTTTTTTTAAAGATAGCTTGTTTTGTGATGAATACATTGGATTATTTCAATGTTTTCCCGAGCTACACTCTCTAAACATGTACTCCTTCATTTCAATTACATAAGTCGATTATAGTTTTGTTAATATCAGACATTACCAGACCCTTCATTTGGTTTTTAGAATAGTAAATAATGACATCCATGTCTTACTTGAAATCATATTCTTATGACTAGGTCATAAAATATACATTTTTAAAAATAACATATAAAACAACATATGAAACGTAATCATCTTCTTTTTTAAAGTAACGTCTATATTATGTAAGATAGAAATCAATATGAAACACTGAATATATCTTTTCCCTTTCAGAAATGTCACAGAAATATTACATATCTGTGAAATAGAAGTACTAGTCCGTAGTTTCAGTGCTGAAGAATTGTACTTTAACAAAGTGATGGACACTAAACTGACTGGCACACCATTTGATTCGATAAACGTTGATGGACAAATGGTGTGTGCACAGACATGTCTGCTTCGTAGGTCAACTGACTTCTGTACTGCTTTCAACTGGGTCACATCCACAAATTCATGTCAGCTTTTCAGTGTCAACCCGTTCCTTGACCTCTCTGCAAACCTGATCTCCGTTCCAGGAACATATTTCAATATTCAAAGTAAAGGAATTATTCAAAATATTATTTGCTGTTATTTTATGTAGACCGACTAACAGTAATGTGTTTTTATTTACATCTTATGAATACTATTGGAAAAGTTACAGATGATAATGTGTCTCGCCTATCAATGACATAGCTGTAACTTGCAAATGGTATTATGACATTTATTTTAAAATTATTTTTTTTTAAGTTCATTTTATGTACCATTTAAACTTAATAGTTTTACCAAACGATTACAGAGTTGAACCATGCTTTAATATTTATAAAGAGGAATTCAACTATTCAAATTAATATAATACTAAACGAATGCAATTAATATACATAATAATAAACTAAAACTGGCATAAATTTAAGGTGTATTTGTGAAGGCATGTATTTTAGACATATAAGGGAAATTCAGATCTTTTTCTCTTTTTCTTTATCTCTTCCTCTTTCTTTCTCTCTCTTCCTTTTTCTTTCTCTCTCTCTCTCTTTCTTTTCCTTACTCTCTCTTTTTCTTTTTCTTTTTCATCCTCTTTTTCTTTTTCTTTATCTCTTCCTCTCTCTTCCTTTTTATTTCTCTCTCTCATTCAGTATAATGTATTGCTGAGAGAATGTAAATGAGATCTTACAAATCTATATGTAAACAAAGAACAGTTTACTGTAATGAACATATAGTGTAAGAAATCCCAACGAGCTGGTGTCAGCCATGGCTGAAAGAATTAGGAACATGTCAGTTTGTACAATTAGTCTGGAAAGTGTTACAAAAGTAGAGACTTAAGTCCAACAGCCAATGAAAAGATCGACTCGCTCAAACAAGATATAAGAACTAAAGCAAGTCATGTTTTATTTCGCGAGAAAAAAAAATATATCGATGTTCTGTAGTGCAGATCAAGTTAAAACACAAAAATTTTAAAGTTTTTTTTGTCAGAAAAAAAAGCTTTCGGGTATTTTCATACCCATCGTTAATCAATTGAATATGTTCTTTGAATTTTGAGAAAGAGAGAAAGAGGGAGGTTTTTCTTCTTTTGTGAAATAATTTACTTAGTTATTTTTTTAGTTTGCTAACTCCTACAACCTAATGTCCTCAGATTTGGCTCTAGCCGTTGAACCTGGAGTGAAAGAAATTCTACTTGGAGAAAATACGCAAACTGAGCAAGAGTTCTGTGAGGCAAGCAGGTGTGGATGCTTGGAGAAGTTAAAGTCAAGACTTGATTCCTCCAAACTTTGGCTTTTCAAAAGATCTGATGTTTACAAAGGAAGACGATATTATTTGTCCCAACAAGAACCAACCTGTAGGTCTGAAGAAGCAATGGCGACTTGTGTCTTGTACGGAGGATATTTGGCTGAAATAGAGGACTTGGACGAGTTTAATTTTATCAAAATATTTGTTCAAAAGTTTAGTGGATTCCGATTGATTCTCATTGGCGCAACAGACAACGCTCAAGAAGAAGATTGGAGATATAGAACAAACAATACACTGGTACCATCATTTTTAGTTCAAAGTAGGAAATGGGGAAATTGTCTTTACCTATATGATGGATCAGGATGGTTGGCTTTGGATGATTTGTGCTATTACACAGCTCCTCAATATCCAGCACGATTTCTGTGTGAAATCCCAGAGGATGATGCTGATTGCAACTAACGAGTCACTGATGCAACTCTCTAGTGCACATGGTCACTTTTATGGTTATTTTAAGCATACCTAATGAAGTTCACCTTTTTAAATTCAACTAATGAACAAATATAAAGAATGAAAAAAAAACGTCTATTAGAGACATATATATTAAATTTAGCCCAATATTTGCAATTACTTTTTTTTTAAATCTGACAATAAAAAAAAAAAACAATAAAAAAAAGGATAACAGCCAATAGAAATAATGGTAATGTATTTAAATTATGGATGAGTGCAGTTGTTACGTGTGCACCGTAGAGTAAATGTGGAATGGAATGCGTGTTGAAAGGAGAGGAGAACCAACATGGAGGAACAGAAACTAAATACTGTTTACTTTATTCATTAAGATTAAATTATTTATAAACTATGATTTTGTCGTTTTGTGTTGGTGTATCTCTAAAAGAGTCTCATTGCATAATAAGGCGTAACAAGTGGAAAGGTAAAACGCACGTATTCCTCTATACATAGTTTATCTCCTGGCAACAGACGGTAGAGATAGTACAGTCTAGATCTAGCGAAAGGATACAATTCGATTATTGATAATAGACAATGGCGGAGAAGGCTGGGGTAGCAGAGTTGAAGGAAGAGGGGAGGTTGTGGGATCTGGAAGGATCGAAACTAAGAAAATACGTACAAGAAAGTTTGATTTAGAGGGAGAGATCAGCCATAGAGAGGGAGAGATTAGCAATGGATAGAGAAAATGAAAAGGAGAAATTAGCAATGGAAAGAGAAAAAAAGGAAAGATTAGCTATGAAGGAAAAAAGAGAAAACGAAACACTTGAAAGGTAAAACAGAAACGAATTAATTGCCAGCAAAATTTATATAAAAAATAATATCATAATAGATGTTTTGTAAATTTTAAAAAAAAAGGACAGCAAAGAAAATAAAAATGTATCAATTTATTTAAAACCTAGTGACTCAAAAAATATTTTGGGCACAGGTTTCGTATTTTTTCTCTAAAAAATGTTTCCATCAATCGGGGGCCCTAGGCAGCTGCACATTGTGCCTTTGTGTAAGGCCGGCCCTGCTGTATTTTATTGCTTCACGAATTTAACCGGGTCCTAAAAGTAGATATTAAAAAAGAGTTAAATTTAGCGTGAAAATTCTAAATAATAATAAATTTCAAGTAATATAATAATAATAATAACAATAATAATAATAATATCTCAGTCGACACTGTTAATGAACTTTTTATGAATTGTTTCCCTGTAACGAAGCCCAACCCTGGCAGCGCCAGAGATTGAGATATAATTTACTTACATAATAAAAGTACTCATAAGAAAAACTGAAATAGAAAAACAAAGAGAATTTGGGAATCTAGGCTTGGAGATTAAGCGTTTATGGAAGTTATCAAAAATAACAATATACCCCATTATTATATCAAACTAGGGGATGATGACAACTGGCCCAACAGACACCCTCAAAGCACTTTAACATTCCTAGGAACATCCTCGTTGCCTGTCAGAAGACGGTACTGCTGCAGAGCTGCCACATCACCAGAAAATACCTCAGTGGACACGGATAAAAGGACTACAATGATTTTTGTTTCTCTTTAACGTACCTGACAACCCTAACCGAAAAACAATTCTGGGCGACTGCACAGTTTGGCACAATGGTAGATCCGACTATGACAAAACATGTTCCCTAATTGAATACGCCTTTCTAAAGCAATGCATTGTCATGATCGCAATTCTTCACTGCTATTAGAAATTCTCCAGAACACTTCAGGTTTGAACTGAACAGTGAACAATTGAACGATGCCTCATCTCTGACCCAACTCGAGTACCGTACATACCCTTGACTATCCTCGGTAGACTAACCAGCTATTCTTATGTCTTAGTGGACGTTAGTTCTACTTTCTTTCTTGTGTATTATTAACTATTTTATTATTATTACTAACCCTAACCCTTTTTTTTACTCCACTATCTTCTGATACAGGTATTCTCCCCACCCCCACCCCCCAGATTTCTTTAAGGGCAGTGTACTTACTTTTATGACAAGATTTGGGTATACAAAGCCTGTTCTTCTGTCCCCAGCGAACCTTTACTCTCCAGCAGAAGCAATCGTCTGACCTTTAGTATCCCTCTAGTTTTTTTTCTCCATCGATAGTGTTTGTTTTATTGTCATTCCGATTTAAATAAACAAAAATACTAAGAAAAAAAGCCTACAACAACAAAGCTTATATAAGAGGAAAAACCGCAAAATCACTGCCTCTTTAACTTTAGCTTAGTAACATAAAAGCTCGATTATATAAGTCTGACACTTAAAAAACACATATGTCCACACAAAAGAATCCAACAGCTAGAAGTATATATAGTAAGATCTTTTGAAAACAAATTCAAAACCTTGAAACGTAATGCTTTTTTTTTTGGTTTGTATTTTTCAAAACTCACATAAAAAAAAATTCATTGCAGTGCAAAAAAAAAAAAAAATCGATTACGTGGAATGGGTTAGTCTACAAACATATATTCCTTAAACACTGGATCTCAATCTTTAATTGTCAACCTCATGTAAGTTCTATTATACTACTGAACAGTAGAACAAGAGAGACAACAAGTGAACAATCATAGACACAACATACATACAAATAAATACACATAAATGTAACAATTATCTTTAAACACTGGATCTCAATCTGTACATTAACTTTTATTTACTCTGAATATAAAACTGTGTTCCAGCAACCGAAGCTAGGTTAGAAGCTATATCCAGGTAAGGGTTGACACTGAAAAGTGGCCGTGACCCAGTTTAAGGACGTGCAGAAGTCAGTTGATCTACGGAGCTGACATCTCTGTGGACAACGGAAACGGTCAGCAACTGTCGTCCTATGAAAAGGTGTGCCTGTCAGTTTAGTGTTCTTTAATTTGTTGAATAAGATCTCCTCAAAGCTGGAGCCACTGACTAGTACCTCCATCTCACAAATATGTAAGACTTCACTGATATTATTTCTGAAAAAAAAAATTATGTCAATATTAGGCTTGGAAATGTTTTCCAATAAAATCAATGTTTCCTTTTCCAGTGGCGTAGCTAGGGTATTTGATGCCCTGAACTGCAGTTCCTCATGATGCCCTCCAAAAAGAAAAGTTTTAAAATAGTTTCTCATTTTGAAATCAAGTGCATTCATTATTTAAAGATTGCTATTTCGCAAAGAATCGATTTTACAAAAAGATAGTACAAGTGAATCTCACCCTCGTTCTCGATGCCCACGGAGTGCCAGATTCTGCTTAAGAGAAAACGCATGATGTCCAAGATTCTCTACAGATAATCTCTCCACATTTTCCCCTCTTGCTAATTTAAATATTGAGCCTTGCTGTCATTATTGTTGCCTAGTCACAGACAAACTACAATTTCCCTCCAAGCAAGTAATGTGTGGCTGAGAGGCTAAAACCACTTGGTTACGTATTGGCCACCTTACAATGGGGCTTGAGTTCGAATCCCGACTCTAGCAGGGTTGTATTTGCTTAGCCGTTAAAAAATCTTCTCCCTGATACCCCCTCCCCAACTAGTCCACAAAAGAGATCAGACCATTACTAATTAGTGGGAAGCGTGGTCGAGAGGGCGCTTGAACTTGGCATGGCTTGGCTACCTAGAAGGGGGCTCGTGATTCGACGCCCGATTCGGGCAGAGTTGTGTATATTGAGCGCCTAAAGGCAGCACGGAAAACCAACTCCTAGTTACCTCCTCCACCCACTGGTCCACAAATGAGATTGGACCAAAATCTCTCTGAGTATGCTATAAGCATGAAAGTAGCGATATATAAAAGCTATTATAAATTAATAATAATAAAAAAAAACATTTTTATAAACGTGTCCAAAACCAGTGCAATGAACACAAATTGTAGAAGTGAGCTGCCTTCAGAGATTTAAACAAAGCTAATGAAATTTGATTCCAGCTGGTCTACAGCTTACATTTAATTTAATTTAAGAAAGAATATAGGACATAAAAAAATCCAAAACAAATAAATGTGTTTGTTTTTATTTCTTTATGTAATTGCAATGTATAGTTTTACTGAGAAAGTTTGTCCTCAGTTTCATGCCCCCACAACTTGATGCCCCGTGCGGCCCGCACCACCCGCACATAGCTAGCTACGCCAATGTCCTTTTCCATATGTATTGAACTATTTTCAGGCCCATAGATGTAGGCTAACTTCCATGGATTCACTTTGCCCCAAGAAAGTACAAAGTAAGGTATCCTTTCAGACCTTGTGATCTATAGGGCTGATTCTTCTTCTTCGATCTCATGTTTATGTTAAAGCAATATAGGGCAGATGATGTAAAGTGTTGAGTAGTCGGACACTTTGGGGGGAAAGTAAAGTCAATTGGTCGTTAAGGTGGCCTCATGACATCCTCGTAAACAGTCAGCCATAGAAATTGGCCTTTAGCTAAGTAATACACAGTAATGTACTGCTGTGTCAAACTTCAGTAACTTCTGAACAAAGTAGTCAGTCAAAACTAATAGCTCAGCGCCAAGTGACAGGTCTGCAGTCAGGTCTACTATAACGATTAGTCTCACGCCGAGGTCATTTTACAAAACAATTCATTGATCTCTATTTTATATCAGCTAGATTGGGTTTGTGCGTACGTGTAATTTACTTGACAATAAGACGCACAAATCTGCCAACAATTGGCTCAGGACAAGTAAAGTTGAAAGTGTCTGGGCCTAGGAGGTCAGATTGTTGGTAGCAGTCTTTTTGGCCAGTTATGTTAGGAAAGTTGGCAACTTGTTTCGGATCTGTTTTGAAAAATTTCAATGCAAAAGTTTCTCAAACGATAAGCCATTTGTTGACCCAGGTAAATATCTTGCCTGAAAGATGTTCGAAAAAAAAAATCAATTACTTTGAAATGAAAATTATGTAAAAATCAACATTTCTATATTTTAATATAATATTAGTATAATAATGTAATATATGTGAACAAAATATGGCGAACTAAGTCTTCAGCAGGAAAAGTACTACGGTACCTCTGTGTCGACAACTCCTCAGCAGATTACGAGGTGAACACAAAATACCCCTCACTAGATTTGAAACTCATATCTTTCAACAGAACAACATACGTGCACTATGGAGGCTTCAGTGAGTAGGTAGCTGTTCTGTTGTAAGCGTAAATACAATCGTGTAAGTTTTTTTTTTAGTGGAGGGGAGGGAATGTCCATGGGCATGTGCTCTGTCCATCAAATACTTTGTCATAATTAGAAATAAAATAAAAAAAATTCAGGTCAATTAGCTATTTTTAGCTCCATTCATGATATTTTTTCATTCAGAATTCATACATTCGTTTTAGTTATAACATTATTATTTTCTTTAATTGTTTCTAATGCACTATATCAGTGACTATATCAGCAATACACAAGTTAAGACCCGCGCTCAGCTGGTAATATCTGTCTAGAATAGTATAAACTCGTTTACTGGCTAAAATCCAATTTTATTCTTTGAACCTTCACATTCAACCGAGGAGCTAAAGACTTGATTATTGCGTTTAATGCGTGACTTAGTGTTTTATCTCGAGCTAATTGTGTATACCTTATATGAAGCTGTCATTTGTCCATAACATTTTCTTTTTCATAGTGTTCCTTCAGGCTAGTTAAGACTGTGAAAGGAGACCAGATCTACATTAACCCCTATTTATTTTTCAATAAAGAAGTTAAGACTGTGAAAGGAGACCAGATCTACATTAACCCCTATTTATTTTTGAATCAAGAAAAACGGAAGATTGTTCGAAAATGTATTTAGATTTCTTTAACAAAGTTGGACACTTAACAAATCAGAAAGCTGGGACTCAGCCTGTGAGTTAATTTAATAGAAGTGCTCATGTTTTACGATATCAGCAGACCAGCAGGTAATGTCCAGATAAATTCAAATATTTGGGCTGACAGAAAACGAAGCTCTTACGTATGAAATGGTTACAGAGGTAGGGATGCCTCCAAATCTAGAGTACCACCTTCTTATAACTAATAAAAGGAAGATACTTCCAAGCCACCACATTAGATTTAAATAGACATCTAGATGTACAAGCGAGTAAATGAGAAACACAATACCTGGACTGTCATTAGGACTTATCAATGGTCCAGGGTTCAGACCCTGCCCGCTCCCCTCCCCTGTCGTCTTGCGGGATGTTTGGACTAGGAAGTAATCTCTAACTCTGAAGTAATATAGGAAACATAGAAAACATTTTACATAAAATAAGTGCGTAATTTGGGTCATTCCGAGAAAATTACGTCATAAGATGTAGCCGTTGCAGAGAGGAAGATGAAATAATAGACCACATATTCCAAGCTTTCCCACCGGTGATTACTCAAAGGCTTACAAACAGCAGTTCCTGGTTATTTCAACCCAATATACACACATATCTGTTGCTCCTAACAAAAAAAAAGACCTGCTTAAAAAACTGACTCTAAGCATCCTGACATTATTTCACATTTAGCGATTAACTGATATTTTTCTTGCAGGTATAAATATTTATTTACTCAAAGAATAATATTCTACTTTGGTGGTACAGATCAAGCATGACAACACTAAAAGACAGTAGTGAAGGCTAGAATACTGGATCTAAATACAGTATTTGGAATTGAGATTTCAAGCTCGTGATTCAGACTTGGAAGATGGTGCGCAAGATGTTCCTAAACGTCTGTTTATTTATTGAACCATGATTGAACTCTTTAATGAATAGATGCTGGAATACCCGATGATGTATATGTGTTCAAGATATAGAATGTCTAGACCTTCAGTTCAAATTTAATTTTAAAGATTATTATATTAACAAACATTCATAGTGGTCAAACCAGGGTTTTCTCCGTGTGGAAAATAAGCGAGAATGTTTTTCCCCAAGATATACATAAACTATCACAATTGTTAGTTTTTTTTAGCTCAGTCTCCATTCTACGTTTCTTTACCCGTTTAGAGTTACACACAGAAAAACGAAAATGCCTTGTTTAGTTGGAACATAGGCATATCACTATCACACTAGGGGAACAATGTCAATAACTTAAAGTAGCTTTTTTTTATCGTTACCGAATACCCTATACAGACAGTTCACCAACGGTCTAATTTAAGTCATTGGTTAATATGCATGACGCGTAGAACGTAATCTTCTTCTTTTTTGAAGTAACGTCTGTATTAAATAAGATAAGATAAGGTCGACATATATATTAACACTTTAGTGACTTTATAAACTTACATTTAGTACTTAGCACAAAGAAACTAAATCATTTCATATCAACCATTTTTGATCATCGTGTCACCATCAGAAATATATGCCCAGATATGCAAACCAAATGAAAGTATCAGAGATTGCCCATAAGACCATTCAAAACTTCTGTCATGGAACCGTATATACTTACACATTATCTGCTTCGTTTATAAAATGAATAAATATGTTCCTTAGAGTTGAAGATAGTATATTTTTTAGGCCAAAACCTCCAGAAGCGAGCAGGGCTTGAACTTGAGACCATTGAGACGACCAAAGGACTGCCCAGCGCCCAACCAAGTTGACCAAAAGATTTTGTGTGTCTCTAAACAATGGTACAAACTGCTTCAGCGTAAGTGTAAAAAGTTGATTTAAACTCTTTTATTACAAAGTTTAAGTATGGTTAAAAGTTTGTACTCGTTATTTCTTTCACACCCAATCTCGGATTAAGCTGCAATCTCGCGCAATTATTTCCTGTACCTGAGAACACAACACAATATACCCATCCCCCCTTACCCTCCCCCGACACTTGACTTTAGGTAAGGACGTCTTCCAGAAGCCCGAGGTGAGAGATCAACCATTCACCAACTCCTTCGTCCGAATGTCAGCCATCAACTAAGCGATTTTTAAATCACATCGCTTTTGCATTGTTGTGACAAGTCAAAAACTCGCTGTCAGAGTCACTCTAAATTATCACAGCATTAATTATTATTTTTCATCATTTATTTATTTTATTTTAATTATTTCTCCATCCTACCCCTAAATTATTCACCCGCCACACCTTTTCCTCTCTACCAGGCTAGACTAAGTCCACCACCTTGGAGAAAATTAGGCCAGTCCTTTCATTTATCTTCCCTTGACCGGGGCAAAGATACGCTCAGACTCTTTGATCTCATCGGCAGGATGTCTGACGCCGCAATTGACTCCCCCCCCCCCCCACGTCTCTCTTTGATCTAAGAGATTACACGGGTCAATACACCGCGTGATACTCCAAGGTGCGGCTCTTGTCGGACTTCACCCACGTGTAAGCTAATTCTTAGCCTAGGACGTTTCCTGTGTCCGCCCACATTTCCCAGGCATATATATAGTAAACCAACTCAAATCACCCTCTCTTTCTCATTCGAGCTGAGCTATCGAGTCTGGACTATATCACTTATTCTTTCTCCTAGAGGAATACCTGGTGGTAAGCCGAACTTAATCACAAGTTCCATCTTAATTACTCTGTGTATATTTCCATTGGATATTATCATGTGTATTTTGCTTAGTTCATTTATATTTAATTAGTGCATTGTGTATTTCTCACTGGCGTAAGTAGAAAACATAAACATGTGCTATGTATATATTAATGCTACGTTGCTCAATTGATCATTGATGCAACCACGTATATATTTGTACATCTTATTTTATTTCCTTTATCTCGGTTGATCGCCTTGATAATTTTACTAGCGCACTGATACTGCGTCTAGTGAAGAGATATGAATTATTCCCCCCCCCCTTGTGTGTAAGGATTTGTCTCCCCTGTAGTCATTTTACTCTTACGAGAGTTGCGCCCTCTCCATTCAAGTGCGTTCCATTGTTCTCGATCGACGGTCATATGTAAACATACCGTCAGGATCGCTGACCACCGCCCAATTCAACCCCCCCCCCTTCTTTCTCTATCCACCTGTGGTGTTTATTTGAGATCATTATTCCCCTTTTATGTACATTTTATATTATTACTTTCCCCTTTTATGTACGTTTTATATTGTTACTATCAGCCATCTATTTTCCAAATCCCCTTTGTCATCATCTCCCCATTGTGCTCTAAAGCAATTTTACCAATCTGACGAATGCACCTCAGTCGAGGGCATCGATAAGATGCATGAGAGACATGTCCTAACTTGTCTTTATTTATCCGCAGCCTCCCTCAGGTGTCTGCCTATTTACCTGCCTAATTATTTGGCATTGTCTGCCTAGTCAACTGCCTACCTATTAGCTATATGCTGAGTGCTATTCAGCACTGCACTCTCCTACTGAGATTGCCTAGTTATTGGATCAACGATCTGTTTACCTGCAGCTGTGCTTAGTGCTATTCAGCGCTGCATTGCCTACTGAGATCTACCCAACTCTACTACTTGGCGCTATCGGCATTGCCCGCCTATTCGACAGCCCACCTGTCAAGCTATTAGGCGCGACGTCCCTATAGAGTCAGATCTGTGCGAGACGTCATAGCTACGCCAACCCTCTGCAACTCACTGGACATATCCTGTTACTCACACTGCCCACGGCAGATCAGCTCTGCCCGCAGTAACCTTGTGCCCACGGTATCCGGCCACCCGCCATACTGTGCCCACTACAGATACTAGAACTTGGGACTGAGACTCCACAAAAGCTATATCGCCGGCGTCCCTCTATCCGCTAGAGCGCCACCGCCAGCTGCAGAACCTCAAGCCAGGACCCAGCCAGCTGCGACATCAACAGGACAACCAGCTAAGTCAGAGGACAAAGTGACATACTCTCTTATTATGTGCAAGAGTGATGATTAAACATAGAATATACTAGAGATAGATGCAAACCCTCCCCCTTTTTATTATTATATGTATATTTATGTAAATAAATTTCCTTTATTTTAACTTTTGTATCTATCTTTCATTGCTTTGTCTCGTTGCGTGTCTGCTCCCGATTCATATGCTGATAAGTGGGGGTGTGATAGCATTAAAAATAATCATCCCCTAGACATAAAACGTGCCAAACACACGTCACATTTCCCCACCTGTCACAATTGTCACGGCTCCTTCAGTTATTGCTTGGTTATCTCTTTTGTGCTAATTAAAGATGCCGAGCCCCATGAGAGAAAAAGATGAATAAAAGTTTGATTGGTTATTTTAATGCAATGAGTAGTTACCTACAAAAAGGATAAAATGTTATTGATTATTCGGTCAAGCTAACCATATTTTATTAACATCAGTTCATTGAATACCAACATAAACACTTTCTTCCCGCATACGTCAGTCTTGTATCGAGGGAGGGAGGATTCTAGTCACCCCCGACCCTTCCCCCCCCCCCCCCAAAAAAAGGAAATTTTAGACTTCATCGGTTTAGCCGTGTATGCATTGACCTGATTGTGCCAATAGTAACGTCGTGACAGTACCTGTCATAATTTTAGACTCGTTGGGTTGCCCCAGGCTGTTATATTTGCTTAATGAAGGTTAGTGAATTTTTCAAACATTGACGGTCTCACATGTATTGGTTTTTCTTCTTAAGTAGTTTACAATTAAACGCATGCGTTAATAATTATGATCCTGAAAAGAATATTTGTTCAGCTATTGATTGCCTTAAATGTGTAAACATAATCGAAAATCTTTAAAACACACACACACACACACACACACAAAGAGAACAAAAACAGAAATTGATACACACATTTTGTAAAGTAAGTGATAAAAAAGTTCAACCTGTCCAATAATAAACAGGAGAATGTTGTTTTAATAATTCAACGATATGAATCCATTCCCGCCATGGTGTAATCAGTACAATCATTCATCGATTTTGCAGCCAAGAGTAATATAGGAATGTAGAATCGTGACATATTTGTAAAGATAATTTGTTAAACTTAACATCTTGTTAGTTTTTAATACATTGTCAAAAAAAAAAAAGGTTGGAATAAAATAAGGCTACAGCTTTGACAAATGTGTGTGTCAATTTCTATTTTTAATAGTCTGTTCTCAAACCGTAATAACTTAATCATGTAACAATAATTGTTAATGGTTGAATGAAAATCAAATCGTCAGGTATAATGACATACAGAATAACATGTAAAATATATAGGAACTAAAACATCTTGGTACATCTAAGGAAAATTTTCGTTTTGCAATGATTTTATCAAACTACATTATATTAATGATCATGGTCGAGGCAACTGAAGGACTCTACAACGCGGCCCGGTTCAAACCTGCCATACAAAGCAGCATCTTCTATCCTTACTACGCCTACTTAGGAGTGGATGGTAACTACAGCTCTGACGGACTTGAAGGTCATTGCCAACAAACTCAAAAGGAATGGAACCCTTGGTGGATGGTGGACTTGTGCGGTCAGTTTGTTATAGAGAAAATACAACTAACTAACAGGTATGTTATATTTTAATTTTTTTTATTAAATGATCATTTTAGACACACCATCTTAAAAGAAATTTTGAGATAATACAAATTGATAGAGACAAATTAAACATCTTGTGGAATTTCGGACTCTCGTCACAATGGTTCCGAGTTCAAACCCTGCCCGCTTTCATCCCATTCAGTGGTTTACGCAGTCAAAATCAAACCCAACTATATATATATATATATATATATGTGTGTCCACGTACACGCACTGATAGCTAAGGACATTTAGTGTTTAGACACGAACAAATTACTATTATTATTATGTTAGAAATGAACGAATAGTCATTCTCTGGCGCTGCCAGGGTCGAGTTTCGCTAAAGAGAAACAAAATTCATCGTAGTCCCTTTAACAGTTTCCACTGAGGAATTTTCTGGTGATGTAATAGGTCTGCAGCAGTACCGCCCTCTGACAGGCAACGAAGATGTTCCTAGGAATGTTAAGGGCCTTGAAGGTGTCTGTGAGGTCAGTTGTTATTATCCCCTCGGTTGATATAACAATGGGGTATATTGTTATTTTGGACAATTTCCATAGACGCTTAATCTCCAAGCCTAGGTTCCCATATTTTCTTTGTTTTTCTATCTCAGTTTTTCTTAAATTATGAGACAGTGGTTATTATTATTATTATTATTATTATTATTATAGCTTTTATATAGCGCTACTTTCATGCTTATAGCATGCTCAGAGCGCTTTTGGTCCAATCTCATTTGTGAACCGGTGGGGGGGAGGGGGTATCTAGGAGTTGGTTTTCCGTGCTGCCTTTAGGCGCACGGTAAACACAACTCTGCCCGAGTGGGGTGTCGAACCTCGAGTCCCCAAGCCAAGCCAAGTTCAAGCGCACTTGGCCTCTCGACCACGAGAATGAAGTGTCTATCGCTTTTAGTGATCAGGTATGTTGACACTCATTTCCGCCAAAAAATCTTTCGAGTTCAGTGGATCCAACCATCTACGGCTTCATTGTAGGCCTGGGCCTGGGCTACTCAGTCTCACGTTGACGCTCGAGATGGACACAGTCGATAGAAGAGACGATTATACCAAAATGAAAAAAAAAAAAAACAACAACTTCGTTATGATGTCTAAGTGGAGAGTCCATTGCATTGGCGGGGATGGAAGAAAGACACAATAAACATGCACATAAAAATAAAAATCCACACTCCGTTTCTCAAAGAGCTACTTTATACTGTAGGGCCTTGCATGGCTGATATGGTACAAAGAAGAAACATAGAGGAAGATTCCCCGGTGTGCTCTGTCTTTGGGCTCGCTTCTAATCCAAGCGTTCTGGGATACAAGCCATCGGTAATAGGAATGTAATAATTTACATCTGCTTGGATTAATCCCACACAGAGCTTTCGTCAGAGGAAAGATTCCATACCTCTAGAATTCCAAGAGACTTAGAATCAATTTTTAGGACAATTAACAAGAAGAAGAATTCGACGTGGGCAGATGTTTTGAGGAGCGGATAAGGTCTTTGGGCCGTCTGTTGGGTATCACTGATATAGACAATCTGTTGGCACGGCTCGTTATATGGGACCAGATACATTCTGGAAAATTAAATAACACTAACATTAGTAAAAATACTTTAAACTATTAAGTTTACTATAAAAAGATTCCTCAGTTTGGCTTCGTCATGTATGGGCTACTTAGTTACCTTTACATAATTGAAGACATATGTTAGGTATGTAACTATTGCATAGTCCGAAACCTCTACATCAGCGGTTCTCAACTTTTTCAGCTCGGAGTCCCCTCTGCCGCGACCCCCCCCCACACACACACAGCAATAGAAGAGTAGAAAAACAATCTATATTTTCGATGGTCTTTGGCGACCCCTAGCAAATCGTCAATCGACCACTTAGGGGCTCATGACCCATAGGTTGAGAAACCCTGCTCTACATGGATATCTCACTCGTAGTGAAAGAAAGTCTGATTCTTTTATAAAAATAGTTAAACATCGTCATTATATACGTTGAAAAACGATGTCCTATGAAAGACTTTCTCTCATCAATTATCTGCTACAGCTTGCCCATTAATTACGGCTTTGCCTCCCTTCAGTTATTACAATATGAATATGAACAATGCAATAATCATAACATTAATAAATCTCCGTATTTTATTTCATCAAGTCGTTAGTCGAACTAACAATACAACAGTATCAGCAACACTTTCGATACAAGCACGTCTCTCTTTCTTTGTAACGACGAAGAGGCTATTAAAATTGTTAACAGTTTGTCTTCTATTGTTTCTGATATTTTTTCTGAAAATATTGAAACCTACTTTTTACATGCCGTGGCGGACGACTTTGGGGGCCGATTTTAAGTTTATATTTCCACACAAACTTTGTAACCTTGTTATTTGATGTGTTTGTACTATTTTAACTTGGTAATGAAAGATTATCTAAGTACAGATTTGACCCCGATATTTCAGGAAAGATGTTTATATGAATGAACAAACGGCTTTACGTTTGAGAAACTTTGATATTGAAATCTTCCAAAAAGACCCAAGACAACTTTCCACATTTCCTGATGTAGCTGGCCAAGTTTGCTACCATCAAACTGATCCACTGGGTCCTGGCACGTTTAACTTCTCATGCCCTGTACCAATTATAGGCAGATATGTACGTTTAATTATGAGGTAAGAAGGTGTAAACAGAACTGTCCAACCCCTCTCTTTCACACATACTCAATTATTTTACAAGTTCTTTTTAAAGGCTGTAATATTTTATTGTTTTAACTTGAACATTTTACCTCCGACCATATACCTTTCACTCTAATATTTTAACCTCTGCTACTTCAACCTATTAACCTCTGCTACCTCAACCTACCGTTTTTTTTTAATTTTACCTCATTTCCATCCCAATTGGTCTTCTTTACAGTTCGACATCCCTGTCCCCTTATGTTTTTTTTTATTTCCCACATTTCCTACTCCACTATCTGGCACCATTCTTATAAAATTGTCACTGTCCTTCCCCTCACGACGACATTTAACAACAGCTGTATTAAAGCAGTGTTTCCAAAACTATATTCCACATAACCCTAGTGTTCTGAGTGGCTTCAATAGGTGTTCCAAGACTTACTGGAATAATCAACTAGTAGGCCACCACCTGAATTAATCTCTCTAAAAAAAGTGTTCCGCTAAATACTCAGAATGTGAAAGTGTTCCGTTTACGACAAAGCTTAGGAGTGACTGTATTACAGGATGTACTTGGTAACCTGGTGTTTGTGTTAACAGAACAGACGTGACTGTTTTAAGCGTTACTGCTCCATTTCCCTATCTCTGTATTGATATAATTTGACATCTATTAATTTAGGTTACTAAAACAATCTAATTAATCTCTAGATGACTAAATTACTAAATTTTGAAATAGATTGGTATGCTTCATTTATATTCGCTTAACTTAGTCATAGACATAATATATAAAGTTTTTTTTTAAATAACATACATATTAAACAAAAACACAAAGAATAAAAAAATGATTTCTTTTAAAACAGAAATGTCACAGAAATATTACATATCTGTGAACTGGAAGTACTAGTCCGTAGTTTCAGTGCTGAAGAATTGTACTTTAACAAAGTGATGGACACTAAAATGACTGGCACACCGTTTGATTCGGTAAACGTTGATGGACAAATGGTGTGTGCACAGACATGTCTGCTTCGTAGGTCAACTGACTTCTGTACTGCTTTCAACTGGGTCACATCCACAAATTCATGTCAGCTCTTCAGTGTCAACCCGTTCCTTGACCTCTCTGCCAACCTGCTCTCCGATCCAGGAACATATTTCAATATTCAAAGTAAATTTATATTTAATAATCGAATTTAAGCATAAAACGTTGAATTTTTTTTATACATGTCTCTAACATTGCTTTAGATAGGTGTGTATTGGTATGTCTCCCCAGTTGATACAATTGTATTAGTTTTTCAATATGTGAGTTCAATCTCGTTGTAAGTGCTCGTAAATAGACCTATTAAAGCAATTAGCGAATTTATTAATACATAACGGCACATTTGAAAAAAAAATTAAACTTAATTTAATCTTGGTTATAAAATATTTACATCAATTTTTAAAAATCTTTTCCCTTAAAAGAGCACAAAGAAATCACAAAACAAATGCACTAAAATAGAATAATATTTGAGATGTGCATCTGTAAATTGTGAAGGACAGAAAAAAGTAAAAAGTGGTGAGAGAAGAAGTGAAAGCTAAAGAGAGAGAGAGAGAGAAAGGTAGAAAGAGAGAGAGAGAAAAATAAAGTAATAGAGAAAAGAAAGATAGAAAAAAAGAGAGAAAGGGAAAGATAGAAAAGAGAGACAGACAGAGAGAAAGATAAAAAAAGAGAGAGAAAGATGAAGTGAGAGAGAAAAGAAAAGAGAAAAAGATAGAAATAAAGACAGAGAAAGAGAGAGAGCGAGAGGGATAAAAGAGAGAAAGATAGAAAAAAAAGAGAGATAGAGAACGATAGAAAGATGTAGAGAAACGTTTATTTCTATTGCGAAATTGTGATATTAGTAATTTTATTTATTTGTTTGTTTGCTAACTCCTACAACCTAATGTCCTCAGATTTGGCTCTAGCCACTGAACCAGGAGTGAAAGAAATTCTACTTGGAGAAAATACGCAAACTGAGCAAGAGTTCTGTGAGGCAAGCAGGTGTGGATGCTTGGAGAAGTTAAAGTCAAGACTTGATTCCTCCAAACTTTGGCTTTTCAAAAGATCTGATGTTTACAAAGGAAGACGATATTATTTGTCCCAACAAGATCCAATCTCTAGGTCTGAAGAAGCAATGGCGACTTGTGTCTTGTACGGAGGATATTTGGCTGAAATAGAGGACTTGGACGAATTTAATTTTATCAAAATATTTATTCAAAAGTTTAGTGGATTCCGAATAGTTCTCATTGGCGCAACAGACAACGCTGAAGAAGAAGTTTGGAGATATAGAACCAACAATACACTGGTGCCATCATTTTTAGTTCAAAGTAGGAAATATGGAACATTAGCTAATTGTCTTTACCTATATGATCAACCAGGATGGCTGGCTGTGGATGATTCGTGTTATTACACTAATCCTCAATATCCAACTCGATTTCTTTGTGAAATCCAAGAAGATGACGCCAATTGCTAATTGATAATTCCTATATTAGATTTTTGTAAAAATATATGTAACGCTTATACACTTTAATAAAATTGAAGCTACTTTATATTTATTCAGTTATTGTATACTACGTCATATTTTGCTTTACACATTTTGTTTCAACTCACTCTGTCTGTCTGGTAAAAAGTTTGCACACGTTATTTTTCCCACACCCCATTTCGGATTAAGATGAAATTGTGCAAAATCATTTCTTTTACCTGACAACACAAGAATCAATAAAAAAAAAATTAACCAATTAGTCAATTATCTATTGGTAATTTATTATTTTGTTTGGTATCTTAAACAAGGGAAAGAAATGTACTTGACAGATTTGGTGGTATTAGTTGAATTAGTCCCCAATAAGGACTCTTGACCCGAGTGAGAGTGAATATTTTTTATGCATTTAAAAAAAGATCATGCAAACATTCACCAAGATACCACATTCTTTCCTCCCCCTTTTCAAGCTGGTCCAGACAAGTGTTTGGATCGTAGCGCATTGAGAAAGTGATTGAATCGTAGCGCATTGAGAAAGTGATTGAATCGTAGCACATTGAGAAAGTGATTGAATCGTAGCGCATTGAGAAAGTGATTGGATCATAGCGCATTCAGAAAGCTAAAAGCTAAACAAAAATAATTGGTAAAAATATTTCTTATCGCACAGTTTTACTTCGAATTGGTCAATGCCGAGTAGAACTACATCACTGATCAAAAATAATTAATACAATTACACTTAATCTAAGTTTTTAAGTATTTAAAAAAATGTTTTTCTTGTTTTGAATAATTCCAAATGTAAGGCCTTGAAAGCGAGACTAGGAAGACCTTGCATAAAATATTCCTTAACATTCATTTATTTTACTTTTGTATCCACAATAACTTACATTCGAATATTGCTCAAATGTGATACTTCTTTGAAGAACGCGATAGTCCTTTCGAAACCAATGCTGGATCTAGACCTAGATTTAGTCACTAGCTAAATATACATTTATTTATTGTTTACTTTGAAAAATTATAAAGGTGAAACTGGAATTTTTTTCATGTAGCCGGCGAGCTAATTTTTCTTTTTTTTTTCCAGCAATGCATGTATACATCAACTGTTAAATTTCTAGGAAAATCGTAAGAGCCGTTTTTAAAATCATCTTTCCACCCTCCCAGGTTCTTCCATCCATGAAGTTCTGACTTGAAAAGAGGTATTGTAAAAATTATATCGTCGAAATTAATTCAATGTAGCCAATTTGGTATAATTGTTTTCCCAAAAATATACATAAACTGTCAAATTTCAAGGTGTATCATTAGAAAGCTATCATCTCTTTAAGTAAAATACCCCCTTTCAGACTTAACGATCTATAGGTCATCTGTTTCTTTGGCCAGAGGTTAACGAGCAGACTGGGTAGCACACTGACCAGCCGCCTTTACTTTTCCGAACTAACGTCAGGAGCTTCCTTAAAATCCCAAAACTAAAAAAAGCCCAGTGTCCACCAAGACTCGAACCCGTGCTTTACCACTCTGACATCACGTAATTCAAAATAAAAAAAAATAAAGGTTCATCTTTCAGACTTTGTGATCCATGGGGGCCACACGCCACTCTAACGTCGTTTTGGAGTCTCTATTCTTTGTACCGGCCGACAAAAGTTTCCTATATATTTAACTGTGTTGTTCTGAACTAGCCAATGACAAGATTATAACTGTTTTCTCGTCATTAGTTCAATTGGTAAGAAAGAGCTTTAGATTTTTACTTTCGAAATCTTCGGCAAACAGCGACAGTCAGTTTCGAATTAAATTACTTCTTCTTCTGACATACATTTTTTTTTTAATTTTCTTATAGTGTTCATGTGGTGTTGGTTGTTAGATCTATTTTAGTCACTTTAGTGTAGAATTGTAGATGATGTTTATTACACTGATTATGTGTTATCAGCGAGCTCGTTCAATTAATCCCAACCTCCAACAGTACAAAAAAACATAAAAATACTGCAGAAATCGAGCTAATAACTTGAACAGCAGTTTATTACAGAATAAGGGCACAGTCTACGTCGTCTCTTCACTACAAGTCGGTCTCCATCGTCCGTTCATCGTTTCTAATCTTTTTTCCGTTCTAACTTTTAAAATGTACTGTCACGTCACTCAGGAAATACCCAATTAAACCCAACTGCTACGCGTCTTACAAGTGTGTCATTACAATAGCTTACAATGAAGTTGACATATATGAGAGGTAACATCTCTCTTGAAAAACAATATTTGTATGCAGTGCTCTTTCATTAACTCTGCATAGTTAACACTAGTCTTAAGAAGAAACACTATTTCAGAAAAAAAAAATAAAGTGAATGTCGTGAAACGTTACTCTTTGATAATCAACAAAACATTGTGCAGTAGATGATCTGCATTCTCGCTCTCTGCCTACATAAGAAATTCTTGAAATTGCCGGTGATAAAAAGCTTTTGTTGTAATGGGGTTTGTTGGACTAGTCCGTTTCGTTTCTTTGATATTGGGCTAAAGTCGCTTTTTTATTTATTTATTTTATGAGTATTTTACCCAAGATCTGTGTTGTTTTTTTAGGACTAGCTTATTTCATGTACCCGGCATTTTCCGATACACAATTTAATACACAAAGTAATTGTTGAAAAAAATTGTAGTGATTTTAAACTTTAAATGATTACTTAAAAAGGTGTTACTCTAATCAATTTGAATATTATTTTGTTATGAATGTCACTGTTTATTTTGTGTCTGTTCTAGTTTCTTAAAGTTTTCTTGAGTAAAGGGGTCGTTTTTCTCCTAATGGGTATACCTGATTTCTCCAAGCAGCCTTTGTAAAATATTGGTCCTAAATAATGCTATGTTTATAAACGAAAAATCGCATGGCTGCATTATGATGAATGTACGTGTTAGTTCAATATATTTTACATTACTAGGTAACTATAAATAACCGCATAAATAGACGTAAGTTTAATTTTTTTTCTGTTAGATAAAGTCATATGGCAAATTTTTGTTTATATTCTAATTCTAAAAAGGAATAATAATAGAATTATACAGTAAAAATAATCACTAGGTTTTTCTTTTAATAGTTATGAAAGTCTAACTGAGTTTGTGTTTTTGCATGTACACAAGCTACACTATGAGTCAGTCCATCTCTTCTGACTATTTAAAAATGAGAGTAAAAATGTAGGCTTCGATATTTTTAGCCTGAATTTAAGAAGTTACAATCTTCAAACAACTAATATATTGCCTCTTCCATAAAACTTTGTACTTAAAAATAAATTTATCCAATGCTCGAAATCCTGCTTGTATACTTAGGCCCTATTTAAATCGATCCGGTATCAATGTAGCAATAACCCCGCAAAAAAAAAATTACGTACGGGGTACCGGCACCTTTTTTCAATGTCGGGAAAAATTATTACTTTTCTTGTAATTCAACGTTAATTGTTAATTTATTATTAGTTGAAAGTTAGGCAATCTATCATTGAGTACAGGAGCCTCTTTTTTATTTTTACAAAATAAAAAGAACTTTATATACTTTCAGCCGACATGCCGTAGGCCTATTATTAAAAACACCTCTATGTGAACTTCTCAATCATCTAGAGTCTTAGACAGTCATTATTTTAGACTAGATTTAAGTAGAGTCTAGACCTAGATTTAATAGGCCTATTATTATATAAAACAAAATAATCAGTCATTATAGACATCATTCGCAATTTTATTTTTAGGTCTAGGCATTGAAAAGTAAATCTATCAATAAACTAAAATCGATCTAAGTACTAACTTATTAAATAAGTCATTATAAGTAGAAGTATTATAATGAATATTGTATAGATCTAGATTGACTATATTATAGATAGATCTATAGATAGATCTCTAGTTTAGTAGATTAAGTATAGAGTATAGTAAACGTATTACAGTATTATTAGATCTATGTCTTATGTCTATTTCTAAATCTAATTAATTCTAATAATCTAATAATTAAAAAACTTTAGTCTTTATTAATATCTAGACTTTTTTCTTATAAAAACTGACTATAGGCATAGCATAGGCTAGACTCGGCAATCTAGTCTCAAGATAGAATCTATACTATTACTAGATCTATTCGATTTTTAGCGGCCCCCGTAAGGGGAAAAAGCCGCTATTAGGTTTGTGCAAAATGTCCGTCTGTCCGTCTGTCCGTCTGTCACACTCAGATCTCGAAAACTAGAAGAGATATGAAAAATATTATTTCATCATTAAATGCGGCTTGAAAAGTTTAGGTGCAACGGCTACTTTTGGTTTTCTAAAAGCAAACCGTTTAATTTATAAAATTAATTATGCAAGCGATTTTTTCATAAAAATACATCAATTCTAAAACAATTACGTAAATGTAAGGGAGGCAATGTTACAATATGCTAACAAAGATTGACAATTTTTGTGTATTTTCAGTATCACTAAGTCAAATATATTTACAAAAATGTACAGGAAATGTTTACAACAAATATAAATAATAGTTAAAGATGTTTTTTCTGGTCAACTAGCTGCTAAAATTAAAAGAAAACATTTCTGTTTTTTATAAAGGCTAATAATGCATTTTGTATGTAAATATCACGCACATTTTTTTAATGGACTTTTTATGCAGCGATTTTTATGCAGTAGCGTAACGTCGCTACATGACCAGGTGCTAAACCAATTCATTAAACTTTTTAAAAAAATCAGATTTTATTTATTTTTTGTTTCATCCGAAAAAAAGAAGATTATTTTTGTGCGTTTTGTCTGTTGGTCGGTCTGTCCGTCACGATTAAATTAAAAAAACTAGAACTCTAAAAGCTATTGAAAATCTGATTTACACTTTAATGTTCCTCCCGTAACATCTCAATAGTTTTAAGTATCTAAAAATTGATTGTTCCGGATTTTTTTGTGCAAAACTAATTAACCCCAACAAATGTTTGTTTGCTCTTCTAATTTATATTACATTCAATTTCCATGCTTAAACGTTGCAAAAACACATTATCAATAATATGTTGTTCCGTTTTTTATGTAAATAGCATATTAATGCTAAATCAAAATCTCTATACTGACTTATATTTCATTAAGTGTAAAAATGTTCCGGATATTGTTTTATAAAACATGAATTATGCCTAATGATTGTTTGAAATCGCATAATTTACTAATATTACACTTATATTATTTGACAATGCGTCACTATATTTTGGTTATCAATATCAAATTGTTCCGTATTTTCATCTTTAAACAAATTTTAAAAATATTGACAATAGGTTGTTCAGGGCTTTAAAAAAAAGTAATTTACTAGAATTGATTACTGAAAATTACTTTTTAGACATTTAATTTTCTTGCTAAAACATAACATAGAAGTTTTGTAATCGATAAAGAAAGTTCCGGATTTTGTTTCTTACAAATCGTCGCCAGAAATTTCCGAATTTATTTAAAAATCTACTAACGCCAAATAATTGTTTGAACTCCCTCTTCTAATTAATAAACAAATAATCTTCTCATTTACGAAATAATGTTTTTACGGATTTTTATGAAAAATATTTTAACTCGCTACTCTCTTACAGTACATTTAACTTTCTACCTAAAACATGTAAAAATCTAATTATCGTTAATATTATGTTCCGATTTTTAAGGAAAACAGAATCCAAACACCAAAGTAAGGTATGAAAATCTCTCCACATGGCTGTAGTACATCTAATTTTTATACGAGACCATCCAAAAAATTTAATTAACGGTATTTCATTTATCTGAAATTCTCTTTTTCTTTTACTATTTATACAAACATCCGGAACAATCTATTATATAAACTTTTCAATTCTGTTCATACCTAAAAATTGTTGCGATGTTTTGAAACGTAGAATAAAGGTTAATCAATTTTTAATAACTTTTAGTTGTTTTTTTTTATATCAAGATGACGGACAGACCGACTGACAGACAAAACGCAAAAACAATGCGGCTTTGATCCTTTTTAAATAAATTCTATTAGAACTCAGTTCACCAATGTCTATGAACCCTCGTTAAATATCTCGTGTAAATAAAGACATTTTTTTTTATGGTACCGGTACTAGCCGGGGCCCCCCTATTGTCAGGTAATGGAATTTATTTCTATGACGTCATATGAATGGACTCTTTAAGTGTAGGCTAATGTTAAAAGAACGCACTCGGTGCACCAATGTCTATTAACCCTCGAAAAAATTGCTCGTATTAATGAAAACATATTTTAGTCTAACTAAGCCGTGTGACGAAGTGTTTTTTTTTCCTATGACGTCATATGGAATGAATTCTTTAAATGAAATGCTAAAAGTACGCACTCGGTGCACCAATGTCTATGAACACTAGATAAATGGCTCGTAATGATGAAGGCGATTTTTAGTCTAGCTAGGCCGTGTGACGTAGTGTTTTTTTTTCCCTCTGACGTTATATGGAATTAATTCTTCAAATGAAATGAAAAAAGAACTCGGTATAGTAATGTTTATTAAGCCTCGTTATGTGACTCGCGTTTAAAAAAGGAATGATATCTTAATTTAGATCTAATCTAGATTTTTTTAAACTAGATCTAGATTTTTATTACAGTAAATCTAGATCTGGATTTATATTCTAATTAAAATTATTTTAGAGTCTAGATCTAGAATTTCTAGATCTAGTTTAGACTAACATAGACTAGATTAAGATGTAGAATTTCAATTTCTAAACTTAAAGTGTAAAAAAAAAAGTGTAGATTTTCATTTCCAAACTTTTGATCAATATTGTAATGTTTTAATATACTAAAACTAATCTACTATTTTTTATTTAATTTAAATTTAAATTTACGGCAAATGAATCTTTAAAACATTATTACTTTTGACCATCAAAATTAAATCACCTCTTGAATATTATTTGCGAATATGCAGATCCGACAGGGATCCGATATCGACGGGGGCCGCCTCTGAGTTTGTGTAACACAAACTCTCTTTGTAATCTTGTTATATATAGATCTAGACTAGAATTAGATTATAGATCTAAATATACTAATGGAGAGATGATATGAGGTGTTAGCTAATAGCGTTGCTCAAGAAACAAACCTGGGTTTTTCTAAACTCTAATACTTGGTATGTAATAGTAAAACAGCACCTACCTAAATAAATCGTAACTAGCAATCAAAAACCTATATTTATTGTAGTATATATAGGTCTGTGGTTGTATTTTATATAGCCTTCCTAACTTCTTCTATAGAGAAATGACTTTTTGTAATTTCTTTTACTGAAAATTGGGCTATTCGCGTCTGACACATATATAATTTTGATGTTCACCAACAAACCCCATAGAATAAATAATCTTTTTTATACAATTATTCTAATGCTTTTGAATATTGTTACTGTTATATATGATTATTTAGTTTTACAAAAATACAATTTTCCACTTGCTTAGCCCACACCCAACCACCTTTTTTTCATTTTATTGAAATTGAGACAATTTTTACAAAGCTTATATCAACTCTCTCTGTTTGTCAGTCTGGTTCTTCTTCTTCTTGAAACTGGCAGGTAGAGTTGAGCCTTCGGCTCTTGGAACTCCAGGCCAGCAAAAGTGAACAAGAGCTCCCTTTCACCTCCTGAATGAGAACAGTGTACACTGTTCTGTCTGGCGGGGTGTCAGACTCGCGGCCAGAGACCGCGTGCACAGGTACCCCTGCCATTTTCCTTTTCTATACCAGGCTAACCGTGCAGGACGCGCCATTTATGTAACGGCCCCTTGAGGAACGGGGCCTGGGTTGTGACAAGGTTGTGGGAGCTTTTTACAACTCCGCACAGTGCAATGAGGATGCTTTCGCACCCCCTTAGGCACCCCCACGGGAGTCTGGCTAAAAGTTTGTACACGTTATTTCTCCCAGATATTTTGTCCGATAAAGTTGAGACTTTAAAACAATTATTTATTGTACCTAACAAAGCATGAAACAATTTAATCAATTAATCACTTATTAAATTAATTATTGGTCATCAATTTTTTAGTTTGATATCAAAAAGGGAAATATATTTAACAATATTGAGACCAATATTGTTGTAAGTGCGGAGTTCTTTCCTCTAGTTAAGCTTTTTAAAATATATATTTTTTGCTTGTTCGATTTTATTTTCAAATGTCACTTCGAAAATTTCATATTAAAATATTGGGTATAAGCTACCTATTCGCAATTGCCCTTTTGAGTTGCAATAATCCCCCAAAGTGTTTTAGGGACTTTTGAAAAGATAGCACATAAAAGCTGCATTTACCTTCCCCAAACCGTCCTCGCCGGATCACCTAACTCACCGAAATTAGTACAATTAGTGCAAAAAACAAACATTTTGTACCTACGCTGCTAAGTTTGACGAATAACTACCCTCCTAAATGTTTATCAGCTTGCAGCTATTCAGGAGGGAATGCTACTCATGTTTGCCAGAGACTATCCATACTTTGTTGTTTTCTAAAATTGTGCCTCTTTGCGTTTCAAGAATGTTTACTCGTCTCTTTACATGGTAAGTGAATTTATAAAATTCCGTGCTTGCAAGAGACGCAGCCAAGAAGTCCAAGATCCGCAAGCTTTTCCCGAACCTCAGATCTCGGCCACTACATTATCCTAACATGTCAACTGTCTTGATGTTGAAAATTAATAAAATTAATCAACTGTAAATAATTAATGTATGTGATTAATGTCATGAATAACGGAATAATAAGATCTGTACATTCCTTCTTCATTATTTATTTTTTTTTTTGCTTTATTTGCCGGTAGCTGCTACTGTAACTTATTCATTGTAGTTCTTTAGTATTGTAATAATAGCACGTGTCACTTCTTATTCTTGTATTGTTTTGCATCTAGACCTCCTACTTTTTGTTTTCAGCCACAATAACAAAAGATTCTTGGTGACAGCAACAACATCTTTATATTTTAAAACCTGAAATCACGATCCATTTTTACCATGATGCCATTTTTTTCCCTTTAACTACTCTGTCTCTTTAGATGTTATAATAATACGGGGGGGGGGCATCCTTTTCCTCATTTAAACATCTATTAATTTTTGTCTGGTATTGTGTTAGTTCTTCCATACTCTGAGGTAGTGAGGTCCTTTACTAGTTGGTACACTTTTTTACTGACGTTCCTGTTCAATCCCTGCTCCATTTCTTTACACTTTTTCTCTAACCCTTTTTTCTTCGCTTCTTTCATGTAATTTTTAATATGTATGTTGTCACTTTTGTATTCATGGGCATATTTTGGGTTGGACTGCTTTTTTTCTGTGTACTAGAAACCCAACTCCTTGTTCGTGAAATCTTGTAGTCTACTGGTGTTCAGTTTATGGACCTGTTTTGTTATTTCCCCTGTTTTCTAGTGCATTCATGCTTTTCTTGTTCAATTAATTTATTTAGTCGATGTCTTTGTGAAACATTACTAGACCAGCAGGAGATTGCAAAGTAAATTACACTTTAGATGGTTGCTGTATTGAAAAATTTATTTTTAGTTTTGGCTTAAGTACACACAAAAAACAAAAAAGATTGCAAAAATAGTTCGTGTTGAAACACAAACTCACAATAGGCCTCCGAAGTGGCCCGCAAAGGCAGGTAAAAAGTTTTCAAAATTTTCAGCAAGAATATCGGAATCTATGACTTCAATCTATCTACAGCCTCAACCCTCTCTCCGCCAATACAAAAGGAAGAGAGTCGTGTACGTAACGAAAGTGTTGATATTATTGTATTGGTAGAAATGACGACATGATACCACATAATACGGAGGTACGAGCGTATGATTATTTTATTATTATAACATTGTTAATATTCAAATGTATTCAATGAGCTGATGATTGAGAAGGTATGGATCCATGTGACCCAGGCTTTTCTAATGTTGTTCAATGAATATTTAATCAGTCGTTGTCTAAAAGACCAATCTGTCATTCAAGGCCTCAAGGAAAAACCTTTTTCTCTTTGTTTAAGTATCTAAATTTATTATTGATGTAGTACAGTGATGCCCAAAATACGCACCGCGGCCAATATCCGGCCCACGACGTGATATCATCTATCCCGATGTAACGTCGAAACAAAGTGTAGATAATCTCCCTCCCCCCTCTATTTTTTTCAAAGGTTGAAAAATGTATGTTTACCAACATTAGGGCCCTGACTTTTTCTGTGATGGATTGGTACCATGACATTTAAAATTTGTAGGTTTATGAAATAGGAGAGCCTAAGAAAGAAGAGAACTCTGAATTTAGAATCTACCAGGAAAACTGAATGGATCTATAATAATTATTTTATGATTTACTTTATTTTTTGTCGAAAGACACAAAGATAGATGCACATTTCTTATTCCGTACGCGAGAAAAAATTCGTACAAGTGCTCCTGTTCTCTCAGTTCTATTAAGAATAGAATGGGTTTTTACTATTATAAGGAAGAATTGTAAAAATGGTGTATTTTTTTGTGAATGAGAAAATGAGAATAAAATTGCCTGCATATTTTACAAAAAATAATAATTTGCTTTCAGTTAAGAAAAAGCGTAGTTGCTGCATTAAATCTTTAAAAGGTCTAAAACAGCATGATGTCGAATTGTCTTTTCTAGTTTCAGTTATCTAAACGGGACGGACGGACGAACTAGACAATCTTCTTTCTGTTCTTCTTTTTGTCTTACAAAGCTAGTGACTCACCTGAACGCATTCATTGTCTTTCAAGACATGAGGAGCCAAATATATATGGCATGTCTAAAAAATACTGAATGTCAAATGGCAAGACAAAATAGCAGATACTGAAGTCCTTCGAAGAGCGTGTCTTCAAAGCATCCACACAATCCTGATGCAGTCCCAGCTGCGATGGGCAGGACATGTCTGCAGAATGGAAGACCACCGCATCCCTAAACGACTCTTGTATGGCCAACTAAGCAAAGGAAAGCGCTGGCAAGGTGGTCAAAGAAAACGCTTAAGGGACACCCTAAAAGCTTCTCTGAAGGCGTTCAGCATAGACCCAGGCACCTGGGAGACAGAGGCACATGACAGAGCATCATGGCGTTGCGCTGTGAAAACTGGTGCACAGGTTGCTGAGGAAAAGAGAACAACGATGGCAGAAGAAAAACGCTAGAGAAGAAAAGCAAGGCAAACGAAACTTGCTCCAGCTGGATTAACCTGCCCAGTGTGCGGCCGAACATATATATATATATATATATATATATATATATATATATATATATACTTTAGCGGACAGGTGACTAGTAGCTGTTGAAATGATGCTTTGTTTTAAACAACATAGCCTTCACAGAAGCACTAGGGCACGGGCAATATGGGGTCGATTGATGACATTTGTTGAATGTATGGAGTTCTGTAGGAGGAGCTGTAGCTCTGTCAACTGGGCAGTCGGGCTCCCTGAGCAGATCATTGACCTTGGTCTCCACTCAGAGCCCAGCTCTCACCTTAGGCTCCCAGAAGTTGTCAGCATGCGGCAACGCCACACCCTGGCAAACCGTCTCGCCTGACAGGCCAAACCGGGTGAGGATTAGCCAGAGCTAGTATCTGTTGAAACTATAGTCTCTGTCCACACCCAGAATGTGAAGTCTAGTTGCGGCTGAATGACGCTCAAGTCACCGAATAGGACCACAGGGCCATCAGGCGTCTCCTAGCAAACGCCGTGGATGTTTGGGAGCACTGTGGGACATGTAGATCACACTGGTTATCCACTGCACCCCAAACCAGCTCCAGTTGCCTCATTTTGAGAACCACTGATCTAGATTGAGATACTCTTGATTCATTACGTCTCTCGTTTCTTTGACAACGCCCACTGACTCAATGTTTGTTGTCCCATACTTATCATAATCAATATTGGAGAGATCAATCTTTTAATCGATATGAACTGCGCAGTGGCTTCTTTACATTGATTCATATTGACTTCCAAAATGAAAGGCCTAGGCTTACCGTAGTGCCTTGGCAAAAAAAAAAACAACAACAACAAAACAACTCTGTCCTGTTTTAAGTACAGTGACATTGCAATGATATTACAGATACATTCCCTACAGCTTTCAGAGCAGCTAAAATACAAAAGATGAACCACTATCCCCTCCTATTCCTCACAGTGTCAGCAGCTGGTGTCATAGTTGTCTACGCATCTCTCCATGAAGTCTAATAAAATGGCAACCTTTGATCCAATTGATAAAGTATATAGCTTTGAAGGGCACAATTATCCTATACTCTTAAGCGAGCAATTCTAGCAATTCTTATATATATATAAATTTTATTTGAAAAAGGCTCTTACGATTTTCTTTAAAATTTCAAGGTATGTATATAAATGAGAAATAAATTCAACTCACAGGCCTTATAAGAGGAAAACTCAAGGTCGAACGTTATATGGTTTGAAAATGTTTAATTATCAAAAAACTTATTTTGGCTGGAATGTTTTATGAATGAAAATTTCCCATGACGTCAAAGGAAAAAAAACCCGCTTTCGTCACTAGGCTTACAGAAGTAAATTAAAATATTTCTATGCAAACATGAACAAGTTTTATTAAATTATAGACCAAATTAAACATTTGCACAACATCTTATTGTAGGCTCTATTAGCTTAGTCAACAAAGTAGACATCACCTACACGGCTCTCCGCAATTAAAGTGTAAACAATTAATAAAACTCGTAAAACACAATAACCAAACATACGTCTGCACATTTTAGTTCATTATTTTCTTCCATAGTTCCATAATAAATTAATCTATTAAGTGTTTGTAGCAGTCTGTTCATTATTAAAATATAAAACAATCATTATTAAAATATAAAACAAAAAATATGAATATTTATGAATTGAATAACTTATAATGGAATAACGTTTTTACAGTGCAATTTTCGTGCTTATAGCATTAAGAGAGCGCTATGGTCCAATCTCTATGATTGGGGGGGGGGGGGTACCTCGTTCTGAAGCTGTCATCAGTCAGATACCCTCTTATATGTCAGTTAAAGCAAGTTGATTCCAAATCTGGTCTTTAAAACGTTTCTGTGGGAGGTCTCTGTTACGTCTACCACCTAACAGTAGGAACTTAATTAGCAAATTTAAAAAAATAAAAAGTTCTCATCCTACATATGGACGCTAGTCGTCATGAGAAAAATGATCTGAATATTTTGGAAACACCAAAGTCTCGTTCGGGATATAAATATGACACGAGCGGGCAAATTATTTAAAAACTTACACAGCTCGTCTTTCTTCATTCCTTTTTGTTCTGTTTACATTTAACATTTTTTGTTTTTAGTTTTTGGACATTCAAATGATGTATTAGTTCAACTTTCCAGTCATTTTAGAACAAAAAACATAGAAAAACTTAGAGTAGAGTAGAAAACATAGATACGAGACTAACTTACACAAATTCTTTACAACTATGCTTTATAACAAAGTACACCTTTTAAATATTTATATCAAACCGTAATAGCAATTGTATTGATTGAACGTTTTTTTTTAAATGAATGACTACTCACGCTACAGTGAACTGCGCAGGGTTTTTTTTTATGCTGCAACAAACTTGTTATCTGAATTGTGAAAAAGCCTAAAAGGTGTTTGTTCCACGTACCATTAGAACTTCATTTAATTAGAACATTGGAGGTTTAGATTTGAATTTGACGGGTACAAGAGAAAGAAAGTTTCATGTGTGACAATTTCTATTAGCACTATTAAAAAAAAAGAATCACTTTCTCTCAGACTTATTTAGTCATGTGACAAAAGATGTCGACTGCTTGAAGTCAAATTGATTTTGTCAAGTACAAAGATAGTCACGTGTAAGTATTTTTTCCCCATAATGTTTCAAACTTTCAGATTTGTGTTTTTCTTTGACATTTAAGTGGACTACCGGCTACTTATTCTTCAGCTCCTCTGTTCTACGTTCAAATTTTTAATGTTATTTTGTTTGTTTGAGGAATGGTGTCTGAGTGGTTAAACGCTTGGCTTCCGTTTCAGGGGTCCTGGGTTTGCATCTAAGCTGAAGACTGGGATTTTGAATTTCGGGATTCTTAGTGCACCTCTGAGTTGGAGGAAGTAAAGGCGGTTGTGTTGGCCACATGATACTCTGTTCGTTAACCATTGGCTAAAGAAACAGATGATCTTAACACCATCTGCGCAATAGATCGCAAGATCTGGAAATGGTAATTTTACTTTACTAGCTACTTATGATTTCTATAAGTCTTAGAGAAAACAAGTCACACTACATCAATCCACTAGTCCAATTTCAAAACACGTTTTTTTTTTTTAGATTCCATTATATTGAGTCAACATTTATTCAGATCACTTCCTTTTCTTTTTCTAACTTAATTTGATTGCATAAGAAACGTAAAGGAGGGCTTACAAATCAAAGTCTAAACAAAGAGCAGATTACTGAAATTAACTTTTGAGTGTGGACATCCCTGAGTAGTGGAACCAAAGATCAAACATATATTATCCTACTATTACTTCCATTGAATGTATATATTACTGCAGTTACTGTGTATTTCGACGCAGGGCCGGAGTGCATTTGGTGGCCCAGAATGAAATAGAGAAAGAAAACGAAAAGAGCTAAAACTTAAAATTACAAAATAGCATTGTTCACAAGTTTCGCTATATTACTTTACTATAAAAACATTGTTATGAGTCTTGTGTGGAGGCCATAGGCAGCTGCCTAGTTTGACTATGCCTGACTATATAACCCTGTTAGTGATTTTAGTATGGTATATTTGTTCTATGTATATGTTATTTATATTGTTATAACCTTGCCATGCACACCGCCATACAAGATAGTGCAGAAGGTGCGCACAATTAGTGACTAGACTAGGAAGGATGTTGACATTAGGAGAAGAGAGAACGATTTCCGCCCAGTCTAGAGCCGAGATGAAGATGCTGTGCTCAAGGCAGATTGTCCTATATGTTTGTTATGTCTTCATGTAAATAAACATCGATGTCTCTTTGAGTTGCCTCCCTTCAGTTATTACACTATGTCAGGGGTGGGCAACATTTTTGTATCGAGGGCCGCATTAACAAAAGTTTGGGAATGGCGGGCCGCATATATATATATATATATATATATCTATATATATATTAGAAACATAAACTTGCTGTGTACAATGTCTTTTAATTCATATTACGATTTTTTTAAAAATTGCTGTTTTCTTTTTACATCACAATATCCCCACAAATATACACTTGTACTTAATGTGCAGCATTTTACTTTTACACTCGTGCATAATGTTTCTTAACTGTGAAACTATCTTACTAGTTGTTACCCCTATGACTGCTGTCAAATTACAGTCAGTCAACATTGACCAGTGATTATACTTGTTTAGTTTCCACAAAAAATGCTTGCTCACTGAATGAGACAATTTATGTTCCGGAAGTTAAATGTCGGGACGAGCGAAGGCTGCCCTTGTGGAGCATCACCAGAGAATGCTGACCATGTCCTTCTATGGTGCATAATAAATCAAGGGACCCGAGCAAGACTCTCCAAAGGCTATTCGGAAAACTGCCTGATCTGGTAACCACTACGCGATTCATCTCAGATATAGGATCACTGATCTGAACCCTTCAACTTGTAAAATGAGAACAAAGAAGAAGAACAGATGTATGTATACCCAAATAGTGTGAACAGCAGCAAGTTTTTTTTTAAGTGTGGAAATACAGCTTCTGGCACCCATAAAACTCCCGTGGTAGTACTGACTGGAACTTCTCTTTGCTTTGAGATATGTCCTCTGGAGATGAATCGGCTTCTCTTAATAAGTGTTGTACTTTTAATCATTTCACTAAAGATAGCTTCACCTTTTAGCAAAGGAAAATGACAAAAACTTTTTTTTTTGCTTGCCTGTAGAAATGAGAGGAACCTCTGTGGAGAGATTTAACATGCACTTACAATACATATGTAAACAATCAATTGCTGTTCTATATGTATGAAACATGAAATTTTGTCTTCTACTCTTCATTAAAAATATTGGTAACAAAGTCACAGTCAATGCCCTTCAAGTAACATAACAATTTCATCCTTGAGACTTTATATTTTTCTCATTTGCCTTGCCCATGCTAAGATAGCGGATATATTGGATTATTTATTCATAAATCAGAACTACCCAAGGTTAACTCCCCTGGTTCTAGTAAGTTTTATTTGTACTGCGATACATTCGATTTAATGTATAACTTATATGCAGCTTTGTGCAAACTTTCCTGTTTTAAGTTTATGGTTATCAGTCAAAGTTCGAGCTCCATCAGTTGCTACACTTGCCATCTTGTTCCAAGCGTACCCAACACTCAGACATTGTGTCTTGAATTGAGTGTATTGATGTATAGCCAATAAGTATAATATTCGTTTACTTAAAACTTTTTATAATGAGACAGTTTCAAAAATTAATATAGAATTTTTTTTAAATATTTGCATTTTATATCTATATACTGTGGGCACACCTGATTTCTGTTGGTGTCGGCGGGCCGCATAAAACACCTCGGCGAGCCGCATGTGGCCCGCGGTCCGTAATGGGCCCACCCCTGCACTATGTTATAATAATGTTAGAAAAGTGAAACTGCACTCAGCCCTAATCTTTGAAATCGAACACATTAATTAATTAATATTATGTTTTAGATAGTGAAATGCTCTATGATACTAGAAACTAACTTCATCTTGCTATTTTCACGGGCAGTTCTCTATCACAATGGTTATATTGAGCACCTACATCGTCTGTTGTTCACTTGTAATGGTCAAGGTCCTAGCCACCGGTGGACTTTACAACGCGGCAAGGTTCAAACCTGCGACACAGAGCAGCGACTACGATCCTTTCTACGCCTACTTAGGAGTAGATGGGAACTACGACCCTAATGCGATGAATGGACATTGTCAACAGACTAAAGAGGAACCGAACCCTTGGTGGATGGTGGACTTGTGTGGCCAGTTCGTTATAGAGAAAATACAACTAACTAACAGGTATGTGATTTACATTACTACATTACAATCATTATATTTTATTTGATGAATTGTTATATTTTGGAGAACCATAATACTGTTTTAACCCTGCCATGCACACCGCCATTCAAGCTAGTGCAGAAGATGCGCACTGTTAGAGACTCGACTGAAAAAGATGTCGACATTAGAATGAAGAAAACAAATTCCTCCCAAGTCTAGAACCGATTAGAAGAGACTGCTAAACCTAAGGGCTGATGTTGTTTTATGAACATGAGATTTCCTTTGAATAAACATCGTTCCCTTGTTGAGTTGCCTTATTCCAATAGGATAAAGGGCATAAACATAATACTTGCATGCACAAAAAACATAAATACAAAAATATATAGGCCCACATACATATACCCTTTATACATAGACATACAATAATATATATATATATATATATATAGTGGAGCCCTATTTGAGAGAGACACTCCCTTCCACATATATTGTCAATGTGGCTTTCGCTTAGGTGGTAGAGGAGATGGCCAGTTTCCGTGTGGCACTCTTTTCTTCAAGAATCGAGGGCCATGTTTTCTCGCTGTCTATAGCTTTCTTGGTCACCGTCTCTCTCCAACTAGCGCGGTCAAAGGCTATGTCTTCCCAATGGTCAGTATTAATATTTACTTATTTTAAATCACTTTTTATCACATCAACGTAACGGAGGTGGAGGTGACCAGGTTTCCTTGAGCCAGACTCAAGTTGCCTTTACAGAATGATTTTCGGGATGCGATTTTCCTCCAACCGGCGAACATATCCGAGCCAGCTCAGGCGCCGTAAAGATACCTGGAAATGTATCATACAAGTTTGTATCGATCTTCTTCAGTTCTACGACTTTGGTTCATTCCTTAGACACATGTTTCATGTGACCATAAAGCCCTAACCTGGATCGACATTCCTGCCCAAATACAAAGCTGATGAAGGCGGCATTTGTTTTGGTGATAGATGAACGAGCTATTGTTTTGTTAGGCGCACTTTTTGTTTTCCAGAGTTGAAGTCACCGTTTTATTTTCAATGTCCAGTGATTTTTTTTTAAAAATCTTGTTTTATATGTTTCGGATTCTCCTTCAGATTTGAAGGTAATTAAATCCTGCAAAAACCTTTAGCTAGACGGAGGTCAGAGTTCGAACCCGTACTATCAATCAACAGTACAGAGCGCACAGCATACGAATATGCAGCTTCTTTGTTCCTGATATCTTATCTAATTTCCAGAGGAAATGAAACCAACGCAGGCGGAAATGCCTCGTCGAACCTCGAGCCTCGAGTGTACTTAGCCTCTCGGATAAACATCCTATGCAGAGTGAGCATATGAGATTTAAAGGTAGAAACAAGCAAAAGTGTAATATTTGTATGCATTTAGGGAAGGTTTAAGAATTTTGAATTGACTTTTATCAAGAATATGAGATATCACAATAGTTAGAGCTAAAAATAGGATTTTTTTTTCGATTTTTTAAATCTGAACTATTCATACAGCTCTAAAGACAGCTTGAGGCAACTTAATGACAAATCGGAAAGACTTCACGAGCTATGGAAAATAATCTTTAGATATCTACAGTTTATACAGTAAACTACAAGTTAACTAATGTTATTTTTCTTCTTCACAAGGGCGACATGCTTTTATATTTATTATTATTAATATATAATATTATTAAAAGCTTTTAGATTGAAACTTGAGGAGAAAAGGAGCTTCCAAAAAAAAACCTGCATCGGGCCTCCACTAGCTAAAATAAAACCCGGCTCAATAGAAGCTCATTATATGATTTATTTTTCGACATATTTAATTCAGATTTATTATATTATCATACTAATATTATATTAAAATATAGAAATGTTGATTTTTACTTTATTTTCATGTGAAAATAATAGTCTATTTTTTTCAAAAATCTTTCAGACAAGATGTGTACGCGGGTCAACAAACGGCTTATCGTTTGAGAAACTTTTACATTGAAATTTTCAAAACAGATCCGAGACACGTTGCCAACTTTCCTAACGTAACTGGCCAAGTCTGCTACCAACAATCTGACCCCCTGGGCCCAGACACTTTTAACTTTACTTGTCCTGTGCCGATTGTTGGCAGATATGTAGGCATAATTATGAGGCAAGCTGTAATTAGATCTACCTTCTGTCTGTCTGTATCTTTTCCTTACACAGATGCACAATCATATAACATTTTCCAATGTCCAGTACTATTTTACAGAGTTTATAAATCTGACATATTTTTCTTAACTCCTACCATCTACCTCTGACTCTTTACTTTATCTCTCTTTCCCCAATCCTCCGTTCCTCACTTGTCCTTACCTTATTTCTTATCCTCTTATTTTTCGAAGAATCTCTGTCCCCACACCCGTAACTTTTTCTCAATGCTATCTTCTGACACCATTTTATTCTCTTCTGCTTTCCTTCCTCATGTTTCTCTTACTAGAACTAGAGAAACAAAAATAACAAACAAATCTTTATCTTAGGGCATTCAAAGTTCTACAAGCAGAACAATGCTCCCGTTCTTTTATTGTAACCTAATATTCTATAGCTATTTGATCTTTACAGTAGTAACCTAAAAGTACTATATCCATGACTATGCTTCTTTAAATTATATCCCCTTGAATCGTTATTTAAATTAATTATTTTTTAAAATAATAATAAGGCCTTTCTTCGAGTACGAAGGATTCGAACACGGGACTTCTGGTTTCAAGTGCTTTACCACTCAGCCACAGTATCTTCATATATTCATTTAGAGTACACTTATATTTTTTTCAAATAACAATTATTAACCTTATCCAAACATTCCAAATTAATAACTTGTTATATTCTTCTGACAAAATTAGATAAATTGGCAACACGAAAAAAAAAACTTGATATAAGTTTACTTGGACCAGACATTTCCACCCCCCCCCCCCGCGCAAAATAAAAATTAATATCTCTATTGTCATTTTTCATACAAATAGATGTAGATGTAGCTAGATCTAGACCTAGTTTTTGAACTAGGTCTAGATCTAGATTCAAGATCTAAGTCTTGGTCTAGAACTAGATCTAAGTCTAGATCTAGAAATAGATCTAAGATTAGATCTAGATCTAAGTGTAGATATAATTCTAGATCTACATCTTGAACTAGATATAGAATCTTGATGTAGATAAGAACTCGTATGAATTTCCACTTTTAGTCATAAAATTACTAGACCTATGCCAATGTTATGATCATGGCCTTTTGTTACCGGGTAATTCTTTTACTAATGGTATACAATGTTATTCGAATCCGGTGCATTTCTTTATGGGATACTATTGTTTACGTAATAAATAAATCTGCTGTCAGAAGATACATTATTGCCTAGTAATTAAAATTTTGTTCAAATTATTAATACATTTATTCTAAATATATCTAGATCTGGGCTCTATTTAGTCTTATTTAGACTGTCAAGTCTAGGCCCCTATAATTAGGATATGCCAAAACTGCGCGTTATAAAATTAAGTAGTTCGTTATTATTTTTTTTAACATATAACTAAAACGAAGTTCGTATCCAAATTTTTTTTAACAACATTTGAATCAGTAAAATATTATGATATCCTATTTGCATTTTCTCTTCTAGTTTCTGAGATCTAAACTGGACGGACGAACGGACAGACGGACAAACAGGCCACACAAAACTAATTGCGTCTTTTCCCTTTCGGGGTCCGCTAAAAAACTACAATTTCAAATCACTCACATTCGGCTGAGTGAAAATGGCCGTATGGCTACCAGAGTAACCAAGTGCAAGTTCTAATCTCGTCTCCAGCAATGTAAATTTTAAAATTTGATTTTGAAAGTTAGCTTAAACATCTTTTCCCAAAAGTTGTTACATAGTGCTCCCTGGGGTTAGATGCTGTGCAAGTACATAGCGTGTTATGTTAGTCTTATCTTATCTTATCTTATCTTATATAATACAGACGTTACTTCAAAAAAAGAAGATGATTACGTCCTACGCGTCATGAATTTAGTCATGCATATTAACCAATGACTTAAATTCTGCCAAGTCACTGGTTTTCCTGGCTAGCTCAGGCAACCCAAAGAAGTGTTATATAATCTTTTTGTATGTTTGTTTTATTGGTTCCCAATACAATGAAAAGCCGTTAGCAGTTTTGTTTCATCTGTCATATTTAGATGTAATAAAACAAACTAGAAAAGCCTAGCCTTTCTCTCTCCTCTCTCCCTCTCTCTTCTCTCTCTCTTGATATATATATATATATATATATATTTATATATATATATATATATATATATATATATATATATATATATATATATATACATAATAATTACTTTCCTTTCAGAAATGTCACAGAAATATTACATATCTGTGAACTGGAAGTACTAGTCCGTAGTTTCAGTGCTGAAGAATTGTACTTTAACAAAGTGGTGGACACTAAACTGACAGGCACACCGTTTGATACGGTGAACGTTGATGACCAAATGGTGTGTGCACAGACATGTCTGCTTCGTAGGTCAACTGACTTCTGTACTGCTTTCAACTGGGTCACATCCACAAATTCATGTCAGCTTTTCAGTGTCAACCCGTTCCTTGACCTCTCTGCGAACCTGATCTCCGTTCCAGGAACATATTTCAATATTCAAAGTAATATAAAGTTTATTTTTTTATTAAACTATCACAGTCACCCAATGACATTTGTTTGGACAATCACCAACCGAATTATATTTTCACACAATCATTCACCCACACTAATCTTAGTCACCAGTTGAACTATTCGATAATAACACATGATCACACAATCAACCAACCACATTATCACACAATCACCTGACCACATTATCACACAATCACCTAACCACATTATCACACAATCAACCAATCACATTATAACACAATCACCTAACCACATTATCACACAATCAACCAACCACATTATGACATAATCATCACACTGAAATTTCTAGCTATATTTCATTAGAAAAGGAGGATAGAGTCACGTGACCACACACATCAAAGCAATATATAATAAATGATATAATATTATTTATTAAATAGCACTGGTAACAACCACCGATGGCCAGCAAAGTTGACCAGAAATGACATTTGGGAATTCAAGTTGTATAACATACTTAGCTTCATAACCTGGTTGACAGATTGTTGGCTTAAACATGAGTCAAAGCAAGACCAAAATACTAGTTGAAAACACAAGTACTGCAACTCACCTTCACCTATCCCTTAATCTTTTTTCAAGATTTTTCAACCGTCTTTCTCCATTCCTCTCCATCCTTTGCCATGGATAGAATTTCATTCAATGACAGGCATGTCCATTTTTTGATGTTGTTATCCAGTCGCTTTGTTATCTGTCGGTCTCTTTTTTTTTTTGCCTGGAACTATTCCCTGAAGAAGATCTTTGCGCGACCTGAGGACCACGTGATGAGTTTACGTTTTTTGAAATGGATTATCTGATCATTGTGGGCTCCAATAGCTGCATTAACTCTTTCTCTCCTAATTGACGATGCCATCGTTGATTTGACCTCATGTAATTAAATTTATGTTTAATTTTATAAACTTTACTTTGTGTTTTGTGTTTTGCATTCCACTTTAACTCTATACCAACTAAAACATTGTTGATAACAATCGAAAATGTTATTGAAGCTTAACCATAACATGGTAGTGAAATAGTAATGAGCCAATTGAAGAATTCCATCAGAATGTGCAAAAATAATTACGGAGAGAAAGAGTTAATAGCTAATAGGGCTATAAAAAGAATATCAGCATTGGTGACAAAAAGCTGAGACGTGTCTGCAAGTTAAATACCTTGTAGCTATTGGACAGTCAACAGCAGCATCTGCGAAACTTAAAACAATCTGGACAGATAAAGGAATAGCCTTCGACACTAAAATCAGATTGATACGCTCCCTGGTCGCGGCAAGATTTTTACATATGGAGAGTTTAGAAACAGGATTAATACAGTAAATAGACCCCCACGATGACTGTAACTCACTTGACAATTAATGGTCAACCTTTAGATATAGTTGACCTTATTCATTAGCTTGGCTCGATCATAGTCAAAGATGTACTACTGAATAAAGACATTAGCAACAGGATAGCGAAGGCAATGGTCACCATGCCATGGGGGCAGAAAACAGTAGGTCAATACCTTGCTGATTACCAAAGCACTAATCTATTCGACCTGTCTGGTAAGCGCTATGCTGTACTATTGGTCCAGTTACTCATCAAAGGAAAATAAAATCTGAATATCTTCCACCTTCGATACTTAAGACGGACTCTTATAATATAATGTCCCACAAAATATTTTGTATAGTGGTGTAAGAGAGTTGCAGTTCGTCCGCTTTTAACTCTTTCTCTCCGTAATTATTCACCACATTCTGGTGGAATCAACGCTGGTATCGTCAATTAGGAGAGAAAGAGTTAAGGTATACTGATGTAAACAAGTGCAAAATGAAACTTTTCGGAATATACACTAACAGTTTGGAGAAAGAAGCACTAGATAGATCCCAATGGTAAGCAAGCATAAAGAAAGATATTTAAATTGTTGATGACCTACACAGAAGAAGTAGAAACAAGGATGAAAATGCTGCAGCCACACTGACTAACATATGACCAAAGTCATATAGATCTAAATGTATCTCGATCACTTTAAAAAAATCAAATGCAATATTTTGCTATTCGATAGTAAATCCAATAGACAGATCTGAATGTTTATCAGCTTTATGTTGGAAATCTACCTTCGATTGCAGAAGGCTCATAAAGTTTATTTGATCATGCTTTTGCATGCAAAGACGAATTTATTTTCTGATAAAAATCTTAATTTTCACTTATTATCTTTCTCCCTACCCAGATTAGGCCCCGCGCAATCCTCATCGCATTGGGCTCCGTATTCTTTAGGACCGACCCTGACCACATTAGTGTATAAAAATGACCTCTTTAGTCACGTAGGTGAGAGAGAGAGAGAGAGAGAGAGAGAGAGAGAGAGTGAGAGAAAGGGAGGGAATATAAATAAAAAGACTTTCTTATTTATTAATATATATATTTTACTGTACTCCTTCCTCAGATTTGTTTATTGGCTTTGAACCAGGAATGAAAGAAATTCTACTTGGTGAAAGCACAACAAATGTTCAAGAGTTATGTGATGCACCTAAATATAGACGTCTAGAGATTTTGAAGTCAAGACTTGATTCCTCCAAACTTTGGCTTTTCAACAGATCTGACGTTTACAAAGAAAGACGATATTATTTGTCCCAACAAGAACCCACCTGTAGGTCTGAAGAAGCCATGGCGACTTGTGTCTTGTACGGAGGATATTTGGCTGAAATAGAGGACCTGGACGAATTTAATTTTATCAAAATATTTGTTCAAAAGTTTAGTGGATTCCGATTGATTCTCATTGGCGCAACAGACAACGCTGAAGAAGAAGTTTGGAGATATAGAACCAACAATACACTGGTGCCATCATTTTTAGTTGAAAGTAGGAAATGGGGAACATTAGCTAATTGTCTTTACCTATTGGATCATATAGGATGGCTGGCTGTGGATGATTCGTGTTATTACACTTATCCTCTATTTCCAACTCGATATCTTTGTGAAATCCCAGAGGATGATGCTGATTGCAACTGATGAGTCACTGATTCAACTTTCTAGTGCACATGGTCACTTTTTCGGTTATTGTGAGCATACTTAATGAAGTTCACCTTTTTTTTTTTAATTCAACTAAAAAACAAATATAAAGAATGAAGAAAATGTCTATTAGAAACCGACGCAAAGAAATCAGCCCAATAATTACAATTACATTTTTTAAAAAATCTTACAAAAGGAACACAAAGAACAATAAAAAAAAACACAAATAAAAAAACGATAACAGTCAACAGGAAAAAATGGCAATATATTTGATTCCAATAATTATGGTTGAGTGCAGTTGTTACGTGTGCACCGTAGAGTAAATGTGGAATGGTGCGAATGCGTGTTGAAAGGAGAGGAGATCCAAAATGGAGGAATAGATACTAGGTAGTGTTTATAGTGGTAATTAGGATTAAATTATTTATAAACTAGGATTTTGTCATTTTATGCTAAAAGAGTCTCATCACTTAATAACACGTAACAAGTGGCGCTCAACGTAAGGTAAACCCACTCTATACATAGTTGATATCCTTTCAACAGACAGTAATAATATTAAAATCTAGAATCTAGCGAAAGAATAGAATTCGACTATTGGTAATAGACAATGGTAGAATAGGCTGAGGTAGCAGCGTTGAAGGAAGAAGAGAGATTGTTGGATCTGAAAGGATCGGAACTAAGAAAATATGTTCAAGAAAGGTTGATTTAGAGGGAGAGATTAGCCATAGAAAGAGAAAAAGAAAAAAAGAGATTAGCTATAGAAAGAGAAAAAGAAAAGAAGAGATTAGCTATCGAAAGAGAAAAAGAAAAGTAGAGATTAGCTATCGAAAGAGAAAAAGAAAAGGAGAGATTAGCTATGGAAAGAGAAAAAGAAAAGAAGAGATTAGCTACGGAAAGAGAAAAAGAAAAGTAGAGATTAGCTATGGAAAGAAAAAGAAAAGAAAACGAAAAGATTTACCATCGGAAGGAAAAATAAAAAATAAAAATTACTAAATTTATTTAAAACCTAGAGACTCCAAAAATAATATTTGAGCACAAGTTTCGCTACTTCTTCTCTGAAAAATGCTTCCATCAATCGTAGCCTTAGGTAGTTGCACATTGTGCGTTGTGTAAGGCCGGCCCTGTTGTATTTTATTGCTTAACGAATTAAACCGGGTCTTAAAAGTAGGTATTAAAGAAAAGAGTGAAATTTAGCGTGAAAATTCTAAATAATAAATAATTATACATTTCAAGTAATAATAATAATAATAGTAATTTCCGCAGTGCCAAATGTTGGAAAAACAAAGAGAATATGGGAATCTAGGCTTGGAAATTAAGCGTTTATGGAAGATATCTAAAATAACATTATACCCCTTTGTTATATCAACCGAGGGGATAACGACAACTGACCCAACAGACACCCTCAAAGCACTTAACATTCCTAGGAACATCCTCGTTGCCCGTCAGAGGACGGTACTGCTGCAGAGCTGCCACATCACCAGAAAATTCCTCAGTGGACACGGATAAAAGGACTACAATGATTTTTGTTTCTCTTTAACGAACCTGACAACCCTCACCGAAAAAAAAATTTTGGGCGTCTGCACAGTTTGGCACAATGGTATATCCGACTCTGACAAAACATGTTCCCTAATTGAATACGCCTGTCTAAAGCAATGCCTTGTCATGATCGCAATTCTTCACTGCTATTAGAAATTCTCCAGGACACTTCAGGTTTGAACTGAACAGTGAACAATTGAACAATGCCGCATCTCTGACCCAACTCGAGTACCGTACATACCTTTGACTATCCTCGGTAGACTATTCAGCTATTCTTATGTCTTAGTGGATGGTAGTTCTACTTTCTCTCTTGTGTATTATTAATGCATTTTTTTCCTCCACTCATCTTACCTTCTCATACAGCACTTTTTCCCCAGATTCCTTTAATGACAATGTACTTGCTTTTAAGACAAGATTTGGTTATACAAAAGCCTGTTCTTCTGTTCCCAGCGAATCTTTACTCTCCAGCAGACGCAACCTTCTGACCTTTAGTATCCCTCTAGTTTTTTTCCCTCGATAGTGTTTGTTTTATTGTCATTCTGATTTAAATAAACAAAAATACTAAAATAAAACAACAAATAACAAAAACAAAAAAAAAAGCTTATCTAAGAGAAAAAAAACGCAAAATCAATGCTACATCCCTCAATGTTGCAGGAGTTATTTTTCGTTATATTTAAGACATAATTATGTAATTACTTTTTTAAAAAAAATTGATTTATTCTATAAATTGTCAATGACTACGAATTAGTGTTCAAAATTAAATTATAACTTGATCCAAAAAATGTGAAATGAGAGAAAAAACCTATTGGAGAATTGTACCAGACAGAATAGACAGACGGAGCGAGTTAATAGAAGATTTGTAAAGAGCTGAACTCATTTCTTTTTTTTTTTGTCTTATTCCACGTTGATGAAGTTCTCTATACTTCGACTTTAAACGATCAACACTGATAATGGTTACATTTTGAAAACAAATCGTTCATCATTATGATCTCCTGATGTATTAAGTCATGAAATTAGTGATGTCCTACAGAAAATAAAAATGTGTGATTGCGACAAACTTCCTTCTCGTTACATTTCTATCATTTGATGTGTGTGTGTCGTTTTCTTTCTGTTTGTAAAATGTGTCACATGTTTCGAATGTTCCTTCAGAGTTGACTATATTGACTTCCTAGTACAAACCTCCTGCAGGACAATGGGGGATGACAGAGTGTAGAACCGTCGACAAGCCCGAACAACAGTCCAGCGCGCATAGCTCACAACCATGCAGTCACCTTTTTCATTATAACTACCATCATAAGCTTGTTCATTATAAAAACCTCTGCTACTTTCGTTATACATTCGTGTTGTTCTTACTATCTTTATACAATGAACATTTATGACCTGTAACAGTTTATATTGAAGCTTCAAACAAACTCTATTTATGTTTCTTATTGTAATTATCACCACTTCTGAAGTGATCTCTGTGAAATTATTTATGTTATCTCTTAGTACTGTTAGAGAGAGATAGCTGTAATTTAAAATAGGGTCTTTGTTTTAGGTAAAAAGAAAGAGAAGTAAAGCTTCCCTTTCAGACCTTGCGATCCATAGGGCAGGTGATGTTAGCTCATCTGTTTATATGGCCAACGGTTAATAAGCAGGGTGTCATGTAGCCAGCACAAGTACCAACCGCATTCGCTTTCCCAAAGTAAAGTCAGTCTTCACTAAAAAAAACGAATTTTAAAAAATCCCAGTCTTCACCGAGATTCAAACCCAAGATCCCAGAATCGGAAGCCAAGTGCTTATCCACTCAGTTCCCCCCCCTCCCCCATAAATGTGGTGACCGTAAAGAAAGAATTGTTCGTGGCTAAGATTCTCGTCATAAATTTGAGCGGGTTGTGAGAGAGGCGTGTAATCACCTGACATTGGGAACACGGAGCAGGCTTCTTTAATCATCCAGGGATATGAACTGCCTTACTTGAGTATAAGTCTCCAATAAGAATGCTAGACTAGATTGAATTAATTATCTTCTTTTTTTAAAGGAAAGTTTGTAGCTTATAGCAAACAACGTCCACAAGGTTTCTTTCTTCATCCTTCTCTTTCTCAAGTCTGGAGAGATTCTCTTTATGTTTGTACTAGGCATATATTAACCGCCGCCCGCGGGTCTTTTTTTTGTGCCTATCACTGTCGATTTAGTCACTGAGAGTGTTTTGTAAACACTTAAACCAAATAATAATGTTATAAGTAAGGCGAATGCGGAGTGCGTAAATGTAAAAATAGTATGAATGGAGCTATCAAAATAGCCAATCGAATTAAATCCATTTTTTCAAATAAAAACATTTGCTTGTAGGCCTACATATATTTAATTAAAGTTTGAAATGAATAGACTTAATTTTGTTTGTTTATGTGTTTTAGTATAAAGTAGATCTTGAGTTAGACATAGATCTAGATCTAGACTAATCCTAGAGTTAAATATTGGCTTGGATAGAGTTCATTTTGCGCGTGCGTTAAGGTTTCGCTCTGCGCATGCGTGACCTTCTTTATTAGATGTTCCGTATCAGACATCCTTCTAGTAGATCTAGTAGCTAAGTAGTAGCTAGTGGCATTCTGTCAAGGGGCATTCTAGTGGCAGTCTACTGGCAGTCTAGTAGCAGTATAGAGGCAGTTTGTTGGCAGTCCAGGGACATTTTAGTGGAAAGTTTGCTTTTTTTTAAAGGTGTAATAAAGGGCCGATTGATAACATATAAGGCTTAGAGCGATGTAACCATCTTTTTCTTTTTATGTGTCATTAACACTTCGTCGTGTAACTAGCGTTTAACTTAAAAGATATAACATTGAAAACTTAGAAAATAAAAACAAGGTAAAACCTAGAAAGCAACCCTGACAACGGTGCTTCATAAAAAATGCAACCTATTGAATATTTATATCAGACAATAGGAAAGATTTCATTGATCGATAAGGATTTATAAAAATGTACACTTATGCTTTTGTACTATACACATGGTTCAATGATTATTGTCCATGCATTCAGTAAATGTCAGCTTGTGAAATATGCTTACAGAATATTTGCTAGACGTGGAATAGGTTAATATTAGATTCGAAATCTTGGAGGACATTGAACTAGTCAGGTGACAGTATTTTTCACTTTTGTATGTCCATTTTTATTGACAATAGTAAGAAAAAACTTTAAGGAGTTATTTTTGTGATAAAAAAATGTAAATTACTTCAAGTGTAATCTATTAGCCAAATAAAAAAAATCACATATAAGTTTCTTTTTTTCAGTAAATTTTAGTTTTCAAATTGTTCTTTATCTTGATGGGCTATACATTATTCAAGTTATGGCAGAGGTCTAGTCAAAACTTGTGATTTCTTTTAGTTTTAACAAAAAATAACACCCCTAGAATTAAAAAAAAGATAATCAACTAACTAACTAATTTTGAAACGATGTGAAGGGCCAGCGTCTTGAAGAATTAGATTTAGACTTTTCAATAATTCGAAATTACTTCTAACATTTGATCAATTTCAAGATAACTTCCTTATCAAAACACTTGTTAGCAAGACTAGAATGTAGCCAATTATTAATGCGTTTAGTTTCTTCTTTGATCTTATCGTAATGCAAGATCACAATTTGAAAAGAGATGAATCATTAAATTCTTGAATTTTTTCTTGTGTGTAAACGTGCCGCACTTAGTTATACATTGTCCACTCGACGGATTCAGTTGGTCTAAAAAGAGATTTCTGTACAGCAAAACTTGGGGGCTAATTCTTGACCAGTTATTGTCTAAAAATACATTTGGCAGTAGAAAAAGTATTCCAAAGAATATTTAATTGATATTTTTAGAAAGGTCTTAATAAAATAATGAAAAAAAAACATCTAGAGATAATTGATCATTGTCAGTTCCATAAATGTTCACTGTAGTTCACGGTTTGTTTGTTAGTGTTACATCAAATTGTTTATAAACACTTTTACCCTTACATGTCAAAATATGGGGGACAGTCCATTGATAACTGAATGATTGAGTTCTTAAATCTCTGTTGGCGAACTTCTAAAGCCCCTTAGGACTGGCAAAAAGGTAAAGCTTCAAAAAAAGGGCAACTTGACCGACTGCAACAACTGGAGGGGCTACAAGAAATGAAGGAGAGTCTAGATAGAGAGGCAACCAAAATTGTCCACCGCATAAACTTGGATAAGACTAAAATTTTACGAGTGGGATACAAGGCTAAGGGTGCCCCCGTCAGACTTGGCGTGTCAAAGCTTGAAGAGTTGAACAAGTTCACATACCTTGGCAGCATCATAACAAATGATGGGGATGCCTACCATGATGTAACGTGCCGAATAGGAAAAGCAGGGAGCATTTTCCAAAGGCTTCAGCCTATTTGGACTAGCCAAGCCATTGGACTCGAGACAAAAATACACCTTCTCAACCCGATCGTTATTCCAACTGCGACATATGCATGTGAGACATGGAAGTCATCTGGCCAAATTGAGAAAAGACTAAATGTGGCTCAACAAAAAAGGCTGAGACGGATTTTGGGAGTCGGTTACACAGATCGGGTCTTAAACAAGGAAATCCTATGCCGAAATGGGAGTCGAACACTTAGTGGGTTTGTGACACAGCGTCGCATGAGATTTGAGGGACATGTTCTACGACAAAATGAACTACGCATACCAAGAGTTGCTATGACATGGCAGTCAATACGAGGAAAGCGCAAACAGGGACATCTTCGAGTAACTTGGCGACACACCGGCATGGATGACCTCAGAACAGTGGACACCAGGTAGGAGGAGGCTTCAGACATTGCCAGTGACAGATCTTTATGGAGACAGCTTGCCGCCCAGTGCACCGAATGGCGCGGAAGGACCTAAGTCAAAGTCTAAGTAAATTACCCTTACATATGTAATGTTTAACTGTAATTTCTTTTATCTTTGGATTATACTAATTTTCTGTCATTAAGTTTAAAAGCAATTAAATGCAATCAATGCATAAGCCTTCCCAACTACGGTAAGAAGTTATATGCCTCTATAACTGTTACAATTGGAGCGGTCACCTTTATTGTTGTAAATTGTTACTATGTTGGCTTCCTTCAATTCCTGGGGGACTATTCCTTGCTTCCAGCATAAACTTAGCAGTTCATGGAGTGGCTTGATTAGGGCATGCTTTCCAGCATGAATGGCTTCTGCAGGAATACTGGAGGAATCTCCTCCGGGTGCTTTCCCGTGTGTAAGCATGTCAATGGCTGTGCTCAGTTCCTTTACAGAAGATGTTTCATCTAATTCGCTCAAAACTGAAAGTGGTGGAAAGTTAGACAACGCGAGATGACATTTTCAATCTGGTAAAGTTCTGCATAGTGCTCTACCCATCGCTCCATTTGCAGCGCACGATCGCTGGTGATTGAGCCATCTTTTGACTTGTGCGGGGCACACTTGCTGGAGTGAGGTGCAAAGACTTGTTTCATGCCCTCGTATAGTCCTCTGATGTTACCACAGTCGGCACAAGATTGGATGTTCTAACATAGGTCCTGCCAGTATTTGTTTGCACACTGTCTTGCTATTCTTTGGGCATCGTTTCGAGTAGATCTGTAAGGTGCTTGGGGTGGGCTCCTTCTTGTAGTTTAGCATGGCTACTCTCTTGTTTGTGATGGCAATTTCCATTTCTGGCAGACTTGCTTCAAACCAGTCTTCATTTTTCTTTGTTTTGTTACCAAAGACAAGTGATGATGTTTGGTACATAGCATCACGTATGAACGTCTAGGTTTTTTCTACCTCAGTCACTGAGACGTTTTCAAAACAATTCTTTGTGAATTCGATGCAAAGATCAGGATTGTTTGTACTTGCAGTATTCAGGCGTGCTTTTCTTTTTTTCCAGTGATGTGCAGGAATTCACATATATAAATTATTGTAAATATAAATATTAACATGCTCTAAACCAACATAAAACACTAAAACACGAAATAATATAAAGAAACTTTACCTCATATTTCTAATCTGTCCACTAATTGGAACCTAATACTGAGCATTGAACATACAATACAAAGCCAAAACCACCAATATTTACTTAAGCAATCACAACGATTTACTCCTTTCATATTTTAATATAGTAGCATTGAAGTATATATACAATCTAAACACTTAATCTGCGACACGTAGTTTGGGAAATATAAATATTTCTCTTTGTTAATTTTCAGTCGTGATAATTGAAAATGTACCCTATATTTTTTATGAGCGACCATTTAAGTTTAATGCATTTCGATTCCAATACAGCAGGCTCTAATATAAATATTTTTACCAATCATTTTTTGTTTAGCACAATTTCATGCTTTTAGATTTCTCACTTCGCTGTGATCCTATCACTTGTCTTGGGGGGGGGGGGGAGGGGGACGACGGAGGAGAGATAAAGGGATATCTGGGTGAATTTTAACCCAATCGTTTTTTTACTAACCACTCTGCTAGTGAGATGCTTATGACTAAAGAAGATTGTAAGGTAATGTATTGTTTAATTCAAACTTACTTTAATGTGACGACCTATAAAGATAACTAATTCAGCTTTTACCACCACTTCAATCAAGTACTACTCCTTTCCTTTGTTCGAGATATCAAACAAAATCATTAACTACTAATAGTTATTTAAGAAATTGTTGTTGTTGTTGTTTTTTTTGTTGTTTTTATTTTATTCTTGTGTTTTCAAGCAATAGAAATAGTTTTGTAAAATTTCAGCTGGATCCCAGATTGTGTCTAAATTTTTACCAGAAAGACAGAGTGAGTTTGTAATTAGCCAAATAGTAAATTAAATACACGTAATTAGTTATTTTGTTTGATACAGACAAGGGAAATTACTCCTTCACTATTTACAGATATAAATATGTTGGTTTCATTCCCTTTGATAATCGATTACATTATTTCTCCCTTACCTGTTCTACGTTAAAGCTAAAACTTTAAACAAATAGTCATTGTAAATAACTTAAAACCTGAGTCAATAAAAAAAAATAAACAAATAAGTCAATTAATTTTGGTAATGAATTATTATGTTTGATATCGAATAAGAGAAATAACTTAGACACTATTGAGATATTTAGTTGTAAGAGCGGAGTTCTTTCTTCTTGCTTTGTTTTTTTTTTCCTGAAGTTTAACAAAATAGTTTGCTTGTTATAAAGTAATTAACGATTGTAGCTTTATATTACTCTTGTGGAATATTTATTGCGATATTTGATGTCAAAAATATATTTGGAATATTTAAAACTGTTTCAAAATGGGATAAGATACTCTTAGTTTCTCTCTCTCTCTCTTTAACTTCAGAGATAAATCCCATCCGAAAAATATACAATACAAGAGGTATGGTTCACACCTTTTCCATTCTTCGCTTTACTTTATATCAATTACTATATGACTAATATACGGTACTTATTGTTATTATAATTTATACGTTTGCTTACTACAGTTTGAAAATACTGGTGAAATGGTGAAAATACTACAAATGTGCAAGAGTTCTGTAATGCACCTAAATATAGACGTCTAGAGTTTTTGAAGTCAGGGCTTGAATCATCAAAACTTCAGCTTTTCAAGGGATCTTATCTTATCTTATATTATACAGACGTTACTTCAAAAAAGAAGATCTCATGTATACAATCTCTAGGTCAGAAGAATTATTGACTACATCACTTCCGAACGGAGTTTATTTGGCTGAAAGACTATATGCTGATCAGATATGGTTGGGGATAGATGATGAATGTTATAACATTCATAAAATCTACTGTGCTCTTTATCCCCTTTCAAACCTGTAAAGGACATCTGTTTATATAGCCCACGGCTTAGGAGGGTGTCATGTGGCCAGCATAAAGGTTTTTTTTATTTACTTTTCCATAACTAATGTCATGTCATGTCATAAGAACTGCGTGAACTCAGAGGCGCCCTAAAAATCGCGAAATTAAAAATTACATATCATTCAGCCACGCCCTATTTCATTATTACTGCGTTTTATTAATAAAAGTATCTTTATTCTGTATACTATTTAGTAATCTATTACATATCGTGCAAGTTTTTCTATTTATTTCTTATATATTCATAGTCATATTATTATTATGTTAGAAACGAACGAGTAGTCATTCTCTGGCGCTGCCAGGGTCGAGTTTAACTAAAGAGAAACAAAATTCATCGTAGACCCTTAAACAGTTTCCACTAAGGAATTTTCTGGTGATGTGGCAGTTCTGCAGCAGTACCGCCCTCTGGCAGACAACGAGGATGTTCCTAGGAATGTTAAGGGCCTTGAAGGTGTCTGTGAGGTCAGTTGTTATTATCCCCTCGGTTGATATAACAATGGGGTATATTGTTATTTTGGACAATTTCTATAGACGCCTAATCTCCAAGCCTAGGTTCCCATATTTTCTTTGTTTTTCTATCTCAGTTTTTCTTAAATTATGAGACAGTGGTACGGCGATGTCGATAATGGTAGCGTTTTTTTCTTTTTTATCAACTAACAGAAGATCCGGGCGATTGAAATCTACCGTTTGTCGGTCAGAATAGGCCTATCCCAGTACAGCAGATGTTCAGTAGACTCGAGAACCTCTTGCGGAGAGTATTTATAATAAGTAGTAGTGTCCTTACCGATCAAATTGTACGTCAAAGCCAGGTGTTGGTGTATTAACTTTGCAACTTGGTTATGGCGACCTAGGTAGACTGATTCTGACAGGGCTGAACATCCTGCCATTATGTGTTCAATTGACTCACCCACATTTCCACATTTTCGGCATTTGTCAACGAGTTTCAGGATATGCTTCTCGTAATTTTTTGTCCTGATTACTCTGTCCTGTATTGCTGTAACAAAGCCTTCTGTTTCAGGGTAGAGATGACCTGCTTTGAGCCATGCTAAGAAAACAGCCTTGTCGAGGTTGTCCCCATGTAATAAAGCCGGGAATTTTCCGTGGAGGTTTTTTTCTTCCCATTGGCGAATCTCATGCCCTACGTCGTCCAAACCGACATTGACATAAGCATTGTGTAGATTATTATTATTATTATGAGTTTTTAATAGTTCTCTAGTACCTTTATGGTAGAGGTTCGTTAAAAGAAAAAAATTACTGCCTACCATTGAACAAGTCCTTCTTTTAACGTAGCATGCCTCCTAAAATGTCTTTCCAAAAATTTCTGCAAAAACCTGGCCCCTTTTTATTTTAGATAACTGTTTTTGTCCAAGCTCAACTTAGTTTGCAGATTTTTGTTTTCGAATTTCTGCTATTTCAAAATAAGTGAACTAAACAAACAGGCTAAAACATTAGAGGCATATAGTTCTACGGTTTCCAGAACAATCTTAAAGGTCTTCTTGTATAACGCTAGAAAAAAAGATTTTTTTTCCACATAAGATGACCACTGTCTACCGAATGACGAATTATTAATATATTCCAATGGCGGACACGAAATGACTGCTCATGATTTCTTATGATGTATTTTGTGTCGATTGAATAATGAAGAACAATGTTTAGATACACACTTGAAGTCTACATGGCGACAGCATTTCTCTTTGTAAAAGTAGTAGTGTTTTATAAATATGTATAGGACTTACATATTCACTTACATATTGACATTAATAGCAGCTGATAGCTACATATATATATATATATATATATATATATGGGCGTAGCCAGGGGGGGGGGGTTCTTGGGGTTCAAACCCCCCGCGAAATGAAATCCCCCGCAGGGGGGGGGGAACGGAATTAAGTGACTGATTTTTGCTTTCATTTTGTTTATTTTAGGTGAGATTTTAATACTAAATCATCACTTACCACAGCACAGCCGAGGCAGTTTTGAGTTAAAAACACTCTACCAGGGGGTTTTGAGTTTAAATCTCCCTACCAGGGGGCTTTGAGTTTAAAACCCCCTACAGGGGGTTTTGAATTTTAAACCCCCTACCAGAGGTTTCTGCAGTTAAATCCCCCTCTTCTATAAAACAAAACAAAAAAAAATGCAAACAACAATCCCCAAATTCCAACATCACAGTTGAGGAAGATTTTGATTTAAAAACCCCCTCCAAAATTTACGATAAACCCCATCTTCAATATAAAAAAAGCAAATTACACACTCAAAATTCTATGAGCGTAGCCAAAGGGGTTTTGAGTTTAACCCCCCCCCCTCCAGTTGGGGTTTGAAGCTAAAAAGTACTTCTTCAATATAAAAAAAAGCAAATTACACACTATAAAATCTATGAGCGTAGGCAAAGGGGTTTTGAGTTTAAATCCCCCTCCTCCAGATTGCTTTTTCTTTAAAGTTTAAAACCCCTCCAGATGGTTTTGAGTTTAAAATTCCCCTACAGAACGTTTAGAGTTGAAAACCTCTCTCTTCAATATTATTTTAAAGCAAACTACAGTCACCAAATTCTATGATCGTAGCTAAATGGGGTTTTGAATTAAAAAAAAAAAAAAACTCCAGAGATTTCTTAGTTTAAAACCCCTCAACAGATGAATTGACGAAAAAACTTTCCTTTTCAATATAAAATCTAAAGCGAAATACAGGCATGTAATTCCAAGAGCGTAGTCAAGAAAGGTTACAAATTTCTACCAGTGGCTTGGGCTCCATTAATAAAGTTTGAATAATCTTCTGCCGAAATTGAAAATCATTAAATGTTTCTCAACAAAGATGGCTAAGACAGATCGGGTCTAAATCAAAGAAATCATATGCCGAACTGGGAGTCGAATCCTTAGTAAGGTTGTGACAGAGCGTCGCATGAGGTTTTGCGGGACATGTTCTCACACAAAATGAATTACGCAAAATAAGAGTTGCCGAAACAGCATGCCGGAAAATGCGCCGAACGGCACGGGAGGGTCTAAGTCAGTAAGAATAGTACATTAGGTTTTTGAAATAAAACTTTATAATAGCAAGATAATGCACCGTAGATACCTAAGAATATGCATTTTGTTGGCTTTCAATACCAGAAATAGTGCTCGGCGGCGGGGCTTCGCCCCGCGCTGAGGGAGCGCTGCGAACTCCCCCAGACCCCCTTGCTTGCAAGGGCGGGGAGTCTACAATAAACAATAAACGTCTTCCGAAAGGGTCAGAATGTAATAAAGATTAATTATGTCTACACACACACACATACACATATATATATATATATAATTTTTTTACGCGCGGGAGGGGGGGGGGTCGGGGGGGGGGATTCCAAAACCCTCCCCGAAAAAAAATCCTGGCTACGCCCATGTATATATATATATATATATATATATATATATGTCTCCTTCACTATAGCTCTTTACTGTGGGGAATTATGTAAGTCAACAGTGAGTTTGATTATTTTTTTCGGTACATAGGAATATGTATTCTTTGTTATTATTTTTCAGGGATATGGATTAGATATTTCTAACTCCGTTAGTGTTGACACCGATGAGGTCAAGTGGACATCGTTTTTCTTTTGCTAATTCTCATCTGACTAAAGAGGCCAGTCCTTGATACACAGCTGCGGTCACAGGTTGGGCATATGTATTCAACAGGAGCCGTTGCAAGTTCCCCCTTCTTTCTGTTGAGACATTACTGATCTCTCCGTTGCTGGGGGGTGGGGGGGGGGAGGGAAGCATGGGCGGTAAATCTGCCAGTGAAAGGCTGCCCACACCACACGGCGCCTAACTGCAGGGTGTCCTTTACCTCTGATCTGAAGACATTCACCACATAAGGTAACTACCTCACGACCTCTACAAAATATTGCATTGTCGGACCAAAACAAACAACTGAGACGATGGCAATAGTGGACAGTATCTACGTGGTACTGTTGGCCATGGTCGTGGCCGTCGCTGGACTGTACAACGCTGCCCGGTTTAAACCTGCGCTACAGAGCAGTAATTTAGTTAACTACTACGCCTACTTGGGGGTCGACGGCAACTACGACGGCGACATGAACAACGGACATTGTCAACACACATACTCTAACTACAACCCTTGGTGGATGGTGGACCTACGTGGCCAGTTCGTTATAGAGAAAATACAACTAACCAACAGGTAATACACTAAAATATATTAATAATAATAATAATAATTTTATTTATAAAGCGCTGTTAACAAACAAAATGTAGGCTCAAGGCGCTGTAATAACATTATAAACACAAACACGACTGCTAAAATAATAAACTAATCTAAAAAAAGTTTTAAACAGATAGGTCTTAATTTTCTTCTTAAAAGTGGTGTAGCATGTTGTCTGTCTGAGATCAATGGTGAGTGAGTTCCAAACCTTTGGTACGTGCACTGAAAAGCCCGCAGACCGCAGCTTGTGATGGAGAAACGTGGCACTACTAAAAGCGTTGAGTCCATTGAGTGCAGGGCTCTCCGAGGGACATAAGGAGTAATCAGTAGGCTAAGGTACAAGGGCATCTCATTGTTATATATACACGGATGGCATAATTATAGAAAGGAAACAAAAGTAGAAAGCCGGATGGGTATAACTGAAGGAACACACGTTTTTTTTTTTGCACTATAGAGTGTCTTGCCATCAAATACGAGCTTTAAACATTCATCCCAACTATTTGAAGCAGTTAAATGAGAAAAAAAAACATACCCCATCGGACATTCCTTCCAAGCGAAATTTGTAAGCGTTTGTCATAGAAATCTTGTAGTTTGACAAAAATCCGAATAGTAATCTATAATATTGTAGAATTTAACACGAATGTATGTATGTATGTCCCAAATAAAAAAACAAAACCGTTTGACCACTTTGATAAAACTTGTGATAGATCATGAAGTAAGTGTTAGATACCAAATTTAAAAACACCAGGATTTGAACTCGGAACTCCGGTTTGGACGCCAAGCGCTTTACCCCTCAGCCACCGCGCCTCATATACACTCCTTTACACATGTATTTGTGAAAGTCAATTTCAAAAATTATTTCCATGTCTTCAGACAGACAAAAAAAAAAAAAAACTCGCCTAGCACATCGGTCTGCCGTGGTCTTAGTCACTTTACTAGTGCATCATAATACCTTACAATTTAACAACTTGCCACTAACTTATTTCCAGAAATACGATTTCTTTCCAACTGTATAAAATTGTGTTTTTAATGTGTGTGTGATTCTCTAGGCACGATATATACAATGGTGAGGACGTCTCGTATCGTATAAGAAACTTTTACATTGAAGTCTTTCAAACAGATCCAAGACAACTTGCCAACTTTCCTAATGTGATTGGCCAAATCTGCTACAACCAGACTAATCCATTGGGTCCGGGCACGTTCAACTTCACATGTGTTGCTCCAGTGACTGGCAGATATGTTCGTTATATAATGAGGTATGGCGTTTAAATTATGACATGTTACCTCCATCGTACTCGCTTAGTTATGTTAAATAGCCCTATCTATCTATCTATCTATCTATCTATCTATCTATCTATCTATCTATCTATCTATCTATCTATCTATCTATCTATTACTTTTGGGATAGTTCTTAAATATATATAGGAAATTGGTTCACATGAATTAGCTTTCTATCTACAGAACTGGCATAAGTGAATCTATATTTATGTGTGAAATGGAGGTAATAGTCAGTAGCCCCAGCCTTGAAGAGATCTACTTTAACAGACAAAAGAACACCAAACTTATAGACACACCGTTTGAGTCAATCAACGTCGGTGACCATTTTCGTTGTCTTCAGAAATGTCTTCTTCGTAGGTCAACTGACTTCTGCACTGCCTTTAACTGGATCACAACTACAAGGTCATGTCAACTTTTCAGTGTCAACCCAGTCCTTGACCTTGCCGTGAACTTGACCAACGAAGTTGGGACACATTTTTTTATTCAAGGCCATTTAACTTTTTAAACTTGTCATGGAAACCTGAAAAAAAAAATCACTACTTTGTTGTAATTAGGTTTTATAGAGTTGAAAATTGTTTTTATGTCATTAAAATGAGCTGGGTGCTTCTTTAGAATAATGAACATTTTTTGCTATTATCATTTCAGAACAATTAAAGATGCAGCTGTAAAATGATACACTTTTGATTGAACATTTTTTGCTATTATCATTTCAGAACAATTAAAGATGCAGCTGTAAAATGATACACTTTTGATTATAATCAAACACCGAGTGAAATATTTACCAAAAAAGCTTTACTAATGTCTAAGACTATTGAAGCTCTATTTTTTTTTTTTGTAGAAATCGCAAACTCTGCAAATGTGTGAATTTCTAGTAAAACATTAAAGACTACAAATAATCTGGTAATTTAATTATCCCTTACGTTCACTACAGGTCATGTCTTCACAATAAAACAAAAATTAAGTTCTCTCAATTTTGTTTCAAAATGATCACAAAAAAAAAAGAGTTACACAACAAAACATTAAAAATAACTTTTATACCAAATTGAAGAAAATAATTACCATTGGCATAAGAAGAAATATGGTGTATGTAAATACATATAAGGCCAAAGAATTTAAATCATTGGTTAATATGCATGACTAAATGCATGACGCGTAGGACGTAATCATCTTCTGTTTTGAAGTAACGTCTGTATTATATAAGATAAGAAGATAAGTTAGATGAGTTCCAATGTATTCACTCGTTTATAGTCTACATGGCCATTAGGTACTAGAGATGGGAATCGAACCCAACTTTTAAAGTTCGGGTTCGGTTCGGTTCGGTCAGATTTAAGTTCGAGTTCGGTTCGGTTCGATGACGAGTGTAGTTCGGGTTCGGTTCGGTTCGGTCAGGTCTAAAGTTCGGGTTCGGCTCGGTTCGATGTTATGAAATTATGTAATAGCAAAATTAAGTTATAAGGTTTCATACAATTTATCAGATAAAACACTTTAAGTTTAATTTTTACATAAAACAAATACTTTGCAACATATAATAGGCCTATGGGCAATACTTTTTCCAAAATAATGTTGCCTACATACATTTTAAGCATTGTAAAAATTTCTTAATGGTGATAGAATTGAAGATGCGGCAGGTTTTTGCTCAAGTCGGCAAGTGGTTTAATTCTGGGCATGACTTACGCGTATTCTAACCTTTTTCTCTTAGTAAGAGGCGCCCCACGGAAACGCTTCAAAGACCAGCTTAGGCGTCAACTTTGCTTAGCTGACATAGAAGAGAGCACCTGGCTGCATGCGGCCTCAGAAAGAGTCAGTTGGAGTTCACTCCCGAAGGCCGCGGAATACACATTTGAGACCAAAAGAAAATCCGCTGCCGAGGACAAACGCAGACGCAAAAAGAAAAACTAAATAGACCACCTGCGGACAGTGGTTATGCTTGCCCTGGATGTGGCAAAATATGTAGGTCACATCTGGGACTGCCGCAGCCATGGGAAAAACTGCATTCCTCACTAATCTTCGGACTCGAAGACAAGCCTTATAATAACATATAAACTTAATAAACTTTAAAATAAATTTCTTATGTGAACAACTCAATATAGCCTAACTGTTATCACAATATTCACATATTTAACTTTTGATAGAGATGTAATATTAATGAAATATACTGATATTTAAACGAAATCTAGGTCTCAATATTGTCTGCCGTTTCACATTTGCATTACGCTAATTTCATCCTAATCAATGCATAAACACAAATCAGTCGCTTAACCTCTTCTTATCGCCACCAGACACCACACACACACACTCTATAACACCCCTTTTTGTCAGGAAGTTGCGTCTCCCCATCCCCATACTGATGATCAATAATGCAAAACAAAATAATAGTAAAAATATTCAGGGGCGTTGCTAGGAATTTTTCATCATTTGGGAGCCCGGGAGGGGCTGGACCTCTTTGGGGGCCCTGCATTTTGCGTAATATTGAATATTGTAAAAAAAAAAACCTCATTTGGGGCCCCCCTCAAGTGGGGGCCCGGGGAGATTTTCCATTCCCCCCCCCGCTCCTCCCTCACCCTTGCTACGCCATTGATAATAATCCAATATGGAATACTTCACAATTTTGTAAAAATAAATCACTTAATAGAAGATAATTAAAATTTATTTTAAACTAGAACACAAATGAACTTAATTGTAGATTTATATCTACACTCTCTAATCAGCAAAAAATATTCTACTCTCAACTAAAAGCCATCTCTAATAAAAGTGACAATATTTTAATGTTGACTTTGTACTTACTAGGAACTAAAGTCTAGATCTAGATCTAATTAGAGGGCGCCTATTCAACTCAAAACCAATATTGCAAACAGCCCGCGAAAATTCAAGGCCAGGTGGGAGTCGGCACATACGGAAAAACCCATGGGAATCACAGCGCGCCGCTTTTTTTTCTTTTTAAAGTTTTCAAAATACCCCCCCCCCTCCCAAGTTTTCAAAGTATAATGGAATCATTAGAATTTAAATAAAATATTTAAGTAATTTTTTTTTTTTTTTTTTTTAAACCAAAAATTAAAAAAAAGGATGTACAAATTGCAAAATTAGTTCGGTTAAGATAAGGAGGGTTCGTTCGGTTCGGTTCGTACCAAGCAGTTTCAAAGTTCGGGTTCGGTTCGGTTCGGTCATAAGTGAGGTTCGAGTTCGGTTCGTTCGGTTCGGGTTCGGTTCGTTTCCCATCTCTATTAGGTACCAAGCAAGATAAAACAACCACAGAAAAATCAAAGATATTGTCTTGTGCTATAGGCTCAATATATTTCATACATTTTATTTCGTTGTCATTATAACAGCTATAAAAATGAAAGTTTGATATTATATACTTTATACGTGAATGTATGTCTAATGTAGTTATGACTATTTAACTATCTGGTCATTATTTAAAGTAAAAAAAAAATCAAATTTAATTTGTTTTTAATCTTATAGTCTACTTCTTATCGACATATTAACACGATACACGTATGTATGTACTAGTAGAAAGTTAAAATAAGAAATTTCTCCTTTCAGATTATAGGGTCTATGGGGCAAAAGATGTAAAGGTCATCTGTGTCTGTGGCCCCCGTTTGACAAGGATGTCATTCTACCATCACAACGACCAACCATCTTTACTTTTCCCCAACTAATTTCAGATACTTATTAGAGCTGGATGGATTCAGAGGTGCCCTAAAGATACCGAAATTTATCCCAGTCTTCACCATGATTGGAATTTTTGCAAGGGGGTGCAAGCCGGCCCCCATGGCTCAAAGTTGTAGCCTCAACTTTCATTTTACGGAGAATACTAAAGATAAGATCACCCCCCACACACACACACACATATATACACAGACGGGCCCCCATTTCTAAGAGTACTAATGTTCACGGTAAATACTTTTTGTCATGAAATAAAAAAAAAAGATAAACACTAAACTAAAGTATTTGCTGTATATCCGAGCGGCCCGTTCATCCATACGTTCGATCAGACATCGATAGCAAATGTTGACTGTGGCTTGCGAAACTGTCAATAGTTTGACCAGAGAATTGCTTCTCGTTGCAATGGACAAGCTCGCGATGAATGCCTGTCATGTAGTTCTGATAGTCTTCTTTTCCGTTGCAGCTCTTGCATGGTCTTAGGATGAATACAAACCAAGAGTAAGATAACATTGTTAGTGTTCATTTGCTACTAAGAAGAAGTTAATTGAATAGAAGGTGTAACAAAGGGGTTAAAATGTGGCTACAAAAATCAGAGGGGTGAACGTACATTGTCGGCTACCAATTCATGATACGCCTAGGCTAGTCTACTACATTAAATAATCTTTACAACTGTACTACATTCACCTATGGAAGCACTTCTTTTTCAGTTGCTATTTAGCAAACAAAAATAATAAATTGCTAGAATTAGGCTACTCAGAATCCAGAGAATGCACATGCACCACCATGCATACCTATGCGGGCGCCCATGATTCGATCCATTGACTCGAAAGTCAAAAGCATTAGCACTCAACCACCGCATCTCCGTAAACATGGTCAATTACATAAAAATAAACATTTGACAATTTATAAGGTCTAGATTAGATCTTATGTCAGCTACAGTTTATTATTTCAATATCATTTGACATTAGAAATCAGGCTCAGATTTGTTTGAAATGAAATAGAAAGAGTACAATCTGACATATTATTACGTGAGACGCATTGTACTTTTTACAAAGCTTATATCAACTCACCCTCTCTGTATGTCTGTCTGTCTGGTTAAAAATGTTGTACACCTAATTTCTTCCAGACCTACTCTCGGATCAAAATGAAAGTTTGCACAATTATTTCTTTTACCTGACAACACAAGAATAATAATAAAAAATTTACCAATTAGTTAATTAACTATTGGTAATTAATTATTTTGTTTGGTATCTCGAACAAGCGAAAGAAATTGTTATTGACTGAAGTGGTAGTCTAAGCTGAATTAGTCCCCTTTAAAGGTCGTCGTCTGAGTCTTTGTAAACACAAATCTAAAAAATAGGTCGAAACTATAGAAACAATCTTCTATATTCATAAGCTCTACACTAGCAAAGTGGTTTTTGAGTTGGCTTGAGAAGCCTGATCCATGAGTCCGAATCCAGATTGATCCCCCTTTTTTTTTATTTGTATACATGCATTTTAATTTTTAGTCTAGATATTTAAAAAAAAATTAATTTCATGACTGATCCAAACTAATTGATACAAGTGAGCTTGATATAAGCTTAAGTTTCTAGGTTGATATTTAAAAAAAAAAAAAATCTTGTTCGATAACAAAAACTTGTTATATAGACACAATGTCAAGCCTGGACATTAGTTTCCTTGTCAGTTCTAATCAATGGAATGTCTTTCTGTCACCTTGAGTTACAACTGATACATTTCTAATTCTCAACATCACCTCGAGTTTATGTCTAAATAATTAACTCTACGTACTCACTTCTCCTTTGTTCCGTTACTTCCCTTGTTATTGGATTCACATTCTCAAGCATTGCATTACATCTCTCGTGTTTATTGTCTATGTGTCCAAGCCTTAGCTACATAACATACACACTGTGACAAAGAAATTCCGATTTCAAAATCATAAGAGTATATGACAAAGAAAAAAAAAACCAATATTAGATTTAGATGTTTTATTGACAACTACAATACTTGCAAGTGGATTGTTGTAGTTTGGCCCTCTTTCAAGTATTCGTCTTTTTTTTGTTACTGTTATTCTTACCATTGGGGGTTTCAGTGTGATTGTTTGTCGATAATAAATTCTTTGTCTGCTATTTCATTTCTAGTGGCCTCTAAAAGTGGAATAGCCGCTATTAGTTTTGTGTGGTGTGTCTGTCCGTCCATCCGTCCCATTTAGATCTCAAAAATCTAGAAAATAAATTGACAAGTTCTGAGATAATGGCTAATTTATTAGTTTCTGAAAGGAAAAGTTTCTTTTTTTAAATTAACTATGCAAGAAATGTAAAAACCAACAACACCATTTTTACAACTATACGAAATTAAAATAAATAAAGAAGACTATTTGTAAGGAAGACTACTCTACCACTTCATCATAACTATAACACATTTAGGCAAACGGTTTTGACTTTCAAAAAAAAGTTTGACAAAAATTTAATTAATAAAGTATTTTCTACATTTTAAAGACTTACATTGTAAATAAAATTATTACTATGAAAAGAGAAAGAATCTATATTGCATGCTTAGAAGTCGAATATAATTTAAAATGACAATTAATGAACAGTGTTTCATATATGTAAAATGCAACGTACTATTCCTAATATACATACACATATTTAAAGTTCACCTTTCAGACCATGAGGTCTGTGGGGCAGGTGACGTAAAGGTCATCTGCTTCTGTGGCCCACAGTTAACAAGAGTGTTATGTGGCCAGCGCAACAACCAACCGCCTTTACATTTCTCCAAATTATGTCAGGTACTTAATAGAACTAGGTGAACCAAGAGGCAAAATAAAAATCTCGAAATTGAATATCCGCCTTCAGCAGGATTCGAGCCTGGAACTATCTGGTTTGAAAGCCAAGCGCTTTACCACTGAGGCAACGCGGCTGCTACTTAGACATTTAACCAAAGGAAACAGTTTCTTTCTTGAGACTTTGAATGAGAGATTAATCCATTACAAAACAATTAAATCAATTAGAGAATCATTCAATAACAACAGTTAGGCCAGGCTCACATTGAACTGTCTTCATAACTATCATTTTATTAAATACATTTGTGTAACAAGTAAAGTTTCCCTTTAAGACATAGTGATCTATAGGGCAGATTTAAAGGTCATCTGATTCTGTGGCATACGGTTAACGAGGGTGTCATGTGGCCAGCACAATGACCAACCGCATTTACTTTTCACCCAACTAATTTCAGGTACCCATTAGAGCTGGGTGGACTCAAGAGGCGTCCAAATGTCCCGAAATTAAAAATACCAGTCTTCACCAGGATTCGAACCCGGGACCCCCGGTTCAGAAGCCAAGCGCTTGACAACTCAGTCACCGCGCCCCCCAAAAATATCATTAGTATTGTAATAATGAGCTAAAAGTGGTTCTCTAGCACAGCCAACGTAAAGATACTTGAAAGACAATTCTCTTACAGCCTCCCCTCGTCTCGATTTAGACAATGTACATCTGATCTCACTTAACAGTTTTAACTAGCGTGAAGAAGCACTTAGAAAAAAAATGTTATTGTCAAATGGCGGCTTCAGATAAGGTATTCACAATTAGCGCTCGTGATAAAACATATGAGTCCATAAGATAAACTGAGTCACTCATTAAACGGGGATGTCGCAATTATCGACTTTTTTGTTCATCGATAAAATGTGAAGCAGGTTCAAAGAAAAACATTGGAATTGAGCCCGTAATCGAGAAATAATTCTATCTACTTTGATTGCCATGTTTGATCTTTATTCACTCACAGAAGCTAAGAGTACAGTGACTGTCGATTGTTGGCAGATTTGTGCGTCTTACTGGCAGGTAGATTACACGAACGCACAAAAACAATCTAGCTTCTATAAAATAGAGATCAATGAATTGTTTTGTAAAAAGATCTCGGCGTGAACCGAGGCCAATCTTTATAGTAGACCTGACTGAAGACCTGTCACTTGGCGCTGAGTTACTAGTCTCGACTGACCACTCGTTGTTCAGAAGATACTAATGTTTAACACAACAATATATTACTGTATATTACTGTATATTAACGACGGGTTAACGAGGATGTCATGTGACATGCATAATGACTGTTACTGTGTTTATTATCATAATGGGAGGGCTAAATCTAGAATTTCACTCAACTATGCACTAGACCAGTGGTTCCCAAACTTTTTTGTCTCGTAGACCCCTTGCAATTTTTTTTTCTGGTTTTCGGTACACCCCTGCTTAATTAACTTGTATTGCATTTTTGCAAATTCATCAATATTTTTTTTTTAATTCTAACTGAAGGGAGTTGAATATTGAAAAAGTCATTTATTAAAATTTATAGAGATCAATATTTTTATTGATAAAAGTTCATATTTTAACAAAGTAAAATAGCATTACTGGAATCACCAAATACACTGTAAAAGCTTTTTTCATTATCCGTTCCTACGGATATTATGTTTCATATAAGACTTTGTTGTTCTAATTAATTAATTGAATAATTTGTCTTAAATATCATTGTAAAAGTTTTCTCAGCAGTTTCTTATGTATTTCTTGATCTTTCACGTATGGCTCAAATATTGGGTTGGCAGAACTGTTTTCAATAACAGAAGGTGGCGAAGGCGAGTAACTGGCGCCTAAACCAGCAAGCTTCGATCAGAAATGTCTCATTAGCCTTGGCTTGCTACCCACCTAGCAGAAGGTGGCGAAGGCGAGTAACTGGCGCCTAAACCAGCAAGCTTCGATCAGAAATGTCTCATTAGCCTTGGCTTGCTACCCACCTAGCAGAAGGTGGCGAAGGCGAGTAACTGGCGCCTAAACCAGCAAGCTTCGATCAGAAATGTCTCATTAGCCTTGGCTTTCTACCCACCTAGCAAAAGGTGGCGAAGACGAGTAACTGGCGCCTAAACCAGCAAGCTTCGATCAGAAATGTCTCATTAGCCTTGGCTTGCTACCCACCTAGCAGAAGGGGGCGAAGACGAGTAACTGGCGCCTAAACCAGCAAGCTTCGATCAGAAATGTCTCATTAGCCTTGGCTTGCTACCCACCTAGCAGAAGGTGGAGAAGGCGAGTAACTGATGCCTAAGCCAGTAAGCTTCGATCAGAAATGGCTCATTAGCCCTTGGCTTGCTACCCACCTAACAGAAGGGGGCGAAGGCGAGTAACTGGCGCCTAAACCAGCAAGCTTCGATCAGAAATGGCTCATTAGCCCTTGGCTTGCTACCCACCTAGCAGAAGGGGGCGAAGGCGAGTAACTGGCGCCTAAACCAGCAAGCTTCGATCAGAAATGTCTCATTAGCCTTGGCTTGCTACCCACCTAGCAGAAGGGGGCGAAGGCGAGTAACTGGCGCCTAAGCCAGTAAGCTTCGATCAGAAATGGCTCATTAGCCCTTGGCTTGCTACCCACCTAGCAGAAGGGGGCGAAGGCGAGTAACTGATGCCTAAACCAGCAAGCTTAGATCAGAAATGGCTCATTAGCCTTGGCTTGCTACCTACCTAGCAGAAGGGGGCGAAGGCGAGTAACTGGCGCCTAAACCAGCAAGCTTAGATCAGAAACGGCTCATTAGCCTTTGGCATGCTACCCACCTAACAGAAGGGGCGAAGGCGAGTAACTGTCACCTAAACCAGTAAGCTTCGATCAAAAATGGCTCATTAGCCCTTGGCTTGCTACCCACCTAGCAGAAATTCAGTACATTTGGAAAAGGAAACATTGATTGTATTGGAAAACATTTCCATTTGTTCAATAACATCTCCTCAAAGCTGGAGCTACTGACTAGTACCTCCATTTCACAAATATGTAAGACTTCACTGATATTATTTCTGAACAAAAAAATTATGTCAATATTAGTATTGGAAATGTTTTTCAATAAAATCAATGTTTCCTTTTCCAAATGTACTGAACTATCTACAAGCCCCTAGATGTAGGCCAACTTCCATGTAATCACTTCCCCTCAGACCTTCTCAATAGGGCAGATGGTGTGAAATGTTGTGTGTCCGAAATTATTTTTTTTTGGGGGGGGGGGGGAAGAAAGTAAAGGCGATTGATTGTTATCCCAAACCGCCTATATAAGTGTTGCCCTGGATGGATGATCGTTTAAATTATATTTGCATTGCAATGAATGTTTTGTTATTTGAGTTTTGAAATAAAAAATTCAATTACAAATTAGCGACTTTGTTTCAACAAGCTTTTACTAAATATACATTTAACTGTTGGTATCTTTTGCTATAGATTAATATATGTTGCTACTGTTAATTATAGAGAAATATAACACTCTCTTAATCGAGTTTTCCAGTTACTAAGCTAAAGTTGAAGAGGACATGTAGACTCCAGTTTCAATTTCTTATGATACAGAATACATAAAACACTTTCTAACGTCAACAAACTGACCTATACAATGAGCTTCCGGTATCTTCCTGCTGGCCATTCCCTGATATATGGGTACCCATACCTACCAAACAGTCGAGTACCTCTGTAATGAGATTAAAGAGATTATAACTAGATCCTAAAACCTGTACACATAGGATTATCCGGCGACAGGAGGACGTGTCTTGCTTTTTACAAAGCTTATATCACCTCACTCTATATCTGTCTGTATGTCTGTCTGTCTGGAACAAACTTTGTACACGTTATTACTACAACATTTCTCGGATCAAGCTGAAATTGTGAAAAAAAATAAATTTACCCGACAAAACAAGAATCAATGAAAAAAAAATTAACCAATTAGGTATTTAACTATGGGTAATTAACTATGTTGTTTGGTTATCTCCAACAAGGGAAAGAAATAGTACTTGATTGATATGGTGGTATAAGCTGAATAACTTCCCTTTATAGAAGTCACCGTTATTTACAGCATTTCGATATTGGGATTTTTTTGCTTATGTACTTGGTGTAAGGCCATCGATTACAATTATCTTTCTAAAGGACAAAAGAGATAACAAGACTTTACAAAGTCTTACATATTGTATCGTGCAGTTCTACAGTTTTGTTGGTCAGACTACTGTGAAAATCCGCATCATCTTTGATTTATATGCAATTTAGTAGTTTTAAAAGTTTACTCTTTTGTTTGGCTCTGCATTGTAAAGCTTTGTGCTCAGTATTTCTTCTTATCTTCGCGTGTCGTGGAGGTCAATAGTAACACTGCGTACACGATGTTGTTTGTTTTGTCAAATGTTTGACATGTTTACTGTGTTCTGTGTTCCTTCAGAGTTGAAGATAATCTACTTCCTAGTTCAAACCTCCCGCAGGACGACGAGGGAGGGCAGCGAGCAGGGTATGAGCAATTGACCATTGAGAAGTCCGAACGACAGTCCAACGTGCATATAGCACGTCCAGGAGGCCAATAATAGCAACCTCCCAAAACAAGAGTCACGTTTGTAAGAGTGAACTGCATAATACAACAACAAAGTCTATACTACTGAACAATGACTACTTATTATACAATCCAAACATATCTGAAAGGATACTATTTTCAGAATGTTATATTTATAATATCGTTGGTTGTCTCATTTCATTGACTAGGATAAAAACATATAATATTACTTGATTTCAACATGTCAATAAGTATTAGATGAGCATTACTTATTTTTTAAACTGAGAAAACCATAGACGTAGTATATTAAAAGTTGTAATTAATATATGAATGAAATCAACAATACTGATACTAATAAATTAGCTAACATTGTATTCAGGGAGTGATTTTATAATTATTTTATGTTGAATCCGAAGGCACGTAACTCATGAAATATGAATTTTAAGTATTGGTAATTGATAACAAGAACAAATAGAAAACTTAAAAAAAAAACATTTGACTTTATTTGACATTTTTACGACAAACTAAATACAGCTTATAGACAGGCTCGGTGGCTGAGTGGTAAAACGCTTGGCTTCCGAACCGTGGGGGGCCTGCGTTCGAGTCCTGTTGAGGACTGAGTTCACTCCCCTCGACCCCCCCCCCCTTTGCGAGAATCCTATAAGCGAATGAATAAATCTACTACACTTTTAAATGTTTGATTGATAGGACTGTAGATAAAGACTTAGAAGACAATGCGCACGATCTTTCCTAACATTAATTTATTCAATTCTTCGATGAAGCGTAACGACTCGAAGACGTATTACCCGTTAGAGAAAAACATTTCTTGTTCTCGAAAACGGCTCTAATGAATTTTTTTAGAAATTTGACAGTTGGTGTATATTGTTTGGAAATGAATTACTAGCTTTTCAGCCACTCCCGGAAAAACTCTACTCTTTTCATTTTAAGTTGTAGGCCTAATATAGAGGCATTGTCTTTTTAACAAATGTATTTTTTTTTCTTGTTATCTTTAAAATCTTTGTATTATAAACTTGTTATATGCCTTGGTAATAGGTAAAGACCGAAATAAGTTTTTGTAATACATTTAAATACACCCAGGAGCTCTTCTATTTTCCCATGTTCTTAAGTAGAAACAAAAGAATGTTGAAATCTATAATGAACTGTGTTCTTTTAGATGTTGCCCAACAGCAGGTTAAGACAAAAGAAGTAAGAGACTTGGGTTTTTGACACATCGGCAATGTTCGAGTCCAATCGATTTGTCGAGCCTTTGTATCGACTCTCTCAATGGGGGCATAAACAATAGAATGTAAGAATGTGCATATCAATTGTCTCGCTAATTCAGGGGTGGGCAATAACGCTCCGCGGGCCACATGCTGCCCACCAGAATTTTAAGCGGCCCGCTGACACCTATATACATCAGACGTGCCCACAGATTATACCTGTAAAAATTGCATATATATTAAAAAAAAAATAATTTTAATTATCTATAGATTCCTATCACTTATACAGTTTCAGAGGATATATCCTCAATCAATTTATGACTTGAAAGAAAAATTACACTCAATTCTTCTGCGAGAATTTTATGAGTGCCAGAAGCTATATTTCCACACTTTAAAAAAGTTTGAAGCTAAACTTTGAAATTCTTTGGATCCACTTACATCTGTGAGGAAGTATGTCGATGATTACTGATTGTAATTTGACAGCAGTAACAGGGATAACAACTTTTAAGCTAGTTCCACAGTCCGGATATTATCTACGCTTGTAAACAGCCAAATGAAAAAATAAAGTTTCCCTTTTAGACATTGCAATCTAGAGTTATTTTATGATGATGTTTAAGTCATATGTTTCTATGGCTAACGATAAACAAGCAGGCTATCATGTGGCCATCACGATCGACGCCTTTATTTTCTCCAATTAAGGTCAGGTTGAGTTGGGATGATCCAGGAGCGCCTTAAAAATCTCGAATTTTCAAATCCCAGTGTTCATCGACATTCGAATCCACGACCCCAGGTTCGGAATACCGCTGCTTAACCACCAGCCACAGCGCCCCCGTAAACATTAAGTACAACTGTACATTTGTGGGGAAAAGTTCTGATGTAAAAAGACAATAATAAAATACAAACAACATTCATAAAGTTAAATTGTAATTCCTCAACCGGGAGAGTAAAGAAAAATCAAAATGTATGAAATACAGTATACATGAAAATTAAAAGATATTTAGCTAGCGTATTTTTCTAAGTTGTAAGAACATATTTTATATATAAATAAATATGCGGCCCCCCATTCTAATTTATTTTTATGCGGCCCTCAGTAGAAAAAGGTTGCCCACCCCTGTCTAATTTAATACGTCACATTCATAGATCGTGAAAAATTTTATGCAATCAATAGCAATCAATTTATTGTAGGCATGTAAAAAACATCTATAGGATTAGTGATTAATCAATTGTACAAAAGCTGTATTAGAAATGTTTAGGTTTTCTTCTGTTTCTTAAATAGTTCAGTCCATATGGGTTAATGTTGTTGCTTTTCTTTTAACCGGTCATTTCTGCAATTACATTTCTTTAAATATTGAAAAGACCAATTTTGAATAAAGTCTTCGTTAAGTAAGTATAGATAGACAGACAGACAGTTAGATAGACTGACAGACAAACAGACAGACAGAAAGATAGATAGATAGATAGATAGATAGATAGATAGATAGATAGACAGTAATGAATTTTTCATTTCTCCATTGATTATTTAAAATATCACATTATTTACTTTATTAAAAGGTCAGCTAAATCAAAAGATCAGCTGTTCTCTGAAATAACTAAGATGACTGCTGTATGCAAATTCATTGCCTTTCTCGTACTGACCATGGTCATAAAGACATTTGGACTTTACAACGCCGCTCGATTCAAACCTGCAATACAGAGTAGTACCTTCGATAATTGCTTCGCCTTCCTGGGAGTGGATGCCAACTATAACCCGTATATGGGCAACGGACATTGTCATCACACTTTGTGTGAGGTAATCCCATGGTGGATGGTGGATTTGCGAGGTCAATTTGTGATTGAGAAAATACAACTAACAAATAGGTAAATATACTAAGCAATTTTTTTTAAAATCGTTTAAATGTTTCTTTATTATATTATCTATAAAAGTTCCGCTTTCAGACCTTGTAGTCTAGAACGCATCATCTGTTTCTGTGGCCTATTGTTAACGATGGTGTCGTGGCCGGCACAACTTTTCCCCAACTAATGGCAGGTACCCAGTAAAGCTGGTTGGACTCAGAGGGGCCCTAAGATCCCGAAATTAAAAAATCCCTGACTTCACTAGGATTTGAACCGAAGCGCTTTACCTCTTAGCCACCGGGCCTCCTTTATGTATGTCATTCTTTAGTTTTACATTCCATTGTGTTCAAGTTGTTTCAACACACCCTAAGGGTAAAAAACAACACAAAATAAAAAGACGATGTCTCCTGTACGAAGCTGATTATTTCACCGTAAGAGCAATTATTTTGCGTATAATATGACAAAATTTTAAATTTGGACTAAACTATATATGGCTCCTTCTGTCTTGGAAGACAATGGATGCGCCCAGATGAGTCACTGGTTTTAGTTACTTTCTGAGATGGGGCAGAATCTAGAGTGACTGATCAAGCCAATTCTGGAGCGGCAGACTTTGCCACAGTTCGTGCATGTATATGCATCTGTCCTAGGACTAGTTGACAGGGCAACTTTCTTTTTCTTTCTCTTGACTGAGGCAGCTTTGTTTCTTTTGCACTCGGGGAAGTTCATACCATCACGTACAGTCTGCCTCCATGCTGTCCGGTCTTGGGCTATCTCCTCCCACATACTTTGGTCGATGCCCGTTGCTGTCATGTCTCGCTTGCAGACATCTCTGTAGGTTAGTCTTGGACGGCCCTTGGGTCTGACTCCCTCTGCAAGCTCAGCGTATAGGATGTCTTTAGGGATTCTACCATCTGGCATGCAAGTGACATGACCGAGCCATCGTAGTCTTCTCTTTTGAAGGAAAGCATAGATGATGTGCCTATTGGCCCGTTGCGAAACGTCCTGGTTGGTGACACGATCCCACCAAGAGTTGCACAGTATGCATTGCAGGCAGCGTAAGTAGAAGCTATTTAACCTGTGTACTTGACGCATGTAAGTTGCCCAGCCTTCACTGCCATAAGTTGTATGCTCAAAAGGCAGGTATAGTAGATCAGGATTTTTGAATTTTGCCATTTCTGCAGAAGCCTTTCTATTTTTTTTGTCAGCTCAGTGTCTAAATCTAGGTTGCTGGCTATTGTTGTTCCCAAGTATGTGAATTCCTGCACCAGGATTTCGGACTTGGAAAGACGTATTGTAGAGTTTAACTCTAGACAAACAGCTGCCAAAGCATTCACAAGCCTCTGCAATACTTCTTGTGAATTAGATATCAGTGCGGCATCAAACAGCAGTTCCCTAATCAAGATACGCCGTTTCTTAGCTTTAGCTTAAAGGCATGCCAGGTTAAATAACTTTCTATCCGATCTACTGTGGATCTACTGTGGATATATACTCCATCTACCAGGTATTTAAAAGCGTTGGTTAGTACAACTGAAAGGAAGATGCGGAATAGTGTTGGAGCCAGAACACATCCATGTTTTACTCCGTTCTTGTCGGAGAATGGCCTAGAATGCGAACTGTCAAACTGTACGATGCCTTGCATATTTTCATTAAAAGCTGACACTAGTTTCCGTAGTTTGTTTGGACAGTCAATTTTCTCTAATACGGAAAATAAGCCTGCTCTGTTGACAAGATCAAACGCCTTGGTCAAGTCAATAAAAGCTATTCTTCTTCTTCTTCTTCTTCTAGCCAGCTTTATTGCTGCTGAGCTGTGAGCTCTTTTGCAGACTGTGCCAAGGAAAAAAAGTGTGCTGTTTTATTCAGCTGTTCAGCACTGCCGTAAAGGGTGTTGGTTATGTTGGGCTGTAGTGGAAGTAGGGTCTGCCTAAGGTGGATTAGGGAGGGGCATTCAAAGAGGATATGGTTTACGGTTTCAAAGGGGTGGGCGCAATGTCTGCAAAGGGGTAGTTGTGTGGAGTTTATTTTGTTCAGGTGGTAATTTAATAGTGGTGTGTGTCCTGTTCTTAGTTGGAAGATTGTAGATTGTTCTTTGCGGGGGAGGAAGTTAATACTGTCAATAAAAGCTATAAAGAGGGACTGATTTTGTTCTCTGCTTTTCTCCTGTAGCTGCCGCAGGGAGAAGATCATATCTGTTGTGGATCTACCGGCCCAAAAGCCACACTGCGATTATGGGTTAACTCGTTCTGCCAAGATCTGCAGCCACTTCAGTATTACTCTGGCATAAGCCTTCCCAACTATACTGAGAAGTGAGAAGCCTCTATAACTTTTACAATTGGATCGGTCGCCTTTATTTTCTGTAAACTGTTACTATGTTAGCATTATTCCATTTCCGGGGGGATTATTCCTTGCTCCAAGCAAAAACTTAGCAGTTCATGGAGTGGCTTGATTAGGGCATGCTTTCCAGCCTAAATGGCTTCTGCGGGAATACCATCTCTTCCAAGTGCTTTCCCGCGTGCAAGCATGTCAATGGCTGTGCTCAGTTCCTTTACAGAGGGTGTTTTGTCTAATTCTCCCAAACCTGTAAGTGCTTAGACAAAGCAGTTGGCAAGATGGCCTTTTCAATCTGGTAAAGTTCTGCATAGCCCTCTACCCATCGCTACATTTGCAGTGCACGATCACTAATGATTGAGCCATCTTTTGACTTGAGCGGGGCACACTTGCTTTTTCCAAAGGTTTGTCATAGCCAGGGGGTGTCAATGGGGATAAGCTCCCATTGTCTATAAAATACTTCTAAAGTCACGCATCTCAGATAGCCTCTGACTACTAAGTACTTACTACTCGTGTGGCTTAGATACTAAGTCCGGCGAAACTGCTTTTACTAACAGGTGGATACCTGGCGCCACAAAACAAGGAGCTTTGGGCAGATGGAGCTCGTCAGTCTAGTAAGGCAATTTATCTAGGAGAGAAGTACTCTGACTTTAAACCCCCGCTGCTTTGCGGTAATAAGGCTTCAGGAGATAACCTCGAGGAAAAGCCCCTTAGGCGGCGAGAGTATCAACTATGAAATTTCCCCCTGCAGCTTCTGCAACAGAGTTGGTGCCAAATGTAATGCGATGCGTTCCTTTGGATCACATCAGCAAGGTCGAGAGAGGGATCATGACGCATGGGCCACACATGACCCCTTTATCCAAAGCCCAGGAATGCGCCCCGGAGAGGAAACTCTGGTGCTACTGCAAAGCGGCTAAAACAACACGGGAGACAACAGTTACGTGCTATAAGTCCAACTTGATTGGCGTAATGTATGGACGCAACGGGTTGTCTCAGACGGTGGGAGAGGTCTTCGCGCCTCACTGATCAGCTACCGCCAACCTGGGCAGCCCAAAGACTAGGTGCTGATCCGCCACAGCCTGCTGTAATGGATGCTTAGAGCTTAGTTTAAAACGACAAGTAGTCTGAAAACTTGCACCAAGCAACAAAAGGAGAAAATGAAAAAGAAAATTCCTATCATGTGACTGGCTACATTGAACGTCAGGACAATGTTTCCTGGTCTCACAGATGTCCTACGGCAGGAAGACGACTATACTATACTATTAAAAAAGGACCTTTTGAATAATGTTGTACTTGAAAAATATTCTAATATGAATTTATAGGCCCTTAATACATTGTAAATAAAACCGATTTGTTCCTTGAAAAGATTAGATACCCAACATAGTTAGATTTTGGCTTTGAGGATAGCCGCCGAAAAAAAAAAATTCGATAAATAGTATTCAAGAAAATTAAAGTATAAATTGTGAGTTATAGCCCAAATTTATTTAACTAGAAAAATATCAGATTGAGTAAAGGTTGGTAAAAGGCGACTATGAATACACTATTTAAATTTAGAACTCATCTCAATCGTGACTCATATACTGAAAAATTTCGTTTGAATTCTAACTTTTCCAATGCAAAGTCGTTCTTTAAATAATTATGATAAATTCATGTGAAATTACATAAACTCTGTCTGGAAATAGGAGGGGCGATAGAGTGAAAACGATTAATCCACCCTCCTTTAATAATTTCTGCTAAAGATTGCATTTGGCATTAAAGAATAGGGGTGGGTGTGACAAGTCGGATTAAAGTATTGGCCGTTTTGGGTGTCTAGGGGATTTTTATGGTTTGAGAATCCTTACTTGCACATATAAACTACAAGCACAGCGTTATAATGCAGGCAACGAATGCTGTATTTAGATGTAAAATATGTACAGTTTATTATACAAAATAAGATAATGAAAGGTGAAATGCTGTACAGTTGCTAGTATGGGATCTAGCTTATTTACATATATAAGACTATCATCATCAGATATTGGAACCAAGTGGTCATTAGGCTGGTTGCTTAGCTTTCGGTCCTGTGCTGCACTGGTGAGACTGGTGTGGCTGGTACTGATGCTGTCTGCTGGTGGGCTGGCGAAGTGGATCCAGGCTTCGTGTGCAGTCCAACTTGTATGGTTGCAGAGCTAAGCTGCGTCTACCAATCAGTTAAGCCAGTGACGAGTCTGTGGCTAGCGTTGTTACTTGGACTCTTGAAGGATGAGTAGGTCTGATGTCTACAGATCTGGTGCCAGCAAATCTGCTATCAGCTTTAGGTTGCTAAGATTTCAGGCGGATGTAGCCTATAGATAAAAGCTGCAACGATATGATGTATGCGTCGGTTTAGCCATAATGATAACACTGGGAGGTAGATGCCTTTCCGTGAAGGACATCTTCAGACTGATGTATAGAAACTATAAGCTAGTTTCATAATTGTTAAAGGGGCATAACAAATGAATATAGTGTCCCATCAAGGGAGATAACAATAATAATGGGACTCCCATAAAGGGAAATAACAAACAGTAGTAAGTGATATATGATAAGTAATACAGGTGACGTTCACCAATCACGGTGAGTAGCAAGTACATGCATCACTAAGATAAATGAGATGAAAGGGGAAGGGGAGATCAACGTCTGATACTCGCCCGTGCTCTCACCTAAGTAAACATAGAGCATAAGTAAATACATACTCAGTAATAAGACATGTTTACATAAGTGTCTTGATAATTCCCTGCCAAGGAATTAATCAATAATAATATATTGAAGGCTCGTGCTGAGCGCTAATATATCAGAGTCAAATTAATGATAGTTAAAGAGCTAAATACATCTGGTAAGAATTGGTAATAAATTCTGGTCCAAATGGCTTGAACATTTAGCCATAAAGGTCATGATATAAAATATAAGTATACAGTAATCTACTTACATCATCCATGATAAGAATGCACAAATATATACACAAATAATGTAGTAATAAATGCACAAATATATATATATATTACTAAGTAAAATGGTTCTCAAGCACTTTACTAAGTTACATACCACCAATCCAAGTGAAATAAGGGAATGAAAATAGTCTAGAGCTCAAGCAAGAGATAGATGTGCTCCCTGTGGGCTCTCCAGCGTGAATGAGATCGGACGATGAAGTTTGTCCATATACACGTGGATAGAAAGGGGGGGGGGTGAGTGGCGGGAGATAAGTGCAAAGGTGGTCTAGACTATCTGGCGTCTTTGACAAAGAGATCCTCGCTTGACCGTGACGGCGTTTCCGGGAGATAGACATTGCGCGAAGGCGCGAGTTGAAAGTCCAGGAAATCATCCCAGGTGGTCAGGTGGATTATGAAGGGGAGATTATCAGAGCTCGGCACATCAAGGGAGATTATATTATGATAATGGCTAGTGCTAGACGAACAGCGTTGCCCGAGGCGTTGAGTTGAATGGGCACTTTGAAGTGACCAGCCGCTCCCGGAAGGGGGGGAGGGGGTCAACGGATGTTTGCCACGATAGATGGAGGGAGTGTACTCTTGTCAAGAGTCTAGTGTGACACGTGTCAAAGCGGGGATAGTAAAATGTGACATCGATGCCAAAGGGGTGGGGTTGGATTGGAGGGGTGGTAGCTGTGTTTTTAGCGCTTGATTGGCTAAATTAATAAAATTGATGATTAATAGCGAGTAAATAAATTAATTAAATGCTTAGACCTGAGTGATATCTTGAGTGAGCTAAAACGGTTCGTCACAGTGGGGCGACTCGATATAAGAATTTAATTTATAGTATATATCATGGGCGTAGCCAGGGGGGGGGTTCTTGGGGTTCAAACCCCCCCCCCCCCGAATTGAAATCCCCCCCCCCAGTCGGAATTTAGTGACTGATTTTTTGCTTTGATTTTGTTTATTTTAGGTGAGATTTTAATACTAAACCATCACTTGCCCTAGCACAACCAAAGGGGTTTTGAGTTTAAAACCCCCTACCAGGGGGGTTCGAGTTTAAAAACCCCTACCAGGGGGGTTCGAGTTTAAAAACCCCTACCAGGGGGGTTCGAGTTTAAAACCCCTACCAGAGCTGTTCGAGTTTAAAAACCCCTACCAGAGGGGTTCGAGTTTAAAAACCCCTACCAGGGGGGTTCGAGTTAAAAAACCCCTACCAGGGGGGTTCGAGTTTAAAACCCCTACCAGAGCGGTTCGAGTTTAAAAACCCCTACTAGGGGTTTTGAGTTTAAAACCCCCTACCAGGGATTTTGAGTTTTAAACCCCCTACCTGGGGTTTTTGCAGTTAACTCCCACTCTTCTATAAAACAAAACAAAAAAAAATGCAAACGAAAATCCCCTAATTCCAAGAGCACAGTAAGGAAGATTTTGATTTTAAAACCCCGTCTAAAATTTACGATAAAACCCCTCTTTAATATAAAAAAAAGCTATTTACGCACTCAAAATGTTATGAGCGTAGCTAAATGGGTTTCGACTCAGTTTTGAAGGAAAAAAATACCTCTATTTAATAATTTAAAAAAAGCAAATTATACACTAAAAATGTTATGAATGTAGTCTATGGGGTTTTGAGTTTAAACTCCCCTCCAGTGGAGTTTGAAGCTAAAAAGTACCTCTTCAATATAAATAAAAGAAAATTACTCACTCTAAAATCTATGAGCGTAGTCAAAGGGGTTTTGAGTTTAAACCCCCCGCCATCTTCAGTGTAAGAAAAAAAGCAAATTACGCACTCAAAATGCTATGAGCGTTGCCGAATGGGGTTTTGAGTTTAAACCCCCATTCAGAGGGGTTTGGTGCTAAAAATACATCTTCAATATAAAAAAAAAGCAAATTACACACTAAAATTATTTGAGCGTAGCCAAGCCAATCGGGGGTTTTGAGTTTCTTCTACAGATGGCTTTTTTTTTTAAAGTTGAAAACCCCTCCAGATGGTTTTGAGTTTAAACCACCCTACAGAGCATTTTGAGGTGGAAAACCCCCAACAGAAGATTTTGACGATAAAACTTCTTTTTTCGATATAAAATCTAAAGTAAACTACAGTCACTTAATTCCAAGAGCGTATTCAAGAGAGGTTACACATTTTTACCAGTGGCAGGGCTCCATTAATAAACTGCAGTGAATAGTCATCTACCGAAATTGAAAAACACTAAATATAACTCAACAAAGATGGCTAAGACAGATTTCAGTAGTCGGTTATAGAGATCGGATCCAAATCAAGTAAATCCTATGTAGAACTGGGGGTCCACCCCTTAGTAAGATTGTGAGAGAACGACGCATGAGGTTTGCGGGACATGTTCTCCGACAAAATGAATTACGCATAAGAAGAGTTGCAATGATATCCTAGTACAACTTGACGCCACTCATTCATGGAGGTCCTCATGGTAGGTGGGAAGAGGCTTCAGACATTACCAGTGACAGATTTTTATGGAAACTGCTTGACGTCAAATGCTCCGAACGGCGTGGGAGGATCTAAGTCAGTAAGAATAGCACATTAGGTTTTTGAAATAAAACTTTTTAATAGCATTAAAATGGACTGTAGATACCTCAGAATATGCATTTTGTTGGTTTTCAATACCAGAAATAGTGCTTGGCGGCGGGGCTTCCCCCCGCGCTAGGGGAGCTCCTAGCGCTCCCCCAGACCCCTTTGCTAATAATGGCGGGGAGTTCACAATTTTATGGAAACAGCTTGATGGCAAATGCGCCGAACGACGAGGGAGGGTCTAAGTCAGTAAGAATAGCACATTAGGTTTTTTAAATAGAACTTTTTAATAGCATTAAAATGGACTGTAGATACCTCAGAATATGCATTTTGTTGGCTTTCAATACCAGAAATAGTGCTTGGCGGCGGGGCTTCCCCCCGCGCTAGGGGAGCTCCTAGCGCTCCCCCAGACCCCTTTGCTAATAATGGCGGGGAGTCCACAATTTTATGGAAACAGCTTGATGGCAAATGCGCCGAACGACGAGGGAGGGTCTAAGTCAGTAAGAATAGCACATTAGGTTTTTTAAATAGAACTTTTTAATAGCATTAAAATGGACTGTAGATACCTCAGAATATGCATTTTGTTGGCTTTCAATACCAGAAATAGTGCTTGGCGGCGGGGCTTCCCCCCGCGCTAGGGGAGCTCCTAGCGCTCCCCCAGACCCCTTTGCTAATAGTGGCGGGGAGTTCACAATTTTATGGGATCAGCTTGATGGCAAATGCGCCGAACGACGAGGGAGGGTCTAAGTCAGTAAGAATAGCACATTAGGTTTTTTAAATAGAACTTTTTAATAGCAGGAAAATGCACTGTAGATACCTCAGAATATGCATTTTGTTGGTTTTCAATATCAGAAATAGTGCTTGGCGGCGGGGCTTCGCCCCGCGCTGGGGGAGCTCCTAGCGCTCCCCCAGACCCCTTTGCTAGTAATGTCGGGGAATCTACAATTTTTTCACTAACTCACGGAAGAACCTATTCTAGGGCATAATAAACGTCTTCCGAAAGAATGAAGGGTCAGAATGTAATAAAGATTATGTACACACACACACACACACATAAATACATATAATTTTTTTTTCGCCCGGGGGGGGGGGGGGGTCGGGGGGGGGGGAGAAAAAAATTTACCCCCCCAAAACCCCCCCCCCCCCCCCGAAAAAAAAATCCTGGCTACGCCCATGGTATATATAGATTATATTACTGACATATTTTTTTAATTTCGTAATTTCTTAACTATAATACAAAAAAAAAGTATTGGTTTGTCCCATGGGGAAAATGCGAATGCATGTATTGCCCCTCCCAACTGGTACAACCCTTTTTCATTTAAATTTACTAATGATACAATTTGAGATTAGATTGTGGTACGACATAATATACAATGGGTCACATATCAATACGTAGTTTATATTATATAGATATTCAACTAATTTTGTTCACAAACTATGATTCTCCACAAAAATAGGACCGCCCCTCAGCACTCAGAGGCCTAGAGTGGGGAGGGCAGTACATGCAATCGTTCCCCCCCCCCCCCACCCCACCGAATCGGCCAAAATACCAGAAAGGGAGCGACATAATATAAAATGTATATATTAATTCAACTAATTTTGTTCACAAACTATGATTTCTCCATAAAAACGGACCGGCTTCCCCCACTCAAAGGGTTTAGGTGGGAAGGGCAGAAGAGGTATTCTCCTCCCCCCCCCCCCCCACACCAATCGGCAAACAGGGAACGACATAATATAAAGATCGGTTAAAATATAAGTAACACGTTTTAATTATATAGATTATTATTGATTCTGTTAGCAAGCTGTGATTTCTACAAATAAATTGGACCGCCCCCCCCCACTCGAAAGTGTATGGAGGGGGGGCGGGATTGATACCATCGCCCCCTCCAGATCCCACCAAATCGGCCAACATACTAGAGGGGGGACGAAATAATATAAAAATAGGTTGAAATATAATAATTAATATATATTTTTAACATAAGTAATAAATTTATATACAAATAGTGTGAATTCTATAATAAAATTCGCCCGTCCCCCCCTTCGGGGGGTGGGTCGGCCGAGTGGGGGGGGGGCGATCGCCCCTACCGCCCCCCCCTGGATTCGCCAGTGACTCACACTAACTCATTCTCAAACTCACTGTCACACTCACACTAACTCATTTTCAAACTTACTGTCACACTCACACTAACTCATTTTCAAACTCACTGTCACACTCACACTAACTCATTCCCAAACTCACTTTCATATTCCCATACACACACACTCTCTCTCTCTCTTATTTCTTCTCATCTCATCTCTGTCTGTGGTCCCTGTTAGAGCATAGGTCAACATGTATTCCTGGGTCGTCCCCTCTTCCTCTTTCCTTTGTTTTGTAGGATGCAGACTTGTAAAGGGTGTATCTCCAGCGCCTCTGAAGGTTATCTAGTTCAATGGGGTGCTGCTTTGTTCTTTGCCACTTATTCATTCTCACTCTGATTTAAATAACACCAATACAATTTCACTCATGCCTTTAATTGAGTTTAAACTGTTGTATATTAATTATGCAAAGTATCTGTTTTCAAAGATGTTTTAGTGTGAGCTTGTGTTTCAACTTCTTGGCCGGAATATCACGTAAGGGACTCCAACAAGATTGTTGACCTTTCTTCTCTTAGTGTTTCTTGGTTTCAGTGTATTGACTATGAACAATTATTACTATTAGATAATCAGACCTCTTTCATCATTAAGTTGGTTTTGAAATTATAAATCAACTTGGATCTGGTTTTTAATTAACATTTACATTTTTTCGCTTGCTCTTCTATAGACAAGATACGACGTATTTTGCAAACCTTTTAAGAAACTTTGATATCGATATATTCGAACAAGACCCAAGACAACTTGCCAACTTTCCAAACGTAACTGGCCAAGTCTGCTACCATCAAACTGATCCTTTGGGTGCTAGCACATTCAACTTTACTTGTTCTGTTCCAATCGTTGGCAGGTTTGTGCGTCTTGTTATGAGGTAATTGATTTTCATTTATATTATAACAATAATTCGAAAATTTAGAAAAACAGAATTCAATCTGGATACGTACACACAGCTGGAACCGTACTATCTTTATATATACTTCTCTTCTTCCCTCAAGAGTTTGGACGAGAAGGAAAGGAAAGATCACTCTCTTATTTCTGCGGATAGTCACCCCACAAAAAAAAACAAGAGGGGGAGGGGAGAACAAGTGGGTATTCACAAATCGATACGGATGGCTGCGCGCTGGACTGTCAAACCCTGACAGCTCCCATCCCCCTTCGTCTAGAGACAGGTTTGGACTAGGAAGTAAACTATCGTCAACTCTAAAGGAACATCTGAAACATGTAAAACATTTTACGAACAAACATTTTACAAACACTAAACAGCAGCGGCAGACTTAACCATTGTGACCACGAAGTCATGGAAAGAGAACAAGTAATCTACTATGTATATTTACAGGTCACTAAATAGCAGGGCTGGACTAAACCATTGTGGGGCCCTATTCGAAGCGGACAATAAGTGAAATTTAAGAGTTTGTATTATAAAATAAATTCGTCTATGCATTTAGTCATCTATCTCTATATATAATTCTCTTGTTCGCTCAAGAGTTTGGACGAGAAGAAGAAGTAAAGGAAAGATCACTCTTTTATTTCTCCAAATAGAGTTATCCCACGAACTTAACGAGCCTTGCTTGTAGCGAAGTCATACAGTATATCAAAAAAAAAAATTATTTCGTACATAAATCACGCTCAATAGCAAGAATTAACAAATGTTTCTATCTATCTACAAGAATTGTTGAACTAAAGTAATTCTTCATTAGTTTGAGGTGCGAGAAGCTTCTTTCACCAGTTTCCAAAATTATGGATAATACCGTTTTTTTTTATCGCGCGTAGGTTTGGCATTTTCCTTATTGAATGACACCCCAAAATGACATTTTTTGTATATATATTTCAGGACATTCGTATGAGTTTTCTCAAGATTTTAATAATTTTCTTGTATTTCCAGGACTTTTTCGTATATTTTGCAATATGAGGAGACTTTAAGGAGCTCCTTGTAAATGAACAGTAGGCCGCGGGAAATCTGTTATAAGTTATACAATGGTTTAATTTTATAATTTATACACCTAGAATTAGCGCGGGTCCTATGAAAGTGCGGGGCCCAATGCGTTCACCTAAGGCCGGCCCTGCAAAATAGCGGCGTAGCCGCCGGTCGACTAGTTAAGTAGATGTTGTCTGGTCGGGTCTATTCAAGCTCTTTAATTGAACTTATGTCTGCGAATTCGTTTTAATTGCTTTGTGTTGTTGTCATGTGATGACCTCGGGATTGTGGTTTTGGTGCGGCGTAATGCCTACCAATAGCCTCTTTCTCGTCTGTCTAGGGGAAAAGGCTTGCTCTGTAGAGGGAATAGTTGTAGACACATTGCTGAAAGATAAACAAGGAAGACAATTGTTTAAAATGAAAAGAAATAAAACACTGAAGAACTTAAATAATAATAATAATAATAATCTTTATTATCCGTAAGGAAATTTGTCTTACAATTTGTGCATTACACCAAACAAAAAATATTATAGCTATAAGAAACCAAAGTGTACATTCACACCAGCCTCACTCATAATTTACATGTGACAAAGTTTATACCAGATTGTTCTTATTTAATGATTTGATTGCCAGGGGAACAAAAGAGTGTTTGTGTCTGTTTGTCTTTGCTATCGGTGTCTTGTATCTCTTTTGTGATGGTAAAATCACAAAATCCTGACACAAAGGGTGATTCTTTATTTCGAGAATCTTGTTAGCTTTTGATAAAAAATGCTAGATTCAAGAATAGACTGGGATGGACAGGAAATCAAACGTGTCACAGCAAGAAATAGAGAGAGAAATCGTGTGTGTGTGTCAGTGAAGGTAGATTGTTTTTGTTCAGCGAACATCCCTGTTAAAATAGTGCACCTGTAATACTCGGTCATGCTCAGTGGTCAATGGTCCAGTCGTTTTGTTCTGGGAAAAACTTTGATGCAGTCTTTAGGTGCTAAGCTAATTCAGTCAGAATTTGAACTCTTTACGAAGCTTTTCTTTCTAAATTTCGACGCCGTTGTACATTTTAGATAATCTTTGGTTATTTTTTTTTTAACTTACAACTAAATCGAAGTTTCTATAAAAAAATCTTAAAAAAAACAACAACACACATTTTAATCAGTATTTGATTTTTAATGAGTTAATCAATGGAAAATAGATTTTATAACGAGCCATTGATTCTTTTATCCATTGTGTCCATTGTGTCCTTAGATGCCAAAACTAATGCACGAATCTATGAGTGCCTGCGTCGTTAGCGAAGTCTATGTCCTTTTTAAAAAACTTACCTTCTTTGAAGTTTTTCAGTTACAAATGGTCTATTTTTATGAAAAACTACTTGCTTAGTTAATTTAAAAAATTAAATGGTTCACTTTCGGAAAGAAATAAAGTAGCCGTTGCCAGTGACGTCACAAGGGGGAGGCCGGGGGGGGAGTGAGGGCTAACACGCAACAGAGGATGACACTCAAGTGGGAAAAAATGCACTTTTCCAAAATGCAACTTTTAAAAATAAAAATTGCTACCTCGAATGGCTCTCACATGTTTGTATCAACATTTCCCAAACCTTTTAAATTGAATTCTATTTGACTTGGAGGCCTAATCGTCCTTTTATTAAAAAAATAATATGTTGTAGACGCCGTAGCATTGGTTACTGAGGCTCAGAAATGTAGAAAAAACGCTTTATTCGTCATTTCATGTATACATTTAATGGTATTTCAAAGTAATGCTATGTCGTATACAAAATCCAACTTGTTTACGATATGGGAACCCGTATTTTATGACATCCTCGATGGCTACAAGAAAGAGAAATGGTTATAAGATACATCCTAGTCTTATATCCGTCTCGATGTTGAGGAATTCCACCGTCTGTTGTGACACGACAGATTGATATGCTTTAGGCACGTCGCTGAATCTGGACTAATTGTTGGCTAATTGTTGAGAGATGCCTTATTCTCTTGCTATTTTCCAGAGTGACTCCAAGAGACGTTATCAAACTTTTTTTAAATCTACAAAACTGATCAATATCCTTTGTTGGTATTCCAGGCTTTGCTCGACAATGTTTCGCAGGGCATAAACCTGTTCAGTGCTTGCTTTGCCATTTCGGAAGCAGCTGAGAAACACTAGTAGGCTATAATTTAAAGCCTTTCCCTTAAGGAGCTCTTAAATACTCTCTAATACAAAATATGTTCAACTCAAGGTTTCTCAACTCTTTAATTGCACATTTTTCATTTATGTAATAACTTTTAATAAATTGTCAAAAACAACGAATTTTTACAATAGAATCAAAAACAATTTTCGGGTGTTACCAACTTATTAATTATTTTACAATTTTAGTGTTCAACAAACAGAAACAAAATACACAAGAGTTTTTTATTTTATTTTTTTTAGTGGAGATTACTTTTTCCGGGGGGGGGGGGGAGGGGGACTCCCGTGCTTACCGCACCAGGTGACACCAACCCTAGTGACGCCACTGGCCGTTGTATCAGAAAGTTCTAAAATATCATGATGTCCTATTTTAATGTTCTTTTCTAGTTTTTTAGATGTAAACGGGACGGACGGACCACACGAAACTAATAGCGGCTATTCCATTTTGGGGTGCTGTTAAGTAAAGTAAACATCCTTGACACTTTATCTAGAAAAAGACTAAGAACATTATGTACTAAGGGTACATGTGCCACCAGTTTGTATGAAACGAAGGCTGCAGTTATTTGTAGGGGGAAAGAAATAAAGTAACTCTATTAATTTAAATAAGAGAACGAATGACTTTGAATTTTTAGAGTTAAATAAATCTAACGTTAATTCGATAACCCTAATATATTTATGTAGTAATTATAGACCAGAAGAGATTTGTAGATAGATTGATGAAAACATTTGACATCTTTTATGTTTACACAGTATACATGTTAGAGCAGCGGTTCTCAACCTTTTATGCTCGGCGACCCCTTTTTACAATCCCCCACTTAGCCGAGACCCCCCCCCCCGCACACACACAGCAATTGAAGAATAGACAATAACAATCCATTTTTTCAATGGTCTTTGGCGATCCCTGTCAAATCGTCAATCGACCCCCAAGGGAGTCGCGACCCACAGGTTGAGAACCCCTGTGTTAGAGTATAACATTTTTCAGTTCTTTCACTATTTTATAAAAAAAATGTGTTTTTTTTTCAGGCTAGGCTCTTGCAACTTCTTACACACGTGTGAGATGGAGGTATTTGTTAGTGGCTCTAGTAAGGAGGAGATTGACTTTAAAAGACAAATAAACATGGCACTGACCGGCACACCGATGGCTACATTAATAACCAGTGATTATTTTTTGTGTGCCCAGGCATGTCTGAGTCGTAGGTCAACTGACTTCTGCACTGCATTTAACTGGATCACATCAACAAGGTCATGTCAACTTTTCAGTGTCAACCCATTTCTTGATTTGTCTGCGAACCTGATCTCTGACCCTGGGACATATTTCAGTGTTCAAAGCACGTGAATAAATGCTTATTTACAAAGCTATATCGGTCTTTCTTTCTTTCTGTCTGTTTGTTTGGTAAAAAGTTTGTACAAGTTATTTTTCCCACACCCATTCTCGGATCAAGTTGAAACATTGAACAATTATTCAGTGGAGTAGACAAAACATCATCATCATCTTTCCTTTGAGTTCCTTGTGGAACATAGGGCCTCAGCAAAACACGCCACTCTCCATAGTCTCTTGCTAGTTTTTAATGGCTTCCCAGCTCTTTCATGTCCTTTATCTAGTACACTTCCTCGTCACGTTTTTTTTTTTTTTGACTTCCTCTATGTCTTGTGTCCTGGATGCCAGGATAATACCGTCGACGAAATGATGCATAAGAGACAAATCTCAATTCATATCGCCTCACGTCGTGCTTTCTGTGCAGCAAAGGCATCTATAACATCATCTACATTTCTAGTTTGTATCAAACTAAAAGTATAAGGCAAGATTTCAAATATATTGCGCTTTTAATTTTGTGTTTCCATAGTGTAGTGGCTATCACATCTTCCTATAACGCAGATGGTCCTTGGTTCGAAACTCAGATGACACTTTTTTTTTTAGTTAATAAATATTTCTACATTTTTTTGTGAGTCACATCCTGTAAAATAGATATTGTTACGAATCTCACTATGCAGGCTCTCTGCAAACTGCACCATACACCACCAATTTAAAGAACTTGACAACTCTGGGCTTGAAAATAACGTAATAGTTTAATGTCAATAAATAACAGCCAATACTGTATGATTGGCAGCACGTAACACAAGACTGTACAAATATCTCTCCGCCGTATCAACTCTTGCACTGGTCTCTCTGTCTCGTCTCGGACTTGTACTGAGCCGTTGTAACGAACTGTAGATCGGGAAGTTGTGACTGACTGGTCTCTGATACCTTCGCTCTTTATATAGGGTCCCTGCTGGCCTTCTAGAACCGGACAGAACGCCGCTCGACGTTTCTAGGTGGTCAGATGACTACAACTCTCGTGACGCTCCTGAGCTCTGTTCATGACGTCGATCCTTCCCGGACCGCCGTCGATCCTTCCCGAACCGCCGTGTTGACACTCGTCGTAACTCGTCACGGTTGACCGCTCGTCTAGCGCTGGCCTGGGGCGATTTGCGTCGGCTGACTACACACACACCACTACCCCCATCTGTGCCACAACCAGGTTTATAACAATATGCATTTTTTAAAAATGATTTTTAAAGTATATTTTTTACAGCCTAATATGTTCTATCCTCTATCAATGTCTAGATCTGTCCACTTGTCTCTAGGTGGACCACTTCGGGGGCCGATTCTAAGTTTGTGTGTCCACACAAACTGTCTTTGTAACCTTGTTAATTTATATAACGATTACTAGGTCAACAACATAAAACATTACCTTTTCTTTTACTAAACTGTTTTAATTCAAAATATAATGTTTTAATTTATATAAATTTTAACAATATTGATGCAATATTAGTAAAATAGTACAGAAAATATTTGTAGATTAATCTTTTAAAAAGAAAACGTAATTCAAAGTATGTTTAAATCACCTAGATTTGTGTTAGTTACATCCTTCCTGTGGTATTCACATTGAGTGTTCATCAATAAATGCAGAGGTACTTAATTCAAAGTCTCATGGAGAGCATTTTTTAAAATAAACTATTTTATTTTATTTTATATGTAATGAATGGCAATAACTACTACGATAACCTAAAAATGATAATTTTATCTGAATATATAGTCTTAGCTTAAAATCAAGAACCAAACAAATGCACTACCGTAAGGTGTTAATCTAGCTTTCTTTGTAATTTTTTTTTTACTTCTGTATCTTGAATGACTCGGGCTTGCTGCCCTGCCTCATCGTGGCGTCCGGGTGGAAACGGTCATAAGAGGGGACGAGTAGGATAAATTGGTGGCGAAACAAAGCTCCCGCTGGAGTGCCTAAGAGGGTGCGAGAGCATCTCCATTGCACTGTGCAAGGACGTAAAAAAAAAGCTCCCTCAACATCCAAGCGCGTCCCTCTAGGGGCCGTTACATAAATGGCGTGTCCCGCACGCCTGGTATAGTATAGGAATACGACGGGGGTCCCAGTGGTGCGGCCTTCGGTCGAATCTCTAGTCCACGAGTCCGGAGTGTCCGTGTCCACTGGAAGTGAACACAAAATCAAACTCTAAAAGTTTAACCCCCGAGTCTCACCCCCGACGGACAGGGTTGCGGGAAGGACGAACTCGCCGCCCAATTCAGGCTGGTGAAAGGGAGCTATTGTTGGCTTTTGCTGGCCTTAGAGTTCTAAGTACGACGCACAACACTACTAGACTCGCAGCCCAATTCAATCCGCTGAAAGTCAGCTATTGTTGGCTTTAGAGGTAGAGTGTTTGTTGAATTATGTTTAATTGCTTCGCTGTAGTATTATTCTACCTACTTCTACAATAATTTAATGTTTAAAGTATAGTATATATCATATATAAATATCATGTATAAATATTAAGGGTATGATAAAAATCTATATAAACTTAATAAACTTTAAACTTTTGCCGTTTTAAAATTGCTTTATTATTAAAGTACATGGTGAGAATTCACCAGTACTAAGACAGCAACAAGAGACACAGAAATCGGCTCTGACTCTTTATTTAACCAAGTCCTCCTCCTGTAAAGAAAAAAAAAAGAGATTACAAAAAATAAATGTTATAAAAAACATAATTTCACATTTCAATGGAACAAAAACTTGTCAACAACTTACCAACATCGGGAAAAAAATAAAATAAAGGGAAAAAAATGAAATGTTTACACTACAACAGCAAAAAACAAAATTCCCTTCACCAGCAAAGACATTGATAGTAAAATTGTATGAAGTCATATTAATGTTGTACTACTTTTTATGTGCAGTACCGACACACACACACACTTTTTTGAATCCTGACACATCCAGTGACTCATTAGATGAAGTACAACTAAAGATGCCTATTCACCTTGTAGAGAACAGACGGCGGCTTTACAAATTCTTTTCTCAATCCCATCATCTGCGATCACGTCATCAGTGACCCAGTTTGCTACAGCCCCGACGTACACCAGAGCGTAACAGAGCACAAGAAGTAGAAATGCGAAATTCATCCTGACTAGAGAAAGGTAAAGAAATAGTTGCATAAAAATATATTGAGGGTCAGGGCACTATCATAGCACCAAATTGTTGTTCTTGCTCTAAAAAGTTTTTACAAACGAAGGTATAACAAAGCTTATATTAACTCTGACTCGAAGATAAGCCTTATTATTATTATTATTATTATATTAACTCTGTCTGGTAAAAAGCTTGAAGACGTTATTTGTCCAACACCAATTCTGGGATCAAGTGAAAACTTTGCCCAATTATTCTTTAGCGAATGCAATTTATGAAAAAAAAATTAGTCAAATAAACAGGGCCTACTGGTAATTAATTAGTTTGTTTGTTGATACCGACTAGGGAAATTAAGTCTTTAGTATTCAATGATATGGCTAAATATAAGGGGTATTGTCAAGTTTAAACTTTCAAAAAAAATAATTTTTGCACCTAAAAAAACATGAATCAATAAAAAAAAAAAAATTAATCAGTTAATTATTGGTAATTAATTATTTTGTTTGATATAAAAAAGAAAATAAGTTCTACAATATTGAGATATATAGTTGAAAACGTGGAATTCCTCTACTTAGATACTATTTTTTAATCTTGTAATTGCTGTGCTTGTAAGTTTTGTCTGCTAATGGTACACTTGTATTCGGCAATCTGGCTTTTGTTTTAAAATTTAAGATACAGATATTATGGGATAAATGAAAACTTGTATTGATTGCGATGATAATACAAGATGTTTATACTGTTTCTGAAATGATCTCAAGACTATATCATTTTTTTTAAATTTAATAATGAAATATTTAAATCAAATTAAATTTACCATTTTGAAATACAAAGTTAATATATAAGAAAAACAATTCTATAATATTATGTATCTATATCTATATCTATATCTATATCTATCTATCTATCTATCTATATATATATATATATATATATATATATATATATATATATTATATAAAATATAATATAAAATATAAAAACTCTTACCAGAGTCTTTAGACTGTTTGAAGTCTTGCACTTTTGCTTTGTCTGTGGCAGCTTTTATAGTTAACATGTCTTTTTCATAATGTTAATTAGCTCATTGTAAAGCTCTTAATAATGGAAATGCAATGCAAATACATATTTAAACTTGATGATAAGTTCATTTTGTTGTTCTAAAGTAAATGTAAACTTTTCAACAGCGGTTCCCAATGTAAAGAGCTACCAAGTAGAAACAAATGTTTAGGGCCTATATTTAGTTTATTTTGTTTCCTTTCCAGACAAAGACTATTAAGTTTGTCATTGTCGCTCTTTAGTTACAAAAGTAACAATTTAGTACGTTACGACATTTAATTTTTTAATTAGTTCAAGCTGATAGGGCAGCTTTCTTTTTATTTATTTCTCTTGACTAAGTCTGCTTCGTTATTTTGCTGTCGGCGAGGTTCGTACCAGCACGTACAGTCTGTCTCCATGCTGTCGGCGAGGTTCGTACCAGCACGTACAGTCTGTTTCCATGCTGTCGGCGAGGTTCGTACCAGCACGTACAGTCTGTCTCCATGCTGTCGGCGAGGTTCGTACCAGCACGTACAGTCTGTTTCCATGCTGTCGGCGAGGTTCGTACCAGCACGTACAGTCTGTTTCCATGCTGTCGGCGAGGTTCGTACCAGCACTTACAGTCTGTCTCCATGCTGTCCGGTCTAAGTTTATCTCCTCCCACATACTTTCGTTGATCTCTGTGGCTTTCATGTCTCGCCTGCAGACATCTCTGTAGGTTAGACTTGGGCGTCCCTTGGGTCTGACTATTTCCGCAAGCTCAACATATAGGAAGGAAGAATCCCTAAAGACATCCTATGTAATATATAATAATAATAATACGTCTTGTCTTCGAGTCAGAAGATTAATGAGGAATGCAGTATTTCCCGTGGCTACGCAGCCCCAGCTGCGACCTACATATTTTGCCACTCCTCATCACATTGTTCTCCGGTGGTCGGTTTAGATTTTCTTTTAGCCGTCCTTCTCAACAATTTTCTTTTGGTCTCAAATGTGCATCCAATGGCCTTTATAAGTGATCTCTAGCTGTCTCGTTTTGAAGCCGCCTGTAATCAGGTTCTCTCTGCTATGTCAGTTGAAGCAAGTTGGTGCCTAAGCTGGTCTTTCAAGAGTTTCCGTAGGGCACCTCTGTTATGTCGACCAAATTTCAGCAGGCTTTCAACTCACCAAAAAAAACTACTTTGGCCTACGTTCGTCCCCCATACGAGATACGTGCCCTGCTGCCAGCGTAACTGTCGGATTATAAGAAGTCCCTCTGTCCATACCGGCGTTCGCAAGGACATCGCTGTTTGTAGTGTGGTCTTGCCACCGTATGTCCAAAGATCATGTAATATAAACATCGTTTTTAAATTTCAGGACATTAAATTTCAATATCGTCAATGACTATTCTAACTTTTTTAAAAGAGTTTAACAGAGGAGCTCCCACTTCAGTGTCGCCACTGCATGAATGGGTCACAAGGCACAACTGTTGAATAAAATTAATTAACATGAGTGAATGTTCCTGCTTGCCTAAAAGTATAAAGAAATGCGGGGCCTTTTACAGCCAGCGGGTTATTGAATTCCATCTATACATAATTATTTTTAATATTATTATTTTGCACGGGGCGACATAAGCAGTAGCATAGGAAAGTCGCCTCTGTTTGTTCAACACTAATAATAATAGACTCTTTTTGTATTTTTGTATTCTTATATTCTTGAGTTACCTTTAGAAGCAGTAGGCGCATTGTGTTGATGGTATGTGTTAGTATTGTCATTGATTTATTTAAGGGTATAGGCTTAAATTTAAAACCGGACGTTAGACGAACGTTTGTAATTAAAGGATATTTTACAAATCAAACAAGAACATAACATTAAATTGTAAATTTACCTTAGTTTATTCAATAGTGGACTATGCGTCGTTTGTTTGGGACCACTCAAGAAAACATAGCGAAACAAAGAATAAACGCTAAATAGAGCCGCGAGATTCATAGCAAAGGAATATTCCAGTTTGTTTAGAGTAACACCATTAGTAAAATCACTAAAGTCGGAGACACTTTGGGCAGAAGAATACAAGTAAATAGCTATAAAAAATTTAAAAAAACTAAACCATAACTTACAAATAGAAAAACAAAACCTAATGAAATACTCAGAAAGACACAAAGATAAAGGCACATTCCTTATTCCATACGCTAGAACAAATTCGCACAAGTGCTCCTTTTTCCCTAATGCCATTAAAGAATGGAATGGGTTGCCTTGAATTAGCAAAGAAAACCAACGACTTAGCAGAGTTTAACGGACTAAGGGAACACCATTAATAATTAGTAATCCCTCAATTTAAGGACACTTGAAGACAGAAAACTAAAATGTAAAGGATCAGTAAAACTTAGAAGTCTGACTTATAACTTAAAAATAACAAAAACACAACCAATCAAAATTACACAAATATGGAGGCACATCTTTTATTTCACATGTTAGGATAATGTCGTAAAAATGTTCCTTTTAACTTAGTGCCTCTCAAACATGAAATGGGTTACTTGAAACAGTAAGGAAGACCAATGGCAGTAGAACTTAAGACTGTTTAACATGTAAGGCTAAATAAACACGTGGATACTCGTATGGACTAGGGGTGCACCGGATAGTCCCTCCGGCTCCGGCTTCTGCCGAATATTCGGCATTTTTTACTATCCGGTGCTATTCGGCTCCGGTCGGATATCACTACCGGATAGTAAACCGGATAGTAAAAAATACACCTATTTAATATGCATAAAGTGGACCTCGTTCCATTACTGTCTGTTATAGAATGTATTAATGTTTATATTAAAACAAAATAATGTGCTTAAAAATAGAGCCATTATGAATATGCACCAAACATCGTTTATTATAAAGACAAGGCATGTTAATAACTTAATATAAATAGAGATGAAACTTTACATCATAAATGCGCTTTACATACAGAGGAGCAATGGCTGGCACTTTTTTCAATTTGTCTTGACCTTTGAGTAAGTTAGTTAACATGTTAAAATGCTACATTCCTTGACTACGTCATGCTGACCAGACGTCTGTCTAGCTGTGCGGGTATATCTCCAGAGGTAGAGATGAACAACTCCCACCCCTTTAGTCCATCACATTGAGGTTTTTTTTTATAGGCAGGTGACCACAAGTTAAATACGATGGACGTAGGTTTAATGTCAGCGTATTGACACTCTCTAGTGGTCACACCTTTCGAGGGAACTGAGTTTGTTTACTTAGTAGTTAATCTTTATTGGGGGGGGGCTGGACTACAAGAGCCACACCTCTAAGGTGACCAGGTATATTTCTAGATGAACATCTCCCTCCCCCTTTTATTTGTTTAGCCCATCACATTGAGTTCATTGATTGACAGGTGAACCCAAGTCAGATACGATGGACGTAAGCACTCTCTAGAGGTCACACGAGGGAACTAGGTTTGATATTGGGGGGTGGACTAGACTTTACATTATAAATTTGTATTAAATACGTAGCAGCGATGGGGTTTGTCTTGACCTTTGAGTGGTCTAGTAACCATGTAATATTTCTTAACTACGTCAAGCTGATTATCTAGATGTGCGGGTATATCTCCAGAGGTAGAGATGAGCAACCCCCACCTCCTTTTGTTTGTTTAGTCCATAACATTGAGTTCACAGATAGGCAGCTGACCACATTAAGCCAGATGTCAACGTGTTGACACTTTCTAGAGGTCACATCTTATGAGAGAATTGAGTTTGTTTACTTGGAGAAGAATTTTTATTAGGGGCGGGAATACAAGCCAAATCTCTATAAGGTTAATCTGGTATGAGTTTGTTTATTATGAGATAGGTTGTCAATCAAGGGTCTGGACCACAAGCCACACCATTTATACTATTGGCCGGGACAATAAGTTTGTTTACTTTAAGTCTCAATTAGGAGGCTGGACTACAAGCCAAACAGACACTGACCAGGGGTATCTTTAAAGGGAGGGCTAAAGAGACTCATCACCCCCAACTTCTTATTTGTTTAATCCATGACAATGTATTGATAGACATTGACCATTCTTAAGCCAGAATGGATTAACGCAGATTGTTGAGAAATATTGACACTGTCTAGAGGTGACTAGATGATGAGACTAAGTTTGTTTACTTAGAGAGAAATGTCATTTAGGGCACTGAACACACGTTCGTTGCACAATAAAATAAAACAAATATGTGCATGTGTGCGTGTATGTATTTTTTCCCCTTGTATTAAAACTTTTAGAAAGAAAACTAATATCATTGTTTTAATCTATTGACTTAATATATTAAGGAAAACCTTACAGTAACATTTAACATCGCAGAAAATAAATTGATCTAAAGCACCACAATTAGATCTAGCAAACAAAGAAAAAATATGCTGGAATGTTAAGAAACACTTGACCTCTGTAACTAAGGTACAGATATAATTTATCTATATGCTTGACTGACCATGCCAATGTGTTATCTTTTTTCGCCTGCACACTAAACACTGTTGCGTATGCCCAAGAACAAAAACGCGTGATGGTCAACACCATCATCTATACACACTACACTAGGACTACATGTGTAGGCTCACTAAGTCTATCTGACCAGATTGTTACTATCAGTCGAACACAGAGTCTATTTATGGTTTTTTTTGGTACGGAGGGTGTGAATGAGTTTTTTTTCCTTCTATAGTTGATTTTCCTGATTTTCTTAGATCTATATAACAGTAGATCTAAACATAGATACCAATAATAGGCCTACAGTCTACAATTAAATCTATGCTTCGCAACATTTAAGGCTCAGGCTATGAGTAGGTATAATAGATGTTACTGCTGTTAATAAAATATCGTTTGCCGCTAATGGATTAATAAATATATGAACTACTACGCTTCAGATTCCAACTATTAACTAACAGCTATCAGTATTAATCCCTTGAAGCCAGAACCAGAAGCAGTCTTTGGACTTAAAATTACAAGTCTGATGACCAGTTGTTGGTCAGAAATTCTTGAACACATACATCCAACCACCATACAAGCCAGATGAGAGATTTACATTAGCAACTAGTTAAATATATACTAACATATTTTACATTGACCCTCCAACACACAGCCTTTATGGTTGGTGGCCTCATACATGCTACACAGATTAATTTTTGTTTATAAATACTGTTAAGCTTGAATAAATCAATCAGTAACAGAGTTTAAAACAATAAGTTATATAAAAGGAAAAAAAAATAATACCAACAAATATAGGTATGTTATTTAACAGTTTCGTAAAATGCTCAGCAATACAAGCTATTTACAAGACACTTAGGTATTCGGCTCCGGCTCCGGCCCCGGCCGAATATCAAATTTTACTATCCGGTCATATCCGGCTCCGGCCGGATATCAAAAAGTACTATCCGGTGCACCCCTAGTATGGACATAATTTTCTTTTTTCTTGAAGATACGTCTGTAATTTATAAGATAAGAAAAGATCTAAGATTTTGGAAGCCAGGTAGAATTCAGTCATCAACTGTATGGTTTGCTTAGTTAATGTTGTGTGTCTTTAGGATTAATTTAACATGCGATAGTTCTTCATTACAAAGAGATAAGTAACACAATGATATTTGGTTCAATTGTCTGTTTTTTCTTTCTTCTGTAATGTACCTTCGCGATGCGCTACAAGTGACGGACTTTTAGTGACGTCGAGGAAAGCGATATTTAGTTTGTACTTTCTTTATGTATTTTTTAATCAGTCGGCATCAGGATTTTCAGGCGACAACATCGAGTAGCGACAGAGACTTGACTGTGGCCAATTCTAAATTAAAATTCATGTAAATTTTGAACAGGCTGAATTTAGTTTTTCCATCTGTATCTTGTGTTGTGTTTTCGCAGAACGAACTCGCAAATAAAAATACTCCCGAACAAGACACTCACACATAAGTGATGATTGGCAAATGTCGGACGCATCTTTACAGTAACTTTACGTTGCAGTAATTTACTTTGCAGTACTTTAATTTACTGTACTTTACACATTACATTATAATTTTTTGTTTGAATGTAAAAAAAATTCAAGTAATTTTTCATTTTAAAAGCAATAATAAGTTTGTCTAAATATATTTTATTTAGACCGTCGGTTATCGAACATTCTTGGAGAGCACATTTTAGTCATAATATCCGGCTGGTCCGATTACACGAACATTTTCAACTTTTTTGCATTCTATCCACATAAGAGCTGGTTGGTTAAGCAGTGGTTCGATAAACCGCATCAACCTTTAGATAAGAAAAAGAAGATGCAGGTTATGTCTGTAACAGCTTTTATGCTATTATGTCTACAATGCGTTAAATCTACACCTCTCGACTGTACGGCTGTAAATATTTTTAATCTGGTATCTTTATACGTTGTATTGACAATGTTAGTTGGGCAACAAAGGGGAGATAAGATATTCATTGTATCTTCCCATGTGGGAGGCGCGGTGGCTGAGCGATAAAGCGCTTGGCTTCTAACCGAGGGTTTCGGGTTTGAATCCAGGTGAAGACTTGGATTTTGAATTTCCACTAATCTATAATGGGTACCTGACATTAGTTAAGGAAAAGTAAAGATGGTTGGTCGTTGAGCTGACCATATGACACCCTCGTTAACCGTGGGCCTCAAAAACAGCTGACTTTTACATCATCTGCAGCATAGATTGCAAGGTCTGAAAAGGTACTTTACTTTTACTTACTTGCTTCCCATGTGACTTTTAAACCATCCAGGGGGTGATGTGGCTGAGTGGCTAAGCGCTTGACTTCCGAAACTGGGATCCTGGGTTCGAAATTCGGTGAAAAGGATTTTGTCTGATAGGGGAACTTTTTATAGACCGTCCAAATACTTTGCGGCTTCTCCCACTGAACTCATGCGGTTTTCAACCATGCACTGAAAGCTTGTTTTGTTGTTTTTTTTTTCGACGACGTACCAGCGGTGTATAGCCTACTTTTCAAAATGGAGGAAGGTCAAAATAAAAAAAAAGATTCCAGAAAGGTAATGTGGATTTTATTACGCAAAGACTTTTTTTTCAATTCTTAAAACACTAATGTTCTATTAGTAATTCTAGTTCTGCAACTCAAGACAACCAGTTATCTCTAGGCTCTTTATAGGCCTGTTATCCAAAGACACGGACTCATGAAAGCTAACATTTTGAATTTTTTTTAAAGTATAATAAAAATAAATTTATATGGTTTGAATATAAACATATGTTCCTGGTTCAGACGTAACGGCGGCAGCAAGGTCCAGGAAAGGGTTAACTCTGTAAAGTTGACATGACCTTGTCGATGTTATCCATGTTGTGGCTGTGCAATAGTTTGTTGACCTACGTTGCAAACATTCCTTTAAGCAGGAATACGAATTGTTGACCTTTAAATTGACTAGTGACAGACCTGTAAGAGTCATATTTGGAATTCTTCTAAAGGTGTTCTCTTCGAGGATGGAATTTCTTGCTAGTACTTCCATTTCACAAATATGTAAATAATCGCTGACATCAAGTCTGTGAATAATATTAATTAATTGTGAAACAATTTTAAAATAAATAATTATTCACATTTGCTCTGACTGGGTGCCGACTCTAATACCAAATGTTTGACTTGTAAAAAAAAAAAAAAAATTAAATTAAATTAAAATTACCTCATAACGATACGCACAAATCTGCCTACAATAGGAACAGGACAAGTAAAGTTGAATGTGCTAGGACCCAGTGGATCAGTTTGATAGAAGCAGACTTGACCAGTCACTTTAGGAAAGCTGTCAAGTTGTCTTGGATCAGTTTGAAAGATTTCAATAGAGAAATTTCTCAAACGTAAAGCCATTTGTTCATTCATGTAAACATCTTGCCTGTAAAAGTGGGAAGAACAAAAAAAAAAACATATCTACCTGTAAAACTTGAGAAATCGTGAACTTCCAGAAATCTGGTTGAAATAGAATATAGTAAAGTAGTAAAGTCAAAGACAGGTGCTCAGAAGAACATATTCTTGAAGCCCTATTGGAGGCGCGAAAGGGTTAACTGTACGATCAGCTGACACATGTGAAACAGGCCAGCAAATCAGCAATACAGCTTAGCGTGGTATGTAAAATGTTTTACATGTTTCGGATGTTACTTCAGAGTTGAAGATAGTTTACTTCCTAGTCCAAACCTCCCGCAGGACGACGGGGGATGGGAGCGGGCAGGATTAAAACCCTCGACCATCGATAAATCCGAATGACAGTCCAGCGCGCAAACCGCACGACCAGGCAGCCATATGTCGATGGATAAGGGACAGTACTGGTATGAACTTTGCACATAGATATGACCCGTGTTATGGTCATGTGAACAGAAGCCTAGGTGGACCAGAGACACAGAGTGTGTAAGGCAGTGCAGTTCAAGACAGGACAGCGAGTAGACCGGGACTGTTAGTCGGCCATGAAGTCGGTCCTGGTGGAGTCCTCGAGTGAAACGTACGAGTCCAGGAAGAGATTAAGAGACAGTAGAGTTTAGTACGGTGATGTACAGTGTAACATTTGTCTCAGTTTATGGTGTTGCCCATTGTCTAGTATTGGCTATTATCTATTCATTAAAGTACCACTATATTTAGGAACTCTTGTTGTCAAGTTCTTGTGTTAGACGTGTTGTATGTTGAGCAGTGATTAGGAGAGAGAGAGAGAGAGAGAAGCGTAACAATATAAAACATAATAATAATGGTAATGTATTCGAATCCGAATGTTGAGGACAATAGCAGTGTTTCACATTACCACGAAAATCCCATTACGCCCTGCATATTTTTCTACATCTGATTTTGATGCAAAGTTGTTGTCCGCAGGAAATCTATTTAAGTTTTTGGCTTCTGCGCCTGTCTCCCGCAAGGGCTTTCCTTTGGGCCTCAAATGTGTGTTCGTGATTTCATGCATAAAACATAGACCAGTGGATATTTCACAAATGCTCTAGATCTAAATCTTAATGAAGCACCTCGATCATGTTTCCCATGTATTATGTGTTGCTCTGAAAAAAGAAGGGGGGGGGGTATATCATTTTCAGACCTATGTGTCATGGGCCACAAGATTGCAATAATAAAAAATAAATAATAATGCTATAAATAAATGTCCGAGTTACATGGAGGCGCCCCAATGCTAATTCATTATGTAAAGCGTTCAGATGTTTTACAAGAAAAACATTAAAAATACTTTTTTTTAAAGACAATATCTCCTTAATACGACTTATAGAGCGACCGGTTTTCTCTTAATAACTAATAAATGTTCAATTAAAAAAAAAATTTTTTTAGTCTTTCTTGATAGTTGTACAATTCAAATATCAAAACAATGCTTTTTTTTTCATTTCCAAACTTAAGATCTAATTAAGATCTAACTTAGAATTTGCTAACGTTTTTTGTTCTCAAAGTAGAGCCTATCCTGCTGGTCAGAAGTACAGAAGTAAAAAAGAGATTGACGACATAAAAAAATACTAATACTTTTCTTATTTAAGAACTCTTTTAAAAATCATCCTTTTTATTTCTGTTATTTCACTCAGCTTCTACAGTTTTATTAAATAAAAGAAATTTATTGATGAGAAAATAGACAATATGGTATTTACAAATACTTTTAAAAAATATTACCTGTTGGTTAGTTGTATTTTTTCAACCACAAACTGACCACGTAAGTCCACCATCCACCATGGAATGAGCTCTTGACCTGTGTGTTGGCAGTGGTCATTTAACAGACCTCCGTCAGCGTTCCCATCAACTCCCTTATAAGCGTCAAATGTTTCAAATGTAGAACTTTGTATCGCGTGTTTAAACAGAGCAGCATTGAAGAGCTCAGGGGAGGCTACTAGCGTGTTGGTCATCAAAATATAGTAAAGGAATACTTCCATATGATTTACCTTTCCCTTTTCGGTGAAATCAATAATAAATGGCCATTTTGAAATATACAAAACTCGTGGGGATAAATTTCAAATAATAATTGTTTTATTTGTTAAAAATATCTAAAAACTTTCAAAAGTCGTGGCTCTGTAAGAATATAAATAAAACATTAGACTTGTGAGAAATAGTTTTGCTGACACATTCACCTCATGGTTGACAAAATGTAACACTCAACTCAATAATTCCTTCCTGATTTCTCGCTGGTTAAGCATCATCCAGACTAGTGGTTCTCACTGTTTTTACCTTAGCACAATGACAATATCAAGTTTTTCTAGAAGTTAAAATGCAGTTGGAAATTATAAAACTCGAATTTATAAATTCTTGAATACAAATGAATTACATTACTTCTGAATGGCATCTACATACTATTTTGTCTTTATACTTTTTGGACAACCTGTGACCGCAGCTGTGTATCGAGAATTGTCCTCTTTAGTCACACAAGAAGGTCGCAAAGAGAAGACATTCATCCGCAAGACAAAAAATGGCATAACTAGCTAAATCCTGAGGACCATCGACCTCCAATATATTCATAACAAAAGCTATTGATTTCGCTTGATGGTTACAAAAGCAGTCTTAAAGTAGTTGTGTTTTCGAGTAACAATATCTCAGCAAAAGAAATTTTAAAACAAATTTGTGTTGTTGTTTTTTTAATGAAGCGAAAGAAACAGATGCAGACCACTGAACAACATAGAAAGGAAAATGTAAAAATTGTATTGCATTGTCGACCTTTGTATTGTTACATGAAATGCCGGCATCACGACAATAAATACGTTTGTGATTGTTGTTTTACATTCTTGATGCATTAGCCTACGATTGCTTTAACAAACTAGCATTGTTTATTACTTTTTATTGTTCAATATCGCTCTATGCTCGAGAAACTTCTGATAGTGGCTAAGTGGTTAAGCGCTTTGCTTCCGAACCTTGGGTTCTGAGTTCGAATCTCGTTGAATACTGGTATTTCGAATTTCGGGATTTTTACGAAGTTTCTGAGCCCACCCAACTCTAATGGGTGCCTGACTCAAGTTGGAGAAAGTAAAGACGGTTGGTCGTTGTGCTGGCCACATGACTTACCATTTTCTTAAAGTTCAGTAGAGCGAAACATCTTTCTACCAAAATGGAACTTTTTTTTTTCTCATAATGTATTTTACATCTTAAAGAAAGTAGAAAGTTTTACCGGATCGAACATACCGATACGTTAACAAACACAAGATTTTGTTGATTAGGTATTCCCCATTGGAGTAGTGGCGTAGTTAAGGTGGGGGGAGGAGGGGGGGAATATTAGAAAATCTACACACACACACGGAATGATTGTTTTTTACATTAAATATTAAATAATACGCAAAAGCCAGGGGCCCCCAAAGAGTGAAGCCCCACTGTGGCCCCAAATGATGGAAAATTCCTAGCTACGCCCCTGCATTGGAGATTTTCATCCATGGAAGCCAAGCTTTTTAGGTGTATCCGGTCCACAAAATACAGGAAGTGTTGCTATGCTAGGTTTTTTTTTTTTTAATCCTATGATCATTTGTGTACAATTTTTAGCTCTACAGAAAACATTTTGTCTACGATCTCCCGTTTGTAGATATTATTTAATTGTCAACATTGAAGTACAATTTAGTGTTAGTGTTAGGGTTAGGGCTAGGGTTAGTGTTAGGGTTAGGGTTAGGGTTAGGTTCCTTGACATTGTTTAGTTTATCGGGAAAATGTCCAACATGTCAAACTTGTTAAGTGACTTTCACCTGATCTTCTGAGATGGTGTCGCAAAATTAGATTAAAGATTATATCTTTCTATATATATCTATCTATATATATAATTCTCTTCTTCCATAAACAGTTTGGACGAGAAAGAAGTAAAGGAAAGATCAATCTTTTATGTCTGCAAGTCGGACTAGAGTTACCCAACTTTAATGGCGAAAAAAAGACGGTTGGGGGGTGGGGAACAAGTATTATTCACCCGTCACTAAATAGCAGGGCCGGACTTAACCTATGTGACCAAGAAGTCATGGAAAGATGACTCTTATTTCTGCAAGTCGGACTGGAGTTACCCTAAGTAACTTTAGTGATATGGATAATAAGTGAAAATTAAGAATTTGTATTAGAAAATAAATACGTCTTTTTATTTCATTCATTCTTTACTACGTACTGAATTACTTTACGAGCCTTGCGTGTAGCGAAGTCATACAGTATATCATAATAATTCTGTTTTCTTACATAGATCACGCTCAATAGCAAGAATTACCAAATGTTTCAATCTATCTACGAGAATTGACCTCAAGTTTGAGGCGCGAGAAGCTTCTTTCACCAAATTACACAATTTCGGGTATTGCATAATGCCGTTTTTTTTTTATCGCGCGTAGGATTGGCGTTTTGCATATTGAATGACACACCAAATGATAATTTTTGTCTATATATTTTAGATTTGTATGAGTTTTCAAAAGAATATATATTAATAAATTCTTTCGATTTACAGGACTTTTTCGTATATTTTGCAATATATAGAAATTTTCAGGAGCGCCTGGTAAATCAGAAGATCGCGGGAAATCTCTTATAAGTTATAAAAATGTTTATTTTAATAATTTTTACATCTAGAATTAGAGCTGGTCCTATGACAGTGCGGGGAGCTTTGAGGTCGTATAAGTTGCAGTGCCCTAAGGCCGGCCCTGCAAAATAGCGGCGTATGCTACGCCGTGGGTCGACTAGTATTAGGTTATTTTGTTAGCATGTACAAAACAAAGCGCGCCGGACTTTTGTATTATGTCATAATTGTATTTGCGTTTTCGCTGGCTTCCCATTCGTCTTCTATATTGCTACAATTGGGCAGTTGTGTTAGGCAAGTGTGTGAGAAGTTTACGTTTGCTCTAGAAGTAGCCTTGATTGTTAGATCACTGGACAGCCTTGGTTTTACTTCTTTGGTCTTATTCTAAATTGTAGGACTGTTTGACCACTGTTTAAGGTGAGTAGACGTGTATATCTCTATGTTTATTTTCTAGATTGAATCGATTTGTATTTTTTTAGATAAACTTAGACGCTTGCGTTTTGTGCTTTATTTTTTATATGGTTCAGGGTTGTTGATGACAGTTTCGATCAATAATGGACTGGTGTGCCAGCTTAGAAGTTGAGGTCATCGCCTATGTCATCGACATCGTTGGAGTCCAGTTGATGTTATTATGTTAAAAAATCATTTTAATTTCTCACTGACAAAATGAGAACGTCTGTAGAAAGATTAAACCCACAAAGTTCGCAGGCTTTATCCAATTAACTCTTCCCGCCCCCCCCCCCCCCACCTGTGCGAAATTTTAGCTTGAGATAAAATGTAATGAATTATTTTTTTTAAAGCTTGTAACTTTGTCTTTGCATTCCTTTCCATACCCTTCCACCTTTGACCTTGCATAAAGTGTGAAATGGTGTAGGACTATAAGGTAATAGAAAAAAACAAGGGCAGTAATTCCATTCACTGAAGTAGTAGCACGGCTGTAACTCGAAGCAATGATAACTTCTGTGCGGGAAGTTTTTGTTTAAAAATCAGTACACAAATGAAGCTTGTGATGAGAGAATCATATCGTGACATAATAGTGACATAGTCGTGACATAGTCGAGACTGATAGAGACAAAGAGCGACGGACAAATGAAGAAAGAGGACAGACATGGGATTAGTTATCAGCGATTTTGTAAAATTGTATTATCTCTCTTTGTCACGGTTAACTCTCAACTTGATAAACAAATGAATTAGAAATCCTTATGTGTTAAAGAACTGCTCTCTAAACTCTTAATTTTAAATTGGATATAGCAAAATATAAACAAGTAAAATATAAAACCAAATACTTTTTTAACAAGAAAGAAACACAAAAACTACTAAGTATACTAGTCGAATATATATATTGAAACAACAGGCCATACGTATTATTTGTTATTATACAAGCAGAGACTAACTATACCACATAATTGACACTTAGACATTAAACGGGAAAAGGGTTAATCTTTTAGGACTTGAAAAATGATTTGCCCCATTACAAACCCATCCATTAGATGATCATTCAATAACATCCGTTTGGAGAGGTTTACTTTGAACTATATCCCTATGTCTATGCTACGTCTATTACAACGAAAAAGACGTCACGCTATTTCACTTACAGTGTAAAATAAAGTCAGGAATGAGATAAACTAGGAAGTATAGAATTTCAAATACAAACAAATTATGGAAAATACTGTTGAGCTGAATAGTTTACAGTAATGTTTCTAATATGTTTGAAAAAATCTAAAACTACTTAATTATGCAAGCTTGCACATTATAGTTACTTGATTTATATTCAAATATTTAAAATACAAAATATTTTGAATGATTCAATTACTTTGAATATTGAAATATGTTCCTGGGGCGTAGGTCACGTTGGTTGAGAGGTCAAGGTACGGGTTGACACTGAAAAGTTGACATGAATTTGTGGATGTGACCCAGTTGAAAGCAGTACAGAAATCAGTTGACCTACGAAGTACACAGTTCTGTGCACAAACCATTTGGTCGCCTGCGTCCATCGTATCAAATGGTGTGCCAGTCAGTTCAGTGTCTAATACTTTGTTGAAGTACAGTTCTGCTACCCTACAACTACTGACTAGTACTTCCAGCTCACAGATATGTAAAAATTGTCGTTCATTTCTGAAAGTAAGAATATCATATTCATATTGTGTTAAGTTTATTGTACGCTCTTTTCATATGTAAGTTTTGACTAAGTCAGCGGTTCTCAACCTTTTAAGCTCGGCGACCCTTTTTTATAATCCCCCACTCTGTCGCGCCCCCATCCACACAGCATCAGAAGATTAGACTAAAACAATCCATATTGTCGATGGTCTTAGGCGACCCCTGGCAAATCGTCAATCGTCCCCCAAGAGGGTCGCGACCCACAGGCTGATAATCCCTGCAATAAGTGAAGAATTTAGGACTCAATAACGTGGACCTAGAATTGTTATTCTATAATTAATACTAATATTAATACGTTTTCTTATATTGCGCTGTTAACAAACACACTGTAGGATCAAGTAGCTATGGGAACATAATAAACATAAGCGCGAGAGTTAAATTGGCAAATTAACCCTATCCTACTTTTCAAAAGGTTAATCTTAATGTTCTTCTTGAATCTCCCTTTCCCACTCCTTGCCAAAAAAGAAATGGTGCTTTGTATCCCACAAGTGATGTCGAGGACAAGGCAAGCTCAAATAAGAGTGTAAAATGTACACAAATTAAAAATAGCTGTCTGGAAAATAAAAAAATAGTGAATTAATATTTGAATAAGAAAACGAAGTCCAGGACTGAAAATTTGAGAACCGACCTAGCACAGAGTTGCTTTCCATTTTTGACCTAACGATCTGCGCTGTGTGCAGATGTTTTTGAAAGCCAAATAGCACTAGGTCATTTCTCTCGGCATCACTTGTGAACAGGCTGAGGTCTAGTAAAATATAAAAAATGCTGTCAAATTAGTCTTTCCCAAATTATGTATCGATGTAAACTATGTAAGCGATGTTCCACGAACTATTTGAGTCGTTAGCTTACACCTGATTAAATGTCTATGTAAATGCAGTGACGAAACATTTATAGTATCAGCTCTTCTCGGCAACGGAAAGAAAAAGAAAATAACAACATCACTATGAACTTTGAACTGGCTCTAATTTGAAACATAGGGGAAGATTAAACAGTAACAGTTTTCAGTCAAGTTTGTCTGAAAATAAAACACAATTTTCCATAATGTTATTTTACTTGTGTTTTCAGTGAGAAAGGATTTTGTATAATGTGGAAACAAAGTAAAATATTTAAAAATGCTTAATGTAAACCAGAAAATTGATTTCAACTTACCAATATCATGCCTGATGACTAGAAGTTATGCTCTTCAAGAAGACAACACCTATGCTTATGTCAGTATTTATTATTATTTTATACATAAAAGAATAATTCTAAATTTGGAATATGGTTTAACTATTATTATTTTTGATTAACCAAATATGTGTGAACTGTGAAGTGTTTTGTGGAATAACAAATTTTGGGAAGCACTGCATTATATAATTAATTGTATATTTGCGAAAGTGTGAGAAATATTATCTACTGACCTTATAATTAGACGCACATATCTGCCAGTGATTGGAGCAGCACACGTAAAGTTGAAAGTGCCAGGACCCAGTGAATCAGTCTGATGGTAGCAGACTTGGCCAGTTACATTTGGAAAGTTTTCAAGTTGTCGTGGATCTTGTTGAAATATTTCAATATCAAAGTTTCTCAAACGTAAAGCCACTTGATGATTTTGATATATACCTTGCCTGTAGAATAGGGAACAAAAATGAGCTTTCATATATTAACCTATTAACATAATTACAAAGTGCATTAACTCAGAGACAGCCTCGGACAAATCCTACCAAAATGTCCGCAGTCTCTATAAAGCTGAAATACAAATATTCAATAGCACTAATATAGATTTTCGAATATTTTTTAGGCATATTTTCTTTTCTTTTCCCAAAATAGTTTAAGTGTACAAAGTTATACAAACGAAATGAAATCAATAGTTCTTTGATGGTTCTACGAAGTGTGGAGACTATCAAATGTTTATAAGGCCTATTAAAAGTGTGTATGTTTTAGGTTGGGTTGTCATTGAATATAGTTTGAAGAGTTGGCGCTAAAAAGCAACACAGAGACTATTAAATAGTTCGATATCAAACTGAAAAGCTGAAGAAATGTAAAATAGTGTACATCTTATGTAGGCAAGGTGTACGATGTGAAAGGGACGAAAATGGTGATGTTCCAGATAGAGAAGGACTGAGAGAAGGAGGAAGAGAAAAATATTTAATTTAATTTAATATGACATTTTCCTTTAATCTTTGTTTTCCTCGTTAAGTTGGCCAGTAAATTTTAATAAAGTCTAAAAAAAAAAAGTAAAAACAAGACTAAAACATCCTTAGTCGAGTATTAATGTTTTAATTCTTTTTAAAATACGACATAACTTTATGAATGGGTGTGTTTGTGTGTATGGGAATTATTAAAATTAGGTGGGTAGCCAGCGAATGATTACGACCATTCCTATTCGAAGCTTTCTAGTTACACGCCAGATACTCACTGTCACTTCTTCTGTAGTTTTAAACAATTTAAAAAGTATCCTACCTGTTTGTTACTTGTATTTTCTCTATTACAAACTGACCACACAAGTCCACCATCCACCAGGGGTTCCACTGAGCATCGGTGTGTTGACAATTGCTTTGAAGTCCGTCATCGTTGTAGTTTCCATCCACTCCCAAGTATGCGAAGTAGAGATTATGGTCACTGCTCTGTACGGCAGGTTTAAACCGGGCCGCGTTGTAAAGTCCAACGGTGACTACAATCGCGATCATAAGTAGAATGTTGATGAAGCATGTGGTCATTGTCACCATTGTAGTTAAGAGCTGTCTTCTAAAAATATCAAGATGATAATAGTTACAACAATGTCTGGGGGCGACAGGCGTTGTTCAATAATAGAATATGCATCCTCTGTTTGGGACCCCTCAACTCCATAAAACATTAAGAAACTGGAACAGACACAAAATAGAGCAGTGAGATTCATAACAAACGAATATACACATTTGACTAGAGTAACACCTTTACTAAATTACTAAATTTAGAAAGCCTTCAGGACAGAAGACTTAAAAGTAAAGTAGCAATTATGCATAAAACACTAAACCATAAGCTTCAAATACAAAAACAAAATTTAATAAAATACTCAGAAAGACACAAATATATAAGTATAACCCTCGTCCCATATGCTAGGACAAATTTGTACAAATACTCCTTCTTCCCAAGTGATATTAGAGCATGGAATGGGTTGCCTGAGCTAGCCAGGAAAACCAGTGACTTTGCATAATTTAAGTCATTGGTTAATATGCATGACTAAATGCATGACGCGTAGGACGTAATCATCTTCTTTTTTGAAGTAACGTCTGTATTATATAAGATAAGATAAGAAGAACCCGGGACCATTGAGACAGTTGAACAGCAGTCCACATCGCCTACCACACGACGAGACCGCCATGCATTCTGTCAACGCCTATGCGCACACCAAGCTGCTACTAAGAAGGAAAGGATAAAACAGTAACAACAGTAGAGGGCATAGAACGTTATTACCTCCTAGGGTGTTATTATCTTATCTTTCAAAGTGACGTCTGTACTTTATAAGATAATTAGCCAAAGACTATCCAAGTACTACCACGATCTCATCCCACTCTGATGATAATAGTCAGTAATATAGTGTATTAGAAACGCTTTAACAAAATAATATTGTTATACGCTTAGCGAATGCGTGAACGTCAAAATATTGTAAATATTAAAATAGCTAATCGACCTAAATCTATTTTTTTTTAAAAATCAAAGCATTTATTTATAGGCCTATAAATAATTACAATAGATGTACATCTAAATGTACATTTATATTAAAACATAATCTCTGAAACGTATAGCTGATAAGCCTACTTACTTACTTAGATCTTATATATCTTATAACCTTGGTTAGGCCAATAATAGAATATGCATCCTCCGTTTGGGACCCCTCAACTCAAGAAAACATTAAGAAACTGGAACAGACACAAAATAGAGCAGTGAGATTCATAACAAACGAATATACACATTTGACTAGAGTAACACCTTTAGTAAAATCACTAAATTTAGAAAGCCTTCAAGACAGAAGACTCAAAAGTAAAGTAGCAATTATACATAAAACACTGAACCATAATCTTCAAATACAAAAACAAAATTTAATAAAATACTGTGAAGAAACAAAGATAAAGGCACATTCCTCGTCCCATATGCTAGGACAAATTTGTACAAATACTCCTTCTTCCCTAGTGCTTATAGAGCATGGAATGGGTTGCCTGAGCTAGCCAGGAAAACCAGTGACTTGGCAGAATTTGAGTCATTGGTTAATATGCATGACTAAATGCATGACGCGTAGGACGTAATCATCTTCTTTTTTGAAGTAACGTCTGTATTATATAAGATAAGATAAGATAAGATAGGTTACTGTGATGTAGATGGTTTTCCCAAGCAAAGAATGATTTTGTATAGATGTGATTGTTAAAAAAAAAAAATCTTTATTTTTAATTTATTGTACATCTAGATCTAGAGTCTAAGAAATATGAATGCCGTAGTAGCCTCGTCAATGACTAAACACTTTGAACTCGTTTTGACCTCCATCCAACAAACTGTGACGTAAAGACGTGTAAAGCTAAGAGACCTTGTTTAGGTTTAGATCGTTTGAATTAGGTCAAATACATCTACTTTTACTAAGCATTCTCGATCTATCAGTTAAAGAATGAATTAAAGGGCACAAGAAGCTTATTAAGTAGGCCTGTTTTATTTTAATATATTTAATATCCCCATATAGAGTTGTCTCCTTAGATTTTTGTCGTGTCGATTCTTATCGGCATCATGTTTCACACGCTATAAATGTGTTTACTCTGTATTTGTTGTAGCCTAACTATGGTGTTAAGAGGTCTAAATGTACTTAAACCCAAAACAAAGAAGTAATTTGAAAAAAAGACTTAAAATTAAACCAAATGTGTAGTTGTAATATGTGTATATGTGTATTATGTATGTAGTTTATTTGTTCAATATTACGCCATTATTATGTGCGCGATATTATGCTTTTAGGCGTTAATTTCATTTGTATCACTTCGCGGCGCATGTAAGTTGCTCGTAATATTATGAATGGAATAATGAAAAATGTATGTCAAGACGGCTAAAGCTATTCGCTTATAGCGAACGAAAATATTTTTGAAACACAAATTTGAAGGTTAATTGTATTAAATAATGAAATGAATAGACTATATTTTGTATGTTCATGTGTCAAAGTAAATAACTATCTTTGCAAACAGTAGATCTAACATTTTACATCTGCACGTAGCCTGCGACTTGCGAGACCTTTCGGTAGTATCTAATGAAAGAAGCGCAATATTGGAGAAGCGATTAGAGATCCTTTATAAACCAAAGAGTTAATGTGAAAGGACAGTCATAGGTAGTGTTGTCGTTACTGTTGTCTACTGTGCGAGGCAGTAGAAGAGAGATGTGTACGACTCGATGCAAGTTAACTAGGGTAGAGTTAACGGCAGTGGACTAGAGTCGTTCAAGTCTATACAGAGAACTACAGTGGACTTGAGCCGTTACAGTCGATACAGCCGAAGTAAGACGTGTACGGCTCTGATTCGGTAGAGTTGAATACCGCTTGGAACAGCAGAGTAGAGAGGAATACGGAATAAGTTGAGAAGAGATGAATTATAACGAAGTACAGTAAACTGTAAATTACCAGATAGTGTACAGTCTTCTACGCTACTTGTTATAGTCAATAAAAATAAGAAGCTGTAAGTTGAGTTGTCAAGTTCTTTGCAATGCATTTATTTGTGTGTCTACAAGTACATTTTGCCAGAAAAAGAGAAGTACGTAATATATATATATTATATTCTTGAACACCATCTTTCAAGATTCACCCTCTTCAGCGAATTAGAACTTAAATAGAAAGTCAAATTACTGTAACACGAGCAATTATTTTTTTTTTAAATTACACTTCAAAGAAATCATAATGGTCACCAATATATAAGCTCTACCATAATTATGTGCATAGATCCAACAGAATCACAAGAGGAGAATAATTTTTAATTAGTTATGAGCCATTATCCAATAAATAGCAAAAAAAAAAAGCTCTGCTTAACAATGTTACACAAAGAATATTGGTTTTGAAAAAAGATAATATCTCTAAAAAGTTGTCCACTGTCATATAATGACACACATCTTCATCGTGCTTGTTATAGACAAAATATTAGATTTATATTTTCATCATTATTTATACAATAGTCAAAATCACAAAATAATGCAAATATCATCCAGCACAATTTTGTTAACATGTAACATAAATCACGACAAATGTTGCTGTTTTGCGAGTATTTTATAAATCCGATTATCCTATGTTTACTAAAGTTTGTATTAATGAAATACCAGAAGCTTAATGAACTATTTGAAGATTAAGCCCAACTCCAGATAAAAAATCGATTCATCTTTTTAAAAGACCTGCTATGGTCAAAACATCACGTTCAACATTAGAATATCTTTATACACTGGGTAGCAACTTCAGACAGGCAAACTTCATCGTACGCAGCATATCATGTAATGTTCTCCCATAGCTTTAGAATCTCTATTTGGCTTACATTTTTCACTTCTGGGAGTCAAAACATTTTTGTTAACAAAAGTAGAAAACATTGAAACATTGCCTGATATATTTGACTAATGAAATGTTTCTGTTTAGGAATATTTTCTACAGGGACTGGAAACACATTTATTTAGCGATAGTCCAATAATAAATTAGCTAGATTTAAACATGGAGGCTCCGCGGCTGAGCGGTAAAGCGCTTGGCTTCCGAACCGGGGGTCCCGGGTTCGAACTCTGGTGAAGACTGGTATTTTAAATTTCGGGATCTTTGGTCGCCTCTGAGTCCACCCAGCTCTAATGGGTACCTGAAATTAGTTGGGGAAAAGTAAAGCCGGTTGGTCGTTGTGCTGGCCACATGAAACGCTCGTTAACAGTAGCACACAGAATCAGATGACCTTTACATCATCTGCCCAATAGACCACCAGGTCTGAAAGGGTAACTTTTTTTTCTAGTTTTAAAATGTTACAGTTACTGTTTGAAATAACATTGCCTGATACACTTCTACTTGTTTAAATAAAGAGCCAGTTTTAGATCTCTAGTGTAATCGTAAACATGAGAGTCAGACCTTTGTTAGACTAACATTTAATAATAATTATACAGCGGACTAGCGGTATCAGACTTCTGTGCCACTGTGGACGTAATGTAAATAGGGGTAGTGGCCTGCGCGAGCCAATTATCACTTTAAAAATACTCTGCGCAGACCGAAGGCAATACAGTGTTATATAAAAAAAGTTCTTCATAGTGTTACAAATGAACAGTGATAGGTAGAGGTCAACGTATCACCCCGGCGAGATGACACAGCAGCTAGTGTTCCCTGGAATCTACATGTACAAACAAAGACAGGATGTGACGTGTCCACACGTGTTGTTCCAGGGGACGAACAGATCTAAGTAGGGGGACAGTTACTAATGAACAGTGACAGATAAAGGTCACTACGTGTGACCCCGACTTGATGACACTGCATCGAGTGTTTTCTGGAATCTACGTGTATAAATAAAGACAGGATGTGACGTTTCCTCACGTGTTATTTCAGAGGATACTAGCCGTGTTTGTGCAACTTTGGACAAGCGATTAGGGACTCTATATAAGCCAGAGAGTTAATGTGAAAGTCAGTCGTATGGAGTCGTGAGTGAGCCGTTACAGTCGATACAGACGGTGTAAGACGTGTGCGGCTGTGTGGAAGATAAATGTGTACGACTCGATGCAAGTTAACTAGGGTAGAGTTAACTGGAGTGGACTACTGTCGTTAAAGTCTATACAGCGAACTACAGTGGACTTGAGCCGTTACAGTCGATACAGTCGATGTAAGACGTGTGCGGCTCTGATTCGGTAGACTTGAGTACGACTTGGTTCAGCTTTAGGAGACCTGGAGCGACACTGGGAAGTGTGTCGTTGGTCTGTTCTGTGTAATACGGCTCGAGGAAAGTTGAGAAGAGATGAATTGCAACGAAGTGAAGAGATGTATTGCAACGAAGTATAGCTAACTGTAAACTGACAGATATTGTACAGTCTTCTACGCTACATGTTCAAGTAACGAATTGTTAGAGTTAATAGTCATTAAAGTTATATGAAACTGAAAGTTTAGTCGTCAAGTTCTTTTTATTTATGTGCCAACTAATACATCTAGCCAGAAGATTCAGAAATACGTAACAATATATATATATATAGCTTATAGTTATACGAGGGGCGCGGTGGTTGAGCGGTAAAGCGCTTTGATTCCGAACAGGAGATACCGGGTTCAAATCCTGGGATATTTAATTTCGAGATCTATGGGCACCTCTGAGTTTACCGAGCTTTAATGGGTACCTGACTTTAGTTGGGGAAAAGTAAAGGTGTTAGGTCGTTGTGCTGGCTACATAACACTCTCGTTAACCGTAGGCCAAAGAAACAGATGACCTCTACATCATCTGCACTATAGACCATAAGGTCTGAAAGGGGAACTATAGTTATACGATTAGGGTTATCACTAGTGATGGATTTAAAAATAATGACAATGTCTTCGATTCCGAAGATTAGGAATGAGTGCAATGTCTCACATGACTACGCAAACGAAGTTGTGACCTGCACATTTTCCCGCATCCCGAGCTTACTTAAGTTGGCCTCTGAAAGAGGCAGTTAGAGAGCTTGCACAAAGGTTGCGAGACACACATTTGAGACGTAAAGGAAAGCCGTTATTGAAGACGAAGGAATTTATAAATATTCTGATTATTTTATATAACTAAACATAAATACGTTATAAACAATAATAAAGTATATGAATGAAATTCTTACCTGAATGTACGAATGAATTGAAGTCATTTCTCACAAACTTTGCAACATCTTTTATAGGCAGCATGTTTTTTTTTTAATCAGTTCAATCAATGGCTCTTAACCACGTGTAAGACTAATCCAATGATAATGAGAAATTAATTGAGACTCTCTAAGCTGGATGAAGGTCTTTTAAATTACCTTTTCAAACTAAGGGCTATATAAATTAATTAGTTTCTACTTGATTTAATAATAGAGCTAGATGATCATAATTTAATGTATAAAACGCTGTTAACAAACATAATGTAGGCTCATTATAGGTGTATGATAACACACATAAACAGGATAGTTAAAAAGTGAAATAAAATGCTGTTAAGTTTTCAACAGATTGGTCTTAATGCTTTTTTTAATGCAACTGAGTGCTGGGAGACTGGGGCAATGCTCAAAATACATGTGGTGAAATCCCAGTTTTCACCGGCATTCGAACTTAAAGGTCAAAGCATAAATTGTGAGTTTATAGTCCAATTTTATTTAACAACAATAGAAAAAATATCCGATTGAGTAAAGGTTGGGAAAAGGCAACTAGGAAAACAAATATTCGGGTTCAGATCTCATCTCAATTGTTACTATTTTACTGAAAAATTTCTCATGAATTCTAAATTTTCCTACACAAAGTCTTTCTTAAAATAATAATGATAAATTCATGTGCAGTTACATAAACTCTGTTGCCATATTTGACTATTCTGTTTCGAAACGTCATGTTTTTGTCTGGAAAGGGGAGGGACGCGGTAGAGTGAAAACTCTTAAATGAATAAGAGTACTGGCAAGAAAAAGTATTGGTTGGTCCGAAGGGTGGAGGGCGATTACATGTTTCGCCCCTGCCACCTGGTACAACCCTATTTCATTTTTATTTACAAATGATAAAATTTGTGATTAGAGTGCGACGCGTTGTAACATACAAATGGGTTCACAAATCAAAAAGTAGCTTATGCTATATACATAGTCAACTCATTTTGTTCACAAACTATTATTTTTCCATAAAAATAGGACCGCCACCCCCACTCAGAGGGCTAGGAACGTAGGTGGGCATCCAAAGTTTAATCCAAACCTGGCCAAAATCCTCCACAAACCTTCGCGACTGATCGTGTCGAAAGCCTTGGTGTGGTCCACAAAGGCAGCGTATAGGTTCAGCTCTTTGCATTTTTCTGGTTATCATCGCCGAACAAATATCATATCACGTGTACCTCTACCGGCTCTGAAGCCACATTGGCTCTCAGATAACACATCCTCCGCTAAAGAGTGGGTTAGTCGACCTAGAAAGACTCATGCGAAGATCGTTCCTGCTACTGACAGAAGTGTAATGCCTCGATAGTTGGAGCAATTAGACTGTCACCCTTTTTGTATAGGAATATGATTACGGAGTCTCGAAGTTCAGGCGGGACCACACACTTCTCCCAGCTTAGAGCGAACAAGTCTTTTAACCTGTCGATTAGGGCGACACCACTCATTTTATATATTTCAGCCGGAAGAATCATCTGAGTCAGGTGCTTTGTGTTTTTGAGTTTATGAATTGCTGTTTTAACTTCCTCAAATGTCGGTGAGTCGTCGAGATCCTCTCTCATAATTTTCTAGGTGACTTTTGCCATCGGTTCTGCGATACGTGCCTTTTGTCACCAAATAGCAGGCTGTAGTGTTCTGTCCAGAGATTTAGTATGTCCGCCTTGCTAGTTAATAGGGTAGAGCCATCGGAGGATCTTAGCGAGCTGCAGTCTGGTAAGCTGGGCCATAGGCACATCGGAGAGACTCACAGAAAGAACGTGTGTCACCAGTTTTAGCATGTCTCTGCACGTTTACGGACAGGTCAAGCCACCAATTATTTTTTAGTTCCCTGACCTTTGACTGCAGAGTGTGACAAGAAGCTTTATTGAGAGATCTGGCTGCGTTGTCATTAGGGTTCGCAAGAACAGAGCGATAGTATTTGTGCTTATTCTTTATCAGTTCTTGAATTGCGGTATTGTTCTCATCAAACCAGCCTCTGTTGGGTCTACTGCAGCCAAAGACGTGAAATATATATATATCAAACAAACAGAATAATAAAATGCACTAACAGCAGTATATCACATGCTTTTTTGCATAAATTATTATATGGTACAAAGAGTCGAAATATATCCTGTAATATAACTTTTGTTGTAGCCTTTAGTGACCTTTAGTGATCAAAGTGGATATGTAAAATACCATGACATCGAAAAAAAATTATATTTTTTAATATATTTAGTATTATTAATTATTTACAATTTTTTGTTTTTGTTTATTTCTTCGTTTATTTTTGTATTATGTATATCTTTATCTTCAATAAATATATTTAAAAGCATAAAATATATAGATTAGAATCCTATAAACAAATGCACATTACTAAGTTTACATATGCTACATTCCATTTAATTAATAGATGATCATTCAATAACACATAGAACAATATCCCCCCCCCCTCCAAAAAATTTAACATGTTATAAAAATAACATTAGTTTAATATGTTCCCTATATGTTATGTATATGTCAAGTTTATTACAACGAAAAAGACGTTACGCTATTTCACTTATAGTGTAAAATAATTTCACGAATTAGATAAACTAGTTAGAATAGAATTTCAATTACAAATAAATTATGGTAAATTATATAAAGTTGGATAATTTACAGTAATGTTTGTAACATATTAAATTAATGTATTCTTGTCTGCACATTACAATTAGTTGCTTTATATTAAAATAATCAAATATCAAATATTTTTAAGAATTCAATTACTTTGAATGTTGAAATATGTTCCTGGAGCGGAGGTCAGGTTTGCAGAGAGGTCAAGGAACGGGTTGACACTGAAAAGCTGACATGAATTTGTGGATGTGACCCAGTTGAAAGCAGTACAGTAGTCAGATGACCTACGAAGTAGACAGTTCTGCGCACAGACCATTTGTCCATCAACGTTTATCGTATCAAAAGGTGTGCCAGTCAGTTTAGTATCCAATACATGATGAAAGTTCAGTTCCTCTCCGTTACAACGACTGACTAGTACTTCCATTTCACATATGTGTAAATATTGTAGCTCATTTCTGAAAAGCAGAATGTCAACACTCATATATTGTTGTATGTTCACTTCACATTCTATTAAACGTGCAAGTTTTGCCTACCGTATGTTTCCACATGTAACCCGCGGGTTATGCAAGTTTACCCAAAAGAATGGCAGCTGTGCTGGGTAAACAAAGGTGCGGATTTAAAAAAAATTTTTTTTTTACTTATAACCTTATAGCCTAACGGAAATCATGGATATACTGGTGGGTCTTTATACCTCCTATAGTTAGCTGTGTGGTTGAGAAATGTACATTGGGAAAGATTTCTTAACCTCGAGAAAAAAAGATAGTAACGATGATTATCTTTATGTGCTGGTAGTTTGCAGCCAGTCACGCTTTGCACATGCCGGGCATAAAAGGGTGCGGATAGTACTATAGTACCCCTTTCATATCTTGTGATCTATAGGGCAGATGATATTAAGATCATGTGTTGTTTTTTTTGGCCAAAGGTTAACGGGCAGGGTGTTATGTGGACAGAACAACGACCAATCGACTTTACTTTCCTTAACTAAAGTCAGGTACCCATTGGAGTTGGGTGGACTTAGGGACTAAATGTGGCTCAACAAAGATGGCTAAGACGGAGTTTTAGAGTTATAGAGATAGGGTCTCAATCAAAGATATACTATGCCGAACTAGGAGTCGACCCTTTTGTAAGGTTGTGACAGAGCGTCGCATGACGTTTGCGGGACATGTTCTCCGACAAATGAATTACGCATAATAAAAGTTACGATGACATCGAGGTCGTTACGAGAAAAGTGCAAACAGGGACATCCTAGTACAACTTGACGCCACACTTTCCTCGAGGTCCTCAGAGCAGGTAGGAAGAGGCTTCAGACATTGCCAGTGACAGATTTTTGTGGAAGCAGCTTGCAGTTCAATGCGCCGAACGACGAGGGAGAATCTAAGTCAGTAAGAATAGCACATAAGGTTTTGAAATAAAACTTGTAATAGCAGGATAATGCGCTATGGATACCTCAGAACATGCATTTTCTTGGCGTTCAATACCGGAAATAGTGCTTGGCGGCGGGGCTCTGCCCCGTGCTATGGGAGCTTACACCGCTGAAGGGTCAGAATGTAATAAAGATTAATTATGTACACGCACATACACATACATACTCTCTCACACACACACACACATATATATATATATATATATATATATATATATATATATATATATATATATATATTTATTTATTTATTTATTTATTTATTTATGCGAGGGGTGGAGAAAAAAATCCCCCCAACCCCTCCCCCCCCCGAAAAACAATCTTGGCTACGCCCATTCAATGTATTATATAATTATGTGTATATGTGCGAAAGGGTGAGTTTTATTATTTACTACTGACCTCATTATCAAACGTACGTATCTGCCAGTAATTGGAGCCCTACACGTAAAGTTAAAAGTGCCAGGACCCAGTGGATCAGTTTGATGGTAGCAGACTTGGCCAGTTATGTTTGGAAAGTTGGCAAGTTGTCTTGGATCTTGCTGAAAGATGTCAATATCAAAGTTTCTCAAGCGAAAAGCAATTTTACCAGATATATCTTGTCTGTGGAGTTCAGAAAAAAATTTAAGCCTTTATATATTTACCTTTTGATAAGATTACAAATTGCATAAACTCGGAGGCGGCCTGAGACGTGTATCCTACCAAAAGCGCCACAGTCTATATATAAAGCTGATATACAAATACACATTAGTACATATATACTTTTCGTCTTATTTATTCAGGCGTTCTGTAAACACTGCTAAAATGACAACACATCAACACATCAAGAACCTGACAACAAGAGCTCCAAATAATCAGGTACATGCAATTGCTCTATGACTAAGATTTCCCTATAAAAGTAGGACCGCCCCACCCCCTTACTCAAAGGGTTTAGGTTGGAAGGGTAGTAGAGGTATTTGCCCCCCCCCCCCCTTTCCCATTCGGCCAACAAGGGAACGACATAATATATAGATCGGTTAAAATACCAATAACAAGTTTTAATCATATAGATATTCAATTGATTCTGTTAGCAAGCTGTGACTTCTAAAATAAATTGGACCGCCCCCCCCCCTCGAAAGTTTATGATGCCATCGCCACCTCCCGACCCCACCAAATCGGCCAAAATACTAGAGGGGGGGGGCGAAATAATGTAAAAATAGGTAGAAATATAAAAAACTAGTATATATTATTAACATAAGTATTAAATTTGTATACAAATTGTGTGAATTCTATACAAAATGTCGTCCCCCCCCCCCCCTGGATCCGCCAGTGATACATACATACAAACATACATATGACCTACAGCTATGAAATTGTAATACTTTTTTATAGGGTCTTTAGAAAGCTTTAGGGCTAGTTTACATATGTCACTATCTATACCTGTTAGTACCCAAAATAACATTTATGCCAAGTTTTATCAAGATTGGTCAAACTGTTTTGATTTCTATTCGGAACATAAAGACATACATTCATAAATACATTCACACATACATACATACATACGACTTATTTTGTGCTTAATATTATAGATATATAATGCAGAAAAACATTACTCCCTCTCGCTTTTTCTCTCTTTATATACATGTGTTTTCAACAATTTAAAAATAATCCTACCTGTTTGTTAGCTGTATTTTCTCTATTAAAAACTGACCACACAAGTCCACCATCCACCAAGGGCTCCATTGCTCACCAGTGTGTTGACAATGACCTTGAAGTCCGTCAGAGTCGTAGTTCCCATCCGCTCCTAAGTAGGCGTAGTAAGTTCGGTAGTCACTGCTCTGTAGGGCAGGTTTAAACCTGGCCGCATTGTAAAGTCCAACAGTGTCTTCGTTCAGGATCATCAGTGTAATGCTGATGAAGTATGCGGTCATTGTAACCATTCTCGTTAAGAGCTGTCCTTGAAAATATCAAGATGATAATAGTTACAACTGTTTTATCGCATCTCAATATATGATATTGTTTTATAAAATAATGCTTTAAAGTGTTCGTTGTTTTACAAGTTTCGGATATTTCTTCAGAGTTTTTTTTTTACATCCTAAACCAAACCTCCAACGAGATTGCTGGGGATGACGGCTGGCAGTGTTCAAACCCAGGACAAATCGAGACTATTGAACGACAGTCCAAATCGCTTACCACAACACCAGGCAGCCATTCGTTATTTAAACATTTAGAAGAAATCAATGCAGGATGTAGACACGCATATTTCGTATCTAAGAGAACAAAAAGTTATCTAGAATACCAGAACCTAGGGCTCGATTCTACCATCCAGCAGAATAAACGACAAACAGAGATCTAATCTCTAAATCTAAACTAATAAATACCACGTGACTTCGACAGATATAACTTTTTAAAACGTTAATCACTGTTAACGGAGACCTTGCTACCGCTAACAACAGAAGACTACTACAGTAACAGTACTGCTTTCCAGTAGTTCACCAGTATGACGTAATAATCCCGTAGGCAGTGGCGTAACTAAGGGGGGGGGAGGGGGGAGAATTTTAAAATCCCCCCGGGCCCCCTAGCCCCAAATGGGTGTCCGAAATTTATTTGTAAATACATAATACATAAATTAATATATTTGATTGACAAATAGTGTCAACGGGTGTCTTTTTGTTTCAACATTTATGGATTAAATTGATCACAAAGACTAAACCTAGATCTAGGTCTATCAGTACGTTGACTTTGTTGACATTTTTTTTTTAAATATTTTTTCCCACAGAGATCAAAGTTTTTTTAAAAGTTGGTTTTACATTTTAAACTTTGTTGCCACGAATAAAACTGCGTGATATACAGCAAATTCTAGGTATCTTGTTACCTTTACTAATAATAGATCTAAATGGCGAGTATTTTATGGCTACACTAATTAACATTAAAGCAAAATTTACAGAATCGAGTATGAAAGATCCAAAAGTTATTCTTAATAATGCAAGAATAGTCCATTATTCCGGTTTGGCGTCTATAATTTCAGAATTAAACTTCACACTCGAGTTATTACCCCTTTATTCATCTTTCCTCAATCTAATGGAAACTCTATTTTTATTTCCATCTAATCCTTTTGCTTTCGCACAAAACATAAACAAAAAATAATGACGTAATATCCTATAATATTAACACATCCTTCCTTTTGAAGTTATTATCACACCCTTCCTTTTAAAGTTCTTAAGAGTAATATCTACTAGCAGGGCCGGCCCTAGCATTTGGGGGGCCCTATGCGAAACGGATCGCGCGAGGCCTAGTCTGGGTAGGGATGATCATAATGTCAAAATAATTTTTTTAAATTAGAAAATAGGCATATTTTCGTCTTTGCAATAAATTTTTATCAAATGAAAGCTCGCAATGCCACTTTTTATTTATAGGCACCCAAAATGTCAATTTCGTCTATTCTTCAGGAGATTTGAATAAATTCAAAAAAAGTTCAGGACTTTATCGTATATTTTGCCTTTTCATGAGATTTCCTGGAGGCCCTGGAAAATCAGGGGGTCGCGAAAACCCTGTTATTTTATATACATTATAATGGTTTAATTTAATAATGTACACTTAGAATTAGCGCGGGGACTATGAAAGCGCTGGACCCACTGCGACCGCATAGGCTGCATTGGCCTAAGGCCGGCCCTGTCTACTAGGATCTTTAACAATTCGTCCACTTCTGGTTGTCTTGACTGGCACAACAAGTTCTCTAGACGTTGGTGTATAACTGTCTGTTTCGTTTGTTCCAACAGTTTGCAGTTCATTGTCTCCATCGGTATCATAGTACCCAGAGATGTCTTCATCGAAACTCTTATTCAAAAAGCGTTGATTTCTTCTGTATGTTTTTCCGTTTGTCTTTATAATGTAAGATTTGGGGGCTGAATGTTTTTTTATGACAAGATCAAAACACAGCGTCTGTAGCGTTTCCATTCTAGAACACCACCTGAGATGAGCTTGTATTGAAAAATCAGAGCACGAAGAACTCAATCCTTCCGTAGTGCTCTGGCAAGAAACTGGGCCGTTTGGCGTAATGCCTTGTAGCTACCATACATGCTCAGACGCGCCGCCACCCTTTAGCTCTCGGAGCTGGGGACACTCGTACAAGATAAGCGACATTGTTTCGACGCTCTCTCCACAGTGACGCCATCGTGAGTCGTAATTCGGACGGAACCGGGCATAGTCACTGGCGGATCCAGGGGGGGGCGGTAGGGGCGATCGCCCCCCCCACTCGGCCGACCCCCCCCCCCCCCCGAAGGGAGGGGGCGGACGAACTTTAGTATAGGATTCACACAATTTGTATTCGAATTTATTACTTATGTTAAAAATATATACTAATTATTTATATTTCAACCTATTTTTAGATTATTTCGCCCCCCCCTCTAGTATGTTGGCCGATTTGGTGGGGTCGGGAGGGGGCGATGGTATCAATCCCGCCCCCCCCCCTACACTTTCGAGTGGGGGGGCGGTCCAATTTATTGGTAGAAATCACAGCCTGCTAACAAATCAATTAAATATCTATACCCTTGTAACTTGTTATTGATATTTTAACCGATCTTTATATTATGTCGTTCCCTGTTTGCCGATTGGTTGGGGGGGGGGGACGAATACCTCTTCTGCCCTTCCCACCTAAACCCTTTGAGTGGGGGGGGCGGTCCGTTTTTATGGAGAAATCATAGTTTGTGAACAAAATTAGTTGAATTAATATATAAATTTTATATTATGTTTCTCCCTTTCTGGTATTTTGGCCGATTCGGTGGGGTGAGGGGGGGGGCGATTGCATGTACGGCCCTCCCCACTCTAGTTCTCTGAGTGCTGGGGGGGGGGCGGTCCTATTTTTGTGGAGAATCATAGTTTGTGAATAAAATTAGTTGAATATCTATATAATATAAACTACGTATTGATATGTGACCCATTGTAAATATGTCGTACCACACTCTAATCTCAAATTGTATCATTAGTAAATTTAAATGAAAAAGGGTTGTACCAGGTGAGAGGGGCGATACATGCAATCGCATTTCCCCCATCGGACAAATCAATACTTTTTCTTTTTGTATTATAGTTAAGAAATTACAAAATTAAAAAAATCTGTCACTAATATAATTTATATATACTAAAAATTAAATTCTTATATCGAGTCGCCCCATACCTATTCTTTAATGCCAAATGCAATCTTTAGCAGAAATTAGTAAAGGAGCGAGGATTAATCGTTTTCACTCTACCGCCATTCCCATTTCCAGACAGAGTTTTGTAATTTCACATGAAGTTATCATAAGTATTTTAAGAAAGACTTTGCATTGGAAAAGTTAGAATTCAAACGAAATTTTTCAGTATAAGAGTCATGATTGAGATGAGTTCTAAACTCAAATAAGGTTTATATAGTCACCTTTTCCCAACCTTTTCAATCTGATATTTTTCTAGCTAAATAAATTTGGGACTATAACTCACAATTTATACTAGAGTTTTCTTGAAAAATATTTATCGAATAAGTTTTTTTTCGGCGGCGATCCTCAAAGCAAAAATCTAAATATATGGGGTATCCTATCTTTTCAAGGAACAAATCAGTTTTATTTGCAATGTATTATGGGCCTATAAATTCAAATTAGAATATTTTTCAAGTACAACATTATTCGAAAGGTCGTTTTTTAATAGTATGAATAATGAGCTTCAGGTCAGGAGAATGCGTTTCTGCAGTGAAGAATGCAAGAAAACGCTTTTGGCGTCGGGGCTTCGCCCCGAACTTCATTTATGGGTAATGAGTTGTAGATGTCAGGAGAATGCGTTTCTGCAGAGAAGAATGCAAGAAAACGCTTTTGGCGTCGGGGCTTCGCTCCGTACTCCATTGATGAATAATGAGCTGTACTTGTCAGGAGAATGCGTTTCTGCAGTGAAAAAAGCAAGAAAACGCTTATGGCGTCGGGGCTTCGCCCCGAACTTCACCAGAGAACCTTATAGCGCTGCCCCAGTTGTTTTGTTTTTCGCCGAAGGTTGAGAAATGCTGCTTTTTTTATTCTCATATTTATATATATATATATATATACATATATATGTGTGTGTGTGCGCGCGCGTGTGTGTGTGTGTGCACGTTTATGCGTAGGGTTACGGTTTACTGGGCGTTAGGGTTAGGGTTTGGAAAAAAATCGCCCCCCCCACTCCAAAGTTCTGGATCCGCTAGTGGGCATAGTATGCCCCAACATGACAATGTTCCTTCCTACGCTGTGCCAACATGATTACCACTCAGCTAGTGGAGGTCTAATGAACATGGAAGATTGTATATTTGTCTATTGTTTCTATAGTCTCGTCCTATTTTCAGGTTCGTGTTCACTAAGACTCAGTCGACGACCTCTAAAGGGGACTAATTCAGCTTTTACCACCACTTCAGTCAATTACAATTTCTTTCCCATGTTCTTAGATACTAATAAACTCATACATCTTTAAATCGTGCTTTTCAAATACAAAATATTACAAAATATAAAAGTTCAGCATTATTTCTGAAACAATCACAATCTCAAACTAGAGGAAATATCAACCAGTACATTTTGTTTTCGCATCTAACATGAATGACGACAAATTAGAATTTTTGCGACTATTTCTGTAATCTAAAAATCCTATGTTTACTAAGTGCGTATTAATGAGATATCAGAGGGCTTTGGGAACGATTGGAAGCTGAAGCTTTACTCAAGATTAAAAAAAAAATCAGCTTTTTAAAAGACCCGCTCTGGCGAAAACATCACGTTCAATAATAGAATAATGTATACACGGGGTATGTAATAGTAGGCTAGTAAAGACTAACAAACACTTTCTTGTCAGTTTAAATGCTCCTTTATTCATGTTAGATATGAACAGATATAGATATATATTTATATATATATATAGGCCTGAAAGGAATTCAATTATTCCCCTATCTGTTAATTAGCGCATTCTTTCGACATTTCAGCAATGTAGGTTACTGGGTTACAATAACGAGACGGGCCTAATAAAACAATAACATTTACTAACACATCTCCCTTCTTACAAACATTTAATGATAAAACATCTATAAAACGTAATGCTGATTGGTAATGCATAATATTTACTAACACAGATAATCAATAGACATTTCAATGTAACTATTTAAAGTTTAAAACATTCACAATATAAAGTTCTAACATTACTAATATGTTAACAATATAGTACCATCGATTTAAAGTTAGGTGTAAATATTTATATAATATAATATTATTATAATATATAATGTAAGAAAACATCAAACAGTTTTTTACACATAGGCTGCATTTGAAATAATGAATGTCTAAATAGTAAATGTCTAAATATCTACATCAGGAAAACGTTGTGGTGGTCTTACTGATCTGCCATAGCGTGTAACCACTGGGGCTGGGCCATATTGTGTTACAACAGGTGCTGGACTAGCAATCGCAGTCTCGGGTTTTGTGACTTGCGTTTCGTAGGATGTATCAGAATTGTCCCATTTAAATACATCTGGAGTCTCGTTTGGTCTAGAAATTGTCTTTCTTAACATTTTTCTATTTCTTCTGTATGTGGCCTCTTCAGGTGTCTGTACAAAGTATGATCTTGGCGTTGAGCTTCTGAGATGACAGTGGATGGCTTCCACTGACTTCCAGGATTCTTTGGCATAAAAACCCGACCCTTTATATAGTCAAAACTTGCCCACGGACTCCTAAGTGAAGAAGAGACTTAAATGCAATAAATATAACTAAATGTAAACTATAGTGAAGGGAGAATTTATTATTATTCAAATTATCCGATCGGATATATTGGCTATTAGCGAAGAAGTTATTAAAAATGTATTTTCATCTTTCTTCGGTCATCGGTCATCTCGAGGACATTTGGAGGTCCGCAGACCACAGCATGAGAAACACCAATGTATAGAAAAATGGAGGCAAACTAGTGTAACTCACATTACCTGGATACCGTTTGTTTAGGGATATTATTTCAAAATCCAATGCGTGTTATATGGCTATAATCTTTGTACAAAATGTTTGCACTAAAGATAAATATAACATCTGTACCATGAAAGCAGACAACAATTCGCAGCATTTGAGATGCCATGTTTATTAATTTTATTTTAGACTACACCTAATACAATGACGCCAAGAGATTAGAGACGTATCACATGGAACGAGGATGCCAAGTGTATTAAAAGCGTGTTCGAGAGGCTAAGTACACTTGAACTTGGATTAGCTTGGCTACCTACGAAGGGGCCCGAGGTTCGACACACGAGCAGGGTTTTGTTTATTGAGCGGCTTAAGGCAGCACGGAAAATCTTCTAGATACCCCCGACCCAAACTGGTCCATAGATGAGATTGATCCATAGCGCTCTGAGCATGCTATAAGCAAGAAAGTAGCACTATATAACAGCTATACTCTATTATATTTATTATACAGTTTTAAAAATCAAACACAGTAACTCATACCCGCTTTGAATAGTATTCAAAAGTTCCTACTTCAGACCTTGCAAGCTATAGGGCAAACGATATATAAGTCATTTTTCTATGACGATTATGGGTTCAGCATAACGCCCAACTGCCTCTACTTTGCTTTGCCCAAGGAATGTTTGGTACTCATTGGAGTTGGCTAGTCTTAGTGGCGTTCTAGCAATCCTGAATTCAACATCACATTATTCACAGGGACTCGAACACTAGACCCCTCCGTTCGGAAGGCAAGCGCTTCACCACTCAGCAATAAAAAAAATAATCAATTGAACGAAAATGTTTGTTAAAGTTAGCATTAACATCTTTTTAGTGCTATTGTTACAACTGAACAGTGATAGGTAGAGGTCAACGTATGACCCCGGCGAGATGACACAGCGAGTGTTCTCTGGAATGTACATGTATAAACAAAGACAGGATGTGACGTGTCCCTACGTGTTATTCCAGAAGGTACTAGCAATGTCCAGTGACAGATAGAGGTCACAACTTGTGACCCTGGCAAGATGACACTGCAGCCGATGTTTTCTGGAATCGACATGTATAAACAACGACAGGATGTGATGTTTCCTCCCGTGGATACTAGCAGTGTTTTTGTGTTTTTGTAATATTGGACAAGCGATTAGGGACTCTATGTAAGCCAGAGAGTTAATGTGAAAGTCAGTCGTGAGTGAGTCGTGAGTGAGCCGTTACAGTCGATACAGACGATGTAAGACGTGTGCGGCTCTAGTGGAAGAGAAATGTGTACGACTCGATGCAAGTTAACTAGGGTAGAGTTAACTGGAGTGGACTACTGTCGTTAAAGTCTATACAGCGAACTACAGTGGACTTGAGCCGTTACAGTCGATACAGTCGATGTAAGACGTGTGCGGCTCTGATTCGATAGACTTGAGTACGACTTGGTTCAGTTTTGGGAGACCTAGAGCGACACTGGGAAGTGTGTCGTTGGTCTGTTCTGTGGAATACGGCTCGATGCAAGTTGAGAAGAGATGAATTGCAACGAAGTGAAGAGATGAATTGCAACGAAGTATAGCTAACTGTAAACTGACAGATATTGTACATTCTTCTACGCTACATGTTACAGTGAAATTGTTAGAGTTAATAGTCAATAAAGTTATATGAAACTGAAAGTTGAGTCGTCAAGTTCTTTACAGTGTTTTTATTTGTGTGCCTACTAGTACATTTAGCCAGAAGATTCAGAAATATGTAACACTATTTTTAGAAACCAACGTATGGGGAAAAGTCGCTATTAGTTTTGTGTGGTCTGTCTGTCCGTCCGTATATCCCGTTTAGATGTCATAAAATGGAAAAGATATTGAATATCCGATATCATAATATTTGAGATCTTTTAAAGTTCTGATGCAAAACGCTACTGTCTTTTTAATCTATTTTTTTAAGCGAAAAATTCAATTTGGCAAGCATTTTTTTAACGTAAAAATACACCATTTTTACAATTCACTATTAATAAAAATAATTAATAAACAATGAGACTATTTAGTACAGGGAACAATCATTTAGCATGTATGTAGCACATTAATGTAAAAGTTTTGAAATAAAAGTCAAAAAATGTTTTTAAAAGAATTTAATTACTAAATAACAATTTTGTTGTTGTTGAGGCTTTAAATAAGATATTGACCCTTTACAAAAAATTAAATCAATTAGATAATCGTTCAAATAAAATCAGTTAGGTCAGGTTCACATATTGGCACATCTTCATAACTATCCGTTCATTGAATACATATATATATAAACAGTGTAATAATAATGACATTAATTAATTTCCTTATCCTGTGGTATCAAGTCGTTAGTTGAACTATCAATACAATCGCATCGACAACACTTTCGACACGCATACGAAGGGGATAGGGTTGTAGTTGTTGAAAATTTGTAGTTCATAGTTTCCTAATTCTTCCTGAAATATTGACACCTGCCTTTTTACCTTCCACTTCAGGGGCTGCCTTTGCAACCTTGCTATATAGTGCGTCTTCGCTAAAACAAAATCAGTTGGCTCTGGTCAATTCTCTTTGGTAGAGATGTGTAGGTGTACGGGGAAGATGAAGTACCTAGAGGAACACGTTTTAGAGCTGCCTTTATGCGCTCAGCAAAATAAAAACTCAGCTCGAGCGAAATCCCAGTTTAAAATATTTCTGACCTACATAGGGATTCGACCCATCGCCACTGTCATGTGCATATGGAGTTGCTTCTTTGCTAGGTGTGTTTCTTTTGTGGACCATAGTAGTTTGTGCGCTATCTCTAAGGACGCGCTATGTTGGCGTCATTGCTTCTTTTTGTTTTGCTTGGGTAGCAGATTCTTGGCAGAAGCTCTCTGCTTGGTGTTTTTCTCCAGTATTGCGTAAGTTTCGTAGCTCTAGTTGGTATTATAATCTTGTGAATGGCGGTCACAAGGAATGCATATTTTTCTTGTTTATGGGCGCAGGTTTGGGATTCTGCTGGAGTCTAGCCTGATCTGTAGAATGTTTTAGTTGCATGGACCCTACTTGGCTATTAATAATTATCCATGGAATTGGGGCGTGGGGATCATGAGCCCAGGTTGGACTATTTGCACTGGGACTAAGGTGCGCTTGCATATTAATTAGATCTATGTTGCATAATTTAACCTAACTTAGGCGCTCGGATCTTGTACTTATTGTTATTTATAGAATAATCATTCATGTCATACTTTATTATCGAATCATAAAATATTTAACACTTTTAACTTTGTTAACTAACATATGTTTACTTACATATGATTACTTAATTTATTAACTCAGTAAGAGATATGCTCTTTACGGACGACGCAGCGGTAGTTGCACACTCACAAGAGGAGCATAAGTCACTAATGTCCCGCTTGTCTAAAGCTTGCAAAGAGTATGGCCTAACCATTAGCACAAAGAAAACTAACGTTATGGGACCACCTGCAACAGCAACACCATCCATCCTCATTGACAAGCTGTATGCCATAAACGAATTTTGCTTCCTTGGATCTACATTTCAAGATGACCTGTATCTAGAAGAGGAGATTAAAAAAAGGCATAGGGAAGGCCGCATCAACATTCGCTAGACTACGACGAAAACCAGTAGCTCACCACAGAGACCAAAATGAAGGTCTACAAGGCATGTGCTCTTAGCACGCAACTGTACGCCAGTGAGTCGTGGACAACCTACACAAATTAAGAGAGAAAACTAAACTTATTCCACTTGCGCTGCCTTCGAAGGATCTTAAAAATAACATAGAAAGAAAGAGTGTGTAATACCGAGATCCTCGCGAGAACAGGCCTTCTCAGCATCTTTACAGTCCTCATGCAACGCCGCCTGCGCTGGCTCGGACATGTTCGCCGGATGGAGGACAATCGTATCCCGAAAATCATCCTGTACAGGCAACTTGCGTCTGGCTCAACTAAAACTGGTCGCCCCCACCTCCGTGACGTGGATGTGATAATGCGGGATTTAAAATAAGTGAACATTGATACTGACCATTTGGAAGACATAGCCTTAGACTGTACTAGTTGGAAAGAGACGTTGACCAAGAAAGCTATAGACAGCGAGAAAACATGGACCTCAGCTCTTCAAGAAAAGCGTGCCACACTGAAAATGGTCAGCAAAGCGAAAGCCATATTTACCTGCAATATATGTGGGCGGGAGTGTCTCTCCAAAATAGGGCTCCACAGCCATATGAAAAAGTGTTCGAGATGAATCATAGTCATTCAACGACTGAAGAAGGCCAATGATGATGATGAACTCAATGATGCCCAACCTTACACGTCCTGCGGGCAACTTTAATTTCCCACACTCGTGTCGCGGGCCACATTAATAAAAAGATTTTAAAAAATGAAATAGAGACTAGTTGCGATAGACCTTGCGATCTATAGGGCAGATGATGTAACAGTCATCTGTTTCTGTGACCCTCTGTTAACCAGGGTTTCATGTAGTCAGCACAATGACAAAACGCCTTTACTTTCCCCAAATAATGTAAGGTTTTGGGTGGACTCAGAGGCGCCCAAAGATCCCGAAATTAAAATCCCAGTCTTCACCAGGATTCGAATCCGGAACCTCAGCTCGAAAGTCAAACGCTTTACCTCTCAGTCACCGCGCCTTGAAATACATGATAAATCATTTTCAATAGTTTTATAACAATTCCCGTGGTTACAGTTGGCATAATAACACCTATAACAAAAAAAGTTTTTCTGCTAAATTAAGTGCTTGTTTACATTGTGATCATACCCAGCAATTGTTTTTGGAAATATGCAATGTAGACAACACGGTGTAGAAATCTGTTGTTTGTTTGTTTGTTTTTTTCGACATTTCCCAAGCTGGAAAGCAGAGGGACGCAACACACAGTTAGGCGCCTAAAATATAAAATTATTTAAGATATTTTAGTTAGGGAATACATTCTAAGGTTATTTGTACTATATTATTATTAAATACTTTTATTTATAAGCCTATATTCCTGTGTGATGTTCATGGAAAATGGGGGGGGGGGCGCCAATAAAGTACCTTGCCCCTGGCGCACGTTTTACTCACTACGCCTCTGCATGGGATCTGACCCGCGGGCCATAGATTGGGCATCACTGTATTAACTGATAGAGTATCAGGGGTGGCCGGCCAGACGAGCCCCCTCCAACTCCATATGCGCATGACACCCACCATCTTGTAGGGTAGCCAAGTAGTTTAATCCTCTCAATCACACATCCATACATTATTTTTCTGAATGTAGTAACGCATGTTCTTTGCCTGAACTCAATAGAACAGAAAATTATTGATTCATGTGGTGTAGATTTATTAACCTACTGCTTTCTAGTTGCAGATATAAGGAAAACTTCATCCGAAATGATTTTAAGAACGGCAATGATCTGTTTGAAATGTACAGTGAGAGCTTTTCTTTAAGATACTCCCAGGTTCGGCTTTAGGTCATTTGAAGCCTAAGCGAAGTTAATTTAGTGGCCCCTAATAAAATCATCATCATCTTTGAAGTTGAAATTATGCATGATTATTACTTGTACCAGAAAAAAAGAATAAATAAAAAAAAAAAAAACTATTAGTTAATTCATCATCATCATCATCAAACTCCATTTGAGTCAGGGCTTGAGAGGCTCAAATCCTTTCTTGCGAAAGCCCTGAACAGTTACGCTGACGTCCTGAACTGATCAGCCGCCGCCCTGGAGACTGCGGGCTCTAATCCAGTAGTTAAATAAATATCTTCTGCTTCACTCTCCTTTCGGGGATTAAAGCCCTAATAAAATTTTAAAAAATTCTAATAAACTCTGAACAACAATCAAATTTCGAATTATATGAAATATCTGTATATATATATATGCATTTTATGTCTTGGAAATAATCACAATCTGGGAAGTGTTCATTATAATTAATCATGAAACCGTCTTTTGAATTTTTCCTTATTTTTTTCTTTCTTGCATAAGTTCTCCATATGCTAAACAACAACAAAAAAAAAACACAAAAAAACAACTTAGAATTCATCTAAATGCGACAAGTAAAATATTAAAAATCCTGTTTTGATTTTAAAAAATGCTTAGCTAAAGGGGAAGAACTTTGCCCTTTAAAATATATCCATTAATAATATACAAGTTGTTTCCCTTATTTAATATCGAACAAAATAATTAAATAAAAATAATTAATTGACTAATTACTAATTTTTATTATTGATTCATGTTTTGTTAGCTACAATAAAAAAGTGTTTAAATACCAGTATCAACTTGATCAGAGAAAGAGTGAGGCAGATATAGCGTTAACAATTATTTAGTGGGACTAATACAAACAAATTTAGCCACATTATTGTATACTGTAGGGTTATTTTCCCTTGTAGGTATCAAATAAAATAATTAATTACCAGTAAATAATTGACTAATAGGTTACTCTTTTTATTGATTCATGTCTTGCCAATGTCAATGAATAATTGTTCGAAATTTTAAACAGACAGACAGACAGACACACAGTTGATATAAACTTTGTAAATAAACGTAAAGCTTTTTATTGTATTTAAATTGTTTTTACATCGCCTCTGTCTGACTAGCAGGAAAACAATACAATAGACGATACTATTAGTCACCGAGATCTACTAGATGATCTTGACACTTTAATAACATCCACCTGTAAACAAGAGTGAGAAAAAATATTTGTTTAATAAACCAAAACTTTTATTTTACAAACCAAAACTTTACAATGTTTAAACCCAAAAAAAAGAGTGTTAATAAAAAAGACATGAAGATGTTAAGAGGAAAAAAGAAAACGTTTATTCACTTGTAGAGACATTCAGTGGAAGACGCTCATGGGGATAAATGTATTTAGTCTTGATAATGTTGTAGGACTGTAGGATAAACACAATTTTCACATTTAAAAATGTAGCAGCACTACAAATGATATACCTTTGACAGCCTGACTTTATATATATAGGCCTATAATTCTCTTCCTCGCCAAACCATGCGGGACACCACGCACGCCGACCCTCTAAACCACGATGAAAAAGTCATGGAAAGATAACTTTTATTTCTGCAAGTCCGACTAGAGTAACACCAAGTAACTTTCGCGGCGACAGAGAGCGCGGCTCAGAAAAACAAAAAGAGGGCGAGAGAACTAGTCTCTAGGTCCAGGGCCGGCCCTAACAATTTGGGGGCACTATGCGAAAAGGATTGCGCGAGGCCCAGTCTGGGTAGGGATAAGGATAATACATTTTATTCATTCTTTACTAAGTACAAAATGACGATCCAATTTACTTTACTACACGAGCCTTGTAATGAAGTCATACAGTATATCATCAAAATTCTGTTTCCTACATAGATCACGCGCAATAGCAAAAATTGCCAAATGTTTCAATCTATCTTCGTGAATTGTTGAGCTCAAGTAATTCTTGATTAGTTTGAGGAGCGAGAAGCTTCTTTTACCAGATGCCAATGTTACAGGTATCATATAATGCCGTTTTTTTAATTGCTTTTCCATTTTGAATGAAAGTTTTGTCTATATTTCAGGAGATTTCAAGTTAAAATGGTTTAATTTAATAATTTACATCTAGAATTAGCACGAGGCCTATGAAGGTGCGAACCCCATTGCGTTCGCATAGGTTGCAGTGGCCGGCCCTGTTCACGTCGCCCAACCATGCGGGACACCACGCATTGAGTTGAAATGAAGTACACACATACTTTCATGCCTATACACGTGCTTGGATGTTTTGTGCACACACATCTTTTGAAATAAACACATATGCTTTGTTTTTCACACACTCATTCCTTGAAGTTCAAATTTCTTGAAAAAAAGCACACTTGTTCCTTTTAAAAGAAATACACGAAATGCACACAGACACACACAGACTTTGAAGTCCAAACCTATAGACATATTTACCTTCTTAAGACTACACACACCAATAAATTCTTTCCGTCAACTCCTTTTCATTGTCATTATTATAGAAAACGTCTAATTCATTTTGGCTCTGATCTCCAGCAGCCATGATGTACATGCAGCAAAGCATCAGGAGTATAAAGACAGCATTCATTCTAGCTAATTAATGAAAGAAAGTGTTACTTAAGTTCATTTTATTATTACTCAATTTAGCCTCCAAAGAAAAAGACTCTACGAAGCTTGCCTTCAAGTCTTAAGATTAACGAGGAGTGCAGTATTTTACGTGGCAACGTGATCCAGCTGCACCTACATATTTTGTCACATCCAACGCAGACATAACCATTGTCTCAGACTCCTGTGTCACTGTGGACGGTATGTACTGTAAATAGGGGTATTGGCCTACGCGAGCCAATTATCACTTTAAAAATACGCTGCGCAGGATGGAGGCAGTACAGTGTTTTATGTATATTTTTTTTCTTCCAAAGATATATATATAGTTTATAGTTATATGAGGAAACGCGGTGGTTGAGAGGTAAAGCGTTTTGCTTCCGAAGCGGTGATACTGATTTCGAATCTTGGTGAAGACTAGGATATTTAATTTCGGTATCTTTAGGGCGCCTCTGAGTTCACCCAGTTCTAATAGGTAGCTGACTATTGGTTGGGGAAAAGTAAAAGCGGTTGGTCGTTGTGCTGGTCACATCACACCCTCATTAGCCGTACATCATCTGCCCTATAGACCACAAGGTCTGAAAGGGGAACTTAAGTTATACGATTTGGGTTATCACTAGTGCTGGATTTTAAAATAATGAAAATGTCTTCCATTCCGAAGATTAGGGATGAATGTAGTGGTACACATGACTACGCAAACCCAGTTGCGAGGTGCAAATTTTCGTGCAGACAAGGCAGTTGCCCTACGGCGGTGTATTTAAGTTGGCCTCTGAAAGAGATAGTTGGAGAACTCTCACAAGGGGCTGTGAGGCCCAAAGGAAAGCCATTATTGAAGACAAGTGCAGAAGACTATTAAAATATTCTGATTCTATTCTGTAACAATGACCTATGAACTCACTAAAAGTCTAACCTAATTAAGTAGAAGTTATACAACATAATCGCAGATGAAATTTCTACAAAGAATGTGATTTGTCACATTTAGCTAATTTTTGTCGTAAAAGTCATCCCAAAATAAGCCATTGCTTGAAGTTTATGTATATATATATATATATATATATATATAAAACATCAATAAGTTATAAACAATAATAAAGTATATGAATGAAATTCTTACCAAAATGTACGAACAGATTCAAACTGTTTCTCACAAACTTTGCAACATCTTTTATAGGCAGCATGTTTTTTTTTATCAGTTCAATCAATGGCTCTTAACCACGTGTAAGACAAAGTCAATAATAATGAGAAATTAATTGAGATGCTCTAGGGTATCGGCTGTCGTTCTTATGTTTACCTGCGCTTGTAACTCGTCTGTAACGATGTGTTCACTAAATGTGTGTTGTGTAGACATTGTGTGTATTACTTGCTTAGCGAACATGGTCTTCGACATAAACATGATAGTCTTTTAAATATTGTGAAGTTTTGAACAGTTTGGTCTTAATAATTTTATGAATGCAACTGAATTCTGGGAGCCTGGGCAATGCTCAAAAAGCTTGTGGTGGAGGCTACTAAGGACTCAACACACTTTTGCCTTTTAGTGCTTTAGCACGCTTCAGACAAAATTTAAACCACGGTTTTCTCCGCAGTGGGCAGGGAAGAAGAAACCAAGCCTAATTTTATTTTTTACTGTCAAAAACTTTGTACATTTCATTTCGAAAAGCCCTGGAGGTAACATGCCTCCGTTGCCCTCAACTGCACTTTTGTCCAAAGTTTTATGACGGAGAGAATTTCACTCTCTCGAGTCCTCACTCTCAGGGAGTTTGATAAAGAGGATGATGATACAATTTGTAAAACAAACAAAAATACCTTTTAGGACCTTGCAATCTATGGGGTAAGAGGATGTACAGCTCTTCTGTAGCCGATAGAGTCATGAAGTCAGTAACCGCCTTCTTTCGCCAACGTATGTGAGTCACTCATCAGGGTTGGTTAGACTCGGGGTGCCCCAAGAAGTAAGTTGCCCGTTCAGACCTAGCGATCTATAGGGCATGATGTAAAGATCATCTGTTTCTGTGGCCAACGGTTAACGAAGGTGTCATGTGGCCAGCAAATGACCAACTGCATTTACTTTTTCCATCTAATGTCAGGCATCCAGTAGAGAAGCCATATGTTTAATATCCCAGTTTTTACCGGAATTCGAACTCAAAGGTCTACATCTATTTTATAAAATTTATTCTATTTTGAATGTAAAAAAAAATAAAGAAAGAAAGAAAGAATTTTCGGAATTTATTAACGTCTCTATATATTGAATTCAGCTGTTAACACGCTACCCATGTGTGAGTGTTCTATGAATAAAAATATATGTTGCTAAAATATTTTGCTTAAGTTTTTGATCAGGTTGAGATTTATGGTACAGGGAAGAGTGAATTCGATGTAGGACTAGATGTGCTTAACTTTTCCTTCAGGAAACAGTACGAGGAAAAGAAGAAGAGGAAGACAGAGAAAGCGATGGGAAGGCAACATAACAGAAAGTACGGACCTGTCATTGAAAGAGGTTCTATCCAAGGTAAAAGACAAAGAGGAATGGAGAAAGATGGTTGACAAATCTTGTGTGGTGCCCCAACGGTCCAACAGTCTAAGGGATAGGTTAAGGTGTGAAGGTGAAGATATTTTGAACCAGTATAAAACTAGATTTTTGTGTTTTTTACAAAGCTTATATCAACTCATTTAGTCTTTCTGGTAAAATGTTTGTACACTATTATTTCTCCAACACCCAATCTCGGATCAAGCTAAAATTTTGTACCAATCATGCTTTAACTAACAACACAAGAATCACTAAAAAATTAAACAATTAGTTCATTAACAATTGGTAATTAATTATTTTGTTTGGTATCTCGAACAAGGGAAAGAAATTGTACTTGACTGAAGTGGTGGTATAAGCTGAATTAGTCTCCTTTATATTTCGTCGTCTGAGGCTTAGCGAACACCAAAAATGAAACAGGAAAAAAGATAACTATACAATTCTCCATGCTCATAAGCTGTTCTCTAGAATAATTGTTACCGTGTTGGCTTGAGATGTTGGAGCAGGGTTTAGCCCACTAGCTTGAATTCAGGTCGCTCACTTTTTTTAGATACATTTAAAAAGCGATGCCCAGATATCCCTTCTTTTTCCCTCCACCCATTTCCAACTGGCCCAGATAAGTGATAGGATCATGGCGTAGTGAGACAAGTGATAGGATCATGGCGTAGTGAGACAAGTGATAGGATCATGGCGTAGTGAGACAAGTGATAGGATCATGGCGTAGTGAGACAAGTGATAGGATCATGGCGTAGTGAGACAAGTGATAAGATCATGGCGAAGTGAGACAAGTGATAGGATCATGGCGTAGTGAGACAAGTGATAGGATCATGGCGTAGTGAGACAAGTGATAGGATCATGGCGTAGTGAGACAAGTGATAGGATCATGGCGTAGTGAGACAAGTGATAAGATCATGGCGAAGTGAGACAAGTGATAGGATCATGGCGTAGTGAGACAAGTGATAGGATCATGGCGTAGTGAGACAAGTGATAGGATCATGGCGTAGTGAGACAAGTGATAGGATCATGGCGTAGTGAGACAAGTGATAGGATCATGGCGTAGTGAGACAAGTGATAGGATCATGGCGTAGTGAGACAAGTGATAGGATCATGGCGTAGTGAGACAAGTGATAGGATCATGGCGTAGTGAGACAAGTGATAGGATCATGGCGTAGTGAGACAAGTGATAAGATCATGGCGAAGTGAGACAAGTGATAGGATCATGGCGTAGTGAGACAAGTGATAGGATCATGGCGTAGTGAGACAAGTGATAGGATCATGGCGTAGTGAGACAAGTGATAGGATCATGGCGTAGTGAGACAAGTGATAAGATCATGGCGTAGTGAGACAAGTGATAAGATCATGGCGTAGTGAGACAAGTGATATGATCATGGCGTAGTGAGACAAGTGATAGGATCATGGCGTAGTGAGACAAGTGATAGGATCATGGCGTAGTGAGACAAGTGATAAGATCATGGCGTAGTGAGACAAGTGATAGGATCATGGCGTAGTGAGACAAGTGATAAGATCATGGCGTAGTGAGACAAGTGATAGGATCATGGCGTAGTGAGACAAGTGATAAGATCATGGTGTAGTGAGACAAGTGATAGGATCATGGCGTAGTGAGACAAGTGATAAGATCATGGCGTAGTGAGACAAGTGATAGGATCATGGCGTAGTGAGACAAGTGATAAGATCATGGTGTAGTGAGACAAGTGATAAGATCATGGCGTAGTGAGACAAGTGATAGGATCATGGCGTAGTGAGACAAGTGATAAGATCATGGCGTAGTGAGACAAGTGATATGATCATGGCGTAGTGAGACAAGTGATAGGATCATGGCGTAGTGAGACAAGTGATAGGATCATGGCGTAGTGAGACAAGTGATAAGATCATGGCGTAGTGAGACAAGTGATAGGATCATGGCGTAGTGAGACAAGTGATAAGATCATGGCGTAGTGAGACAAGTGATAGGATCATGGCGTAGTGAGACAAGTGATAAGATCATGGTGTAGTGAGACAAGTGATAGGATCATGGCGTAGTGAGACAAGTGATAAGATCATGGCGTAGTGAGACAAGTGATAGGATCATGGCGTAGTGAGACAAGTGATAAGATCATGGTGTAGTGAGACAAGTGATAAGATCATGGCGTAGTGAGACAAGTGATAGGATCATGGCGTAGTGAGACAAGTGATAGGATCATGGCGTAGTGAGACAAGTGATAAGATCATGGTGTAGTGAGACAAGTGATAAGATCATGGCGTAGTGAGACAAGTGATAGGATCATGGCGTAGTGAGACAAGTGATAGGATCATGGCGTAGTGAGACAAGTGATAGGATCATGGCGTAGTGAGACAAGTGATAGGATCATGGTGTAGTGAGACAAGTGATAGGATCATGGCGTAGCGAGACAAGTGATAGGATCATGGCGTAGTGAGACAAGTGATAGGATCATGGCGTAGAGAGACAAGTGATAGGATCATGGCGTAGTGAGACAAGTGATAAGATCATGGCGTAGTGAGACAAGTGATAGGATCATGGCGTAGTGAGACAAGTGATAAGATCATGGCGTAGTGAGACAAGTGATAGGATCATGGCGTAGTGAGACAAGTGATAAGATCATGGCGTAGTGAGACAAGTGATAGGATCATGGCGTAGTGAGACAAGTGATAGGATCATGGCGTAGTGAGACAAGTGATAGGATCATGGCGTAGTGAGACAAGTGATAAGATCATGGCGTAGTGAGACAAGTGATAGGATCATGGCGTAGTGAGACAAGTGATAGGATCATGGCGTAGTGAGACAAGTGATAGGATCATGGCGTAGTGAGACAAGTGATAGGATCATGGCGTAGTGAGACAAGTGATAGGATCATGGCGTAGTGAGACAAGTGATAAGATCATGGCGAAGTGAGACAAGTGATAGGATCATGGCGTAGTGAGACAAGTGATAGGATCATGGCGTAGTGAGACAAGTGATAGGATCATGGCGTAGTGAGACAAGTGATAGGATCATGGCGTAGTGAGACAAGTGATAGGATCATGGCGTAGTGAGACAAGTGATAAGATCATGGCGTAGTGAGACAAGTGATAGGATCATGGCGTAGTGAGACAAGTGATAGGATCATGGCGTAGTGAGACAAGTGATAGGATCATGGCGTAGTGAGACAAGTGATAAGATCATGGCGTAGTGAGACAAGTGATAGGATCATGGCGTAGTGAGACAAGTGATAAGATCATGGCGTAGTGAGACAAGTGATAGGATCATGGCGTAGTGAGACAAGTGATAAGATCATGGTGTAGTGAGACAAGTGATAGGATCATGGCGTAGTGAGACAAGTGATAAGATCATGGCGTAGTGAGACAAGTGATAGGATCATGGCGTAGTGAGACAAGTGATAGGATCATGGCGTAGTGAGACAAGTGATAAGATCATGGTGTAGTGAGACAAGTGATAAGATCATGGCGTAGTGAGACAAGTGATAGGATCATGGCGTAGTGAGACAAGTGATAAGATCATGGCGTAGTGAGACAAGTGATAGGATCATGGCGTAGTGAGACAAGTGATAAGATCATGGTGTAGTGAGACAAGTGATAGGATCATGGCGTAGTGAGACAAGTGATAAGATCATGGCGTAGTGAGACAAGTGATAGGATCATGGCGTAGTGAGACAAGTGATAGGATCATGGCGTAGTGAGACAAGTGATAAGATCATGGTGTAGTGAGACAAGTGATAGGATCATGGCGTAGTGAGACAAGTGATAGGATCATGGCGTAGTGAGACAAGTGATAGGATCATGGCGTAGTGAGACAAGTGATAGGATCATGGCATAGTGAGAAAGCTAAAAGCATGAAATTGTGCTAAACAAAAACAATTGGTCAAAATATTTTTAATTGCACAGATTTATTATGAACGTAATTCAATGGTTTATCCAAACTGATTGATACAGATACACTTAATTTTTAATTATTTCCATCAAAGATAGGTTTAATACCAATTATCAATGGTAATGTGAAGAGTGGTCTATTAATAATAATAATAGTAGTAATAACAATAATAATAATTGTAATCCTAAAACTCAATGCTGTTGACCAATGCCGAAAATGTGGAAATTCGGGTGAGTCATCTGCCTACCTAGGTCGCCAAGTTGCAAAATTAATACAACACTTAATGACAAATAATTTGATCAATAATGATACATCTCCTTATTACAAATACTCGCCACAAGAGGTTTTCGAGTCTACTGATCACTTATTATATTGGGATAGTCCTATTTTACTTTGACTGACAAAACGGTAGATTTTAATCGCTCTTGTCTGCTGTTTATTGATTTTAAAAAACGCTACCATTATTGACATCGTCGTATCACTGTCTCATGATATAAGAAAAATTGTAATTGAAAAACAGTGAAAATATGGGAAACTAGGCTTTGAGATTAGGCGTTATGGAAGTTATCTAAATAACACCATAACCCATTGTTATATCAATCGCGGGGATAATAACAACTGACCTCACAGACACTTTCCAAAGAACATTCTCGTTGCCTGTCAGAGGGCAGTGTTGCTGCAGACCTGCAACATCACCAGAAAATTTATCAGTGGACACTGATAAATGGACTACACTGAATTTTGTTTCTCTTTAACGAAACTTGACCCTGGCAGTGCCAGAGAAAAAATAATCTTTTGTTATCACATAATAATTATAACCTTCCTTTAGAAATAAAGCGTCTTTGGAAGTGATAGGATCATGGCGTAGTGAGACAAGTGATAAGATCATGGCGTAGTGAGACAAGTGATAGGATCATGGCGTAGTGAGACAAGTGATAGGATCATGGCGTAGTGAGACAAGTGATAGGATCATGGCGTAGTGAGACAAGTGATAAGATCATGGCGTAGTGAGACAAGTGATAGGATCATGGCGTAGTGAGACAAGTGATAAGATCATGGCGTAGTGAGACAAGTGATAGGATCATGGCGTAGTGAGACAAGTGATAAGATCATGGTGTAGTGAGACAAGTGATAGGATCATGGCGTAGTGAGACAAGTGATAAGATCATGCAAAAATATCAGCAAAAAAGGGCAGCAAAGATTACGACTACTAAGAAAACTGTCCTCGTTTAATGTTAGCGAAAAGGCCTTGGCTATGTTTTATCACGCTCACATCTGCAATATTTTAAGTTTCAATATCACTGCCTGGTATGGCAATCTGAGCATTAAAAATAGGAATAAACTTTATAGAATCCTAAATGCTGCTGGCAAAATCATTGGCAAAAAACAAACCCCATTTGGTCAGTTGTTTGAGACAAACATCTATAAAAAAGCTAACAAGATCCTCGAAATAAAAAATCACCCTTTGTGTCAGGATTTTGTGATTTTACCATCACAAAAGAGATACAAGACACCGATAGCAAAGACAAACAGACACAAACACTCTTTTGTTCCCCTGGCAATCAAATCATTAAATAAGAACAATCTGGTATAAACTTTGTCACATGTAAATTATGAGTGAGTCTGGTGTGAATGTACACTTTGGTTTCTTATAGTTATAATGTTTTTTGTTTGGTGTAATGCACAAATTGTAAGACAAATTTCCTTACGGATAATAAAGATTATTATTATTATTATTATTATTATTATTATTATTTACAAAAAACAACACAACATTGCTTCATATTTAAAATAGCAATGCACAATGTTGTTATATAAACCTAGGAGATAATGGCAACTGACTTCGCAGACATATTCGAAGCCCGGGGCATACCAAAAAGGATCCTTATCACCGGTACCTGTCAAATGGCAGTACTGCTTCAGACAGCAGACTGCCACATCATCAAAATGTTTCTCAGTGGACACTGTTTTCCTTCAACGTCCGACCCCAGGCAGTGCCTAAGAATGAAAATTAATTCAATTCCAATTATTAATAATCATGATAATAATAGTAGCACATTACATTAGAAAGTTTTTTTAAAAAACATTTATGTTAAATTATTTATTCTTTTTTTCTGCTATTTTTTTAATTCATGTTTCACTGACATATGTTCCCGTGGTAAAGTTCATACAAAAAGTAATTAGATTTTATGTCTAACAATTAATTGATAAAAAAAAAAGATGCAGGCTATATCTGAAGATAATTTTACGACAAACATGTTTACAACTGACGTAGCTCCAAGCTGCCAGCTGTACGGCTGAAAACATATTTCCATCTTGTTTAAAAACACTTTGTTTTGAGAACGGGTCCTCGAGATAAAGTTGTACACATTGACCTTCCCCCATGTCTGCTGGACCATGCTGGTACTCTTCCTTACACGATAAGCATTGTGTATCTTGACGTTCATGGGGCGTAACATTGGCGACGGATTATCCTGAACTATTCTATAATACTGGACAAATTGACTATTCTTATGATACTGGACAAATTGACTATTCTTATGATAGTGGACAAATTGACTATTCTTATGATACTGGACAAATTGACTATTCTTATGATACTGGACAAGTTGACTATTCTTATGATACTGGACAAATTGACTATTCTTATGATACTGGACAAATTGACTGTTCTTATGATACTGGACAAATTGACTGTTCTTATTATACTGGACTAATTGACTATTCTTATGATACTGGACAAATTGACTGTTCTTATTATACTGGACAAATTGACTATTCTTATGATACTGGACAAATTGAGTATTCTTATGATACTGGACAAATTGAGTATTCTTATGATACTGGACAAATTGACTGTTCTTATGATACTGGACAAATTGACTATTCTTATGATACTGGACAAATTGACTATTCTTATGATACTGGACAAATTGACTATTCTTATGATAGTGGACAAATTGACTATTCTTATGATACTGGACAAATTGACTATTCTTATGATACTGTACAAATTAACTATTCTTATGATACTGGACAAATTGACTATTCTTATTATACTGGACAAATTGACTATTCTTATGATACTGGACAAATTGACTATTCTTATGATACTGGACAAATTGACTATTCTTATGATACTAGAGTAATTGACTATTCTTATGATACTGGACATTATATCTATTTTTAATGATCTCAGACATACTGACTTATTATACTAGACATACTGAGTCATTTGATGATACTGACGGACAGACAGACAGACAGACAGAGCTTGCTAAAAATAGTGAATTTTGTTTTCACCCGTTTACTCCGGTGTTTGAGAAACAACATGCATTTCTTAGAACTAACTAGTCATTATATTTTTTTTTTAAAGGTGGAAACAATGAAAATATCCTGACAACAATTCGAAATTTATGCATAGATAAAATTGTCTCCCCTTCAATCACTATGAACCTGGAATGGAGGCTGAATTAAAAAATAACCGAAACCCAAAACATTAAGAAGTGTAGAGTTGAAATAAGACTTTCATGAAAGAAAATTATCAAACCAATCTCTGAGAACAACTCTTCACTTGAGTGAGTGTCTAAAACAAAAAAAAGGTATTTAGAATAATTCTACATCATAACAATAATCCCATTTTAGTTTTACCTAAGAGCATAAATCTAAAACCTTATCAGACCTCAATTTAAGCATCATGTTATACTAGCACGTTTGTAGTTCCATTCTAGATAAAAGTATGTTACAGAAGGATGATTTGAAAGTATGTTACATCAGAAGGATGATTTGAAAGTATGTTACATCAGAAGGATGATTTGAAAGTATGTTACATCAGAAGGATGATTTGAAAGTATGTTACAGCAGAAGGATGATTTGAAAGTATGTTACATCAGAAGGATGATTTGAAAGTATGTTACATCAGAAGGATGATTTGAAAGTATGTTACATCAGAAGGATGATTTGAAAGTATGTTACATCAGAAGGATGATTTTAAAGTATGTTACAGAAGGATGATTTTAAAGTATGTTACAGAAGGATGATTTTTAAAGTATGTTACAGAAGGATGATTTTTAAAGTATGTTACAGAAGGATGATTTTAAAGTATGTTACAGAAGGATGATTTTTAAAGTATGTTACAGAAGGATGAATCAAACTTCTAAGCCCTTTCGCTTGCAGTCAAAAAAATTAGTTAGTGTTTAGTTACAAATAGTGATCTTTTTTATACGCGTCCTTGATATGGTTGAGTTTGTGTATCTATTTGAAAATCTTTCATAGTCTTTATTGTCCATTTCCTTACATTTGTTCGTTAGGTTTCATTATATCGGCTCCTAATGTTGAAATATCGCTTTGTTTTCCTTTCCCCTCTTACTGAATGTTAGGGCTTCAAGAACTGCAATGGGATTGTGCAGATCAAAATGGAAACAAATAGGAGATAACTCTGTTAAATGTGATCTCCAATATGCCTCATTCCAGAAAAAAAATGTTTCACCCTATTGCAGTACCATGATTTTTTTTTTTTTTTTTTTTGAATCAAGTACAATGTGTTGATACCATAACATCAACTTTTATTTGGCTTTTCTATGAATTCAGAAACAACCTTTCATTGTTGGTATTCATTATCTTGTTTTTTTGAATACACAAATACACACAAACACACATATTTGTTTAAAAAATAGGTTTGAACTGCATGAATTTAAAATGTATTGCTCTGAACATAAACATGTGTTCCAGGCTGATAAACTAAGGTGGATGCCAGGTCCAGGCTAGGGTTGACACTGAAAAGTTGACATAACCTTGTGGATGTGACCCATGTTATGGCTGTGCAATAATTTGTTGACCTAACTTGCAGACATTCCCAAAGACAGGAATTATAATCCCTGGACTTCAGAGTGATCAGTGACTGACTGGTTAGATTTTTATTTGGAATTCTTGTAAAGTTAATCTCTTCAAGTCTGCAACTACTAACTAGAACTTTCATCTCACAAATGTGTAAATAGTCGCTGACATTCGGCCTGTAGAATAAAAACAAATTCTGGAGGAGAAATAAAATATATTATTATCATCTACTCTTAGTAAATATTTTAATGCACAAATGTGCTTTCCTTTTCTTTTGATTTTATTGGTAAAAGTTTAAAATATCCATTTTCACTGATTGTAGCTTAATAATGTTTACAAATGGTTTATACATATTTTGAAATAGTGGCTACAGGTGTACACATTCAATGCGCAGTTGATCTAATCTTAAATTACGAATTTAACTAAATTGGTGTCATTTACTGTAGTATTGCGGGGTATAAGTCTGTGTATGCATTTCTAAAAGATAGCATAATTAGAACTAGTTCATAATGTGTTTGCAAGACATTATAGTCTGCACTATATAAGAGAAGCGTTCCTTAGTACTTCGATGAGATTAATTCAGTTAGCTTGTATAATTCTAAAATAAAAGTTTGGCTTAACAAATTGATTTTGAGCGATCTTAAAATGGAATTGAGATGCTACAGAAATATCATAGGTATCACATACAAGGACCGCATCGCAATCGAAGAGATTAGAGACAGAATTTTGTTTACTTTTTAATTCCTACTGTTAGGCGAAAGTTTGAAAAAGAAAAAGGCTATTAGATTTTGAAAACGGTTTTCCAAGAAATTGGACACATTATGTATATCTTTAAAAAAAATCGCATGCTGATTGGCCAAGCAGTGTACCCTGGTTTGAATGTTATACTTTTTCAGACTTATTTAATGATGTAAACATTTAATTTGGCTTAAGTCTTTAAATCAATGAAATAATTCCAAAGACATCAAAGAAAAGAATTTTCAAAATGGCCAATTTTTTAAAAATCTTTTTTTTTTAAATAATACAAAAATGAATATTGAAAAATGCAAAGCAAAGAGTTTCTATTTCAATATAATTGTAGCAAAATTATGAATAAATAAAAAACATGTACTAGAATTTTATTTTGCCCCTTAGAATGTAACACGTATTACTTGAATCAATCTATAAAATATATTTAGAACTACCTCATAACAAGACGCACATATCTGCCAACAATAGAACCGGAGCAAGTAAAGTTGAACATACTAGGACCTAGTGGATCAGTCTGATGGTAGCAGACTTGGCCTGATACGTTAGGAAAGTTGCCAAGTTGTCTTGGATCTTTCTGAAAAATGTCGATGTCGAAGTTCCTTAAACGATAAGCGTATTCCTGTCCCTGATAACTATCTTGCCTGTAAATTCAGATATAAAATAAATAATAATAAAAAAAAACAACGATTGACAGGTCACAAGCCAATATAACATTAAAGAATATTTCTGCGCATACGCTTAATATGAAAGTAGAATTTCCCTTTCAGAGCTTGCGATCTATGGGACAGAAGATGTTAAAGTCATCTGTTTCTGTAGCCCACTGTTAACGATGGTGTCATCTGGCCAGGGCAACGACCAACTGTCTTACTTTTTCCCAACTAATGCCAGGTAACCATTAGAGCTGGACGGACTCAAAATCACAAAATGAAAATTCCCAGCCTTCACTATGACTGGAACCAGGGACCTTCCGGTTTGGAAGCTAAGCGCTTCATCCTTCGGCCTCCGCGCCTCCATAAACTTAATATATAAACGCAAAATATCACTGATTCACTGCCTGACTAACTGATCTATCAAGAGCTCTATAACCGATAAAAGGATTCTCATTGTTATGGCACGATTAGGAATTATTTATTTGTTTTGGAAATAGGGGAGGTTAGACTTAGAGACAATGCCGTGACTAGTAAAAACAAGACTAGGTTTTAGAGACAGAACGAAATATCAGCAGACGTAAAGAGACTACTTCCAGATCAACGTTGGGGTGGGATCATAGAAAAATAGAAACTTCTAAAATATTTTGATATTGAATCGATGAGTCAAGAAGAGTCAGAGATTATATTTCAAAAGTGCTTTTTTGTGATGGTACGCACTGGTTCGGCGTACCGGCACCTTTTGGAATGTGGGGCAAAAAAGTATTACTTTTCTTCTATTTAAACGTTTATGATTAATTTATTATTACTTAAAAGTTAGGCAATCCATCACTGAGTACCGGCACCTAATCACTAAGTACCGGCACCTACTCTTTTACAAATAAAAAAGAACTGTATTTTTAAGCTAACTTGTGGGGGGAGTAATTAATACTAAAACTTACCTTCCAAAATATGTCTAAATATGGGGGGGGGGGGAGGAAGCATTATGAAAAAGGTCGTTTTAATTCAAGTCAATCTTCTGTTGGGAGATCACTGCGATAAGCAAGGTGCACACACACACACAAAATGATGTGGCCAGAAAAAGAAAAAAGAGCAAGCTAAGAGGAGACTAAATGCACACACACACACACATTGAATGCAAATAAATGTTAACAATGTAAGTAAAAAGTAAAGTTCCCCTTTTAGACCTTGTAATCTATAGGTCAGATGATGTAAAGGTCATCTGTTTCTGTAGCCTACGGTCAACGAGGGTGTCATGTGGCCAGCACAACGAGAAACCGCCTTTACTTTTCCCCAAAAAATGTAAGGTACACATTAGAGCCTGCTGGACTCAGATGTGCCTAAAGATCCCGAAATTAAAAATCCCAGGATTCGAGCCCGGGAACCCTGGTTCGAATGTCAAGCGCTCAGCCACCGCGCCTCCGTTAATAAATGTTAACATTGTGGCTAAAAGCAAAATGAATATATTTCGATACCCTGTGAGATCATGCCTTCAGACGGTCTTGCGTTACATATAGGCAAGTGTTTTGACAAGCACACATCTCTTCTCTCTTTGAATGGACAGAAAAAAAGTTGTGGATGTTGATAGTTTTTATTTTTATTTTATAGCTTCTGATATTCGAGATGAAGATATTAATATTTCTGGGTGAACCCCTTTGGGGAACCATGTTTCTGTTTCCGAACAAACTTTATTTATAATTTTCTTTTTTTTATTTGTCTACATTACAATTTGACATTCAGCATTTCTCTGTTATATGAAATGAAAGTGTTGTTTTTATTTAAATGAAATGATGAAGTAGATCTCAAATGTACCTGTTGGTTATTTGTATTTTTTCAACCACAAACTGGCCACGTAAGTCCACCATCCACCAAGGGATTAGCTCTTGACCTGTGTGTTGACAGTGACCATTGGCCATATCGCTGTCTGAGTTTCCGTCAACTCCCAGAGAGGCGTAACAAGCCTTATAGTTTCTTCTAACTGCGTTTCCATAAACTTCCTGAATGAAGTAGCAAGACTGATAGTCTGAGCTTTGTATCGCTGGTTTGAAGAGAGCGGCGTTGTAGAGTCCAGCGTTGACCAGGATTATGTCCGTCAGAAAAATATAGGCAATGATTGGTTCCATAAAATCGGACAATGACGTCCAAGTGAACATCGGGTGCGAATGATCTTATTTTAAAAATGTCCACTTTTAACCACAAATTTTAAATAGTATTTTTTATGTACTACTAGTAGCTAGCGATTGCCAAAAAAAAATAATAGAAAACACAATTTATTGGATACCAAATAAGAAACCAAAATGCTGTTGATAAATATTTGGAACATACACCTTGACACTAAACCGCTAATGTTGGGTATAAGCATTTAACATTGAGCTTCATATTTCTCTTTATATTCTCTAATTCTAAGCATAACCAGTGGTTCTCAATTATTTTCTGATGATACAGTGACAACATCAACTTTTTGTTTTTTAAAAATTAGATTTATTAAATATGCTTATACTTGACAAATGAATTAAACCATTTACTGGACACATTTTTTCCCTTCACATTTATAACTTTTAAATGTAATATTTGGTTCCACATGAACAGCATTAGTTCAACAATATCTAAAATAATTTGAGAACACTTGTTCTCAATATTTATAACAAAAGTTATGGATTTCACTTCTCCTAAGCGCAGATTAGAATTTAATCATGTTTTAAAATGACTGCATCACTGAAAGGAATGAAAAAGTGAAATGTGCGTTTAAGTCAACGAAACAAAGCAACAAAACAAAGCAACGAAACAAAGCAACAAAACAAAGCAACGAAACAAAGCAGTTTAGTTGACAAAAAAAAATTTACAACTCTTTTCAAATTCTTTTTGTTGTTGAAACATTAATGGTGTTGATAATACACGTTTTTTGTGATCTTTTTCTTATGCATTGTTGCTAGCTAATAATCGATATTAAAGCATAAATCGATTATGATTTTCATACAAATTCATTTTTGATAAAAAATTCTTTTGTAACGAGGTATGAGGGATTTTCATAAATGGATTCTTCGGTGTTGTCGTTGGAAATCATACGGAAATTTTGATCAGCTAGCTTTTTTATAAAGTTTGTAAAACTTGTATCGGGATTTCTAGGGCGCCCCTGAGTTCACCTGACCCTGGTCTTTTTTGTGCATTGGAGAATAACATGTCTTACATTACTACTCTTGTAACTCAGTGGTTCCCAAACTGTTCCGCGAGGTCTAAATATGTGTTCTACGAACTACTGCAATAATAGCTAGTAGTCCACCAAGTGACTTCATCTCTCTAAAAAAATAAGCAGAGTGTTCCGCTAAATTTTCAGAATGTGCTAAGCTTTCCGATAAAGAAGAAGTTTTGGTCACTTTGTGTTTTTAGGGCTACTAAGGGTCTTACCCTGCCCAAACTCAAAGGTATACTTTTTGTGAACTACAAATTAAATAATTTGAAAAGGAAATTAAGATTAAATGTACATGAACTCTATTTCTTTCATCTAAAATATAGCTAGACAGTATCTTCAGTTCCCGGTCACTTCATCCCTGGTCACTTCATCCCCAGTCACTTCATCCACGGTCATTTCATCTTTGATCACTTCATCCCCGGTCACTTCATCTCATGCCATTTCATCCCCTGGTCATTTCATACTCTGATTCCACAAATAAGTTTGAAAAGTATGATATTAACAATATTTCATGTATTGAATGTTATTTAGACGACAAAAAGTGTGACACATTAAATAAAAATATAATTTAATGTTATTAAAAAATATAAAAAATGTAACATCTATAGAAATAAAGCTAATGTAAAAATTAATTTTGCGTGTTTATCTAAATCAGTGATTCCCAAAGTGGTCTATATAGACCCCCAGGGGTCTACGACGACTTCCAAGGGGTCTACGAAAGTGAAAAAATAAATTGGGGGTCTATGAGATGTCCACGTGGGTCTACGATAATGGATTACATTTAAGCAGGTCGTGTCTTTAATTTTCACATTCCATTAATGTAATTATTTCATGCACTAATATATGATTTGTAGCTTTGTTTATCCTTTAAATTTGTATCCTGCTAATCAAACGAAAAAATTATTGTATTTAAATTCAATACTTATTTGAATAGATTAATTCTGTCTACATGTAACTAATGTTTAACAAACAGAAATGTAGATTGTACAGCGTTGATTATTTAAAATTGGAATTCATTCCTTCCTTTTCAAACAAGCGTTTGCTTAAAACTTTCATTCAAACACTCAAAGATAAAGTTCAGAATAGACCCACAAAATTTCGACATCATGTAGAGAAGATAATGGGTTGTGAGCGTCTTACAAGATCTCTTTATTTATAGCAAAATACCGAAAATAGCATGGGTCAAACATTGATTTTACCAGCCGTTGTAGTTTAAAAACCATCTGATATTATTACAATAGTTTTTTTTAAGCAACAATACAGTTCAAGGCCAGATCGATGGCATGAGTGAGGCCTATAGAATGAAAAGCTTATAATGCAATTCTTTGCAAACGACATATATACAGTTTGGAATCAGCGGCGTCACAGGTATGACAAAGTGTAGCGCTGTGTGCTACAAACTGCCTAATGGTCGCCGTCTCCTTATTTTTCCTCAGGGTTGACCCTAGAAACCTTTTCCGTGTTTAGGTCTAGTTGCAAGGCAGCAGATTTTTGAATTCAGTTTTCCTTCTGCTAGGTGGGTAGCCAAGGACTTCCTGCTCGAAGCTTATGGTTTAGGCTTTAGTTACTCGCCTTCGCCCCTTCTCCTGATAATGAATATAGTTCCTCAGATTCAATATTTGAGTCACACGTGAAAGATAAAGAAATAAACGAGAAACTGCCCTTTGCCAAAAACCTTTTACAATGATTTTTAAGGCAAATTAATTAATTAATTAATTAATATTTAATTTTGGAAGGACTACTTCATAGAACAACAAATCCTATATGAAACATAATATCCATAGCAACGTAGGGTAAACCTGCAAAAAAAAAAAACATTTCCAGTGTGTTTGTTGTTGATTCCAGTAATACACATTCATTGTTATTTTAATTGGTTTAAATTTAAATGTTATCAATAAAGAGAGAGATCTCTATAACGTACCAAGTAGTTTTAATTGACTTTTTCACTTTTAAACTCACTACAGTAAGAAATTTGTTTTAAAAAATGTTGATGAATTTGCCAAAATTTCCAAGTTAAGCAGGGGTCTACCGAACACCAGAAAACATGGCAAGGGGTCTACGAGACAAAAATGTTTGGGAACCACTGATCTAAATCAATATGAAAGACAGTATGTAGATACAGAAGACAATCCATTGATTCCTATTGCTGTACATGGTTTGTCATTTCTTGCCAAGTGTTGCATATTTTTCCCTGGACCTTCTTCAGTGCCACAATTTAAAAAAGGTAATGTCATAACGGGGGATTAAAACAAAGCCTATAAAGATGATATGAACAGGCTCCAGAGAATGGTTTAAGTCGGCGTTTAATGAAAACTAAAAAAAATTACAAACGTGCCCATATTGAAGAAAGAACGATTATTAAAGATAAATTGAAGAATGGCCGTCAAGAGATAAGTTATTAGTGACAAGATCATAAGTATTCTAATTGTTCTCATCTCTCAATAGATTTCCACTACTTTTCCGCCACACCTTGGACTTTGATCATAACATCATGCGCCGGATAATATTGACATGCCTTAAATCAAATAGAAACAAATAGCAATTAACTAAATGCAAACCCGTCTACTTATTTACATATTATGTCATTTCTCAACAAGTAGGAAGAAAGAAGGGAAACACTATAACAACACTATAACAACACTTTAACAACACTATAACAACACTACAATAACTGTTCAAAATATCAAAAAGAATTCTAACTAATAATTTTTATATATTAGATCTAAAGAGGGCTTGTATTATAAAGCACTGGCAGATCTAAGGGGAGGGGGGGGGGGCGGCAGGGGCGATCGTCCCACCCCACTCGGCCGACCCCCCGCCCGAGATTCATAACAAACGAATGTTCACATTTGACTAGAGTAACACCTTTAGTAAAATCCCAAAATTTAGAAAGCCTTCAAAACAGAAAACTCAAAAGTAAGTAGCAAGTATACATAAAACACTGAACCATAATCTTCAAATACAAAAAACAAAATTTAATAAAAATACTCAGAAAGACACAATGATAATGGCACTCTACTCGTCCTATATGCTAGGACAGATTTGTACAAGTGCTTCTTCTTCCCTAGTGCTATTAGAGCATGGAATGGGTTGCCTGAGCCAGCCAGGAAAACCAGTGACTTGGCAGAATTTAAGTCATTGGTTAATATGCATGACTAAATGCATGACGCGTAGGACGTAATCATCTTCTTTTTTAAAGTAACATCTGTATTATATAAGATAAGAAGATAAGATAGGAGGTTTCCACGCAAATTTTCTTTGTAATTTTGTTTTTTCTTGTTTAAATACAAATTTGAAATTAGACATTTCTCAGTTAAACAAAATAAAAATAACTTGTGTATAAATTTAAAAAAAAAAAATTAAATATTGAATTAGATCTCAAATGTACCTGTTGGTTATTTGTATTTTTTCAACCACAAACTGGCCACGTAAGTCCACCATCCACCAAGGGATTAGCTCTTGACCTGTGTGTTGACAGTGACCATTGGATAGATTACCATCTGCGTTCCCGTCAACTCCCTTATAGGCAAAGCAGTCCTGATAGTTTGAACTCTGTATCGCTGGTTTATAGAGAGCGGCGTTGTGGAGTCCAGCATTGACCAGAATCATGCCCGTAAGGAAAAAGTAGACAATAATGGCTTCCATTAATTTTGACTTGGACGCCCTAGTAAAAATGGTGAGAATTATTTTTGTAAATGTCCACTTTCTCTCAGAACTTTGAAATACATTTTTTTTAAATTCATAAAGTAAATAGCAACTTTCGGTAAAAAAAATTTTTATTGTTTGTTTTGTAAAATGTTTTACATGTTCATATGTTCCTTCAGAGTTGAAATGAATCTATATCCTAGTATCTCAAGCAGGGCGTATGGGGGCTCAATGAATTTGACCGAACGACAGTTCAGCGCGTATACCAAGACACTGGACAGCCGTCCCATTCGTCAACACTAAGAAACAAAAACAGAGTTGATTGGAATATCTTAACTTACAGTAGACATTGTGAAGGGAGAAAAATTTAGATAACATTTAGCTGAATATTTCTTTATACCAGTTCTAATTCCTCTTTGGTTGAGGGTCATCCCAACCAGTGGCTCTCAATCAGTGACACTGACAACATCCACTCTTGCGTTTTGATTTTTATTGGAGGGAATAAAAAAGGAAGAATTTGTCCAACAAATTATTGTCTTCCCATTTTTGTTCAACGTTCCTTTTTACACAAACAACTCTAGGGCTACAATTTTAAAAAAGTGAGAACATTTGATCTTGACTTTCATAACAATAGCTAATGATTTGTGTACTCTCAAGCGTAGTTTACGCTTAGTTTAGTTTGAAAAGAGACGGTCTCCGCGAAACGATTTCAAAGTTCAATTAGTGTTTTAAAAATAAAAAGAAAGAGCAGCCTACATAACAAAATACAAAAAAAAAAATTAAGAACAAAAACATGAAAAAATACTTTTTTAAAAAAAATCAAAGCTTTTATTAAGTTTAATTGTATCAAATATTTTGGATCAGTTATGTGATCGTATATACACGTTTGACTGATATATAAATATGTTCGATGGAGATATTTTACCAATTGTGTTTGTCTACCTTTTGGTCTTCACGATGCTCTACAACTCAATCACTTGTTTGAACCAGTTCTAAAAGGGGCAGAGAAGAAGTGGGTATCTTGAATATTTACATGATTTTTTTTTAAATGCATCCAAAAAAAAAGTTCACTCGGGGATCAAGTCCTCAGGGGAACTAATTCAACTTATACCACCATATCTGTCAATAACGTTTTCTTTCCTTTCTTCTTCTTCTTATAATAAAATACAGAATATACTTCAAAAAAGAAGATTATTACGTTCTGCTTGTTATGCATCTAGCGATGTCATGGATGTTAACCAATGACTTAAATTCTGCAAAGTCATTGGTTTTCCTGGCTGCTATCCTTGTTCAAGATACTACACAAATTAATAATTACCAATAGATAATTAACTAATTGGTTTATTTTCCTTATTGATTCCTGTGTTGCCAGGTAAAAGAAATAATTGTTTAAAATGTCAGCTCAGTCAGATAAAATAACGAGTACAAACGTAATACCATACAGACAGACAAAGCTCCTTGAAAAAAATGTTTATAGTTTTTAATTCGACTCTTTTTGTTTTCGTACAAGAAATAATAATGGATTAGATTTTCTATCACTCAATACGCATCCCTAGTTCGTTCACTTACCTTGAAATAAAAAAAGGTAATTTTTGCCTGCTTTCACTTACCTTGGACTAAAAAAGGTAATTTTTGCCTGCTATCACTTACCTTGGACTAAAAAAGGTAATTTTTGCCTGCTATCACTTACCTTGGACTAAAAAAGGTAATTTTTGCCTACTATCACATAAATATTGCGCATTGTAGTAAGTGACAGCACAAAGTAGTGACATAGCCACATAGACGAATGACGTTGCAAAATAGGACTACACAAAAAAAAGAATATGGTTTGGGCTTGAAGCAAGAGGCATGGCGAATGAGCTGATGTGACATATCGACGGCTTTAGAGACGTGTTATGTAAACAAAAATCGTTGAGGTCTTCACTAGTCTTAAAAAGTGTATTAAGGTCATCTTATTTTTGTATCCCTTTAATGTATCGAGCTCGTAGTTGGTGTTAAGTAAAAATCAACAAGTCATTGAAGTTGGTGATCTTGTGAGTTAAGTCAAGTCAAGAGCATTCAACAGACACAAACACAGTCCTGGTCGAGGGCCTTATGTTTGATTCCACACATTTTCTCTTTTTTAACTTTTAGTTTAGGACACAGGAGAAAATAACAAAAGAAATCGATAAAACCTTATTGAGATTTGTTTCTTAATTTAGAATCTTTATGAAATCTTTATGTATTATAGATCCTCATTTTTACACATCTAGACAGCAGTCAAGGAGGCGAATAGGTTGAGTGGTAAGCTTCCAAACAGGGGTCTCTGGTTCGAATCCTGGTGAAGACTGGGATTTTTACTTTCCGGATCTATAGGGCGCCTCTGAGTCCACCTAGTTCTAATGGGTACCTGACATTAGTTGGGAAAAGTAAAGGCGGTTGGTCATTGTGCTGGCCACATGAGACCTTCTTTAACTTTGGGCCACAGAAACATGATTTTTCCATCATCTGACCTATAGATTGCAAGGTCTGAAATAGGAACTTTACTTTCTTTCGAAATAAACAAAAAAGCAATTAATAAAACCAAATTAGTTTTTTTTTAAGTCTTCAGCATTTAAATTACTATTTTATCAATCAGCTCACTTCTCTATAGAGAATGGTGTGAAGCAGGGTTGTGTGCTTGATCAAGCACCCTTTGGAGCAATGCTAAATAAAATCAGGCGACGCTTGTATCAGGGTCCGTACCGATGGCAGCATATTTAACATACGGCGCCTGCTCTGCCGTACCATTTATTTTTCGTTCCTTGACTATGAAGTGTCATGTACTGTGTATTTTATCTGTTAACTTCTGTTATCGTAGGTTCATTATAGGTAGTTATGGACACTTTGTGTAACTCTATCAGACATAGACCACTCGCTGACAATGGTGAATTAACTATATTTTTAAGAACATTTCAATACATGGAATAAATTGATAAAGGTAGAAACTTTATTGTCTTTGAGTGACAGACTTTGAAAAGATTGTAACAGGACTAAGATATTGATCTGCATCTCATCCTACAGGTAATATCATTAATAATTTAATTGAACCTATGAAGCGATGTTTCCTCAATGCTTCTCAAATAAACTCCCATGGGGACTCGTGTATTGTATATCATGTTTGAAATGTTCTTATAAAAAAAAAGAAATAATAACATGATGTATGGGCGACCATCTCTTTGAAGTACATCCAACCTACGTTGCACTTTTATCACTGTACTCATATTTTAACATAGAGAAATAATGTTCAAAATGTAAAAATAATAGCTTGACTAACAAATCCACACAGAAAGTCCTAGTTGAGAATGAGAGGCGTCACAGAGTCTGCTACCACTGTGTGCAATTAGATGAGGGGTTTTGTCCTTTCCTCTAGAAAATACTTTCTCTAAAATCTCTCGTTGCTTTATTCTCTTTTTAATAATTTTTTTTTTGGTTGAAATATAATACAAATAACTGTTTATATACAATCCTAGGTAGGTGTGATCAGATTTAGTACACACCCCCAAACCTTTCTAGTAACGCCACTAAATTGTAAAATTTTGAGACGTAAAATGTATTTAAATAAAAAAATTGAAAGTATCGATTTAACACTTATAGAGTAAAGGTTTAGGGTTATTTATATACAGTGAAACAGATATATATGTGTGTGTGTGTATTTTAAAAATATATATGTGAAATCCCGATAGCGATTTGAGACTCACTGATATGTCTGACAGATAAGAGAAAAACGATGTTACTTGCGTGTCACGGAGCGCGTCAAAGTTACAGCTGTCCACGTACGTTTGTTTAAAAGTCTTTAGCGAAACGCTTTTAACTGCGGTCAGTTGTCAGCGGACGAAATGATACCTTGACCACTATGTCCACATGCATCATATATTTTCCTCTGATGACTGTACTGCTCACCGCCTCTGCGCTGTACAACGCTGCCCGGTTCAAACCAGCAACACAGAGCTCCATCTTTGAACCTTGTTATGCATTCAAAGGAGTTGACGGAAATTATGACGTGATAAACTTTGACGGAATTCACACTCAGTCGGAATTAGTTCCATGGTGGATGGTGGACCTACGTGGTCAGTACTTCATAGAGAAAATACAACTAACGAACAGGTGAGTCTACTTAGAAATAATGAACACTGTTCACCCTGCTACTTGGAGCCAATTGGGAAGCAATCATTGTGGTTCTAGTTGGGCTGGTCCAATGACATAAAGTTTAAGACTGAATAAGCAGCTACATCGATTAAGAGGGTTTGTTATTTTGTGTTCTCTAAATATTTGACGCCCTATTACATGACTTCCGGTTAAGACGGCGGGAAGGACACGAACTAGGAACATTCGTGACGATGGATGGAAGCGAATACCACAGGACCTCACGACTGGACCAAGCGAAGCCATGGGATGTCAAGTACGGTCAATATAGCTCCCCCCTTTGTGGTCGAAGATTAGCACATTTCTCATTTCCTATGGACTCGAAGATAGCTGTAAAGTCCAATCCTCGCTTTCAAAAGCCGGCCTCATATGTGGCATGGGTGGGTTAGGTCAGTTGCAGATAGGCCTGCTTCTTCTCTCAGCTTTTTGTTAGTTTGGCGCCCTTTCGCCCTGGCCATGCAATAGAGAAGTTTAAATATATAAAAGGTTTATTATCATTTTATGTTAACATTTATATGGTTATTTTATAGTAATATGAATTTGTGCTTATACTAACGTTGATGTCTAAATAATATTAACCAATTGTGATATTTTAGGTCTAGTTAATCTAAATAAATTTTATTTGCAACGAAGTTATCTAGCAATTCCTCGTGTATTATTTCGACATTGGCAAGCTCCTTGTTCAGTGACGTCACAGCTCCGATAGGAAAATAAATTTCATTGTGAAGATTTCATGAGTCCTCAACCTTTGACCTGCGTAAAAAGGCTGCGTTGTACTATCGAGCTCTTTTATTTTCTGTGTGCGTCCAGTATGTCTGAATGTCATGGCTGTTGTGTGTCCATGTTAATCTAGCCATGAGTCATGTCAGACGTGTATGTGTCTCTTTGAAATGATGAGATGTATCGTGTTGAATCAATGTCTCCCCTTTCACAGGTGCTAACCAGAGGTTGCAACAAGGTTATTGCTGCCACACTAGTCGTTTCATACTGCCATTAGCCATCGAACAATGGACAGACACAGAATTCTGCAGGTCGACTCCCACAAGATATATTTTATGGTCATTTAATAGAGATCAGGAGAGCTGCTGGTCGTTCACTCTTAAGGTACACAAAAAAAGGCGACATCAGGCTCGTAAGAATCAACACCAACCGTTGGAAGAAAAAAGTGTTGGATTGATCCCCATGGAGAGCAAGCATTAAGGAACGGTCCTGGATTGCAGATGGTGGTACACACACACCACAAGTAGAAAGAAGGGTGAAAGGTTGAGTTTACGTTTTTTTTTTTAAAGTTAGCTGGTCATCGTGGGGTCCAATTGCTGTATTAATCCTGTTTCTAATCTATTCATTCGTGATGCAGTCTTTGTGAATGTTACATTTACATGTGTATTATATGTATTATATGTGTATTGATGTTTATGTATGTTGTGTGTGTGTTTGTTTGTTTACTTGTAGTCTCTCTTGTCCTACTGTTCAGTATGTTCACGTGTTCACATGTTTTTCTCAAGTCTGTTATTAGTGTGTATTCAAGTCTCCTGTTAGTTTTTGACTTTCTTGTCATGTCAATAAAATGGAGTTATGACTTAAACAGCAGTGTTGTTATTTCATCATAATTGATAATATAACAGTAAGTGTAACCTAAGTCTTAACTGTATCTTTATAAATATCAATTCAATCAAATACATATGAATATCAAATATGTAATAATAATAACAACTGGGTGGGGGAGCGGTGGCTGAGTGGTTAAGCTCTTGGCTTCTGAACCTGGGGTCCTGGGTTCGAATCTCGGCAAAGACTGGAATTTTGAATTTCCGGATTTTTAGGGCGCCTCTGAGTACACCCAACTCTAATGGGTACCTGACTTAAGTTGGTGAAAGTAAAGGCGATTGGTCGTTGCGCTGGCCACATGACACCCTGCTAGTTAACCGTTGGCCTTATAAAACAGATGACCTTAACATCATCTGCATGGTCCGAAAGGGTACTTTACTTTACGTACTTTGAATAAAACATTAATATATCTACATATTATCATAATATCATGTGATATCAAGTCGTTAGTCGAACTAACAATACAACACCACGTCTCTTCGTTTTATATCAACGGAGATAGTGCTGAAGTTGTTGATAGTTTGTAGTTCTTTGTTTGATATATATTCTTTCTGAAAATATTGAAACCTGTCTTTTTATCTACCTAATCGAACCAATTTGGGGGGCAGATAACTTTCTTTGTAACCTTGTTTCATTCATCGATTTATTCTTAATGATAAATAAAACTAATTTAATACAGATGAGAAATTTATTAAGTCGTTATGAAGTGGGTTTAGTCTTCTCCAGTAAATGTTTTAAACTTAGAGTTTGTCCCTTTTGTATATTATAAAGAATGTATCTGCGCACTGTAATATTATTTGGCGTAAAACTGTTACACCAAGTCATCTTTTTTGTGGAATTTTTTTTAGTTTTAATTAATATCACAAAGAGTCACAACTGAATGAAAGCGCTTGGCTTCCAAACCGAGGGGGTTGAAATCTTTAGGTTGCATCTGAGTCCATCAAGCTCTAATGGGTACCTGAAATTTGTTGGCGAAAGTAAAGGCGGTTGGTCGTTGTAAAGGCCACATGATACCCTCGCTGTGTTAACAGTGATCTTTATATCATTCGCCCCCTAGATCGTAAGGGTGAGAACTCTGCCTTTAATACACCTACTTAGTTAAGTACTTGAATGTGGAATTCTATTATTTTCAAAGCTTATATCCACTTTGTCTAGTAAAAAGTTGACCAGAAAAAAACATCTTTAACTATTATTTATATTTGTTGTAAACATTTCCTGTACATTTTATAAATATATTTGACTTAGTGATACTGTAAAATACACAAATAATGCTCTTCTTTGTTAGCATATTGTAACATTGCCTCCCTTACATTTACGTAATTGTTTTAGAATTGGTGTATTTTTATGAAAAAATCTCTTGCATAATTAATTTTATAAATTAAATGGTTTGCTTTTAGAAAACCAAAAGTAGCCGTTGCACCTAAACTTTTCAAGCCGCATTTAATAATGAAATAATATTTTTCATTTCTCTTCTAGTTTTCGAGATCTGAATGTGACAGACGGACAGACGGACATTTTGCACAAACCTAATAGCGGCTTTTTTCCCCTTAAGATAAGAATGGAGAAAGAGGATTGACAGATCTTGTGTAGTGGCCCAACGGTCCAGCAGATCAAAGGATAGGTGCAAGTGAATGCAAAATTAGATGTCAACCTGGCCTAACTAGTTTCCCTTTCAGACCTTGTGATCTATAGAGCCGATGATGTAAAGTTCATCTAATTAACGATGGTGTCATGTAGCCAGCACAACGACCAAAGACCTTTACTTTTACCCAACTAATGTCAGGTACCCATTAGAGCTGGGTGGAATCATTAGAGTTGGGCGCTCAAAGATTCCGAAGTTGAAAATCCCAGTCTTCACCAGGATTCGAACCCGGGACTCCCAGTTCGGAAGCCAAGCGCTTTACCTCTCAGCTACCGCACCCCCAGGCCTAACTCAAGTGGTATAATTGATGTAATTGTTTTAAAACGGGAGTATTTGTATTCGAATACAGTAAAATCTCTGAATATTTCTACAATAAAGAAAATGCAGTTTACAATATTACTATTCGTTTTAAATTAGGTCTAACTTATAATGCATACTAATTAGCTTTTTCTATTTAAAAAACTGCTTGCATAAGTGATCTAAAAATTAGATTTTTCGCTTTCAGAAAAAAAAAAGTAGCCGTAGCATCAGAACTTTGAATGGTCTAAAATATTGTGATGTCGGATTTTCACTATCTTTTCTAGTTTACGAGATCTAAACGGGACGGACAGACAGACGGACAGACATTTCACACAAAACTAATAGCGTCTTTTTCCCTTTCGGGGGCCGCTAAAAATGAAAACGTTTAGGGGCCTACACAAAATTTCATTCCCCGGGGCCTCTACATACTTAAATCTGACCTATGCTATCGGTACACTACGGTACACCATGATTTTTCTATCAAATTCATAGCCAAATTAAAAATGATTTCTTTTTTACTTTGAAAAACGGCCAAACTCAGAGTTGTTTTTTATATCATCGTCCAGATTCTGCCTCAATGAAGTTCTTACTTGAATAGAATCAGATGCCCTTTATGGTTCGAGACTTCCGGTCCCTTTTATGAACCATGTGACCAGGGAAAGGATTTTATCCCGTGGCAAGGATGAGAAATTGGCTCTTCACCAACCGCTCTGTCTGAGGTCCCTCTACGACTAGGTGATCATGTAATCACACCCGGTTTGTCATGTTGCATGTTCCTCACGGCCACGCTCTGAGTTCCTCCTCTCATGCGGGCCTGAGGCCCGAGCCCCACGGAAGGGTACCTCATATGCCTATAATGTCCCACCGAACCCGTGCGAGGGTTTATCACCACCCGTATGGCCCTCGTTAGAGAACGGATCGGTGGGGGGGGGGGGGTTTGGAATGGATAGCGAGCCTTTTTTACATCCCTACCACGTGCAATGTACACTCGCTAGAGCATACTAGTGGTAGCCCACTGAGAGCTATGTGTGCTACCGTTCTTAGCCTATCCGACTCCCTTGACGGACGTTTCCACGGAGGCGCCACGCTGAGGCGACGGTAGCTGGAATATCCTCCTTACTTAAATAGAGGTATTGTAATAAAATAATCAGAAATACACATTTCTTGTTCCATATGCTAGGAAAAATTTGAACAAAATTGCTCCTTTTTCCTTATTAGATCATGGAATGGGTTGCCTGATCCCAGAAAAACCAATGACTTAGCAGAGAGTCACAGATTAACATGTATGGCTAGATAAACACGGGACACGGTAGGACGTAATTATCTTCTCTTTGGAAGTAACGTCTATAATTTATAAGAAGAAAAAGAAGCAAAGTAAATCGTGTGTTATTTTTTTATTAGAATTTCTGAAAGGTCATTGGACAAAGTTCTTAAGATACTAATACAAACTTTCTTGGGACACCGCATCGTCATAAACAGTATTAACTTTCACTATTAACCTCCAGTTTTTTCCGATTTCTAACTCTAAGATTCAATAATTTAAACACATTTTAAGTTTAGGTCATTAGCATATTTCAAGGGCGGATATAAGTAATTGGAGGCCCCTAGGCAGGATGTTGTGGATACCCTTACATTTTTCGAAAGATTTAACAAAAATATACTTATCATAAATATTATATAGTAGACATAGACCCATTGAGTGATGTTAAGCATGAGATTAGAGCAATCGGAGTCCCTAGGAGGCTGCCTAGTTTGTCTATGCATATGCCCAAGGCTGGGCCTGAGAGCAGGAGCATGCACAATGTATGTGGTCGAAGGTTATCCGTAGAAACTTTCCAAGAGCACATAATCCATTTAAAACAAAAAAATCTAGATAGTTTCACTAGTTGCCTCCCATTGATATATGAATTCAATGCAAAATAAAGTTTTCAGCCATTTAGTTTTACTTGTTGCTTTTTTAAAGGGGTCACTCGTCTGTTTCAATACTTAATGAAAGAAAAACAAAAGTTTTTTTTTTATCCAAACGATCTAGAGAGCAGTGGCAAAAACTTCTTTAGTTACAAACTAGAATAACTTTTTTCAAGCCACAATCAAGTTTTATTCCGCACCTCAGATGAACTATGACATACACATAAACCACACCTACTCGCACGAACATAGCTCTGATTAGGTGTAAATAATTGTTTTTTAATCTATATTGAATTGCTTTGAATATGAATATGAGTTCCAGGCTCTGCAGACGGCTTTCACGTCCAGAGGGCTGACACTGAAAAGTTAGCGTGAACTTGTCAATGTGACCCAGGTTATGGCCGTACAATAGTTTTATGACCTACGTTGTAGATATTTCCTCCAACGGGAATTCAAGTAAATGCTCTTCAGACTGACCAGACCTGTTAGTTTCATATTCTCTTAAGTTGATCTCCTCTTAGGTGGACCTCTCATACAGATTTTCAGTTTCCAAATGTGTCAAAAATTAGTGACTTGAAGTCTTTGGAGAAAAAAAAATACAATTTTTATGTAGAGATTCTGAACTAAACTAACTGATAACTTGGCTTCAACTTCAATGCCATGTCTTCATAATTGTCTAAATGAAACAAGCACTTTGTCATTGAGTTGAACTCAACAATTTCTACAAGAAGCTTAAAATATGTAAGTGTTTAGGTGTGATGCTACAGGTAATGCATTTCTTAATAATAAAATGTCCCGTTCATTATTATAAAATGTCTGGATTGAAAACTTAAATTTTTATTGACCGTTTTTTAAAGACCAGGATTTACAAGAATGCTGTTCTCTCTGTAAGAAGTCCGGATTTTAAAAGTCTGTTATGAAATGTGTATTCTGTCTAAAGTGATAAACGATAATAATGACAGTAAACAACTTTGCAACAGTTACCATTTTATGACTTGACTTTATAATAATCCAATAATGCTTAGATCTAGACATACAAAACGATGCGCCAATCTGTCATGAACATTAATTGATGAACTCATTGATGAATGCGGAATGTCACGAAGACGTCTGAAGTCCTTTTAAGATAAATATCTTCTCGTTCTCTTATTGTCAGGACTTTGATTATTTAATTAATAAGTATTAAATTGTCAAGGTATTAAACATGTAATAGTAATTGCAATGCGTATGTGTTAAAATTAATTATAATGTCTTTTTATTTGATAACTATAATAGTCTCGAAGTTCAGCCTAAAAGTCGCACCATACACACCCAGTTGTACATAAATTAATAAACTATGTGTATTATGATTTACAATTAAACTATACATTTAATTCAATCATATTTGCACAATGAAACGACAAACGACTAATGGGAATGAGAAATAAATACCAATACATATGACATGAAATGAAATAATTAATTCATAAGTCAGTTAAATTAAATGATTAAATAGTATTTAAAAACAAGATAACCACCTTACAGTATGTTGTCAAATAATATTGACCTTAACAATATTTCAGTTTTCAACTCAAGACAAAGATTCTGTAACAGGTTCAGTTCAACTATCTATAGCAACGTTCAGGATAATACAAGGAGCTTCCAACCAAGAAGAATGTTCCTATACAATGAAGTTAACAATCTTCTGAGTAGCACCAGAACTCACAATACTATTATTTAGCGCCAACACTGACACACTGAAAAGTGAAACCTGAAACAAATAACATAAACTCTAATGTCTAATTACAACTATTAAATACGAATATGACCAAATCCATAATTTAAAAAACCCCTTTACAATGTAAAAAAAAAATCACCCTAAACAGGGGTCAAATCTATCGATCTATCGGGCGGGGTCTGTTTCTGTGGCCGATTGCTAACGAGGGTGTCATGTGGCCTTCACAACGACCAATCACCTTTACTTTTCCCCAACTAATGTCAGATACCCATTAGAGCTGGATGGCCTCAGAGATTCTGGATAGACCCAATCAGCGAGTTTTTTGTAGCCTGGGAAAGATCACTCAAGCATATACTTTGCCTACAATTCTTAGAGGGAAATTCACCTGTAATTGTTGCAGTCGCTTCTGTCACATTTGTTCTTGTACAGGGTAACGGTTTTAGCCTCCCGCAGGTCTTGAGACACAGCACCTTCTTGCCAGCACTTACAGAGCAGTTCGTGTAGACGTTGGCTAAGTGTAGTTTTCACTGTTTCAGAAAATCCGGGAAGATACCATCGCCTCCAGGGGGGTTGCCGGCAGTTATGTTGTCAATGGCTTTGTTGAGCTCTATTAGGGTGGATACTCGACTAACTAAAACATTGCGAGTAATTGGTTGATAGCATTAAGGGCTGAGGTAGAGACTGAGCTTGTTGTGGCGTAGAGTTCGGAGTAATGTTTTACCCATCTGTTGTCACTTGTCAGTGAAAATTTGCCCAGTAGTATATTTAAGAAGTGCTGACTTGTTTTGGACTTCACAGTATTTTGCTCTACATTATAAATGAAACCTTTGAGCACCGGTGAAATAGGTATCTCTCTCTATAATCTATATATATATACGAAAGCTAATTTAGATCTATAGATTTTCATCTCTGCTGTGCATGCGTGACCTCATCATTTAGACACAGCATGTAAACATGGCCTAGATCCATAAAATACTATAGCTGTAATAGAGTTGGTCTTTTTTTTTTTTAGGGTCTTAAGTTTGTTTTAGGGCCACAATACATACACTACGCTCTAAGTTGGTACCCAAGGAACATTTCTGCCAAGTTTTATCAAAATTGGTCAAGCGGTTTTTATTTCTATATGGGGACATACATATATACATACATATATACATACATACATACGTCAAACATTCCGCTTTATATTATAGATATAGTTCTCTTCATGTCAAGACTTTATACACCAAGTAATGGAAAGATCACTCTTTTATTTCTGCAAGTCGGACGGACTAGAGTTCCCACACGTAATTTAAGAGGCGAAATAAAAAAAAGGGGGGAGAACAAGTAGTATTCACCCGTCACTAAATAGCGGGGCCAGACTCAACCATTGTGACCGAGAAGTCATGGAAAGAGAACAAATAATCAACTATGTATTCATCCTTCACTAAATAGCAGGGTCTGACTTAACCATTGTGGGGCCCGATGCGAAATGGATTTCGCGGGGCCCAGGTTCGGTAGGGATACGGATAATAAGTGAAAATTAAGAGTTTGTATTAGAAAATTATTTTTTTTTGTATTTTATTCATTTTTTACTATGCACAGAATTACCACGCGAAGTCATACAATATATCATAAGAATTCTGTTTCCTACATAGATCTCACTAAATAGCAAGAATTTACCAAATATTTCAGTCTATCTTTCAGAATTGTTGACCTCAAGTAATTTTCAATAGTTTGAGGCGTGAGAAGCTTCTTTCACTAGATTCCACCATTACGGGTATTGCATAATACCGTTTTTTTAAATCGCGCGTAGGATTGTCGTTTTCCATATTCCATAGAATGACACCCCAAAAGGAAAATTGTGTCTATATATTTCAGGAGATTCGTATGAGTTTTCAAAATATTGTAATAATTTCCGGATTTTTCCAGGACTTTTTCGTATATTTTGCAATTCAGGAGATTTCCAGGAGCTCCTGGTAAATCAGGATGAGGCGGGAAATCTGTTATAAGTTATAAAATGATTTAATTTAATAATTTATACACCTAGAATTAGTGTGGGTCCTATAAAAGTGTGGGGCACACTGCGGACGCATAGGTTGCAGTGGCCTAAGGCCGGCCTGCAAAATATCGGCGTATGGTACGCCGCGGGTCGACTAGTTGTGGAATATTCAAGTACTAAAGTTATCGCTTTGTTTTTTGCTCATCGTGTTGTGTATAATACTGTTACGAAGCTCACTATCCAGGCTCTCTGCAAACTGCACCTTACACCACCAACTGAAAGAACTTGACAACTCAGGGCTCCAAAGTAACGTAACATTTTAATGTCCAATAAATAACAGCCAATACTGCACAATTGGCAACTCGTAACACAGGCTGTACAAATATCTCTCCGTATCAACCTTACCGCCGTATCAACTCTTGCATTGGCCTCTACGTCTCGTTCTGGGATTGCACTGGGTTCAACAGTTTAGGACTGACTTCACACACTAGGCTCGTTGTGTCGGACTCGATCGCAGACCAAGATCAAGACGCCGTTCGTCTCAACTGTACTTGATAGTACTCCGCACTGAACCGTCGTAATGCTCCGTACAGATCCACACCGCTGAACCACACTGAACTGTGCTGTAGTCGACCGGACTGTAGTGAACCGGGCTCTGAACCGTCTTGACTGCGACTGCTGGCCTTCTAGAAACGGACGGAACATCGCTCGACGTTTCTAGTTTCGTCACATGACCACATCCTTCGTGACGCTCCTCTGTTCACGACGTCGATCCTTCCCGAACCGTCATTTTGACACTCGTCTCGGCTGACCGTCGTAACTCGTCATGGTTAACCGCTCGTCTAGCGCTGGCCTGGGGCGAATTGCGTCGGCTGACTACACACACACCACTACCCCCATCTGTGCCACCACCAGGTTTATAACACTCTATTGATGTAACTAAAAACATACTGAATTTTAAAAAAAGAGACACAACAAACAAATAGGATCTGTGGATATAAAAATATATATAAACGCCGAGCAGAATCTTGAAATTTTTTTTTCTAGTTGTTGAGTACGTGAAGAAGAAACAAATTTTGGAAACTCAAACTCTACATCTGGGTTTGAACTCATGCCATAAAGTTTATGTCACTGTCACGCCTTCACATATCCTGATATTTATAGAATGCCCTTTATTTTTAACAGTATTTTTTGTTCTGTGATTACAAAGGAGTAAGGTTCTGTATATTTTACCTTTCAGCTTGTGTTACGAATAGTTCATTATTGATAGTCATGGACAATTTGTTCTACGCTATCAGATGCAGACCAAGACATCTCCTATCATTTAAACATTCGCTGACAATAGAGAATGAACTGTACTTTCGTTTCGAACAATTCAAACCATGGAATGAAATGATTTATATTCGGAACTTTATTGTCTTTGAGTGACAGACTTTGAAAAGATTGTAACAAGCCTGATATTGATCTACATCACATCCTTCAGCTAATATCATTTATTATTTAATTGAATGTCTGAAGCAATGCGTTGTCAATGCTTCTTAAATTAACTCTATTGGGGACTCGTGTAGATAGCATTAAATATTATTGTAGTATGTCTGCAATTTTAATGTACAAAAAAAAAAGTATTCACACGATGCCTTGGCTATTCAAGGCTTTTCTTAAATACAATGAACCTACGTTTCATGTTATCACTTAACTAGTATTTATTGCAAACAAAAAAAAAATTATATTTAAAAAAAAGATTTATATGTATTTTTTAAAATGTATATGTGAAATCGTGACAGTGATTAGATGATACACAGAACACAGTTGAGACTCACTGATATTTCTGACCAAGAAAACAGAAAACGAAGTTACTAGTGTGTTACAGAAATAATACGCTTCAAAGTTGCAGCTGTGTACTTACATTTCACAAAACGCTTTTTGCTGAGGTCAGTAGTCAGCGGCCGAAAAAAATACCTTGACCACTATGTCCACATGCATCATATACTTTCCTCTGATGACCGTACTGCTCACCGCCTCTGCGCTGTACAACGCTGCCCGGTTCAAACCAGCAACACAGAGCTCCATCTTTGAACCTTGTTATGCATTCAAAGGAGTTGACGGAAATTATGACGTGATAAACTTTGACGGAATTCACACTCAGTCGGAATTAGTTCCATGGTGGATGGTGGACCTACGTGGTCAGTACGTCATAGAGAAAATACAACTAACGAACAGGTGAGTCTACTTAGAAATGATCGCTGTTCACCCTGTTCATTGGAGCAATCTGTGAAGCAATGTCTAAGGTCCAATGACACGAAATAAGCCGCTAGATCGATGAAGAGGGCTAATTAGTTTTTGTTTTGGACGCCGTACTTTTTTTATGACTTCAGGTTAAGATGGCGGGGAAGGTACGAACCAGGAACGTTTGTGACGACAAACCGAAGCGAATACCACAGTACCACACGACTAGACCAAGCAATGCCATTGGATGTCGAGTATGGTCAATAGAACAAGTTTAAAAATATAAAAAGGTTTTTTTTTTTTTTTTGTTGACATTCATATTGTTATTTTATCAATATGTTGATTTGTACTTATCTTAACGTTGGTATCTAAATGATATTATATGTCTCCTTCTGTCTCAGAAGACAATGGGTGCACCAAGTTTGGTTTCGTCTTTAGACGGGCAGAATCTAGTGTGACTAATCAAGCCAATTCTAGAGCGGCAGATTTTGCCACAGTTCGTGCACGAGTTTTGGGCTAGCTAATAGGCAGCTTTCTTTATCTTTCTCTTAACTAAGGCCGCTTCATTTCTTTTGCTCTCAGTGAGGATCGTAGCAGCACGCACAGTCTGTCTCCATGCACTCCTGTCTTGGGCTATTTCCTCTTACATCCTTTTGTTGATGCCTGTGGTTCTCATGCCTCGCTTGCAGACATCTCTTGAGGATAGTCTTGGACAGCCCTTGGATTTGACTCCCTCTAGGAGCTCAGCATGCAAGATATCTTTCGGGATTCTACCATCTGGTATTGACCATTGGGAAGACATAGCCAAAAACCGCACTAGTTGGAGAGAGAAGGTGACCAAGAAAGCTATTGACAGCGAGAAAACATGGGCCACAGCTCTTGAAGAAATGCGTGTCATTTGAAAAATGGCCAGCTCCTTTACCACCAAAGCGAAAGCCACCTTAACCTGCAATATATGTGAACGGGAGTGTCTCTCCAAAATAGGGCTTCACAGCCACATGAAAAAGTGTTCGAGGCCAATGATGATAAATTTTGAGATATATCGTGTTGAATAAAGCCAAGATAGTTGTAGTTCTTACTAATAGCTCCCCTTTCAGAGATACTAGCCAGTGATAGCGACAAGGTAATGCCTCCACTCTAGGCGCTTCATACTGCTTTTTGACATCGGACAAAAGACAAACTTTGCTTTACGGTCGTGAAACATGGTCCACTTAGGTGGATTTAAAAAAAAAAGGTGATAAGATAAAAAAAAAAGCCATTTAGTAAGTCCTCCAAGATAAAATAGCCAACGAGGAAGTCCTCCAAAGAACAGGGTGACAGAAACTCCGAGCTGATGTCAATAGTAGAAGCCTTAGCTGGCTTGGAAATGTTCACAGAATTCTGCAAGTCGACTCCCACAAGATATATTTTATGGTCATTTAATAGAAGTCAGGAGAGCTGCTGGTAGTTCACTCTTGAGGTATACTATGCAAACGCGACATCAGGCTCGTAAGAATCGACACCAACCGTGGAAATAAAGCGCTGGACTGATCCTCGTGGGGTTATTCTTTTACAATCTCTCGTTTTCATGGTGATTTATTTTCTATTTTGTAGACATAATAAAAACGGGGTGAAACTTCAACATGCTAATAGAAAATGTTTTTTTTTATATTCTCTCAATTGTAGACATGACTACAGCATTGATATCGCACGCAGATTGAGGAATTTTGTTCTTGATATATTTCCAACTGACCCAAGGCAACTTGCTAACTTTTCATCTATAACTGGTCAAGTGTGTTATAATCAGACAGCACCCCTCGATCCAGGAACATTTAACTTTACATGCCCTGTCCCTATTGTGGGTAGATACGTTCGCCTAATTATGAGGTGAGTAGACAGGTCCTCCAAATCGGGCCCTGACAGAGGCCCCTCAATTTACATTTAGCATATCACTATCATTCATGGCTCTTGTCACAGGCTTTTGAAGATGTAAGACTTAAAGGGTTAACATATTAGTGTATCGTACGATAGACTTAACTTTAATTAAGCCACTGGCGCCTATTGCACTAGAGTTGCTATCTATGCATGTTGTATAAGAAATGTTGATAGAATGATCTAATTAATACTAATAGTTGTTTGTGTGGAAATAGAAGTGGTGCCTCGCAGGCATCTATTAGATTGGGCCCTGTGAAATCTGTAGGGAAAGTCCTGGACATGTGTGTTCTAGTCATGAGGTGAGTAGACAGATGTGTCTAGTTATGAAGTCAGTAGAGAGGTGAGCCTAGTTGTAAGGTGAGTAGACAGATGTGTCTAGTTATGAAGTCAGTAGAGAGGTGAGCCTAGTTGTAAGGTGATTAGACAGATGTGTCTAGTTATTAAGTCAGTAGATAGGTGTGTCTAGTTGTAAGGTGAGTAGACAGATGTGTCTAGTTATAAAGTCAGTAGAGAGGTGAGCCTAGTTGTAATGTGAGTAGACAGATGTGTCTAGTTATAAAGTCAGTAGAGAGGTGTGTCTAGTTGTAAGGTGAGTAGACGGATGTGTCTAGTTATAAAGTCAGTAGAGAGGTGTGCCTAATTGTAAGGTGAGTAGACAGATGTGTCTAGCTATAAAGTCAGTAGAGAGGTGAGCCTAGTTGTAAGGTGAGTAGACAGATGTGTCTAGTTATAAAGTCAGTAGAGAGGTGTGTCTAGTTGTAAGGTGAGTAGACAGATGTGTCTAGTTATAAAGTCAGTAGAGAGGTGTGTCTAGTTGTAAGGTGAGTAGACAGATGTGTCTAGTTATAAAGTCAGTAGAGAGGTGAGCCTAGTTGTAAGGTGAGTAGACAGATGTGTCTAGTTATAAAGTCAGTAGAGAGGTGTGCCTAATTGTAAGGTGAGTAGACAGATGTGTCTAGCTATAAAGTCAGTAGAGAGGTGAGCCTAGTTGTAAGGTGAGTAGATGTGTCTAGCTATAAAGTCAGTAGAGAGGTGTGTCTAGTTGTAAGGTGAGTAGACAGATGTGTCTAGTTATAAAGTCAGTAGAGAGGTGTGTCTAGTTGTAAGGTGAGTAGACAGATGTGTCTAGTTATAAAGTCAGTAGTTGTAAGGTGAGTAAACAATTGTTTCTATTTATTAAGAGAGTAGTTAGGTGGTTCTAACGTAAGGTGAGTATTGCTGATTATAAAGATTAAGTAAGGAATCAGTGTTAAAAATTTCTCAAATTAAGATTCTAGATTAGAATCACTTTCAAAGTGATTTAAATGTTCTGAGATCATTTAAAACTTTCCTCTTCTTTCAGAGCTGGATACCAGAACTTCTTGCACATCTGTGAAATGGAAGTGCTAGTCAGTAGACCCAGCTCCAATTTGGAAGAAAACTATTTCAGCAGACAAGTAGGCACTGCACTATCTGATGCACCAATCATGACAATGACTGCCAGTGACCCGCTCTACTGTCTCCAAGAATGCTTAATTCGTAGGTACACTATCTTCTGTACTGCCTTCAACTGGGTCACTTCTACAGGGTCATGTCAACTGTTTAGTGTTAATATCTTTCTGAACTGGACCGATAGACTTGTATTTACACCGGAGACGTATTTTTTTATTCAGAACAATGCTACTCTGTAAGACACTTGTGTATAATTGTTTTGATTGTGCACTATTTAATCCATAATATACCAAGAGGGGACACGCCGGGGCCCCGTAAGGTTGATTTTTCTTGATCATTATCTAACTATAATATTTATATTTAGTTTACTCTAGAATTGTGTATGTGTAACCTAAAATCGTGTGCTAATAAATATATAATTATAGTTAAAAGACAAAAAAGAGCTTTGGGTCTTGGTCGGACTTCCTTGGTATGGTATGTAGTAAAGTCTGATTGCTGTTAAGTCTTTTCTTTACATGATCTGAACTCTGTTATATTTTGAAAACCTCTTTGATTTTATTTTTGTTCTACTGGCATCATTTGAAGAAGATGATTTCTGATAATGCTATTTGAAGTTATTAGCTATGTTCTTTAAATTTGTGTACTAAAATTAATTTCTTAATTATAATATTGCGTGGAGTGATACTACTACCATACTAACTACTAAAACAGAAGAAAATTCCTAAAAAATTGTTGATGTGTGTGATCTTTTTATTGCGAGGTGCGTTAATTTTTCCAGAGAAAAAGGTCTCAGAAACAGAAAAATCTCGCACATGATGTTCTAGAAGAGAAAGATATGCTGCCCGAGGAAAAGGTCTCAGAAACAGAAAAATCTCGCACATGATGTTCTAGAATAGAAAGATATGCTGCCTGAGGAAAAGGTCTCAGAAACAGAAAAATCTCGCACATGATGTTCTAGAAGAGAAAGATATGCTGCCTGAGGAAAAGGTCTCAGAAACTGAAAAATATCGCACATGATGTTCTAGAAGAGAAAGATATGCTGCCTGAGGAAAAGGTCTCAGAAACAGAAAAATATCGCACAAGAGAGAAGAGAAAGATGTAATGCCCGAGGGAAAGAGCTTGTCTGTCTGATGAAAAATGAATGTTTAATTAAAGCACATTTAGTTGAAGATACTTGATAGACATCTCAATGACCTAAATCTAAAACTGCACTGCAACGAGTAATTGATTTCTAGCTTTGTAACTTATTCAAAAAGATGTTAAAATTGTTTAACTTTAATTTAAAAGAAAACTTTGAGTTGAGTTCCACATTGACAAGTAGAAAGTGTTGAAGATTCAAGTCCGTTCTACAAAAAATACTTGGCAGAATTGTTTGAATGCGAGCAAGCATTTTTTATCCATGAAAATGATCAAAAACAAACTGAGGTCACGAAATAACAAATTACCGAAATGATAAATTAAAATAATAAATGTTAACTCGGAGTCACTGAGTAAAGTGTTTTTTTTTAATTCCCATACTGTAACCAGGGTTGTGGCCGCCTGCGTGCGAAGTTAAAAAATTTCGCCCCTCCCCCCCTTTTTTTTTCTAGAAAAAAAAGTATTACCACTGAGCTTGTAGCCTACTAAAAGAGCCCATTGATTTAAATCCATGTTTGTAGATGTGTGTGTGTGTGTGTGTCCAATACACTTTTTGTGTATCCTCTAAAAGCGAGACATTGCCGATAATAATTCGTTCAATAAAGGATTGTTAAAGCTGCTTTTCAAACTCATGCATTCTTTAATGTGTTGCTTCTATTTTAGTTTTCTTTTCAAGAGCATTTTTTTAAAATGTTCTTTCTGCATTATGTTCGTGTCTTTTCACAATTAATGACCCTGATCATTGTAATGCCGTCTTTATTTATTTATTCCTAAAACAACCAACATGGACAATTGCATGCTGAATCAAGTGACTCGAAACACAAAACCCATTGACGGTAAAACTTTTTCAACGCTCAGTAAACTTTAATAATGATTATCACGATTGTATTTTGGAGAGATGTGCATTGTGTCCAAAATCGTCTAACATTCGAGGATTCGGAGGTGCCTACAAATTTATCCAACACATCACCATTACAAAATGAAGCAACTCAGCGCTGAGTAATTCTAAGTACAAGTCACTTATACATTGACTTGAAATAAAACACATTAAGGCAATGTTTCTCAAGCATTACCGGATGGCTACTACCTATATAGCAAAATTTCGTTTGAGCCTCCTTAGAAGCTGGGGACCAAGAGGAGCGATGTAGGCTCCCAGTGTGAGGTCCGTGAGTTTTTCTAAGAATGTAATGAAACATAAAAGAAATTTAGTCATAATTATAACACGTTATTTAAGTTTTATTTTTCATTTATAGTAATTAAACACCGTGTTTAAAATCCAAATTTACATGATGAAATTTCACTAAAACTTCTCCTTTTTAGTTTTTTTTTTTTTTTTGGGGGGGGGGGGGGAAGGGGGGGGGGGAGAGAATGGTGTTGCCTACATAATTTTTAAGTGTTGTAAAAAGTTTTTTCTGGAGATAGAATTGAACATTTGGCGGGTTTCCGCTCAAGTTGGCAAGGGGTCTGATTTCGGGGCAGGGCCCCGGCGTTGAGCGTATTCTGGCGCTTTCAGCTTTAGAAATATATAGCACACAGACATTTGTAATGGGCGTGATTTTTCTATGGTCATCTTCGTGCTAAGTAAGACAGAGACTGTCGCGAACATTGTTTTTTCACACAAAATCGCTACTATTGTGAAGTGCGATAGTCGGAAGAAATTGGACCTATCTCGGATAAGAAAATCCAGAAGTATTACACTAGTGGAAACGTTTTGAAATGGGTTTTTTTTTCAAAAAGTTTTAATCCATATTGTTGCATCAATTGCCTCTCGCGAAAACGGTCTACAGTTGACAAGTCTTATAAGAAGATGAAACGACGACTCTTACTTGAGATATTTTAATTTATAAACATTGGTAATTAATTTTAATAACTACAATGAAAATAAAACTTTGTTGTTGTTTTATATTTTTAAAAGGATAATGGAATAATTAGAATTTAAACAAATTATTAAAATATTTGAGTAATTTTTGTATTAAAATAAAAATATAAAAAATAAAGGTAACCTTGTATATTGGAATAATGATTTGGCCGCCCCCTACATTCGTCCGCCAGCGTGCAATGCACACATTGCACAATAGGCAGCGGCGGCCCTGTAGTACAAATGACCATACTTTAAAGTACTTGAAAAATTTTAAGTGACGCATCTGAATTAGATGTGAAAAAAATTGGCGCACCGAACCAAACGGTTGGCCATCCCTGTATTAGACAAAGAATGGCTCTATCTAGCTGTGTATCCCTTCATATGAGTATTAGAATCCAGCTATAAACGTGACTATAACTGTGAATCTATGTGCTGAAACAAAGGAAATAAATCATACATTGCGTTGCTGTTAGGTGGAGATGCCGTTTTCGGGGTCGCTTGTTCCAGCTTCGGTCGGTGCAGTCCCTTATTTTCGTCATTTTCATTCACTATTATCTCCCATTAATAATTGAGTCCCTGGTATAGCTTTTATGTGTATGTATCATTGGTTTCAGCACTTAGCCTCAGATTGATATAAACCCCCCTGTAGTTTTTAAATATGCATTACCCATTCTGGATGAAACTACACCATTTAGTGGGACTCGACAATATGTTTCAGCTATGTTCTGTTGTATGAATGATTCATAGATTCATTATGTGCTATTGCTAACATATAATCATTGGTGTATACATTTCTTTAGTAAGCATTTTATTGTCATGAATTCTTTTACAATATTAATATCTACCTAGGCTGTATGTTTCATGAAACAAAATTATTCCAAACATTTCTTAAGAAAAGATGGGAGATGTTAAGAGGGTGTTTGTGTGTGTGAGAGAGAGAGAGAGTGTGTGTGTGTGTGTGCGTGTGTGTTTTCCAAGCTGACGGAGAGAAGAAGTCATCGATTGGTTGATAGCTATGCAGTGAGGATGATGAAATTACAATAGGATCTAGTGAAATGCAAATGTGAAACGACAGGCGATCTAGAAACATGGAGCGAGTACGTTTCTTTGTAGCGATTTTGTTAAAATATAATTTTATTTCATTTACTATTAGATCTATAGATCACGTTAAATCTGTGTGTATTCTAATAAAAGTTTTATTGAGTCTTTGTTCCCAAGAGAAATGTGTTCAAGTTACTTACGTCTATTCTTTAAAAAATTTAATACGTCCACATCGGTTCAGTTGTACTAGATGTTTGGAGCTACAGGGTTAGGGTTAGGGTTGTTTGGAGCTACAAGCCAGCGACCGATCATCATCACTAGGTCATTTATGTAAATGAGAATCAGAATCCACTGTTTCTTGTCCAGCAAGAACACCTCAACTGTTCCTCACCTTGCTGGCCAGTCCACTAGAGATGATCCCTTTCATAAATTTCGGCGGATCGAACCAAGCTCTATCCCAAGACGTTTTAGGACATCAGCGTCTGTCTCGTCTTACATCAAGTGTCTCGTCTCTTCTTTCTAATCTAAACTTTCCGCTTATGTCTAATGTTGAATAGTGCGCACCATATGCGTCTGAGCAGAGCCGAGTTGCAACAATAGTTTAGCATTACTGGTTTATTACACCAAGGCATTTAGGATTTCGTTTATCAAATATAAAAACAAATGACTCCAAATCAACACTAATAGCTCAACTGTACCTTAAGTTTGAAGACCAAGATTGATTTCTATCTTCTACGATCAACAGCTGTTATCTTTTAGTGTCAACCCTTGCTATTAGAACATTTTGTTAACTATGATGGTGAAAATTGTTAATTGCTTTAGAGCATTATTTAAAAATGCCGTCTTTTTACTCATTAAACCCTTTAACAAGTTATTAATCATGTTTGTTCATTTCACATGATCTAAATTCCTTAATGTCATGGAGTGAGGATTTTATGTTTATTTAATGGGCTTATGACTTTGCATTTATTTTGCATTTATTTCATATAATGATTCCAACTACTTTTTAATACTTGTTGATTACAGGCCTCCAATTAGACATAACTATACAGTGACCTTGTGGTCTATTGGACAGATGATGTAAAGGTCATCTGTTTCTGTGGCCTGCGGTTAACATGGGTGTCATGTGGCCAGCACAACGACCAACCGCCTTTACTTTTCCCTAACAGGTACCCATTAGAGATGGGTGGACTCAGAGGCGTCCGAAGATCCCGAAATTAAAAATCCCAGTCTTCACCAGATTCAAACCCCGGTCCCCAGTTCGGAAGCCAAGCGATTTACCGCTCAGCCACCGCGCCTCCAGTGAAATATAAGACAAACTTTACAAATTAAAAGATAGTCCCTGTTCTATGAAGCATGTCAATTAACTAAATAAAGTAGATCACGCTTATTGTCAACTCACAAAAAGTCTTTCATAACGACATTTTACATTTTCAGTTGTTTTTTGCACTTCTAAACTATTCAAAGTACTGGGAAAGCGGATTATTGAGAATTAAAAAAAAACTAAACATTTCTTTGAAATGATAAAAATGATATATATGTATAAATGTATGTATGTATATGTATATATAAATAAATAAATATATATATATATATATATATATATATATATATATATATATATATATATATATATATATATATATATATATATATATATAAATATATATAGATATAGATATAGATAGATAGATAGATAGATAGATAGATAGATAGATAGATAGATAGATAGATAGATAGATAGATATAGATATAGATATAGATATAGATATAGATATAGATAGATATAGATAGATATAGATAGATATAGATAGATAGATATATAGATAGATAGATAGATAGATAGATAGATAAGATAGATAGATAAGATAGATAGATAAGATAGATAGATAAGATAGATAGATAGATAGATAGATAGATAGATAGATAGATATAGATATAGATAGATATAGATAGATAGATAGATAGATAGATAGATAGATAGATAGATAGATAGATAGATAGATAGATAGATAGATATAGATAGATAGATAGATAAGATAGATAGATAAGATAGATAGATAGATAGATAGATAAGATAGATAGATAGATAGATAGATAGATAGATAGATAGATAGATAGATAGATAGATAGATAGATAGATATAGATAGATAGATAAGATAGATAGATAAGATAGATAGATAGATAGATAGATAGATAGATAGATAGATAGATAGATAGATAGATAGATAGATAGATAGATAGATAGATAGATAGATAGATAGATAGATAGATAGATATAGATAGAGAGAATTAAGACGACCTTATTTGTATTTGCAACATTCTTAGCAACGAGGTGTTGACGGGTTAATACCTATGACCAGCCAAAACAAAGATTCATGCATCACTTGACCAACATGCTCAGACTAATTGATTTTAAGTGTATTCACTCGTCTATTGTCCATTAGTTGTGCTCCGATAAGCTTAAAGTACATGACAAGATGTCGAACAGTAAAGCGTGGTGAGTGACTGGAGAAAGAGAACTCTGGAAAGTCTTTATGAAACAGAGGCGTAGCCAGAACGTAACGCTGGACCTTTACCTATCTGGTGGACCGTTGGGGCACCACACATAATCTGTCCACCTTATTTCTCCATTTATCTCTTTTAGTTTGACTAGAATCTATTTCAATGACAGGCCCGTAGATTTTATTTAGTGTTGTCTTCTCATTAGCTTCTCTGTCTGCTTATCTTATCTTATAAATTACAGACGTTACTTCAGAAGAGGAGATAATCACGTCTTACGTATTTTATAAGCCAATCTAGTCACGCATGTTAATCAGTGACGCCTATATTATTATTTTTTTATATTCAAATTTTAAATTGATTAAACTTATAAAATGATTATTGTTCTTAAAAGAACATTAGTGTTTTTCAAACATTGATCATTTTATTAATATTTTATGTTAGTGATTATAAAAACATAAATAATCAAATAAAAACCAATAAAAATATATTTTTAAATATACGGAGTACTAAATGCTAAATAAACATAAAGGATCTGGACCAGTCAGACGGATTTAAAAAAAATCAAAACTAGAATTAGTTGTTCCCAATGTTTCTCGTTGGCTAATTTCAAGCTGAGTTGTAAAGCGATTGGCTTCCGAAACGAGTTTTAAAAGGCTGTAATTTTTAATTTCGGTATTTTTAGGACGCCTCTTAGTTCACGTAACCCTAATGTGTACCAGGCATTAGTTGGGGAAAGTTAACGCGATCGGTCATTGTGCTGGCCACATGACACCCTGATTAACCGTCGGCCATAGAAACAGTCTGCACTAAGATCTCAAGGTCTGAAAATGGCATTTTACTTTTAGCTACTTCATTAAAAAATAAATAGACCATTATATTTACAGATGTATACAGAAATTTTTGATTCAGATTAGTACTTACACTGACATGTAGTGATTGGCAATAGTTAACTAAAAAGTTAGAAACTTTTAGTTTAACTAAAAAAAAATAGTTAAGGCCATTGTTTAACTAGGAAAAAAAAGTTTAGTTAAAATCGTAGTTTAATTAATTTTTTTTAGTTACTAACTAAAAAGTTTAATTAAAATTTGTAAAACTTTTCAACCTGTGGTCAGGGTTGAAACGCACTCCCTGTTTTCTGGTCATGTGATATCAATAACTTTGATTATCAAAAAAAAAATGATGCAGTTAACAACTATTTAGTCAGTCTTCATTTGAAGAGGGTAAAGTAAGATCCTGGTAGAAGTTTTGGGAATAAATATTTGCACTTGAAAGTAGCAGTATTATAATATGTTAGACATTTTTTGCCAAAAGCTTCTATGCAGTTTATGAATGAGGTTGTTCCGATTTTTTTGTGAGCCACGTGGAGGTGTTTAATTTCTGTTTCTAGTGGGAATCTAATTAGTGGGTTAGATCAATATTTAGTGGTTTTAATCAATTCATTTGCGGCAAACAATATTTTTTTAACTGCAGGAACATCAAGTACACTCTTTTATAGTCTTAAAACTTATTATTGAGATCTATTAAGTCTAAATCAACAGCTAGGCCTATGTAGATCTAAAAGCATTAGGGTAACCAACTCTAGAAAAAAATCTTAATCCACACCCTCTCTTACCATAAAGTAAATAGACTGTGTCCAACTGATTTTAACAACCTGGTCAGCTAGACATACACGTGACCACATGTAGACCTAGTGTACTCTACGTGTGTAGTCGATAATACTGCAAGACTACCCTGCATTAAGCGTTATACAATAGTGTTTGCTTAATGTGGAGAGGTCAGACAAGAAAATAACACACTGGCGTGGCTAGTCAAGCATGTTCCTAGATATATTTTTACACTAAAATAGTTATACACTCTCCCAGCCCAGAAAGTAAATAGACAGTGTGTCCGACTGATTTTAACAACCTGGCCACATAGACGTACACGTGTAGTCTATATATTGTACTGAGTGTGCAGTCCATAATGACAAGATCACCCAATTTTTTTCCCTTGCGCATTTAACGGTTATGCAATAGTGTTAGTTGTATTTTTAGTGGTCAGACAAGAAAATAGCACATCGGTATGGTTAGTCAAGCATGTATTTTACACTATAAAATAGTTATAGGCTATAGGGCCTACAGGTCAAATGTTTTAAAAACTTCAACGATTTCGTGTCTATTTCTTTGGATACTACATCTAAATTTGAAATTCTAAATCGATGTTATTTAATGAGATTTTAAACTTTACCAGTATAAGTAAGATTTTCCATTATATAATAAGTTAATATAATTTTTAAAAAAAAGAGTACCATTATTTTCTAAAGGTTTAAATTCAAGGCAAAAATACAAGCACACATATTTATTTAGACATTTTATTTTATTGTGCATTAACGTTTATGTAAGAAACATATTCCTTAATACTGATTTTATTTATAGATAAATATTACTAGAATGCTAAAAGAATACAATCGAACCGCAGGCATACAGTCGGATGATTATTTCTATATAGGTCTAATTCAACCCCGCCCCCCCCCAAAAAAAAAAAGTTTGTTATAGTTTAATTAACTTTCTTTAGTTTAGTTTAACTATCTTTTGAAATTCACGATAAACTAATAGTTTAACTACTTTATTTTAGTTGAAAACTAGTTTTAGTTTAACTTTTAAAAGTTAGTTTAGTTCCCATCACTACTGACATGTCGCCTATTTCTCTATTCTTTAATTAATCATTGTATCTTTAACATATAAGCCCTAAAAAAATTATGAAATTTTTAAATTAAAAAAAATATTCTGTTTGGATTGCTTTATTTCGTTCATATGATACAAGTTTAAAGCTAGTATATAAACTATAAACGAAGCAATCAGTGCCACAGATATAGGTTCGGTGAGCCTTGAAGTTTAACCAATACCTCCTCCTCCTGTAAATAAAATTGAGAACAATATATATATATATATAATATTATTTTAAAATATTATTATTTTGTTAAAGAAAAAAAAACTAAGTGCGATAAAAGATATTAAAAACTGGTGCATCGACAACCTTTTAAGTCTTTCACAAAAACTAAAGAAATCAATTAGACTTCAGAATAAATAACAAAGTGATAGATCAACTCTCAATTAAAAGGTACCTGGAGGGTTTTTGCAGACAATACGCTTTCGTGGGAATACCATTATGAAAATCTGGCTAATAAAATCACACGTAGGCTTTTTTTTTTTTCTATACAAACCTAACAGTTTTAATCAACAAAAGAATGTCTAGGCTTATTTTTACTGTACAGTAATGAAAAATCTGGTAACAAATACAATAACTTGTTGGCATGGCAACATGTTATCAAAACTGTTATGCCGGTTGGATAGTATTATAAATAAAAAAAACTACGCACAACCCACACCACTGTCATATTTAGATGAGTTTTTTGAACAAAAATGTCTCTGCAAAATTGAATAAATCTTGGAATTTGGACCCCCGTCTCCCCCACCCCAGCTACACAACTGGTACGCCCTGAGGCGCAGACACACATACACTAACGTGAACCCTATACCATGAATCTTAAAAGGATCTGTCACACACACATTGTAGTCCGACGAAATGTTTTTTTTTTGTTTGTTTTGTTTTTGGTGCGACACTTGTGCCTTGTATTTAGCCTGTTTAGATATATTTACCTTGTAGAGAACATACTGCATCCTTACAAATTCTTTTTTCAACCTCATTGACGGTGTCGCCATCTACACCTACGACTGCCGCAGCCATGGCATAAATCAAAGCGCAACAAAGCACCAGAAGTATAAATACAAAATTCATCTTGGCTAAACCAAAAAATAAATGAACAGACAGAATATGATACAAAAACAAATCTGAAAATCACATAGGGACATACATATATACACATTAATGTTGTAAAGGTGGAAATTATAACTAGTGTCATGTTATAAGATATATGAATTGTGCATACTATACGAACCATTCGCGAAGAGTAAAATATTAAACTATTAATTATATAGAATAATTACAGCTTTATATTGCATATTTTCATTACTACGCTAATTGAAAGTATCTGCTTACATATAAATACAGTTCTTTTTTGTGTAAAAAAAATAGGTGCCGGTATTCAGCAATTAGATGCTGGTACTCAGTAGTTGATTGCCTAACTTTTAACTTCTAAAAATTAATAATATACGTTAAAATACAAGAAAAGTAATAATTTTTTCAAAAAGGTGCTGGTACGCCGTACCGGTGCGTACCGGTGCGTACCGTCACAAAAAAAGCTCTGTATATATATATATATGTATATATATATATATATATATATAATACAAGCGATAACAAGTAAATATTTTTAGCACATATCCGGAGACTGCAGTAAGTGCAAGTCTTACCTGTTTTTAGACTGATTGAAGTTGAATGTCTAGCAAACTGGACGGCGTTTCTTTTATAGAATTCTATTTCTTTAATTATGTTAATCAATTTACCCTTTTGCTCTTAATGATGCCTTAAATATTTTTAATACTGAAGAAAAATTAATTTAGTTGTTATGACGTGTGTGTTGTCTTCTCCAAGGGCGTTTTCATATGTAAGGGAATAAACTGTCGATAACATAGCTACAGTAATTATTGTATTGTAAACAAATATCTCAACTTTGAATTTGTCTCCATTATAGGATAAAAAATAAAGCAAACATATTTTTTTTTTGATTTGGCGTGAAAAGATTTGCTACACGAGTTTATCTGTTTGTAGAATTTTGTTTGTTTGTGACTTTGACTTAAGAGGCGTGGTGCTAGATGGTAAAGCGCTGGCTATCGTGTCGAAGGGGTTTGGATCTTTAGGGCTTCTCTGAGTCCACCCAACTCTAATGAGTACATAAAATTAGTTGGGGAAAGGTAAAGGCGGTAGGTCGTTGTGAGGGCCACATGACACCCTCGTTAACACTGTTAACCGTGATCTTTATAACATCTGTATCTTTGATCGCAAGGTCTGAAAGGGGACTATTATTTTAATAGGCCTACATACTTTCCTATTTTAAAGTGTGGATCTATTTTTTAATATAATATACTAGTCGACCCACGGGGTAGCATACGCTGCTATTTGGCAGGGCCGGCCTTTGGCCACCGTAAAATATACGAAAAAGTCCTGGAAATCTCCGGAAATTAAAAAAATCTTTTGAAAACTCATAAAAATCTCCTGAAATATATAGACAAATAATTGTCATTTTCGGGTGTCATTCATTATGGAAAACGCGCGATTTAAAAAAAAAACGGAATTATGCAATACCCATAATTGTGAAATCTGGTAAAAGAAGCATAGAAACAGATTCATTCTAAAGATTCATTCTATATTTTTTAATGACCAGAGAATCAGAAAAACAACAACTAGAAATCTCTCAGAAAAGACCGGGGAACTTAAAGTGGAAAAAAAAAAGCTATAACCGAAGACCTGTGAATAATGTGCTATGAGAACTTTAATCGACACCCCTTAAGACAATGCCCATGTCTACATTGGGAATGGCAAAAATATAAGGTACACAACTTTTTGTTGTCAATAGGAATGAATAAAAATCTTATTTCAACTATTATCAAATATCAAATTAATGCACTTATGGACTTCTTTACATATCGATAAACTGTAAACATTTTTTAAATAAAAGAAAATTATAAGTAAACAACCTAGTTATCATAAGTCAAATAATTTTGGTTTGAATATGCATTTTTCCTTTTGAATTCTGTTGTTTCACATTACAAAGAACAAAGTCAATTAAAAACATGTACTTTTATATTAATTATATCAGCGGGCTATTTACGTTCACTGCCAGGTGTTCATATTTTTTTTTGTGGTCAAGGTTGAGTAGGAGTCACTACGTATTACCAACCAAAACAAAACCATTAACTGATGCGTCACTAGATCTACACGTTCATGCTTTGTGAATTTAATTTGCGCCATTTAGTTGCCAATTAGTTGCGTTCCAAAAATGTTGAAGTACATAAAAACACACATTTAAACAGAAAGGCAAGGCTATGGACGGAAGAATGCACTGGATGGTTTTTGTAAATCAGGAGCTTGGCTGGTCAGGTAAAAGAAGTGTAAGAGATTCCAGCCTTTGGTAACGAAATTTTTACAAGCTACACGTATATAAAAAGTCAAAGTATCTAGGTTTTATAATAATGTTACGATCTCTCTCCTAATCAGGCCTTCTGTAAACACTGCTAAACACAACACAAGACATCAACACATCAAGAACTTGACAACAAGGCTCCAAATAATCTGGTACTTTAATAAGGGTCAAATCAAACAGCCAATTCGACCCAATTGGCAACACAATCAACTACTACGACGTTAGACTATATATGACCGTACTAAACTCATAAACTCTACTGTCTCTTCTTGGACTCTTACATTTCACTGGAGGAAGACTTTTGTGGCAACTTATACATCTTTTCGTTATTAATATAGTAGACTAAGACCTCTGAATTATATGCATGAGATTTAATTCGCAATTTACAAAAACAAAATTTAGACATCTGCGATGTCCCCATCAACCAGAGGCCCCTGGCGGCTACCTAAATTACCTATGCATAAGGCCCGCCCTGATAGCAGGAGTATGAACAATGCATGTGATCAAAGATAATCCGTAGAAACCTTCCAGGAGTAAATTTTTCAAGAGGACATAATCCATGAAATAATAGATGCTTTAGATAGCTCCCTTCAGTTACCTCCCGTTCAAGTTTAAATAAAAAGCAACATAATCACAACATATATGATATTAGTCATTAAGTGTTTGCTGTTGTTTCAAGGAGTCAAACTCAATTAAAGAACAAAAAATATATTAAGTAGATCTACACAGCAGTTGTAGAAACCAATAAACTTCCAGTAAAATTTAGTACAACTTGAATTTTTAAATGAAGTACAGCATGTTATCTATTGAATTTGTTTAGCATCCCTGATGAACTATGACATTCAAATAAACCACGCCTACTTTAATAGGCATAGCTCTGATTAGGTACAATCAATCTTTTAAAATTGTATATTGAATTGCTTTGAATGTAAATATGAGTTCCTGGTTCTGGGGACGCCAGTCACTTCCAGAGGGCTGACACTGAAAACTTGGCCTGGACTTGTCAATGTGACCTATGGCTGTACAATAGTTTTATGGCCTACGTTGTAGACATTTCCTGAAGCAGAAATTCAAGTTAATGGTCTTCAGACTGACCAGTTAGTACCATATCTTTAAAAAAAATGGCATTAAAAAAACTTGCAGCAGTGTTATTACCGGACGTTGACTTATGGCACCAAACGTCTGGTACCTAAACCTTTGTAGGCGTAATATAGTTTAAGTAATAAAACTTCAAATAACTTGAATAACTTCTTTTTGTGAACAAGACCAAATAGAACCTTATTTATAATATAAGAAGAATCAGGTTGAAGTGAGATAAAATAACTGTAGTAGACTTTAGTAATAATATTCCTAAACCAGGGCCTGTTCTAGTCATTTTAAAGCTTCATTTGCAAAATAGCTAATAAAAAAATGTGTTCATGGTCGTGCGGCATGGAAAAATAAAAAATAATTTAAAACTCATTTTTCTGATTTCCTAGCACTTTTAGCATTCTATCTCAAAAGCTCCATTGGCTAACGTTGAATGCAAAAAATGAACTAGAAGTCGGCCCAATCAATACATCTACAAAAAAAGAAAAGGTCAAATGTCCTGCATCCCGTGGACTTAACGATCTAGTTGTACCACTTGTCTCAGTTTAACAGGTTTCATTTAACGTGTTGTAAGATATAGATTTTCAATTGATGTGACCAAGTTTTAATATTTCGGAGTTGTGCAACTGAAGTGTTCAGTTGCGTTCAGTGTGGCAAAATAAATAGGTCATGTCGGGTCTAAAATACTCCACCCTTCCTTAATCTACGGAGGTGAAGAGAAGCTTGCATTATCGAAAAGTTTGTTAGTTTGTGTCGACTCTAGTCATGGGCGTAGCCAGGATTTTTTTTTGCATTTTATTAATGGAGCCCAACCACTGGTAGACATGTGTAACTTCTCTTGACTACGATCTTGGAATTAGGTGACTATTTTGCTTTAGATGTTATATCGAAAAGGGAAGTTTTATCGTCAAAATCATCTGTTGGGGGGTTTTAAACTAAAATATATCTGGAGTTGATATTTTTTTTTAATTCAAAACCACATTTAACTAAGTTCATAGAATTTGGTGACTGTAGTTTGCTTTTGAAATAACATTGAAGAGAGAGGCTTTCTACCTTAAATGCTCTGTTGGGGGATTTTAAACTCAAAACTATCTTTAGGGGTTTTAAACTTTTAAAAAAAGCCTTCTGGAGGAGAGGGGTTGAAACAGGGGCGTAACTAGGGATTTGGGGGCCCGGGGGGATTGACCTCTTTGGGGGCCCCTTGCATTTTGACATTCGACATATGACATGAGATAATGTACGCAAAAATATATAAGCCCCAAATCAAATTGGTTCAGTATATCAGTAAACTTAACAAAAAGTAACCATCAAGACTCTTTTAATGAATAATACCGTTGTTTATTAGTTAAATAATGCAAATCTAAATTGATATCGTTTCACGTCGTGCATTCTGTGCAGCAAAGACATCTATAACATCAACTACATCGATACTTTCTAGTATTTGTGACTTCACTGACATTAAAACCATGATAAGCCTTTCTTGCGCCATTGTGCTCCTGAGATACTTTTTGATGAGCTTGAACTTTGAGAATGATCTCTCAGATGACGTAATGTCGTAATGGAAGTGGCCTGAGTTAGCGGTATTCGGAGGAGGTTGCAAAGTTTGAGCACACGTAATTACCATATGAAGCCTGTTTCCTCAATATGTCTATTGGTGATTGTATTACTGTTTGTTGATGAAAAGTGCTCGTGCATCAATTACATCATTGAAAAAGCGATTTTCCATTTATTTCATCATACAAACAGGAAAAGTGGCACAGTTTGTCACAAACGTGTCTAATAACAGGTGTCTTGGTTCAAGAAGAAACCCAAAGGTATCCATTTTCTTTCCAGCCTTTGGAATCTGCCCTTCATCTCCATATGAAATCTGTCCAGCACTTCTGTCGCAACACGTTTGAATTGCAGTTGTATTGACAGTCCTACATTAGAACTCAACTTCCCATCAAGTCTTTTCTTTCATATGGTTGTTTTGATTACAGGGAATCCATAGTATTCACTACCTTCTTTAGCTCTTTCGATGGATTGGGTTTTGTCAGTTTCTCATCATTTTGCAGAAAGCATGAAAGGGTACTAATTTCTTTAGCAGATTCCCGTATATGCAGTCCAGACTTTTGTAGTTTCTTCCGAACTATATTAATTGGGCACAGGAGCTTTGACGAGAATTCAAGATAGGTAAAAAAATCGTAATTTTCCACTGCATGAAGAAGATTCTGTGCTAATATTATATGGCATTACGTCATTGTTGGTTGTTTATGTTTTGTGCGAAAGCAAAAGGATTCAGAGTATACAAAAGTTGGAAAGATCCATATCTAGTTATGCTCGAGTATAGAAATACTCCGATAAGTGGACTGCCGTATTCACCATCACAGCTGCTGACGAGTAGAAGACTCATGGAATCATTCCAACTGATCACAAACTATTGAAACCATTGGTAGCTGAAAATGCAGAGACATTACTCAACGAACGACACATGAAAAGCTAAGTGAAATACGATGCAAAAGCAAGACTACCTAAAGATTATTCTGTCGGAGAGTTCGTCTAGGTCAAACATGGCAGAAAGCAGTTGTCATAAAAAAAAATTCAGCACCCAGATCTTACATCATTAAGACAAACAATGGAATAACATACAGAAGAAATCAACGCTTTTTAAATAAGAGTTTCGATGAAGACATCTCTGGGTACTATGATACCGATGAAGACAATGAACTGCAAACTGTTGCTACAAACGAAACAGACAGTTATAGACCAACGTCTAGAGAACTTGTTCAGTCAAGACTACCAGAAGTGGACGAATTGTTAATGTTCCTAGTAGACAGTGCCGGTCGCAGTGGGCGCCGCGCTTTCATAGGCCCCGCGCTAATTACAAGTGTACATTATTAAATTAAACAATTATAACGTATATAAAATAACAGGGTTTTCGCGACCTCCTGATTTTTCAGGGCCTCCAGGAAATCTCATGAAAAGGCAAAATATACGATAAAGTCCTGAACTTTTTTTGAATTTATTCAAATCTCCTGAAGAATAGACGAAATTGACGTTTTGGGGTGCCAATAAATAAAAAGTGGCATTGCGAGCTTTCATTTGATAAAAATTTATTGCAAAGACGAAAGTAGGCCTATTTTCTAATTCAAAAAATAATAATTTTGACATTATGCTTATCCCTACCCAGACTAGGCCCCGCGCGATCCGTTTCGCATGGGGCCCCGCAAATGCTAGGGCCGGCCCTGCTAGTAGATATCACTATTAAGAACTTTAAAAGGAAGGGTGTGATAATAACTTCAATAGGAAGGATGTATTAATATTATATGATATTACGTCATTATTTTTTGTTTATGTTTTGTGCGAAAGCAAAAGGATTAGAACATTAGATGTAAATAAAAAGAGAGAGTTTCCATTGGATTGAGGAAAGATGAATAAAGGGGTAATAACTCGAGTGTGAAGTTTAATTCCGAAATTATAGACGCCAAACCCGAATAATGGACAATTTTAGCATTGTTAAGAATAACTTTTAGTTATACTCGATTCTGTAAATTTTGCTTCAAGGTTAATTAGTGTAGCCATATAATACTCGCCATTTAGATCTATTATTAGTAAAGGTAACAAGATACCTGGAATTCGCTGTATATCATGCAGTTTTATTCGTGGCAACAAACTTTAAATTGGAAGGTGAACGATATGTTTTAAAAACAGATCTCTGCGGCAAAAATATTTTTAAAATATCTAGGTTTAGTCTTTGTGATAAATTTAATCCATAAATGTTGATTAAAAAAAGACACCCGTTGACACTATTTGTCAATCAAATATATTAATTTATGTATTTACAAATAAATTTCGGACACCCATTTGCCCCCCTAGGTGGGGGCCCGGGGGGATTTTAAAATTCTCCCCCCCCATCCCCGCCTTAGTTACGCCACTGGGTTGAAACACAAAACCCCTCATTGGCTTGGCTACGCTCAAAGAATTTTAGTGTGTAATTTGTATTTTTTTTTATATGGAAGTGGTATATTTTAGCATCAAACCCCTCTGAAGGGAAATTTTAACTCAAAACACCCAATAGGTTTGGCTACGCTCAAAGCCTTTTGATAGCGAAATTTATTTTGTTTTTCATTTATTTTGAAGATTTATTTTTTAGCTTCAAACCCCGTTGGCGGGGAGGGGGGGGGGGGTTAAAATAAAAAAAACTTTGGCTACGCTCATAGCATTTTGAGGGCGTAATTTGCTCTTTTTTTTATATTGAAGAGGTATTTTTAGCTTCAAACCCAGCTGAAGAAGGGTTTAAACTCAAAATCCCTTTGGCTACGCTCATACAATTTTGAGTGTCTAATTTGCTTTTTTATATTGAAGAGGGGTTTATCGTAAATTTTGGAGAGGGGTTTAAAATCAAAATCTCCCTTAGATGTGCTCTTGGAATTTGGGGATTATCGTTTGCATTTTTTTTGGTTTATAGAAGAGGGTGATTTAAATGCAAACCCCCCTTGTAGGGGGTTTTAAACTCAAAAGCCCTGGTAGGAGGTTTTAAACTTAAAACCCCCTGGTAGGGGTGATTTAAATGCAAACCCCCCTTTTTAAACTCAAAACCCCCTGGTATGGGGGTTTAAAACTCAAAACCCCCTGGTAGGTGGTTTCCAACTCAAAACCCCTTGGTAGGGGGGTTTAAACTCAAAACTCCCTTGGCTGTGCTAAGTCAAGTGATGGTTTAGTATTAAAATTTCACTTAAAATAAACAAAATTAAAGCAAAAGATCAGTCACTAAACTCTGACCTTGATTTCATTTCGGAAGGGGGGGGGGGTTGAACCCCCCCCCCCCGGCTACGCCCATGACTCTAGTACATTGTATGGTTTATTTCAACTTAATAAAAAAAGGTATTTGTTGTATGAATGGACAGTTCTATAACACGCTAAATGCATTTGTTTGATTTGGAATTTTTGATCTTCTAGCTTTTATTCATAATTCTACTCTCAGTTTTACTATTAAAATATTATTACGTAATGCACACCAACATTTGCGTCAATTTACCTTAAAGTAGAACAAAATGTGCAATCATCGATTAAAAATCTATTCGATGCTCTAGTTCAGTGATTCCTAAAGTGGTCTGTATAGAGTATTATAGACCCCCCATGGGTCTACAAAAGTGAAAAAATAAATTGGGGGTCTATGAGATGTCCAAGAGGGTCTACAATAATAGATTTCACATAAGCAGGTCTTGACTTAAATTTTAGCACTGTGTAGCTTTGTGTGATGCAAACTGCATAAGGGTTGCCTGCTCTTGATTTTTCCTCAGGATTGTCGCATGAAATCATTTCCATGTTTGGGTAGAGCTGCAAGGCAACAGAATTTTGAATTCATTTTTGGGTAGCTTGCCAAGGCGATTGAGCCCTTCCTGCTCGCTTACTGACTTAGGCGCCAGTTACTCGCCTTCGCCCCAGCTCCTGTTAGTGAAAACAGTTCTGCAGACTCAAAATTTGAGCCACATGCGAAAGATCAAGTAACACACGAGAAACTGCTCTTTGTGAAAACTTTTACAATGATACATAAGGCAAATTACTTAATTAATATTTAATGTTTGATGGACTACTTCAGAGAATAAAATTCCTATATGAAAAAATAATATCCGTAGCAACGGATGATAAACCTACAAAAACAAAAACATTATTTGCGTGTTTGAGGATTCCAGCAATACATATTAATTGTTATTTTAATTGGTTTAAATTTGAATTTTATAAATTAAAAAAAAGATACATCTCTATAACGTAATTTTTAGCTTTAATTACTTTTGACTCTTCAACTCACTACAGTTAGAAATTTGTTTTAAAAAAATGTTCATAACTTTGTAAAATTTTGCAAGGGGGTCTATCAAAAACCAGAAACATGGCAATGGGTCAACGATACAAAAAGTTTGGGAACCACTGCTCTAGTTTTTCCAGTTAGCCTGTCTCAAATATTTACGTTGAAATTTCACGCTAGACCGTCACGTGACAACAGGATTACGAGAGCCCAATCGTTATAACAGGCTTCAACACTCGCCTGCGACGTTTCGATCTGTGGGCTGTGGAAACCAATAGGTCGTCAGCACGTCACATGTCTGACGTCACGAACTTGACGTAAAAACGAAAGAGTATGTCTAATTGTAATAAATTACAATTACAGAACATGTGTGTGTTAATGAGTGTGTGTGTGTGTGCGTGTTTCTGATGTAACCACTGGTAATGTGAGTAGCTAGTTTGTTTGTGTAGTCTAGGATGAGTCAATGCTGATGAAATCACAAGCTCGTAGTTCAAGATAGAGGGTGAAGGATAAAACAAGGGAGAGACTTGTGACACAAAGACATATTTTACACAGCTTATATCAACTCTCTCTGCCTGTCTGTCTGGTACAAAGTTTGAATAGGTTTTATCTCCCACTTCTTATTCTCGGATCAAGTTGAAACTTTGCACAATTATTCATCAATCAAAAAAAAATTAACCAATAAGTTTATTAATTATTGGTGATATATTATTTTTAGAAAATCGAAATAAGGGATTAAACGCTACATAATGAGAAATGTGAATGTATATATGGATTTAATTCCCTTATTACATTTTGACACGTTTTTTCTCCCATTTCGCATTTTCTGATCAAGTTGAAGTTTTGCATAGTTATTCATAATCGATGACATTACACGAACGAATCCAAAAATTATCCAGTTAGTTAATCAATTAGTACTAATTAATTAATTTTGTTTTATATAGCAGAAAAGGAGCTAAATCAGGCTAATGTCAGATAAATGGCAGTAATTGGTGGTTCTTTCCATTAGATAAGCTTTGTTTTTAACAAATAAACTTTTTTCTATTGCTTGTTAGTATGAATTATATCTTGTCTTAAGTATCATTTTAAACGTGTGCTCCTACAAGTTCGAAATCTGAGTTATATTCAGTTTTCTTTGAAAAGAAGTGTGTTTAGCTTTATTTCAAGTTGTACATTAAGAATGTATTATGCCTACGTCGCTTTACTTACCTGGCTATAATGGAACAACAAACCAACGACTGAGTATCAACTGTTTACATCAACATCCTCTGAAGCAGGGGCGAACTGGTTGTTAAATTGGACCCAGACATTTCTATACAATCCGACCCATAAATTGCATATTATATTGTTATAACCCCGCCATGCACACCACCATCCAAGATAGTGCAGAAGGTGCGCACTATTAGTGACTAGACTAGGAAGGATGTTGACATTAGAGAGAGAGAACGATTTCCGCCCAAGTCTAGAGCCGAGATGAAGATGCTGTGCTCAAGGCAGATGTCCTATGTGTTTGTCGTGTCTCCATGTAAATAAACATCTAGATCTATAACTCGTTGAGTTGTCTCCCCTTCAGTTATTATAATATGATGGACATCCAATTTTAGGCCAACCTTGTCCTCAAAATCATTATGTATCTTTATAATATATCAATTGCTATATGCATTCATACAGCAAACCCTATATCTTTATAAGAAATATAAGCCTTATGTCCTTTTTTTTAATCGCAAAGTGTGAAGAGGCCCTAAAAGGATGAACCTACTAGAAGCAAAAGCTACGGATGTAGGCTGTTTCATTATTTCGGAAAATGTTAGATATAAATAGTATCACATTGTAAAGTCTGTAAAGAGATTTTATTGAACTCGACGCTTGTAAGAGATTAAAAAACCCCTATAATAATTTAATACAGTGGCCCTTGTAGATACGGGCCCACCGGGCATTGGCCCGAATGCATATAAAGCCAGTCCGCCCCTGCACTGAAGAGAGCATTTACTAAATAAATGAATCGGTCCGGTGGTCCGACTTTTTTATTTTTCCTTTTAAATTTAAATGCTGAGATGATTTTAATCATCAGCTCATTAGTAGAAGTTATTGAATTGATTACCTCATGATCAAAGTGGTTTGAATTATTCTTTTATAATTTTTTCTTCTGAAAAGTGTTTATCTTTAAAGCTTTAGTTCTAAGCAGCCAAACTTGATCAGCTTGAGCTGTTGGAGAGCTACATCACGCTTGTCAGTTAGAGCAGCTTTGTTTTTGGGTTGTGCTAATAGACAGTGGGGTCACTGCTGAAGAGAACTAAGAATTAATATAGCTCTAGGTTCATCTGTACTCTTCTGATCGACTCAATGATGTTTCCATTTCTCATTTCAAATATTGACATCTGAACTCTTGTCTCGCTTCTCGTTCGCCGTACTAGACCTTCTTTGTCAAAGTGGAAACGCCTTTCATCTTAAGGAATCAATAAATGTTTAAAGCTCAGAAACTGAAGCGCTCTATCCGATGGTTCTGTATTTATCAATGCCAGGGCCTACACTTCCATTTGTGTGTGAGAGTGTTCTAAACATCGCAGCTACTAAATTAATGATTTATGTTCTGCGTTCTATTTTAAATACTACATATATGTAATCAGTGTTTATGTTCATCCACTATTTGTAAACAAATTGGAAATGTGTCAACCTGATGTCTATCTAATCGACTTAGTAACTGGTTTTTTTTTTTTTTTTTTTTTTTTTAGGGGGGGGGGGGGGATATCTGTATTCTAATTTTTTTTTCAAAGAATAAATGAAATCTTACAGTTGGCAAAATTGTCATGTTAATAAGTGTCCGCTTGGGCGTAATATATAGGTGCAGCTTCGGATTTATGTCAGTTCGCCAACCCAGGACCTTACACTCCATAAACAAAAAATATAGTCTTTTTTTAACTAAAATATCCATATTAAATATTTTTTTTACTTCTTCTTCTATGATATGTCGAAAGTATGTTAATTAAGTGAATTTGTAATCAATCAAAAAGTGTCTAGGCCTCCAGAAAAAAATGCTTCCCACTGTGTACCACACCAAAGACGACCAACAGCTCCAATATTTCATTTAAACGATGGTTTATTTATTTTAATTTTTTCATTGACCCCCCTCATAATTAAAAGCTTGAGACTCTGTCTAATTATTCAAAGCCTAAGTAAAGTGAATTCTCGATTTCGGATATTACCATATCTAATTTAGCGAACAATATTTCTATCTTCACATTGTTAATGACTAGTGATGGCCTTCTCTACTGTAGCTAAATGTATCTTCCTAAATCTAATGACCAGAGCTGTGGTCATCGCTGGACTCTACAACGCTGCACTGTTTAAACCCGCGATACAGAGCTCCAACTTCAAAACCAACTACGCCGCCTACAAGGGAGTGGACGGTAACAACGATGGTAACGCTTTAAACGGACATTGTCAGCACACAAACGCGAGCTTGATCCCATGGTGGATGGTGGACTTACGTGGTCAGTTCGTGGTGGAGCAAATACGATTAACCAACAGGTATGTAACTATATAGTAAAATTAAAATGTCATATGGTATAAGTTCCCTTTTCAGACTTTGTGGTCTTTAGGGCAGATGATGTGTAGGTCATTTGTTTCTGTGGGCTACAGGTTTACGGGGATGTCATGTGGCCAGGACAACGACCAACCGCCTTTACTTTTCCTCAACTGATGTCCCAAAATAAAAAATCCCAGGATTCGCACCCGGGACACTCCGGTTTGGAAAACAAGCGCTTTACCTTTCAGTCACCGTGTATCCTCTCTATATATAAAAGATATCGAGTCCTGCAGAACTGTTATAACTAACAGCAGGGGCAAAAGGGAGTAACAGGTGGCTAGACCAGTAAGTAAGCCTCTGATGACTACCCACCTAAGGGAAAAAAACGTAATTCAAACCTCTGCTTCCCTGCAGCTATACCCAAATATGGGAAAGTTTCTGGAAGTCTACCCTGAGAAAAATCAGGAGCCGACGATCCTTAAGCAGTTTGCAGAAAACTTTGATGCACGCTGTCTTCTGTGCAGCTGATCCAAAACTATATCGGCATTTGCCGTTCCTTTGGATAAATCATCTGTTTGGGTGACATCGTTCGGACCATATAATAAAATTTTATCGTCGAAGTTTAGAACGTAAAAAAAAACTGTCTAAAACATTTGTGTAGCACCAATATTTAATTACCAATTTTATAAATTAATAGTAAAACTAAGGTCAGTTGACCAATTATATACAATACGAAACAATTATTAAAATACATATTTGAATTATATGCTTCGATCTCTTGCGAGTTGCCCCTCAATTTTTTCCAAAGCTTAAATCAATTCACTCTGTCTGTTTGTCTGGAAAAAGGTTTCTATACGTTATTTCTCCCACACCCAATCTCGGATCAAGTTGAAATTTCGCACAATTATTTCTGTTACCTGACAAAACAATAAACATTTTTACACAAACAAAAACAACAACAATTAATTAATTAACTATGGATAATTAATAATTTTATTTGGTATCAAACATAGGAAAGAAATTGTACTTGAATGATGTGATGGTATACGTAGAAATAGTCCCTTTCATACTTTGTAGATAGAAATAGGTCGCCTATTAAATTTTGAAACTTACAAAAGATAATTATAAAACCTTATCCCAGCAATTAGCACTTACCTGACACGGTGGTTAGTGCGTTGGCTTGAGGAGGGTTGAGCCCTCGAGTTAGAAATCAGGTCGCTCAACGTTTTTTTTATTATTATTATAAATACATTTAAAAAGCGATTACGGTTACGTTCACACAGATACACACATATATTTCTTCCCCACTTCTTTCCTAACTGGACCAAACAAGTGATAAGATCATAGCATAGATGGAAAGCTAAAAGCATGAAATTGGGCTAAACAAAAACAATTGGTAAAAATATTTCTAATCGCACATATTTATTATTGTTACTCTAGATCTATTTCAAATTTAGTTATACAACTGATCCAAACCAATTGATACAACTACGCTAAACGTAAGCTTTGTTTGTTTTTCAATATTATTTTATATATTTTTCTTGTTTATTATTTTTTCTGATGAAACCTTTCCCCCCCTTCCCTTTTCCGCTACGAAAAATTGTTTCTACGCAATAATGTTGACGTATAGGTTGTAACGGCCACTGAATGTTTTTGTTTTCTTCTTTATTTGAATACTTTATTTCAGTGTTTCCCAAATCTTTTTCTTTCACGGAACACTTCGCACTTTTGGAGAAATTAGCACTACACTTTGCTCTTTTTTAGAGACATTATTTCACGTCATGGTCTACTAGTTAATTATTCCAGTATTCGAGGAACACCTATAATGGTCTGACGGAACACTAGGGTTCCGCGAATACAGTTTGGGAAACACTGCTTTATTGCAATAGCAATCTTATAATCATTTTGTATTATTTATTTTGAAGACAGGATGTGTATCAGGGTATTATTGTGGCTAGGAGATTAAGAAACTTCGATATTGAGATATTTCAAGAAGATCCCAGAAATCTAGCCAACTTCCCAAATATTACCGGTGAAGTCTGTTATCACCAGAATGCACCGCTAGAGCCAGGAACTTTCAACTTTACCTGCCCTGTTCCAATCATCGGCAGATTTGTGCGTCTTGTCATGAGGTGAGTCAGACTGGATATTTATCAGCCTTAAATACAAATTATTATTATGAAATATTGGACGCTTGTCTTGGCGTTCCAAGATTATGAAGAATGCAGTATTTCTCTTGGCGACGCAGACCCAGCTGCGACTTACATACTTTGCTACATCCAGCGCACACATATCGAATGATTCAATGTGTTAAAATGTCAAATTCAATCATTTCATAAGAACTTAAAATTCAGATGGCTAATGTTCATCGTAGTGTTACTTTGGTGCGCTGACTTTGCACTGTGTACAATATAAAATACTTTGTGTCCATAGTTTAGATATCCTACGTTCTAATGTCTTCACTCTACAAACATGTACACATTATCTTTGAGTGTATATTTAGCCTAAGGCCTTAACAATAAATGGCAGAAGAAATATAAATTGCCAGCTTTTCAGCTTATCCGGTGTACAGACCAAAATAAAATGGCGATAAGCAAATGTTGAATTGAGAATGAATTTTAATGCACATTGAAGCACTGTAGAATCAAATTGTCAAAGTTCTTCCGGTTGTAGCTCTTTTTTAGTTTGCGATAACGAAATTCCATTCAGCGACCTTGACATTGTTTAGTTGATCGTGAAACTCTCCAATTGTACTGAGCAATCCGATATCGACTTGAGTCGTTGTCTTTCCAACTACACACATTCACTCGGAAAGAATACACAAAATGAATGAATGAGTTTGAGCAATTATATGATAAAATAGTACATTTAAAGCGCTTTTGATTGATTACAAAAATGGAAAAAAATGATCTAGTCTAGTTAAAATAGATGATCAAACTCACGCTTAAACAATTTAATTAGCTAGGACAAATTTGTACAAATACTCCTTCTCCCCTATTGCTATTAGAGCATGGAATGGGTTGCCTGAGCTAGCCAGGAAAACCAGTGACTTGGCAGAATTTAAGTTATTGGTTAATGTGCATGACTAAATGCATGACGCGTAGGCCGTAACCAACTTCTTTTTTGAAGTAACGTCTGTATTATATAAGATAAGATTATATAAGATTAAATCTACAAAGCGTATCTGTGTGTTTGTACATTTCAAAATTAATATGGGATTTATTTAAGTGAACAAATCAGAGACTCAAATACTAAGCTCAATTGATGGGCGCGCTTTCGTTTTTCTTCTTATTTTAGAGCTATTAAAAGTTCGTTTTTTATATTTATAAAAAGAAAATAATTTTAAATAAATTACAATAAATATGAAAGATCAATATATTGTATATGTTTGTTTACTTTCAGACCAAGTGCTTCAGATGTTATACATATTTGTGAACTGGAGGTTCTAGCGAGCAGTTCCCGCGTTCAAGATTTCTACTACACTCTTAAAGAAAACACCGAACTGCAAGGAACTCCACTGGACGAAATGACTTTCAGAGACTCTTCTTCTTGTCTCCAGGAATGCCTGCAACGTAGGTCAACGGACTACTGTACTGCTTTCAACTGGGTCACATCGACAAGGTTGTGTCGACTTTTCAGTGTCAACCCGTCTCTTAGCATAACTGCTAACTTGACCTTTGTACTGGGAACTTATTTTTACATTGAAATAAGTACATTCGGCTAAAACAAACTTGATAACACTTCTAGAGAATGGGCGAAGAGAATCTTACTATACACAAACAGATTCGTTTTCTTCTGAAAGTTTAGTCATAAATTGTTTCAGAAATCTGTTTTGGTTTTTTAAACAAATGTTTACGTCACAAGAAAACGTAATTACTTAATATAAGATGACATACTATCTTAGGTTGATTCCTAAGTCAAAAGATGAGATTCCTGCTTTTGGGAAACACAATTCCATCATTTTTTTCTTCCCTTGCCAAGGCTAAATAGTCCGACTACATTATTTGGGTGGATTGACTTTTGGACGAAAGAGATACAGGAGAGAATCAGAGATAATTAGAGAGAGAGAAAGAGAAAGAGAGAGAGAGAGAGAGATGAGGGATAGATAGAAATATTGTATTTAAGCAAAGAAAAGAAAGAGAAAGAAGGGGGACCGACACATGGGCAGAGAAAGAAGGGGGACCGACACATGGGCAGAGAAAGAAGGGGGCCAACACAGAGGAAGAGAAAGAAGGGGACCGACACATGGGCAGAGAAAAAAGGGGGACCGACACATGGGCAGAGAAAGAAGGGGGCCAACACAGGGGAAGAGAAAGAAGGGGGACCGACATATGAGCAGAGAAAGAAGGGGGCCAACACAGGGGAAGAGAAGGAAGGGGGACCGACACATGGGCAGAGAAAGAAGGGGGCCAACACAGGAACAGAGAAAGAATGGGGACCGACACAGGGGAAGAGAAAGAAGGGGGCCGACACAAGGGAAGAGAAAAAAGGGGGACCGGCACAGGGGAAGAGAAAAAAGGTGGCCGACACAGAGGCAGAGAAAGAAGGGGGCCAACACAGGAGCAGAGAAAGAATGGGGACCGACACATGGGCAGAGAAAGAAGGGGGCCGACACATGGGCAGAGAAAGAAGGGGGCCAACACAGGAGCAGAGAAAGAATGGGGACCGACACAGGGGAAGAGAAAGAAGGGGGCCGACACAGGGGAAGAGAAAAAAGGTGGCCGACACAGAGGCAGAGAAAGAAGGGGGCCAACACAGGAGCAGAGAAAGAATGGGGACCGACACAGGGGAAGAGAAAGAAGGGGCCGACACAGGGAAAGAGAAAAAAGGTGGCCGACACAGAGGCAGAGAAAGAAGGGGGCCAACACAGGAGCAGAGAAAGAATGGGGACAGACACAGGGGAAGAGAAAGAAGGGGGCCGACACATGGGCAGAGAAAGAAGGGGGACCGGCACAGGGGCAGAGAAAGAAGGAGGACCGACACAGGGGAAGAGAAAAAAGGTGGCCCACACAGAGGCAGAGAAAGAAGGGGGCCAACACAGGAGCAGAGAAAGAATGGGGACCGACACAGGGGAAGAGAAAAAAGGTGGCCGACACAGAGGCAGAGAAAGAAGGAAGACAGACACAGGGGAAGAGAAAAAAGGTGGCCGACACAGAGGCAGAGAAAGAAGGGGCCAACACAGGAGCAGAGAAAGAATGGGGACCGACACAGGGGAAGAGAAAGAAGGGGGCCGACACAGGGGAAGAGAAAGAAGGGTGCCGACACAGGGGCAGAGAAAGAAGGAAGACAGACACAGGGGCAGAGAAAGAAGGGGGACTGACACAGGGGCAGAGAAAGAGAGATGCAGACAGAAAATAGAGAAACAAATATGGAAAGAGGGAAGAGAGACACATATAAAGTTAGAGAGCAAAAGAAAAACGGACAATGGAAGGCAGAGACTAGAAAAAAAGGTGAACCGCACGCAACGCCGGCCTTAGAGGCCTTAGGTGGCTGACTAGTTTGCCTATGCTTAATGCCAGCCAGGGGCGGACTGGCTATATGGGCATTCAGGCAAATGCCCGGTGGGCCGGTACCAAAATGGGCCGGTAGGACCACAGTAATCATCTTCTTATTTGAAATCACTTCTGTATTTTATAAGATGGGGTCCGCATGAATATCACTAAGGCACGTATTAAATTCTTAAAGGTTTTATAGTATTCTCCTACAAAAGGGGCCCTCTGAGCGACGTGTTTATATTCACTGTAAGCATGTGTACAGCTAGCGATACATTATCAAACTGAACAGAATGATTTTGAGAGCAGGTAGACCTAGAATTGGATGCCCATCGTATAATATACAATTTATGGGCCGGATGGTATAAAAATGCATGGGCCGATTTTGACACCCAGTCCGCCCCTGATGCCAGCCGTGTAGAGCGATAAAGGTAAAACAGGAAATTCTTACATAGCACAGCTTTAAGATTTGTAAGTTGTTTGGGTGTGAGGTAAATCAAAGAATTTCTTAAATGAAAAAAGAATATACTAAGTAACTAAGATATACAAGAAATGCAACCTAAAAGTGGTTTACATGTTTCGGATGTTCCTTTAGAGATGGGAGCGTTCAGGGTTTGAACCCGATATCATCGATAAGTCCGAAAGACAATCCAGCGCGCAAACCACACGATCAGGCAGCTATCTAGTTCACGCTGTCGCCAATCTTATAATATAAATTTGTTTTTGCAGACCTTTTTTTCTAGACTACTTGAGTGTTGATGGTCAGTCGTTGGATCTAGTACTACTTGAGTGTTGATGGTCAGTCGTTGGATCTAGTACTACTTGAGTGTTGATGGTCAGTCGTTGGATCTAGTACTACTTGAGTGTTGATGGTCAGTCGTTGGATCTAGTACTACTTGAGTGTTGATGGTCAGTCGTTGGATCTAGTACTACTTGAGTGTTGATGGTCGGTCGTTCGATCTAGTACTACTTGAGTGTTGATGGTCGGTCGTTGGATCTAGTACTACTTGAGTGTTGATGGTCAGTCGTTGGATCTAGTACTACTTGAGTGTTGATGGTCAGTCGTTGGATCTAGTACTACTTGAGTGTTGATGGTCAGTCGTTGGATCTAGTACTACTTGAGTGTTGATGGTCAGTCGTTGGATCTAGTACTACTTGAGTGTTGATGGTCAGTCGTTGGATCTAGTACTACTTGAGTGTTGATGGTCAGTCGTTGGATCTAGTACTACTTGAGTGTTGATGGTCAGTCGTTGGATCTAGTACTACTTGAGTGTTGATGGTCGGTCGTTGGATCTAGTACTACTTGAGTGTTGATGGTCAGTCGTTGGATCTAGTACTACTTGAGTGTTGATGGTCAGTCGTTGGATCTAGTACTACTTGAGTGTTGATGGTCAGTCGTTGGATCTAGTACTACTTGAGTGTTGATGGTCAGTCGTTGGATCTAGTACTACTTGAGTGTTGATGGTCAGTCGTTGGATCTAGTACTACTTGAGTGTTGATGGTCAGTCGTTGGATCTAGTACTACTTGAGTGTTGATGGTCAGTCGTTGGATCTAGTACTACTTGAGTGTTGATGGTCAGTCGTTGGATCTAGTACTATTTGAGTGTTGATGGTCAGTCGTTGGATCTAGTACTATTTGAGTGTTGATGGTCAGTCGTTGGATCTAGTACTACTTGAGTGTTGATGGTCAGTCGTTGGATCTAGTACTACTTGAGTGTTGATGGTCAGTCGTTGGATCTAGTACTACTTGAGTGTTGATGGTCAGTCGTTGGATCTAGTACTACTTGAGTGTTGATGGTCGGTCGTTGGATCTAGTACTACTTGAGTGTTGATGGTCGGTCGTTGGATCTAGTACTACTTGAGTGTTGATGGTCAGTCGTTGGATCTAGTACTACTTGAGTGTTGATGGTCAGTCGTTGGATCTAGTACTACTTGAGTGTTGATGGTCAGTCGTTGGATCTAGTACTACTTGAGTGTTGATGGTCAGTCGTTGGATCTAGTACTACTTGAGTGTTGATGGTCAGTCGTTGGATCTAGTACTACTTGAGTGTTGATGGTCAGTCGTTGGATCTAGTACTACTTGAGTGTTGATGGTCAGTCGTTGGATCTAGTACTACTTGAGTGTTGATGGTCAGTCGTTGGATCTAGTACTACTTGAGTGTTGATGGTCAGTCGTTGGATCCAGTACTACTTGAGTGTTGATGGCCGGTCGTTGGATCTAGTACTACTTGAGTGTTGATGGTCGGTCGTTGGATCTAGTACTACTTGAGTGTTGATGGTCAGTCGTTGGATCTAGTACTACTTGAGTGTTGATGGTCAGTCGTTGGATCTAGTACTACTTGAGTGTTGATGGTCAGTCGTTGGATCTAGTACTACTTGAGTGTTGATGGTCAGTCGTTGGATCTAGTACTACTTGAGTGTTGATGGTCAGTCGTTGGATCTAGTACTACTTGAGTGTTGATGGTCAGTCGTTGGATCTAGTACTACTTGAGTGTTGATGGTCAGTCGTTGGATCTAGTACTACTTGAGTGTTGATGGTCAGTCGTTGGATCTAGTACTACTTGAGTGTTGATGGTCAGTCGTTGGATCTAGTACTACTTGAGTGTTGATGGTCAGTCGTTGGATCTAGTACTACTTGAGTGTTGATGGTCGGTCGTTGGATCTAGTACTACTTGAGTGTTGATGGTCAGTCGTTGGATCTAGTACTACTTGAGTGTTGATGGTCAGTCGTTGGATCTAGTACTACTTGAGTGTTGATGGTCAGTCGTTGGATCTAGTACTACTTGAGTGTTGATGGTCGGTCGTTGGATCTAGTACTACTTGAGTGTTGATGGTCAGTCGTTGGATCTAGTACTACTTGAGTGTTGATGGTCAGTCGTTGGATCTAGTACTACTTGAGTGTTGATGGTCAGTCGTTGGATCTAGTACTACTTGAGTGTTGATGGTCAGTCGTTGGATCTAGTACTACTTGAGTGTTGATGGTCAGTCGTTGGATCTAGTACTACTTGAGTGTTGATGGTCAGTCGTTGGATCTAGTACTACTTGAGTGTTGATGGTCAGTCGTTGGATCTAGTACTACTTGAGTGTTGATGGTCAGTCGTTGGATCTAGTACTACTTGAGTGTTGATGGTCAGTCGTTGGATCTAGTACTACTTGAGTGTTGATGGTCAGTCGTTGGATCTAGTACTACTTGAGTGTTGATGGTCAGTCGTTGGATCTAGTACTACTTGAGTGTTGATGGTCAGTCGTTGGATCTAGTACTACTTGAGTGTTGATGGTCGGTCGTTGGATCTAGTACTACTTGAGTGTTGATGGTCAGTCGTTGGATCTAGTACTACTTGAGTGTTGATGGTCAGTCGTTGGATCTAGTACTACTTGAGTGTTGATGGTCAGTCGTTGGATCTAGTACTACTTGAGTGTTGATGGTCGGTCGTTGGATCTAGTACTACTTGAGTGTTGATGGTCAGTCGTTGGATCTAGTACTACTTGAGTGTTGATGGTCAGTCGTTGGATCTAGTACTACTTGAGTGTTGATGGTCAGTCGTTGGATCTAGTACTACTTGAGTGTTGATGGTCAGTCGTTGGATCTAGTACTACTTGAGTGTTGATGGTCAGTCGTTGGATCTAGTACTACTAACTCGAGCATTAAGTTTTATTTAATTAAACTTTTAATTGACTTCTTTCGTAAACAAAAACTAACTTGTATGACAATATACACAGCTTCATCTTAAGAGGAGATATAAATCTAGTATCAGGGTCTAACAATATGAACTGATATTTAAAACAAAATCTAAATCACTGCACAAACACGTCCTTACATCTCTGAGTCATCTCTCCCCCAGGCGACTTCCAAAATAAATTAGGACAGACCCTGTCGAGGTTTCAACATTCTAGACAAGCAAAAACAAATTCTCTCTTTCCATAGTGTTACCTTTTACGCACACACACACTTACTACATATCATTGGGCCCTGATATTTTAGTAATGGTTGGTCAAGAATTGAATGCTCAACAGTGTTCGCTTAGTTAGATAGAATGTAATGTATGGTTGATCTCGTACGTCAGAAACTATGTGCTATCATCTTTCGAGAGAGACAGAGAGAAAGAGAAAGAAAGCAAATAATGGTACTTTGCAACACTATCAAAACAAACAATAGCATTAGCAATCAAAAGATAAATCTAGATCTGTTGTTATTTCGCTACATTCAAAAGGGATGAGATAAACTGTAAAAATAAATAAAACCAAAATGATATTTCTTTTTATTTAGAGAACAAAATAAATATGTGGCATTCAATAGGAAATTTTTTTATTTTCTCTAGTCCTGATGGTATGAAGAAATGTGTGCGACGCTTAATACCGTACATTACTTGCATTAAGATTAAAGGTTGCGAAATATAATATAGATTAAATATAGATTAAATATAGAGTTTATAAAGAAGCCGAAAAAAGTCCTAAAGTTTACGAAGGACTAACTTTTTTGTTTTAAGCCCGGGGGGGGGGGGGGGAGAGATAAGTGAAGGTGCTACGATTCTCATCGGGCCCAAAAAATATGAGTGCGTGTATGTATCGGGGGCGCATTATGTCGCAGAAATTACTTTGCGCAGGTTGAAAAAAAACGAAATACGGGTTCCAGAGAGTGAAAAAGAATTCATTATAACAGATACACTAATATGTCAGGTGGATCGTTCAAATGTGGCGCGTTTATTAAAACTGAAAAAAAAATTGAAAAGAAGTCGGTTGGTGCGGCCGTCACGCTACTGCTCGAAATTTGCTGCATAAAAAGTCCATTTTTAAACAAATGTGCGTGATATTTACATAGAAAGTGCAGTCTTAGCCTTTATAAACAAGCATAAATGTTTTCTTTTAATTTTAGCAGCTAGTTGACTAGAAAAAACACAGTTAAGTAGTATTTATATTTTTTGTGAACATGTCTTATACATTTTATTAATATATTTAATTAAGCAATACTGAATATACACAAAATGTTATCTTATTGTTACGAATCTCACTATCCAGGCTCTCTGCAAACTGCACCATACACCACCAACTTAAAGAACTTGACAACTCAGGGCTCCAAAGTAACGTAACACTTTAATAGTTGATAAATAACAGCCAATACTGTACAATTGGCAACACGTACACTGTACAAATATCTCTCCGATAACACCGTACCGCCGTATCAACTCTTGCACTGGTCTCTCCGTCTCGTTCCGGGCTTGCACTGGGTTCAACAGTTCAGGACTGACTTCACACACTAGGCTCGTTGCGTCGAACTCGATCGCAGACCAAGATCAAGACGCCGTTCGTCTCAACTGTACTTGATAGTACTCCGCACTGAACCGTCGTAATGCTCCGTACAGAACCACACCGCTGAACTGTGCTGTAGTCGACCGGACTGTAGTGAACCGGGCTCTGAACCCCTGCCGTGAAACGTCTTGACTGCGACACCTCCGCTCTTATATAGGGTCCCTACTGGCCTTCTCGAACCGGACAGAACGCCGCTCGACGTTTCTAGGTGGTCAGATGACTACAACTCTCGTGACGCTCCTGAGTTCCGTTCACGACGTCGATCCTTCCCGGACCGCCGTCGATCCTTCCCGAACCGCCGTGTTGACACTCGTCTCGGCTGACCGTGGTAAATCGTCACGGTTGACCGCTCGTCTAGCGCTGGCCTGGGGCGATTTGCGTCGGCTGACTACACTCACACCACTACCCCCATCTGTGCTACCACCAGGTTTATAACATTATTTTGCTAACATTTTTTACACATAATCTCACTTCCGTTTATGTATTGTTTAAGAATTGGTGTATTTTTTTTTTTAATTTTAAAAAAATCGCTTGCATAATGAATTTTATAAACTAAACGGTTTGCTTTTAGAAAATAAAAAGTAGCAATTGCACCTAAACTTTGCAAGCCATAACGCATGGTGAAAATAGATTGTTCTAGTTTTTAAGATTTGAGTGTGACAGACGGACAGATGGACAGAAAGACAGATAGACAGACGGAGAGACGGACATTTGCAGAAACCTAATTGCTGCTTTACCCCTTACGGGTTCGCTTGAAAAGTGACAACAGCTTGATACAGATGCCCAAATACGTTGTTGTTTTTTTATTTAAATTTGTTTGAAATCCAACAAGAATAGAAAAAAACGTAACACTGTACACTTTACAAACTATCATTTGCAAAAGACTAGAGCTCTTATTTTTCTTTCATTCTTTGTACCAGTGGTATATAGCTCTGATGTCTTCGAGGTTGAGTTGGCCTAATCATTTTAATGGTCGGCATGGACGTTTGATGGCATTCCCATTTGTTTTTGTTCCTTCCCTCACCCGTCTTTCAATGGGTCCATTGACAATGTTACCGGAAAAGGGGGATGAGAGAGGGATAAGCTAGAAAACATTGATGTCACAGAGAGAAATTAATAGGGGCGACACTTAGAATTTTAACAATAGCTAAAAAAAAAATAAGCGAAATACACAGCTTCTAAATAGTAAATCAAATAACTTATTCACAACTCAATCTCATGAATTTGGGTATAGAGTCTATTCTCTGCTATTTATATTGAGAAAATATTTCTTTTTGTTTATTTTTAATAACATAGATCTATAAATACTACACTTAAGCCAGGGCTAGCCTTAGATTATTGGAGGCCCTGAGCAAAGTGAATTTGGTGGCCCCTAAATGATATAGAAAAAATGAAATACAGCAAAAAATAATAATAATATAAAAAACACAAAAATTACGCGTTATCAAAAATCTAGTGTACTACAAAAATAAAATTGAAGCAAAGTTTCGATTTTTCGAAATAAAAATGTTTTGAGTCCTCTGTGAGGCCTCCATCTATCGGAGACCCTAGGCGGCTGCCTAGTTTGCCTAAGCCTACGGCCGGCCCTTTCTTGAGGCTTTCAAAAAACTATTAGTGTATGTGTATTTAAAAGACTAAATCCAAATCTAAATCCAAAACGCTTTCTTTTGAAGAAGTAGCAAGAAATCAGTTTTACTGGATCCCAATGCTTTACGTAGTGATAGATTTGCAGAAAACATCACCTTTGGTTGAATATAAGTGTGGAAACAACAGAAATGAACAGTGTGATGACTATTGTGGTGTTAGTGGTATGGAATTTCAGAACAAAGTGGTTTTTGTCTTGTAATAACTGTCCGTATTACTGTTACCGAATTTTAAAGAGGTAGCCTACAATTTACTGACAGGGGCATGGCTTGTAATTGGGTTGGCTTATAAATGTGTGTTCACTCTGTCATGTACTCTTGTAGCTTATGAAAAAAGAGTTCTGCACTTTGACATTTTTAAAGAATAGGCTGAGAAGCACCATGATATTTTGACAAGAACTTGAACTTGGCTTGCCTTGGCTACCTATGAATGGGGCTCGACGTTCAACACCCGACTCGAGCATGTTATTTTTACTGAGCGCCTACAGGCAGCACGGAAAACCTTCTCCCAGATACCCCCTCCTCCACACAGGTTCACAAATGAGACTGGACCATAGCGCTCTGAGCTATAAGCATGAAATTAGTGCTATATAAACGCTGTAATTTATTAATTTGCTCAATATTTCAAAAACATTTCATAAAATATTTATTTTAAACTCATTAAGATGGGTATTGTAATAACTGAAGGGAGACAACTCAACGAGGTAGCTATGTTTCTTTACAGGGACATCACAAGTACATAAAACAAGACCTGTCTTTAGCACAGCCTCTTCATTTCGGCTCTAGACTTGGGCGGAAATCGTTCCCTTCTTCTTTCAGCATCCTTTTGTGTCTAGTCTCTGGCGTGCCTACCTTGTTGAGTGTATTACACTTGCGAGTTTCTTTATTATGACATCCGCCACAAGAATGAACAGGTACCAAACAGGAACAAAGACTCGAATGACTAAGTTCACTCTGAATGAAACTGCAAACAATGTTTAATACAGAATGGGCCACAGTCAAGTCCGTCACCAACAGCGATGTTGACCCTTCAAGAGTCTTGCAGTAACTGATTTCTAAAAGTCTATTCTAATCTCTAACCCAAAGTCTATGTCGTCACTTTAAAATGTATGTTCACTGTCAGTCTAATAAAGTACACAACTAAACTAACTCAACTAGCTATCTAACAATTGATAGATTGTTTAATAACATTTAAGTCACTCAATATTTTTATTTCTTTACATTTAAACATTTGTGTTCCTAGTTTTTCTGTGCTTACGACTATTCGCTATACAGAGCAAGCAAGTGGCTACCTATTAAAAGCCTTTTATACTAGTCATAGACAGGCGAACCCTTGGATATTGGTATGTATAACGCTGCCCCCCCCCAAAAAAAAAAATCTATAATCCCTAAGTCGGCCGTGACAGATCATCCACATCCGTTCGAGATTTCATGGCGAACTATTGAATATTGCCAGACTATAAAGTTTTTTTTTTAAAGTCATAAATTTAAGAACTAAAGCAAGTATTGCAACGCTCTTTAAAGATATTGTTACGATCCTCTCCTAATCAGGCCTTCTGTAAACACTGCTAAACACAACACAGCACATCAAGAACTTGACGACAAGGCTCCAAATAATCTGGTGCTTTAATAATGGTCAATTAAAAATCAACACTAAAAATGCTATACTTTACATCACCTTACTAAACTAATAAACTCTACTGTCTCTTCTTGGACTCGTACATTCACTTCAGGACTCCACCAGGACCGACTTCATGGCCGACTAACAGTCCCGGTCTACTCGCTGTCCTGTCTTGAACTGCACTGCCTTACACACACTGTGTCTCTGCTCCACGCAGGCTTATGATCAGATGACCTTAACCCGGGTCCTATTCACTTGCAAAGTTCATGCCAGTACTGTCCCTTGCCCTTCGATATAGTACGCTAAACTGTATTACTGACCTGTGTCACATATATCAGCTGATCACACACAGTTAACCCTATTGCGTCGCTAATAAGGTTACAACAATATTCATTACCACTTGTGGGCTTGGAAGGGACCGTCAAAAAATGATGTAACATTTTACGTTACGTTTTACTTGAAAGTAAAAAAAAAAAACTCACATTATTTAAAATTCATTGTACGCACACCTGCGCCATATTTGTTTAGATTACTTAGAGGTACGTCGATACTGAGATAAACATTGTACGCACGAGAAAACACCTTTCGCGGGAGGTTGGAGGGGAGGGTAATCAGAGATGCGTGAATGCGTATGAATGATTTTCTACGAATCTGTGAGAGAAATGGCGAATGAAACGATTTAGATTAGGGATTAGCGAGAATGAGTGTATGCATGAAGATTGTACTTGTGTGAACATTTTTGAATGTTTTGTTGTTTTTTTTTTTTGCAGTTGTTTTTGGGTGGGGTAGTACGTGATACCGGAAAAGGAGAGGAGGTGTGACCGAGAGTGGTGGTGGGTGAAACCAGATAAACGTGGTTAGAATGTGTGAATCGGTGCGAGAAAGTGCGAATGCGATGTAGTGTATGGCGAGAAAGAATGCGTGAATGGCAAGATGAATGAATTTTGAATGAGTATATTTATAAATGGGATTAGGGAAAATCTGGCCGGGGGACAAGACAAAAATCTGTAGTTAGGACTAGACTTTATCAGTAAGTATATATGTGTGTGAGAATGAACTGTATAGTGTAAGGTTAGTTTGAAAAAAAAATGTTGGATGAGATTCATAGTACAAATGTGTGTAGAAATAATTACGTTTTACTATTAAATCACAGTTTCTCTATTTAAAATTTTAAAATCTATTAGATCTATATATTTGTGAAATAACACTGACTCGCTCATTGGTTGATCAAGAGATCACTTAAACTGTCGCGCTTATCAGTACGAAATTTCGTACGCAGGTTCATTTTACCTCCTAAATACTCACTAAGATCCGGATTTGACATATTCGCAGCCTGACGGCTGCTATTGCAAAAATTGCAAGCTTTCGATCAGACCTTAGTATTTTATTTTCGATATTGTGATAACTGAAGGGAGGCAACTCAACGAGACATAGACGTTTATTTACATGGAGACATGACAAACACAATGGACATCTGCCTTGAGCACAGCATCTTCATCTCGGCTCTAGACTTGGGCGGAAATCGTTCTTCAGTCTCACGTCTCACGTCCAGAAGATAGGTCTTTCAGGTTCAAGTGGAAAAGGTCTTCCTCTTGACAGCTCAGATTTAGAGTGGTTTGATTGACATTCATCAATGCCAATGTCGATGATGTTGGCAGAAGTACACATGCCTTGTAGGTGGTTTTCTTGGCATCTAAATTCTATGTGTGATGCGCCGCACGCACAGTTCATGGTAAACTTCTGGTTGCATTTGTCAAGCTTCGAATTTCCCTCGTGATCCGCCTTGAGCATCTTCATCTTGGTTCTTGACTTGGGCGGAAATCGTTCTCACTTCTCATGTAAACATCCTTCCTAGTCTAGTTTCTGGCAGTGAGCACCTTCTGCGCTATCTTGAATAGCAGTGTGCATGGCAGAGTTATAACAATATACAAGTCCGTGCTATTTTGTCTTGCGCTATTTTGTCTGCGCTATTATTTTCGGCGCTATTATTTTCGGCGCTATTTTGTCGGCGCTATTTTGTCCGCGCTTTTTTGTCGGCGCTATTTTGACGGGTCACCGTAGGTAATTAATTATTTTGTTTGGTATCTTGAACAAGGGAAAGGAATCGTACTCCACAGATGTGATGGTATAAGTTAAATTAGTCCCCTTGAGGAATCTTGAGCCCAGGGTGTATTTTTTTACCTCCTTCTTCCCTTCCCCTTTCCCAACTGGTCCAGACAAGGGATAGCGCAGTGAGAAAGCTAAAAGCTAGACTAAAGATATTGCTACAAATATTTCTATAGCACTGATTTATATGTCTGGGTCGGTGATATAAAGAAGTACATATTTGATTGAAACAAATTGATACAATTACACTTATTATAAGCTTTGTTTGTTTTGTTTGTTTTGTTTGTTTTTTTGTTGTTTTAATTTCTAAATATTTTTTTTTTGTTTGTTTTGTTTCTATTTTGTAGACATAATAAAAACTGGATAAAACAATGAGAAATGGAGATATTTCTGTTTTCTGTTGCAGACATGATAGCTCAATTGATATCGCACGCAGATTGAGAAATGTTTCTATTGACATATTTCCAAATGACCCAAGGCGATTTGCTAACTTTCCAGCTGTGACTGGTCAATTGTATTACTATCAGACAGCACCCCTCGATCCAGGAACATTTAACTTTACATACCCCGTCTCTGTTTGTTCGCCTAATTATGAAGTGATTAGATATGTGTGTCTAGTTATGAAGATTTGGTGCAAATTTAGGGCTTAAAGCCTCTTATAATATATCAAGAAGACTTCTATTATTTGGAACTACACATCACTCTCAAGCATCCATGTGTGTTTCCATTTTTGTGGTTTCTACAGATCTAAATAAACAAACTACTTGCACTTTTGTGAAATAAAGGTACTAGTCAGTCGACCCAGCTCCAACATGGAAGAAAAATATTTTAGCAGACAAAAAGACTCAATATCTGATTCACCAATCATCACAATGATGGCCAGTTACACGCTCTACTGACTTCATGGAAGCTTACTTCGTAAAGTACGTAGGTATACTGATATCTGCACTGCATTCAATTGGCTCACATCAACAGAGTCATTCGATTGATTAGTGTCAACCTCTTTCTCAATTGGACCGAAAGACTGAATTTTTCACCGGAAACTTATTTTTACAATGAGAACCTTCCGCTTTTTTTAATTTTAAGACACTCATGTTCTAGTCATTTGAGAGTTAACTATTTAACCCTTAACATATTGAGAAGGGCCCGCTGGGACCTCAGAGAATGATTTGATTTTATTTATCCTAATCTAACTATAATATTGTAATAACTTAAGTGAGACAACTCAACGAGGCACATATATCTTTATTTACACGACATCACAGTTACACAAAACAACATCTAACTTAGGCACAGTCTTTTCACTTCGGCTCTCAACTTCGGCGGAAATCATTCTCCTCTCTTCCTAATGTTGACATCCTTTTTAATCTAGTTTATCACAGTGCGCACCTTCTATCTTAGATGTCGGTGCCTATGGCGGAGTTATAACAATATGTAATCTTCACTTGATTTTAGCTCGTGTCCCGTGTTGTCCTAAGTTAAATGAAATAGTAATATTATAGTAACAAAGAAAACAAGATAATAATAACACGTCGCATGGGTTGCTATGTTGTAAAGACTGATTGCTGTCATTCTACTTTTCACCTGATCAGAACTTTGCTATATTTTGAAAATGCTTCGTCGAATATATTTAGATGTTGAAGGGGAGTAACAGTAGTGCCATGAGATTGGTTCATAAAATGTTTTCCGTGAAAGGAGGGCCCCTCCGGGACGCTAAATGGTGAGGGTTTAATATTATTTAAATAAATGAACAGGATAGTAAAAATCATTATAGTTATGATTATGCTAATGTAGTTTTATGAACCCACAAAATAACATTTTTGAGTAGGCTCCTAATCTATAATAAATAGCACCTACAAAATTAAAAACAAAACATAATTATATATATATTGCATATTTCATGATTCTAACATTCTCCCTGTCAATGCGCCAATGATAATGGTACTTTCTTTTTTTGTGGACCCATGAGGTGCTGAATGTCAATGCGCCATGGACATGGGCGTAGCCAGGGGGGGGGGGTTGGGGTTCAAACCCCCCCCGAAATGAAATCCCCCCCCCCGAAGGGGGGGGAGTCGTAACTTAGTGACTGATTTTTTGCTTTGATTTTGTTTATTTTAGGTGAGATTTTAATACTAAACCATCACTTGCCCCAGTACAACCAAAGGGGTTTTGAGTTTAAAACCCCCTACCAGGGGGGTCGAGTTTAAAAACCCCTACCGGGGGGGGGGGTTCGAGTTTAAAACCCCTACCAGAGGGGTTCGAGTTTAAAAAAAACCTACTAGGGGTTTTGAGTTTAAAACCCCCTACCAGGGGTTTTGAGTTTTAAACCCCCCTGGGGTTTTTCAGTTAACTCCCTCTCTTCTATAAAACAAAACAAAAAACAAGATTACAAAGAGAGTTTGTGTTACACAAACTCAGAGGCGGCCCCCGTCGAAGTCGGATCCCTGTCGGATCTGCATATTCGCAAATAATATTCAAGAGGTGATTTAATTTTGATGGAAAATGTTTTACACGTTTCGGATGTTCCTTCAGAGTTGAAGATAATTACTTCCTAGTCCAAACCTCCCGCAGGACGACGGGGGATGGGAGCGGGCAGGGTTTGAACCCTGGGCCATCAATAAATCTGAACGACAGTCCAGCGCGCAAACCGAACGACCAGGCAGCCATCCGATGGTCAAAAGTAATAATGTTTCAAAGATTCATTTGCCGTAAATTTAAATTTAAATTCAATAAAAAAATTGTAGATTAGTTTTAGTATATTAAAACATTACAATATTGATTAAAAACGTTTGGAAATGAAAATCTACACTTTTTTTTTACACTTTAAGTTTAGAAATTGAAATTCTACATCTTAATCTATTTTAGTCTAAACTAGATCTAGAAATTCTAGATCTAGACTCTAAAATAATTTTAATTAGAATATAAATCCAGATCTAGATATACTGTAATAATAAAAATCTAGATCTAGTTTAAAAAATCTAGATTAGATCTAAATCAAGATATCATTCCTTTTTTAAACGCAAGTCACATAACGAGGCTTAATAAACATTACTATACCGAGTTCTTTTTTCATTTCATTTGAAGAATTAATTCCATATAACGTCAGAGGGAAAAAAAAACACTACGTCACACGGCCTAGCTAGACTAAAAATCGCCTTCATCTATAAGAGCCATTTATCGAGTGTTCATAGACTTTGGTGCACCGAGTGCGTTCTTTAAGCATTTCATTTAAAGAATTCATTCCATATGACGTCAAAGGAAAAAAAACACTACGTCACACGGACTAGCTAGAATAAAAATCGCCTTCATCATTACGAGCCTTTTATCGAGTGTTCATAGACATTGGTGCACCGAGTGCGTTCTTTTAGCATTTCATTTAAAGAATTCATTCCATATGACGTCAAAGGAAAAAAAAACACTACGTCACAAGGCCTAGTTAGACTAAAAATCACCTTTATCAACACGAGCCATTTCTCGAGTGTTCATAGACATTGGTGCACCGAGTGCGTTCTTTTAGCATTTCATTTAAAGAATTCATTCCATGTGACGTCAAAGGAAAAAAAAAACACTACGTCACACGGCTTAGTTAGACTAAAATATGTTTTCATTAATACAAGCAATTTTTGCGAGGGTTAATAGACATTGGTGCACCGAGTGCGTTCTTTTAACATTACATTTAAAGAGTCCATTCATATGACGTCAAAGAAAAAAAATTCCATTACCTCACAATAGGCTAGTACCGGTACCATAAAAAAATGTCTTTATTTACACGAGATATTTAACGAGGGTTCATAGACATTGGTGCACTGAGTTCTAATATATATTATTTAAAAAGGATCAAAGCCACATTGTTTTTGCGTTTTGTCTGTCAGTCGGTCTGTCCGTTATCTTGATATAAAAAAAACAACTAAAAGTTATTAAAAATTGATTAACCTTTATTTTACGTTTCAAAACATCGCAATAATTTTTAGGTATGAACACAATTGAAAAGTTTATATAATAGATTGTTCCGGATGTTTGTATAAATAGTAAAAGAAAAAGAGAATTTCAGATAAATGTAATACCGTTAATTAAATTTTTTGGATGGTCTCGTATAAAAATTAGATGTACTACAGCCACGTGGAGAGATTTTCATACCTTACTTTGGTGTTTGGATTCTGTTTTCCTTAAAAATCGGAACATAATATTAACGATAATTAGATTTTTTAATGTTTTAGGTAGAAAGTTAAATGTACTGTAAGAGAGTAGTGAGTTAAAATATTTTTCATAAAAATCCGTAAAAACATTATTTCGTAAATGAGAAGATTATTTGTTTATTAATTAGAAGAGGGAGTTCAAACAATTATTTGGCGTTAGTAGATTTTTAAATAAATTCGGAAATTTCTGGCGACGATTTGTAAGAAACAAAATCCGGAACTTTCTTTATCGATTACAAAACTTCTATGTTATGTTTTACAAGAAAATTAAATGTCTAAAAAGTAATTTTCAGTAATCAATTCTAGTAAATTACTTTTTTTAAAAGCCTTATGCGATTTCAAACAATCATTAGGCATAATTCATGTTTTATAAAACAATATCCGGAACATTTTTACACTTAATGAAATATAAGTCAGTATACAGATTATGATTTAGCATTAATATGCTATTTACATAAAAAACGGAACAACATATTATTGATAATGTGTTTTTGCAACGTTTAAGCATGGAAATTGAATGTAATATAAGTTAGAAGAGCAAACAAACATTTGTTGGCGTTGATTAGTTTTGCAAAAAAAAATCCGGAAAAATCAATTTTAGATACTTAAAACTATTGAGATGTTATGGGAGGAACATTAAAGGGTAAATCAGATTTTCAATAGCTTTTAGAGTTCTAGTTTTTTAAATCTAATCGTGACGGACAGACCGACCAACAGACAAAACGCACAAAAATAAGCTTCTTTTATTCGGATGGGGGCACTAAACAAAAAATAAATAAAATCTGATTTTTAAAAAAAGTTTAAGGAATTGGTTTAGCACCTGATCATGTTGCGACGTTACGCTACTGCACGAAAATCGCTGTATAAAAAGTCCATTTAAAAAAATGTGCGTGATATTTACATACAAAGTGCATTATTAGCCTTTATAAACAAACAGAAATGTTTTCTTTTAATTTTAGCAGCTAGTTGACCAGAAAAAACGTCTTTAACTATTATTTGTATTTGTTGTAAACATTTCCTGTACATTTTAAAAATATATTTGACTTAGTGATACTGAAAATACACAAAAATTGTCCATCTTTGTTAGCATATTGTAACATTGCCTCCCTTACATTTACGTAATTGTTTTAGAATTGGTGTATTTTTATGAAAAAATCGCTTGCATAATTAATTTTATAAATTAAACGGTTTGCTTTTAGAAAACCAAAAGTAGCCGTTGCACCTAAACTTTTCAAGCCGGATTTAATGAGGAAATAATATTTTTCATATCTCTTCTAGTTTTCGAGATCTGAGTGTGACAGACGGACAGACGGACAGACGGACAGACGGACAGACGGACATTTTGCACAAACCTAATAGCGGCTTTTTCCCCTTACGGGGGCCGCTAAAAATGCAAACGAAAATCCCCTAATTCCAAGAGCACAGTTAAGGAAGATTTTGATTTTAAAACCCCGTCTAAAATTTACGATAAACTCCCTCTTTAATATAAAAAAAAAGCAGCTAATTACTCACTCAAAATGTTATGAGCGTGGCTAAATTGTTTTGACTCAGTTTTTAATTTAAACCCCACTTCAGCTGGTTTTGAAGGTAAAAAATATCTCTTTAATAATAAAAACAAAGCAAATTATACACTAAAAATGTTATGAGTGTAGTCAAAGGGGTTTTGAGTTTAAACTCCCCTCCAGTGGGGTTTGAGGATAAATTTAAATACATTTCCAGTGTAAGAAAAAAAGCAAATTACGCACTCAAAATGCTATGAACTTTGCCGAAAGGGGTTTTGAGTTTAAACCCCCATTCAGAGGGGTTTGGTGCTAAAAATATATCTTCAATATAAAAAAAAAAAAGCAAATTACACACTAAAATTATTTGAGCGTAGCCAAGCCAATCGGGGGTTTTGAGTTTAAACCCTTCTTCTACAGATGGCTTTTTTTTTAAAGTTTAAAACCCCTCCAGATGGTTTTGAGTTTAAGATCCCCCTACAGAGCATTTTGAGGTGGAAAACCCCCAACAGAAGATTTTGACGTTAAAACGTCTCTTTTCGATATAAAATCTAAAGCAAACTACAGTCACTTAATTCCAAGAGTGTATTCAAGAGAGGTTACACATTTTTACCAGTGGCAGGGCTCCATTAATAAACTGCATGAATAGTCATCTACCGAAATCGAAAAACACTAAATGTAGCTCAACCAAAATGGCTAAGACAGATTTTAGGAGTCAGTTATAGAGATCGGGTTTAAATTAAGGAAATCCTATGCCGAACTGGGAGTCGACCCCTTAGTAAGATTGTGAGAGAACGACGCATGAGGTTTGCAGGACATGTTCTCCGACAAAATGAATTAAGCATAAGAAGAGTTGCAATGATATCCTAGTACAACTTGACGCCACTCATTCATGGAGGTCCTCCTGGCGCTCCCCCAGACCCCCTTCTAGTAATGGCGGGGAGTCTACAATTTTATGAAAACAGCTTGATGGCAAATGCTCCGAACGACGAGGGAGGGTCTAATTCAGTAAGAATAGCACATTAGGTTTTTGAAATAGAACTTTTTAATAGCAGGAAAATGCACTGTAGATACCTCAGAATATGCATTTTGTTGGTTTTCAATATCAGAAATAGTGCTTGGCGGCGGGGCTTCGCCCCGCGCTGGGGGAGCTCCTAGCGCTCTCCAGACCCCTTTGCTAATAATGGCGGAGAATCTACAATTTTTCCACTAACTCATGGAAGAACCTATTCTAGGGCACAATAAACGTCTTCCGAAAGAATGAAGGGTCAGAATGTAATAAAGATTTTGTACGCACACACACACACACACACATAAATAGATATATTTTTTTTTCGCCGGGGAAGGGAGGGGGAGAGGGGGGGAGAAAAAAATTCACCCCCCCAAACCCCCCCCGAAAAAAAATCCTGGCTACGCCCATGGCCATGGATAATGGTACTTTCTTTTTTGTGGACCCATGCGGTGCTGAATGTCAATGCGCCATGGATAATGGTACTATCTCTTTTGTGGACCAATGAGGGTGGGGATCTGAGAGAAGGTTTGTGCGCTGCCTTTAGGTGCTCAGCAAGAACAACTCAGCTCGCTTCAGGCTTCCAACTCGAGAACCCTTATTGGTAGCCCAGCGGTTTATGACTTTCAACCAGTTAATGAGAAAGTTTCAAAGTCCTTACTTGTGTGCGTGTGTGTGTGTGTGTGTGTGTGTGTGTGTGTGTGTGTGTGTGTGTGTGTGTGTGTGTGTGTGTGTGTGTGTGTGTGTGTGTGTGTGTGTGTGTGTGTGTGTGTGTGTGTGTGTGTGTGTGTGTGTGTGTGTGTGTGGCAACAATGCACTATGTTCACTAATGAAATTTTTCTACAAAAGTCGGCGAGATGTCACAATGAAATCTTATTGCTTTCCACTGACATCTGGTGCAGGTTCGAGGAAAAACTCAGCCATTCAATGATGTCTTTTGCTTAACCTTGAACATTACGCAATTCTAACAATAACAGGCGTTGGTCGAAATACAATGATTCAAAGAGTTGATAATGTATCAAGAAAATAAAAATAATTCATTACCATGTTAATTTACTAATTGATTAATTTTTAGCGGAACCCAAAGGGGGAATGCTAGAGTAGTCGCTATTAGTTTTGTGTTGTCTGTCTGTCCGTCCCTCCGTCCGTCCCGTTTAGAAAGGATATTGAAAATCCGACATTATTATATTTTAGATCTTTCGAAGTTTTGATGCAAAGGCTTTTTTTTTTTCCTTTTCTGAAAGCGAGTCATTTATTTTTTAAAAGGTTTTGAATGAGAGATTGACGGTATCAAAACAATCAATTAAGTAATCCTTCAATAACATCAGTTATTGTAATATATAAGATATGATAATGAAAGTAATAAATCTCGTATCCTGTGGTATCCTGTGGTATCATGTCGTCAGTCGGCCTACCAATACAATAGTATCGGCAACACTTTCAAAACGTACACGTCTCTTCTTATTGTATTGGCGGAAACAGAGTTGTGGTTATTGATAGCTTGATATGCTGAAAATATTGAAACCTGCCTTTTTACCTCCCTTAGAAGGGACCGATTTAAAGTTTGTATTTATGTTTGTTTTTACTCTTTGTACACATAACATTAGAAATACTTGAATCTACATGAATAATGTGTAATACACGTTGTGAGACAGAGGGGTACCTATACTTTCATCCAGACGAACAAAATGACGTTCAAGCCTCCTTAAGCCAGCTAAGAGGGTAGAGCTAAAGTGCTGTGTACTGATCTGGCAAAACAACCCAGTGCCACGCATTTTCATTTATTCTGAGAGGTAGAAATACATGATGTTGACCTCTGTAATTTAAAAAAAGGAGGACTTCAAATCAAGAGAAGGTAAGGGACTATACCGAATGTACAAGTGAGTGAGTGGTGAGTTATGCAGTACGCAATGGATTAGTAATAGGTAGAGAATTTGAGTTATTTATGTTAATAAGATGGGTTTTTTTTATTTAGAAAATACTATGTCTACAACTATTTTTCAGGAGCTACAGCCCAACAACGAATGAGTGCCCACAGTTCCACAATGTGACTGTCGTAAAATCAAAATAAGAAATAGACCAAAAAAAAAGTAGTGGAAACGTAGCCATTAGAAGTTCAAAATAATAATAAATAATTTTCAACACAATGAAAAAAAAATTAATATTATCATGAATGCCAATTTCACGAATATATTTGACAGACGCTGGTCAAACATAGACCTCTATTGTCATACATAACATAACTACATGGATAGAATGTGTTAAAGCTTCCTGAACCTGCCATATCGACAGACAGATATAATACTAAGTTGTTGACAGGAATTGTCATATCTTATTTTTCACCGTTTTTTTTTTTTGTCCCTATTTCGAGAATTGAAATACAACATTAACAAAAGGGGAATAACTACAACAAAAGAATAAATTTCGTGGTTAAGGCCCTTTTAAAAAAAAAAAGGGGGGGGGGGCACAAATTCAGCTTCATAATGTATACAGTGAGTGTACACCCAAAAGGCTGAAAAAGAAACTTCATGTGAATCTTCATATTTACCAGAACTCTATAAAATAACAAGGCCAGCTCTAGCAGGGATACAATGTACTCAATGAAAAATAAAAATAATAATAAATACGGGTGAGAAAGGAGGAGGGTTTGGCGTGGGGCTAGTGACCCCCCCCACCCCCAATCATGTAAAACCTCAACTAATACTGAAACAGCAAACCTAAACAGGACCTCAGAGCAGTGGATACCATGCGGGTAGACAAATCGCTGGACAAAGGTCACTATGTATGCACGTATTTATAAGTGAATTACAAAAGACTTCAATTATATAGGAGGCGCGGTGGCTGAGTTGAGGTCCCGGTGAAGACTGGGATTTTTAATTTCGAGATCTTTAGGGCGCCGCTGACTCCACCCAGCTCTAATGAGAACCTGACATAAGTTGGGGAAAATTAAAGGCGGTTGACCGTTGTACTGGCTCCATGTGGGCCAAAGAAACAGATGACCCTTACATCATCTGTCCCATAGATCGATAGGTCTGAAAAGGGTACTTTTTACTTCAGGTTAATTTATACAGGTACTGTCCTTAACTTTGATTTGATCTGCTAGAAATTTGAATTGATCTGGTAGATCTAGAATTTTTTTAACAATCTGGTTATTTTCACATGCCCTGTTTATCTGTGTTGTTTTGTTTTCTACATAGAATTTCGATAATCAATAAACTTAATTTAGACTGAAATAACGAAAAACGGCTTGATGTTTCCTAACAGTCAAATCTAAATACTACTTGCATTGCGTCACATCCTGACAACCAAAGTGTTTACAAACAGTAATAAGCCATGACGCAATAAATGAACATAATACAATAGTTTCAAAGATTGACTTGTACCTGGTCCTAAGTGAAACTAAAACAAACCATCGCCGCCTTTTTGAATCCTCGATAAATGTTATCTTACGTTCTTGAGTACAGGACTATACATGTTTATGTCCCTTTTTGTGTGTTTTTATTCGACTCACCTCATGGCTGAACATCGTAGTGTCAATTAGTTAAATAACAAAGATGCACCAACATCCTGTCCCAACAGGCGACAGACAAATAGGACAGAAAAGAAGGTAAACGTGCCGATGTCCTGATAGAGGTCAGACAAAATTGTTGAATAGGTAGGTGTTGAATTTAGTCTTTCCTGTCAGTTGCAATAATTTGTTCACTGTAACAAGTTAAAGTCAAACGTCTAATTAGGAGAACATAGCGATGCACATGGGGCTAAAACAAATAAAGGTTCGTTGAGTTGCTGATTTTCAAGAATTTATGTTTGGAAACGAGAGAAAAACACAAGAACGTAAGATAACATTTATCGAGGATTCAAAGGGCGGCGATGGTTTGTTAACATAGAAATGTTTTATTTTTTCAATTTCATTTTCTATTAATTATCTTGTTGTTGTTTTTTTTAAAAACTTTTTTTTTTGATAGCTTGATTTTTTCTGAAGTAAATGTAGTTATTTGATAAATAAAGTGGGGGGAAAAGCCAAAAAAGAGGCAGATCCCGAAAAGAGGTAAAGAAAGCCCACAAAAGAGGCAAAAGAAATTAGATATAGGATGTAACTGCCTGATTAAACGAGCAAAGAGATGGGGTTTAAAAAAAAAAATAATAATTAATGATCAAATTTTCTTTCCATCGACTTTTAAACAATGTATCTATATTCATAAATATAGCCTGATAAAAAAATATATTTTGTTTGTTTGCAACATTGTTGGACATAAAGCTAAGACTCAGAACGTGCAGCAATGAAGTGACCGAAATGTTGAGATCAACTTCGTTCAGGTTTTTATGTTGATAGTGTTGTCATAAGAGATTATTCCAAATTTTGTGTCAATGTTTCCCAAAGTTCGAAATGGTCCGTTTTAGAAGTTTGGAAAACCCTGGACTTTTTTTACTATCTTTTTGTTTGGGGCGGGGGGATTTTAATTTTTTTGTTTAGTTTTACCTTGTAAAGTTGTTGTTTTCCTTGCCACTTAGTCAATAGTCTCCATCGACTGTATTGGTCTGAAAGTCCGTTTCTAGTGATTTTGTTTAGTTACAGTAGCTGCGGGGCATTAAGAGAAACAAAAGATGGCGAGAAGAAGAAAAGAACAAGACCAAATGTTGGTCGATGTAAAATTTTTGTTTCATGAAAATGAAAGCTTTCAAAGAAATAGAAACTTTATAACACTGCTGTAGTGTGTATTGTTATTTTTAAAAAAACATAATATAAAATTAGCTTAAAATAGAAAAAAAACAAGGTTGTGTGAAGACTCAAACTCAGAATCGGTCCCCGAAGTTTTCCCCTCATGCAGGTAAAAAGGCAGGGTTCATTATTTTCAGCATGAATATCAGAGACTATGAACTTCAAATATGAACAACCCCAACACTATCTCACAACCCTATCTCACAACCCTATCTCACAACACTATCTCACAACACTATCTCACAACCCTATCTCACAACACTATCTCACAACACTATCTCACAACCCTATCTCACAACACTATCTCACAACCCTATCTCACAACACTATCTCACAACCCTATCTCACAACCCTATCTCACAACACTATCTCACAACACTATCTCACAACCCTATCTCACAACACTATCTCACAACACTATCTCACAACCCTATCTCACAACACTATCTCACAACCCTATCTCACAACACTATCTCACAACACTATCTCACAACACTATCTCACAACCCTATCTCACAACCCTATCTCACAACACTATCTCACAACACTATCTCACAACACTATCTCACAACCCTATCTCACAACACTATCTCACAACCCTATCTCACAACACTATCTCACAACACTATCTCACAACACTATCTCACAACCCTATCTCACAACACTATCTCACAACACTATCTCACAACACTATCTCACAACACTATCTCACAACCCTATCTCACAACACTATCTCACAACCCTATCTCACAACACTATCTCACAACACTATCTCACAACCCTATCTCACAACACTATCTCCGCCAATTCAAAAAGAAGAGATGTGTACGAATCGAAAATGTTGCCGATATTATTGTATTGTTAGGTCGACATGATATGAGCATACCACAAGGTAAAGTAAAAAAAGTAAAGTTCCCCTTTCCCCTTGGGGTCTGTAGGGTAGATGATGTAAAGGTCATCTATTTCTGAGGCCTACGGTTTACGAGGGTGTCATGTGGCCAGCACAACCACCAACCGCCTTTACTTTTCCCCTACTAATGTCAGGTACCTATTAGAGCTGGGTGGACTCAGAGGCACCCAAGGATCCCGAAATTAAAAATCCCGGTCCTCACCAGGATTCGAATCCGGGACCCCTATTTTGGAAACCAAGCGCTTTACCGTTAAGCCACAGCGCCTCCTAACACAGTGTACGGAGATCTAATAGTGCCATTATAATTGCATTGTTTATTTTCAGGTGTATTCAATGAACTTATTGTTATGAAGATATGGTCCGATGTTATTGAATGATAATGTGAATAGTTGCCGTTGTACCCAGCTTAGTATGATTCACATATATAATACGAAATACTTCTTATTAAATATTGTCCTCCAATATATTTGAACTATTTACTTTCTAAATGCATTCTTTCTAGTTTAAAACGTAACAAATCTTTATTTAAATTGTTACTTCACCTTGACCTACCTTTAGTCTGTTGGACCGTTGGGGCACCATGCAAGATTCGTCGACCGTCTTTCTTACAATCCACCCTGTCTTTTGTCTTAGTTAGAACCTCTTTCAATGGCAGGCCCGTCCATTCTTTTATGTTGTCCTTCCATCGCTTTCTCTGTCTGCCTCTTCTTCTTTTCCCTGGTACTGTTCCATGAAGGAAGGTCTTTGCGAGCCCCGAAGATCTTGTAATATGTCCATAGATTTTTAGCTTGCGTTTTTTTTTTTACAATAGTTAGCAGGTCATCATGGGGTCCAATTGCTGCAGTAACCCTTGTCTCTAATCTCTTGGGTTTGTCATGCGGTATTTAAATATGATACCTAGGATCCTTCTGTAGCATATCAATTCCATTCCTAGGATCCTCCTCTCTAGCTCTGCAGTCAGCGTCCAAGACTCACAAGCATATAAAAATGTGGCCATGACCAGAGAGCGCATCAGTCTGATTTTGGTGCCGAGGGCTAAGCCTCTGTCTTTCCATATTATTTTGTTTGAAAGTGCTGCTGTGAACTGTGCTATTCGGGCCAATAGTTCAGGTTTCGTTCCCTCATCTGAGACAATAGCTCCGATGTATTTGAACTGCTAACACTGGTCAGCTTTTCACCTCCAATACTGATGCTCTTTTAAAGTCCTGTTGGCTACTGGTAAAAAATTTTTTTAACTTTAATTACAATTTTATTAATGTTGTACTTTTCCATTGTCGCCCAGAGTGCCACATGCCATACTCGATCGAAACCTTTCTTGAAATCAATAAAAACATGGAAAAGATTCTCTTAGTGTTGGAGATATTTCTCACAGAGTATTCTGAGGTTTAGGATTTGTTCTGTTGTGATGCGACCTTGTCTAAAACCTGCTTGTTCTTCTGATATGATGTTGTCTGCTATCGGTTTTAATCAATTTAATATAATTTGTAACACTACTGGGATGGCTTATGAGGCGGATGGTGCGGTAGATTTGACAACGTTGTAAATTGCCTCCCTTTGGAAGGGTGATGGTGAGTGATTGGGTCCTTGGTTTGGGCCATTCTCCTGACTGCCAGATCTTTTTGGAAATCATAAAAAGTGCGTTTAACATGGTTTCTCCTCCCGCCTGTAGTTCATAGTTCACCAGGAATATTGGCGACAAAGCATTAGAGGTTATTAAAAGAAATTTCTATAAATCAAATAAGAACATAAAACTAAAATGTTATTTAACCTTGGTTTGGCGAATAATAGAATATGTATCCTTTGTTTGGGACCCCTCAACTCAAGAAAAGATTAATAAACTGGAAAAGATACAAATAAATGTTTACATTTTCAACTTCACCCGAGAATGTCTGTGGGAGGAATAACGTGCTCAGACTTTTTACCAGACAGACAGACTGACAGACAGAAAGAATGAGTTGTAAATGTTGTAAAAAGAGTAAATGATCTTATAACGATAAAATTTAATCACAGTAATCACCTTTCTATTTAGTTTTTGATTCTTAAGATCCGGTCTTCACCATTTAAACAATAAAATAAAGAAATTTAGAAAGACGAGATATAGAATATAGAGAAATTCGGAGGCGAAATAAGGTAACTAAAGAAAAACGATGATTGGATGAGTCTTTGAAAGTAATAACTGATGAAAATAATGTCAAGGAGGCCATATTGAAAGAATATTGTTGCCAATTAAAAAATAAAAAGTACTTTGTACCACAAAATTGACATACAATTTTTAAATATGCATAAATTACCACAATTATATTTCTGAACACCGGATACACCAAAAAGTTATTTCTATTTATAGATAGGCTTCAAACTGTGTCCATAGTACAGTGAAATGAAACGATTTGTGAGATCCAATAGGGCGGATTCTTATAAGGATACAAAAGATATATATATAACGAAAATTCAAAACTTTGATGTAATAGAAAACAAGTTTATACGAGTGTTAACCTTTACGTTTTTTGTTTTTGTTTCTGAGTAGAACACTAGGTCATATGTTTGGTCCTTGACCTACTTTTTTTTTTTACAGAAGTCCTAAAGTTCCTGAAGTATTGGGCGTTATATGGACCAGTTATGTCAACAAATGCACACTTTAATGGTTGATATTCTATGAAGACAATGACCAGTCTATTTAAAAGGTTTAACGCTGTAGTTGTAAGCCAACAGATCAATGAGTAGACACATTGCAATCTGTGCAACAAAGAACAACTCAAACGATCTATTTGTCCAGGTCTAAGAGAAACGACCCGCTTTACTGCTTTAAATACGAAGGAAATTTTAAGAACTGGAAACCCGCACAAAGTGTTTTTTTTTTTTTTTTTGGATTGAAAGACGGGTCCAGTACGCTAATAACGTCCGATCTGAGTTATGACCATGGATGTAATTATATGTGGTTTATTTTTAATTTTGTCGGCTGTTTTAAGTAACGGACTGTACAATGCAGCCCTATACAAACCCGCCATACAAAGTTCCATTTGGCAACCATATCGGGCTGAGCATGGAGTTGATGGGAAATATAATGTGGACAATTTCGACGACTTTTGTCAACACACGCAGAATGATTCGATTCCTTGGTGGATGGTAGATCTTCGAGGTCGGTTTGTGATCGAGAAAATAACACTAATAAACAGGTAACACCATTTCCTACGAAAAATGAACCTATTGCTTACATTAATAAGAGCTTGATCACTTGTGATTTATTAGGCCAAAATTTAAAAAATTATATTAAACTTCTTTTTTACTTTCTAAATAAACAGTATAGTCAATGTGATAATAATGTTCGCTTAATATTTGTACATACAGTTTGAGAGTGAGAAAAGGGGATTGATTGACCGTGTCGTTTTCGAGTCGTCATAATTCACTATGGTTTCGAGTCTGAGTCGAGGCAGCCCCTGCAGTCCTCATTTGGACAGAATGTAGTCCGAATATTAAGGATGAGTTGGATGAGTGCAGTGCTTCACCTGACTGCGCGAACCCAGATGGGGCCTGCATGTTTGTCCTCATCTCGTGTTGACAAAGCTGTAGTCCGTAGACTACTACACATATAGAGAGAGAAAGTCTGTGTGTGTGTTTAAAAGAGATCACACACATACACACAAACGCCACCCCCCACCCACTAAAAAGTTACTTATATCAATAGGGTTCTTTCTCCTCCCAAAATCTTAAATCCTTCCCAATCCTACCACATGTGTACACTCTGTTCATGGTCTGATCTGATCATTATTTTTTTAGACTATATTTACTATTCCTACTATTATCTTGCATTCTCTTCATCTTATCTTATAAAATATAGAGGTTACTTGAAATAAAGAAGGGTAGAAGGTGTAAACTGGGAATCAGACGGATATTTATAAAACGGCTTTTAATGGTTTTCCTAAAATTTTGACATTTATGTATATCTGTGATGAAAAAACAACAACTCTTGTTGGACCTTTCTAACTTTTTAAAGTATATTCATCTTAAAAGTAAATTTGGCCTGCGACTCAACTGTTTCTTTGTATTTAGTAAAGAGTGGGAATAAATGAACATTTGGCTCACCGTCTTTTGTAGACATAAAGTCCCAGTCCATATTCCCTTGTAAAATCATTAGCTGGACTGTTTATTGTTCCCTGTAACCTTACAGAGCCAACTTTTGGAGCAGTTTAAATTAGAGTATTTGAAGAAATATGTAGGGTCACGGTTAGCTTCATAAAATAGGAATATATTGTAAAAATAAACTTTTTGTATATTACTTGTTTAGAATAAATTGTAGATTTTCTTAATATTTTTTCTTTGATAATACAACTAAATTGATATATTATTATACATTCAACTAAGACTCCAATCTCCTGCTTTTTTTCTTGAATGGTTTTAATTTCTGTCTATATATATAATACAGAGCAAATGATTCATTTCATAATGAACTTCGGCTGAAAAACTTCACTATTGATATATTCGACCATGATCCAAGAGAACTTGGAAATTTTCCGAACGTGTCAGGCGACGTCTGCTACTATCAGAGGAGTTCACTGCCTGGCGGGATGTATAACTTTACTTGCCCAAAACCAATTTTAGGCAGATATGTACGTCTTATAATAAGGTAAGTTTGACAGTAAGAAAAAGATATAAGCTTAATGAGAAGTACAAGGTACAGTCTAATAGAAGAAGTATAAACAAAAAAGGCAATTAAGAAAAAGACCATAAGACTCCATTATGTGCACACCGCACTTCTGGAATAATCAGATTGTCGCGTAAATCATTTCTCTCTTGTGGCTTCATTTGTGTTGGCCAACTCAACTCTAGATGTGTTATTGTTGTTTTCGTAAAGAAGGGTGAGTTTTATATTGTTGTTTGAATATGATTTTGTAGCCTCATCGTGATAGATAGCTGACTGTTGTTTAGCCTCATCATGATAGATAGCTGACTGTTGTTTAGCCTCATCATGATAGATAGCTGACTGTTGTTTAGCCTCATCATGATAGATAGCTGACTGTTGTTTAGACTCATCATGATAGATAGCTGACTGTTGTTTAGACTCATCATGATAGATAGCTGACTGTTGTTTAGCCTCATCATGATAGATAGCTGACTGTTGTTTTACTGGTTCTCAGTTTGAACTCCTGCCAGCTTCCACTCCTACTTTGGAGTATGACGTAGATCTAATAATCTTCATTTTTGGTGTGAAACTTGTTGACAAACCAATGGTCGGGTTCAAATCCCAGACCCGTGAGTTGGCGGTCGAATAGTTATAGCAATGCCATTTTAGTCCACTAATATATTAACAAAATATCCGAAAATTTAAAATTTAAATGTCAAAGTTTCTGGATTGCTTGTTGAAATGAGAATGTTTAAATGCTACATTCAAAGACCTGCATTGGTTTAAAGTAGTACGCTAGACGGCTAGAAATAGATAAAGAATATTTCTCTGTAGCGGTACACTTCGCTCAGTCTTAGAATTATGCGGAAACACTAATTATATTCTAGTTTGGATTAGTCGCTATTAGTTTAAATAAAGAAAAAATGATAATTAAACCAAGGTCTATTCTAAATGTATCATTAATTTCAAGTATGGAACTATAATAAACAAGTAAAACTTAAAAACAAAATGCATTTAAAAAACAACAACATCAAAGAATGGACCAGCCTCTCTCTTGATATCCTACTAAGAACAGTTGCTGATCAGGAAAAATGGAGGGATTTGGTTACACAAACTGTCATAGAACCCCTACGACGAAAATCATGGGACAGATGATGATGATGATTTTAAAACAATCATGTAATTAATTTGTAATATATCTAGACTAATAATAATAAATTGGTGCCATTGGAAATATTTTAGTAATTGTTTTTGTTTAGGGCAGCGTTCAGGCTTCTAGCATGCTCAATGCTCTATGTTCCAATCAGTTTTGTGGACCAGTGGGGATGGGACGTAAGCGGGTTTCTAGGAGAAGGTTTCTGTGTTGTGCTACGCAAAAGCAATTCAAAAAAAAAAAATTAGAAGGTTTCTCGAGTCTGAACTCTAGCTCGAAGGCGACGTGCTAGCTACTGAGCTATGCGACTACTTATAAATTGGAAGGTTTTATAGTCTGAAAAATTCTTTAGTTAAATATTTTTACCAAACCATCTAATTCTCTACACAATGCTTAGCATTTCTATAAAAAGCAAAATTAATTATTGATCGATTAATAATTGAAATAGTGTGAAACTCTTTTGACAAATTCGACCAGAGAACATTTAATGGTTGATTTTTTTTTCCAATCAGAGTCACACTATAAATCAGTTCAAAGTTCACTGTGGTGTTGTTATAGATTTTTTTCCGTTACTGAGAAAGCGCTAATAAAATCATTTTTTCTTTTCTTATCTGCTTGTACTTATAAAATAATTGAAGTGTAGGCCAAGTAGAACACTTATGAAGGCATCTTATGTTCCGTGAAATACAGTTTTGGGAATCCCTGATTTAAAGAATGACTATACCCCTTCCCCAGTTCTGCGTTGACGTCTTGTGACTTTTGTTTCAGGGATGAGTATGGCACATTTCTACACTTTTGTGAAATGGAGGTCCTAGTGAGCAGTTCTATGGTAGAAGAGAGTTACTTTGACAGACAGGTGAACACGAAGCTATCAGGGACACCGTATGTAACTCTGGCCAACACAGACAGCTCCAACTGCCTTCTGGAATGTTTGCTCCGCAGGTCGACTAGCCACTGTGCGGCTTTTAACTGGGACACTATCAAAAGGTCATGTGAGCTTTTCATCGTTGACCCTTACGATGACCTGACCTCGAACCTTACGGGTGTTTCAGGAACTAATTTCTATCTACAACGAAATGTACTTGTGTAATTTCATGTACTTCATGCTAAGTGACAACCATCACAGCTAGTAGTCAAAATTTAACTAGATTTACGATAATTTTTAGATGAAAGTGCAGACCATAAGAATCCATAAGTATTTAATATCCATCTTCGTTCTATATTCTATGCATTTTTATTTCAGTCTAAAAATAACTTTGTCAAAGCGTTAATCGGAAATACAAGTTAATAATTGATTTGAAAGCTAGTTGATAACAATCAATATATGAATATATTTATACGTTATATTTCGATGCTATCAGTGAATAAAAAAAAATCTCAGAAGTTGGCATGTAAATTGTGTTCTGTGTAACTTTGTGTCTATGTCCATATTCGGATTGTTCGACTTCACATTTGTGGATTCATTGGTTTCCCTGGCCAGTCACTACTGTGTATTACAGAGAGGCCTGATTGGACTTTTAAAAAGTATTTTGTGTAAGAGAAAGATAAAATTTTAAACAAAAAATTAAAGTAAAAAGATATTGAGAAAATTTATTTCATTAAAGTTACAAACTATAAATAACTAAAGAATTTAGTTTTGAAAAATTACAACAAAAAAAATACAAAACCATAATAAGGATTGTCATGACCAACCAAACATTAGGCAGCCAGGTCGTGCGGTTTGCGCATTGAACTGTCGTTCGGATTTATCGATGGTCTCGGGTTCAAACCCTGCCCTCTCCCATCCCCCGTAGTCCTGCGGGAGGTTTGGACTAGGAAGTAAACTATCTTCAACTCTGAAGGAACATCCGAAATATGTAAAGCATTTTACAAAACAATATCAATTAAGGACCCAAAATTGAACTTCATTGTTCAAACCCAGATAAAAAAAAAAAAGAAAGAACTTTGTAGTAACCTTATAAAACACTACAGGAAAAAAATGTCTTTATCCTTGGCTTTATTGTACAAGAATGACAATTGTACGAGAATGACAAAACAGTTTACAATAAAAACACAGAACATTACCACACAAGCTGACCTGAACATCTAGACGTTTTGACACACAAGAAACATAAATACACAAAATTGTATTATTCAATACTAAAAAGTGATTAAATAACTTTAAAAAGCATAACTTATCAGCTCTTTATATATTCTGTATGCAGGCTGCACCAAGCTATTTATAGTTATTCATCAATAGATACAAATCTCTAAAATAATATTTTTAAGGGGGGGCGGCAGGGTTTATCAAATGTTCCTTCACTTTCTGACAATAATGACATCCTAACCCTAACCTAAACCTCCAGGAGAATGACAGGGATGGAAGCAGTAGCGCCCTTAAGGGGTGGCAAGTGGGGCATCCGCCCCAGGCCCCAAGCCTGATGGGGGGGGGGGCAACCGTTCCAGGCCCCGTGCCTGAGGAGGGCCCCGCGATAGGAGATTCCCTTTACACCGCCAGGTTCGAAAACAAGTCCAGTTCTCATAAAGAAGGACTTGTTGCTCAATATTTCCTGGTATCTATATGACACCAATTACCATGTAAGCTCTTAACATGACATTTTTGGTTTCCAAATACACTTCAGTTGCGACAAAGACAGCGTCTTATGACCTGTACATTCTAAGCGGCTATCACTGTATAGCAGTTCACCTTGGCACCAAAAAACAATAGCATGTTTCTGGGAGCAACCAATCCAAATAGTTTATTTCGTAAATAAAGAGTCGCATTACAGTATAAAAAGAATTGGTACGTATACAGTAAATATATTGTTACTTTAGTCGGCCATAGATAAAAATGGACGAGGGTGTGTGAGAAGGATTCATTGTTTTGTACGATGGCCTAGCTCGTAGAGTTATTTCGGCCAATTAGCTTCCAGAAAGTTTGACGACAATGTATTCTTTTTTTTTTCCCAATAGTCTACTGTGCATGCAGTGTGGCGGCCGTGACGTGTCTCAGGGGGAAAAAAATAGACTTATTTTTTTTTTCATTCGAAAGTCAGATCTGTGAAAGTTAATGGACTATTGGAGCTCCTGTCGTACACTTTGTGCAAATACCAAAGACAGTATTTTCTTGTCCTAGTTAGTTAGGAAATCCTATGCCGAAATGGGAGTCGAACACTTAGTGAGGTTGTGACAGAGCGTCGCATGAGGTTTGCGGGACATGTTCTACGTCAAAATGAATTACGCACACCAAGAGTTGCGATAACATGGAAGCCAAAACGAGGAAAGCGCAAACAGGGACGTCCTCGTATTACTTGCCGACACACTTTCATGGAGGACCTCAGAACAGTGGACACCAGGTGGGAGAAAGCTTCAGACATTGCCAGTGACAGATCTTTATGGAGACAGCTTGCCGCCCAATGCGCCGAACGGCGCGGGAGGAACTATGTCTAAGTAAGTTAGTTGTTTAGCACGATAGCTACTGGAGGCCAATTAGCCAAACGAAAGTTGGTGCAACTGGAAATAACTTGATAATAAAACTCAGCAGCACGAAGTACCACCACATCTGTCGAATACAAATTGGTCAATTTTTATTTATTGACGTTTAATAAGTGTGTGAAATAATGTGGGAGAAATAATGTCTACACATTTTGTTCCCGACAGACAAAGAAATGTGCAATATCTTCTTGATCTGAGATTGGGTGTGGGAGAAATAATGTCTACACATTTTTAACCAGGGAGACAGACATGTGAGTTGATATAAGCTTTTTAAATATGAAATCTATCTACAAATATGAAACTTTTTCAAGAAGCTGCTTTTTCAGTATCCTTTGTATACTAAGGGGTAAATTAAAGAGGCATACATTTTTCCATCTGAAGATGTGGCTGAGTAGTTAAGCACTTGGCTTCCAAACCTGGTGTCCTGGGTTCAAATCTCAGTACAGACTGGGATTTTGAATTTCAGGATTTTTAGGGCACCCCAAGTCCATCCAACTCTAATGGAAACCTGACTTTAGTTGGGGAAAGTAAAGGGGGGTTGGTCATTGTAAAGACCCCATGACAAACCTGTTAGCCAAAGAAACTAATGACCTTAACATCATCTTCCCTATAGATCACAAAGTCTGAAAGGGGAAATTTACTTCATATTTCCCAATTTTTTTACATGACCAACCAGGCAGCAATCAAACCACAGAACTAGCTCTACGGCTGACTGCACAATGCTTCATGGCGAAATTTATTTTTTTAAAATCTTGTTCTGTTCTTTCCAGTCTATTAAAACAGCAGAACCTTTTATTCACATAGTCTGGTTGATAAGTAGATACTGCACAACTTTGAAATCTGGTAAGTTCCACTGAAATATCTTCATTATTCATACAAGGTCTTCAAATTATAGGCTTCTAGTTTATAAAAGACAAATAATGTTTGTTTTGTTTTTTTCATTTATTTGATGACTTTATTCTTTGGACATTTTTATTGCAGATTTCTTACAATATGATATTTGATAAATACTGACCATACACAGATATCAAACTTTGTTAAAACAGCTCCATTTTTTTTAGTTTAACATTCAAGTATATGGCATATACAGGTTTATTTACATTTTAAATTTAAATACAATTTTAATACAATTATAACAATCCCATAAAAGCAAAATTATCATGGTAACAGATTTTTTTAACAACATTTTTTTTTTAATTTCATATTTTATTTCAATGGTAAAAAATATAGTCTAAGATTTATTATCTTTTGTAAATACAGGTGCCAAAACAAACAAAAATGTTAAGTAATAATAAAATGAGCATCCAAGTTCTCAAATATTTTAGTCATACCAACAAAAAAATAAATATTTGGTATTGCTTGCTTTTATTTTTAATACTACAAAGAGAAATATTACACTGTTACACATCTCCAAACCTAGAACATACAAAAAAAAACACCACATTTTATTCATCTTTCAAAAACACTGAAAATGAGATATCACTGATGGTAAACTAAATATTTTAATAATAATAAGGCTTGTCTTCAATTAATGAGGAATACAGTATTTTCCATGTATACGCAGCCCCAGCTGTGACCTACATGTTTTGCCACTCTGCCAGTGGTCAATTTAGATTTTCTTTTCACCATCTACGCCTGTCCTTGGCATTGGATTTTCTTTTGGTCTCAAATGTGCATCTCATGGCCTTTGTAGGTGACTTCCAACTGTCTTGTTCTGAAGCCACATACAACCAGGTTCTCTATTTTATGTCAGTTAAAGTATTAAATATTTTAATGTCACAGAAATCTAACGTTAATATAGTTCTATGTATTTGTTCTGTATCAGCTGCCTTAAAATCTACACTTAAAACATACAAACAAAAAAACAAAACAAATATGCATTTTTCTTGTGGCTAAATAAAATATGTACAAAACTAATCCACACAAAAACAAAATTATATGTATAATGAAAAACTAAAAAGGATGAAAAATGTTGACTACTGGTAATTAGTAAATGAAGAAATCTTCTTAATCACAATTAAAACAACAGAAATAAAATTGTCATAAACACAGCCATGCCTGTAAAGCTAACCTTGACCCATTTTACAATAAGCACATACAGAAAAGCTCAAAGCATTCAACATATCCATATGGAATAATAGGAAAAAAAGTTTATATCTATTATATAAAGTAAAAAATAGAGTGTATGTATGTATGTATGTAATGAATAGAAATCAAAACCGTTTGACCAATCTTGATAAAACTTGATAGAAATGTTCCTTGGGTACTAACTTAGATCATAGTGTATGTATTGTAGCCCTAAAACAAACTTAAGACCCTCAAAAAAAAAGTTTACCAACTCTATGAAAGCATTATAACTTCATCAATCTAGGCTATGTTTACCATATTTACATGAAAAGATCGAAAGGATCTAGATCTAATTTTAGAAACTACACTTTGCGCAGATAGTTTTTTACTTTGAAACATGACAATACAAAATATAGTCTATTGATTTCATTATTTAATAAAATTAAGCTTCAAATGTGTGTTTCAAATGCATTTTTACATAAATTCGTTCCTTATATCTGCGAATTTAGAATTCCTGACGAACATTCTTTCATTAGACCTTATGCGAAATGTTACACCTCTCTCCATTCCTAGGTCTAAAACTCTAATTCCACTCTTAGATGATACAACTTCTCTTCGCAAAGATAGTTTTATAATTAAACACATTAACATACTAATTATAGTCCATTCATTTCATATTTTAATCAAATTAACATTCAAATTTGTTTTTCTAAAGCATTTTTCATACATTCGTTGGCTAAAGCTGCGAAGCTGTGTTGAGATATATTCATTCATGAATTGCAAACTAAAAAAAGGTCACGCATGCGCAGAGCAAAGCCTTCTCGCAATGCAGAATGAACTCTCCAAGCCAATATTTAACTCTAGATTAGTCTAGATTTAGATCTATGTCTAACTCAAGATCTACTTTATACTTTAACACATGAACATACAAAATTAAGTCTATTTTTTTCATATTTGAATCAAATATATGTAGGCTTACAAGCAAATGTTTTTATTTCAAAAAATGGAGTTAGGTTGATTAGCTATTTTGATAGCTTCATTCATATTATTTTTACATTCACGCATTTGCTTTACTTATAACATTATTATTTCATTTAATTGATTACAAAACACTCTCAGTGACTGTCGTGAATTAGCTTATTTGATATATCAACAGTGATAAGCAAATTAACACCCGCAGGCAATATATGTCTAGTAAATAATATATAGGCTAAAGGTACACATTATTGTACATCAGCTTCAGGGCAGCACTGAATAATGAAGGAAGCATTGAAAAATTAATGTCAAATTAAGTTTTATGGTTTTCATAAGCTTTCATAATCAGCCACAAATTAAAGCAACCAGTTCTGTAAGTTTTCTTGAAGTCTGAATGCATTGATGACCATAAGGCCAATCTGTTTTAAATATATATGTTCCAGGGAGTTACAGTTTTAAGGTAGCAAATGGACCATATGGTTTGCATTTCAACCAACCAGCAGTAGTTTTGCATAGAACAGCATTGCTAAAATGTCCAGAACTAAGAAACTCGTAGAAAAAAAAAATTACTTTTTATTATATAGTTATCTCCCTTTCATGAGTTTACATTAACCTAATGTTTCCACTGTAAAGTTTTAATTGTTGCTTGATTCAATAAATGTCTTATTATTCTAATTTAGATCACATATTAATGTGTTGATGACTATAAAATTTAAAAGATAAAAACAATATTATGTATCCTGATTGCATTTCGCTTCACTGTTTCCTTTTTAACCAGTACATTACAGCAGAGTCGGTCTTTTGTGTTTAGATCATTTGATCAAAGGTTTTTTTTAACCTCCAATTGGAATTGACAGTCTCGGGTCTATGATTAACATCAATTTAAATAGATGACTTAAAAGAGGCATCAGGAGACATCCCCACTAGACCTCAGTACAAATAGAGCGTCCGTCAACATGTAGAATGTGTGCCGAAGGTCCCCTTCACACAAGTAAGGTAGACGGGTAAAGTTTTCCACCTCAAAGCCAGACTGTTTGAAGATGCTGATAAAATGCTCAACCTGTTCCTCAAAATTAGATCCTTTTATGTGTAGATATTCAGTTGGCTGGTGGGTCTTAGAACCTGAAAGAACAACATATCAGAAGCAGAAGCATTGAAAACGATTCTGACAAAGTACTAATTTATAAACAATTAAAAACAAAAAAAAAAGGAAATACCCCCTTTCAGACCTTGCAATCTAGGAGCCATTAAAAATAAACCGAATTTCAAAATCCCAGCCTTTATTGAGATTGAAACCTAAGCCCCTTGGTTCAGTAGCCAAGCAATTTACCCCTCAGCCCCTAGAAACAATTAAAAGTGTTATTTATTTAAATGTTTTTAGAGCAGACACATATAGAATTCATAGCTTGTATACTTTAGGTTATTAAACTAATAGCCAACTGATTAAAATGTAACCCCCAAAAAAATGTTAATGGAAAAAAAAAAAGAGTTTGATTTTAATATAAATTATACCCTAACCAAGTGATTATCTCCCATCTACACTTGGTAAATTGCTAATGATCAGTTTCTATCTCTGTTTCTCTTGAGCCACTCCATCCATTATGATTGTGATTACTGAATCATTTTGTTGAACCTAAATCATCTTCTTGAAAATGTTTTAGTTCTAACAACAAAGTGACGTGACACAAGATTAGTTGAACAAAGAGAAATATCAGCTCCATTAGAGTGAGTGTAATAGTTTCATTCTTGTCAATACTATTTAACTCTTTCTATCTGTAAGTATTTTCCACATTCTAACAGAATTATTCATTTTGCTCATTAGTAGTTCACTACCATGTTATGATTGAACTTCAACTTTTTGCTTTCTGATGAGAAAATATATTTGCAATAGAATTAAAGAGGAAAAGAGGCATCATCATATATGAAACAAATTAATTTTTATAAAACTAAAAATTAATTTAATTTTGGAAAAGGAAAAGAGGCATCATCATATATGAAACAAATTAATTTTTATAAAACTAAAAATTAATTTAATTTTGGATTGCATTAATTAAAAAACTGTGGCCCAAGTCTCCTGCAACTAAATGTAGACTTGATCTTGAGATAGTTTTTATTCAAATATTTAATATTAAAAAATAGTTTTTCACAAAACATTTAAAGCACATAAAATGGAAATCAAATTCGTATTATCCATGTTATATTGCTATCATAGGATTTAATGAAAACTGACTAAGGACAATTCAGACAGCTCTAGCCCTAAACTAGATCTAGAAAATATTTTATAATTCAGATTTAAAAACACATTTAAAATTTAAGCACCTCTCTTTAAAATCATCTTTCTCCTTTAAAAACATTAATCTAAAAACCACAATGAAAATGAAAAAGAAACAAATGACTTTGAAAAAGCAATGGAATTGTTGATTCCACAGAGATGATGGATTGAAATCAGTGATATCGATAATGAGTTTATCCAGAAGAAATGAAGAAATTAATTGTAGATAAAATAAATGAGAAATGGACGAGCTCCCATCCAAATCATAAGAAAGATGATGCTTACTATAAGCTATCCCGACAAGACCAACGTCTAATCTTTCGACTCAGGACCGGACACAACAGAATGCGACAACACATGTTCCGGAAGCTCAAAATTGGAACCAGTGAAATCTGCCCATGTGGAGTATCACCAGAAAATGCCGACCACGTCCTCCAAAACTGCTCTCTCTACCAAGAGGCCCGTATAAGACATTGGCCCCAAATCACCCCAATAGAAAGAAAACTATATGGAGAGCTCCCTGATTTGGAAACCACTGCGCAGTTCATCTCATGTATTGGTCTAGTCATATGAACACTCCAACATAACAATGAGAACGATGAAGAAGAAGAAGATAATGAGTTGATATGTTCTTCCAACACAAAACTTATTCAATGTTAGGACAAGACAACTTCATCCATTTATCTCCAATTGTGGTCAATTGTGCAATTTTTATTTTTCCATTCTATTTAAATTATTTTATTTGCATAAAGAAAAAGAACATAAAAAATTCTCTCCATTTGAGAGCTCACATATCTCTGTTCTTGCCTATAATTTTTTTACAAAATTTAATCAACAACAAAAATGCATTCAGTCTACTTAGAGTTAAAAGCAAACATTCTATATAAGTAAACAAGAGTGAACTCACCAAATTCAACATATGGTTTAAAAGGTATCACAACAGCAATAAGGGCCCTGCCAGTTCCTGCTTTGAGACTCTTGCGAATGTCCGCAAGCAATGTTAAGGGCTTATCACATCTGTCAATTAGGTTCAAGCATGATATCAGATCATACTTGATCCCATTAGATGACCACTCTTCCACTTCCAGCACTCTGTAAACATGTTAAATGTAAATACAAATAGATTCATTAAAAACATTGAAAATGTAATGTAGATCTGTGAAATGAAGAGACTGTGAATGTAAAAAAATTGAGCAATATCATATGTCATGACATGGCTCTAGAATTATAAATTCTGTTTCATTCATTATAGCAACATTTCCTTTCACAAAATAATAGAAGTGGTAACACAACTTATTCTATTTTTTTTTATTAAAAAGTATTATTAACAACTTCACGCTGACCATAAAAAAAATTTGATGCGAGTTGCAAATCAAATCAAACATAAATCTGCTTACACATAGATAATATAAAATACAAAAAAAAGTCAATTTTTTTTTTAAATGGCTATAATACTTGATTTGCTTAATGGCAGATAATGGAATCTAGTTTATTTGAATTTGGCCATATCAAACAAGCTGTTATCTTATCTTATATAATACAGACGTTACTTAAAAAAAGATGATTACGTCCTACGTGTCATGCATTTAGTCATGCATATTAAACAATGGCCTAAATTCTGCTAAGTCACTGGTTTTCTTGGCTAGCTCAGGAAACCCATTCCATGCTCTAATAACACTAGGGAAGAAGGAGTATTTGTACAAATTTGTCCTAGCGCATGTTCTTCATGAAGACTGTCTTCCATAAGGCTGGCCTCTAATGGAAGAGATGGTACAATGAAAGAAAACAAGGATGGGCTATAAACTCAGGCTAATTGGTCTTTCATTACTTGCCAATGAGAGAAAAGACTTCTAATTGCTTAATGAAGGTACTAGTGATTTGTTATAAACTGTTACAGCCTTTATATTGTAATGTCAAAAGTAAAAATGAATGTAGACATAGTTGGAATAAGCAAGATAGGAAGAGATCAAAAAATAACTTTCACAGGATTAAATAAATTAAGGGAGAATTCAATATAATTTTTTTAAATATAATCTCAAATACCATCAGCAATGGAAAAGTTTTTTTGCTATTACTGTTTAATGTTAGGTAATGATAATAAATCAATCAAAATGAAAAAAAATATATATATTTATTCAAAAACTGCAACCAAATTGTCATCTTACTTGAACCCTTCAGCTGTCAATCTTCTGACCATAACTCCTGACATCTCTGTGGCATAGGTTGTGTAGAAGTAACCAGACATTTGTTTGGTGACCCTCCCATCTCCTGCCCCTGTGAGCACATAAATAAACATTAGCTCAAATGAAAGAAGTAATTATTATGCTGGTGTTTGCAATATGTTGGGCAAAATAAGACACCTCATCACTAAAGGAGAAGTGATTTTTTTTTTCTAAACAGACCAATATAACAAAGTACAAAAAAATATACAAAATGTGCACTTTTACAAGAAATAAAGTAATCCTCTTTTAATCCTTTTTTTGTCTTATGGAATATCTAGGAAAAAATAATAAAGATGTTTTTCTTTTTTTCCCCCCATTTTTTTAAATACTTTACAGAGCTAAGTACGTGTTTCACCCATTTACTAACTTGATATAATCTAATATATAAAGTAGAATGAAAGGAGCATGTATGTCCTGCATAGAAATAAAAACCGCAATCACCAATCTTGATAAAACTTGGCATAAATGATCCTTAGATCATGTCAGAGATTGTTATTTATGTTTAATGTCCCTCCCACAAACGGAGGGTCCTAAAAATAGACAATATGTACCTAATTGTGTCTCTATAAAAGAACGAAATCTTTTTAGCAAATCAGGTAACCCCATTTTCACAGTATTTTATATTACAATATGAATATGTTGGCTGAATGGGTAAACCCAATTTTAAACTTTACTTTTATTTTCATGGCGAAATTTAAACAATTTGAAGGGAACGTTTGCCATAGATCTAAATTGAATCCAGTAGATCAGTAATATTCAAACTAAAGCCCAAAGGCCGTGGGTCATCAATATATAATTTTCATACCACAAACACATGTTACAGCAATCTCCCCTCTCCCAACCTACTAAAAAAAATATTTCTAAAATAAACTCTTGAATCCCTAGCAAAAAGTATTTTTAAAAAATAACATTGAAATGGCCTATTATAGTATTAATTTGTGCATCCACTAAAATATTCTTTTTTTTTTTTTTTTTTTTTTTTAATTTAGTACAACCTTCAATACCCTAAATCCTATCTCCAAAGGCTACAAAGAAATAAAGAGATGTTCACCCAAGTCCAAGAGGTTCTCTCCCTTGTAATAAGGTGATAATTGCAAAAGTTTTTCAAATTGTGCCTTAGAGAAAACAAACATGGAACCTCTGTACAGGAATCTGTTAGAAAATTCAAATGTTTTGTTAGTATACTACATGAGAATTTAACACCAAATAATAAAAGAAAATGACAAAAATCTATATTCAATAAGTCACCAATCTAAATTTAATCAACTTAATCTCCAGACATAGACTTAGATAAGCATAACAATAATTTATGCATAGTATTCATACTGTAACTGTATTCATACATGTTAGAAATTGAAGTAACTTTTTTTGTCTATAAATCTAAAAACCTTATTTAAACAACATTAATTGTTTCAAAGTTATCAAGATGAATTTCGGACACCTTAGGCAAATTCTTCTCCTAGTCAGCTTTTTGCTGCTGAGCTGTAAGCTCTTTTGCAGACTGTGTCAAGGAAAAATAATGTGCTGTTTTATACATTAGTTCAGCACTGCCATACAGAGTGTTGGTTATTTTGGGCTATAGTGGTAGTAGGGTCTGCCTAAAGTGGATTAAAATGGGGCATTCAAAGAGGATATGGTCCATAGTCAAATACAAGTTTATAAACAAATGGTTAACACAGTGTCGATGAAGCAGCTGAAGCAGTCAAATAAACCCAAAAATTTAAAATAAATATATTTAATAGCTATTTGAGTTACCCATTGATTGAAGTTTGCGACATAAAAAAGTTCAGGATTGGTCTTGCCACAGAATAAAATAACTGAGTGAAGACTTGGTTAGACTTTTCCAAACAGTTGTCCAGAAACTCATCTGTCCCTTCATCCTGATCAAACTGGATAAATTTGCTCTGTAAATCTGGAGAAAATCTACTCGTCACAACTCTGTACCACTGGAGAGAGGTTGTAAAACTATTTGCTAATTTTTAAAACAATGTAATTGTAAATAAGATAATAATATTTTATATGCAATGCTCATTGATAGTAAATTTAAAACCGGTGTTCCTGACTAATTTCTTGCATCTGTTTACAGCCAAATAAATGAATATTTATATTTTTGCTATTATTATAAAGCAGGCCATAACATTATTTTGCCCAATCTAAGCCACACCTAAATCTGAGATAATTCTAAATAAATAAGGGTGCATGGTGTGCACAAAATCAAATGAAGAACTTGTACTTCACTGACAACATTGCAATATTTGGGTCTACACGTAAATGAATACAAGAAATGATGGAGAGCCTAGATAGAGAGGCAACCCAAATTGGCCTCTGCATAAACTTGGATAAAACTAAATTGTGTGCATAGGATAAAAGGCAAAGGGTGGCCCTGTCAGACTTGTTTAGTCAGAGCTTGAAGAGATGGATAAGTTCACATACATAGGCAGCATCATAGCAAACGATGGTGAACAGGAAAAGCAATGACTATTTTCCAAAGGCTGCAGTATATTTGGACAAGCCAAGCTACTGAACTTGAGACAGAAATACACCTATTTAACACAATTGTCATCCCAACAGCGAGACATCTGCCATTGACATTGAGGTTTACAGGACATGTCCTCCAACAGAATGATATACACATACCAAAAGTTGAAATAACATGGATGTGAAACTTGGACTCTGAACGCTGAGGCTAAAAGAAAAAAGAATAATTTTCAAGTCTGAGCTGAAAGAAGAATTCAAATGCTACAGAAAAATGTTGGGTATCAGATACCAGGAAAAGAAGACAAATTATGAGTTGTACTGTTACAAGTCAACACTCTTATTGGCAAAAAGGAGGAACTCCTCAATAATGTGAAGAGATGAAAGCTGAGCTGGTTTGGTCATATTGTGAGATATGACTCACTGTCTTAAATCATCCTTCAAGGTACAGTGGAGGGAGCACAAAGAAAGGGTCATCTGAAGAAAAGCTGGCTGGACAATGTAAAAGAATGGACCAGCCTCTCCTACTAAGAACAGATGCTGACCAAAAAAAATTGAAGGATTTGGTTACACAAACTGTCATAGAACCCCTAAGACAAAAAGTCATGGGACAGATGATGATTAGTAAATTATTTCAGGGTTCAGACCATGAATGTAAGCCCAAGTCCAAAAGTATCCAAAGAATCAGGCCCTTTAAAACCACAAAAAGGTATGGCTAATATTTAATAGAACAGGGTATATTATGGAGTATCTAGGAGGGGAAGTACCTCCAGTGGACAGGCAGTCGTACCCTATACTGAGGGTAGCTTGGCTCACTCTTGGTCCCCACTCAGTACCCAACTCTCACCTGTGGCTCCCAGTAGCTATAGCATGCGCAGTGGCCACACCCCGGAAATGGCTTTGACTGGCTGGCTAAACCAGGTAGAGGGTATCTGATGTGTCCCTCACACTCAGTACACTAAGGTTTTGTCAAACTTAGCCATGTGAAATCTAGACTTGGCAGCCATTGCAAAACATCACAAAACTAAACAAATCGGACAGAAAGGCAACTATCACTCTAAAGCAGGACAAGACACATAGAAAGTCTCAGGTCATCCACTGCACACAAACTTGTCCCGGACCTCTTGACCAAATCTTGCTTCTGGAAAAGGATGGGCTTAAGGGCGAGAGAGTGAGGTTGCCGTGCTGCGTAAACCCTCCTCACTTTGATTAAAATTTTTAGTGCAAGTCACTTAGTGATCACCCCCACCAAACTATAGATACCGGTACTCAGTGATGGATTGTCTTACTTTTAAATACTAATAAACTAATAATAAACGTTAAAATTCAAGAAAAGTAATAATTTTTTCCCCACATTAAAAAAAATGCTGGTACGCCGTACAGGTGCGTACCATCACAAAAGAAAGCACTATATATATATATATATATATATATAAGAAATGTGGTATACTAGGGTAAAACTTTGTCTTTGTTATCCTAAGATTGACAAGTTCGATGTATACCCAGTTGAGGATTGTATTTTCTCTTCATGTTCACAGGAAATTTCTGAGTTCAGTCATTCTGACTTAGTTCAGCATTAGCTAAGTTAAGGGATTCAGTCATTCTGACTTAGTTCAACATTAGCTAAGTTAAGGGATTCAGTCATTCTGAATGAGTGCAACATTAGCTAAGTTAAGGGATTCAGTCATTGCTGTGTCTGTCTAACTCTTCCTTACAAAGAAACAGTTAAAGCTTTCATTATCTGCACTCATACCTATTTAAAGAAACTTTGAGAACTGAAACAAAACTTGTAGTTATTAGCTGAAACTTACATAATACATACATGTCTTTAATTTTAAACTTGTAGTTATTAGCCCAAACTTATTACATGTCTTTAATTTTAAACTTGTAGTTATTAGCCCTAACTTACATATATACATGTCTTTAATTTTAAACTTGTAGTTAGTAGCCCTAACTTACATATATACATGTCTTTAATTTTAAACTTGTAGTTAGTAGCCCAAACTTACATATACATGTCTTTAATTTTAAACTTGTAGTTAGTAGCCCAAACTTACATATACATGTCTTTAATTTTAAACTTGTAGTTAGTAGCTCAAACTTATATATACATGTCTTTAATTTTAAACTTGTAGTTATTAGCCCTAACTTACATATATACATGTCTTTAATTTTAAACTTGTAGTTAGTAGCCCAAACTTACATATACATGTCTTTAATTTTAAACTTGTAGTTAGTAGCCCAAACTTACATATACATGTCTTTAATTTTAAACTTGTAGTTAGTAGCTCAAACTTATATATACATGTCTTTAATTTTAAACTTGTAGTTATTAGCCCAAACTTACATATACATGTCTTTAATTTTAAACTTGTAGTTAGTAGCCCAAACTTACATATACATGTCTTTAATTTTAAACTTGTAGTTAGTAGCCCAAACTTACATATACATGTCTTTAATTTTAAACTTGTAGTTAGTAGCTCAAACTTATATATACATGTCTTTAATTTTAAACTTGTAGTTATTAGCCCAAACTTACATATACATGTCTTTAATTTTAAACTTGTAGTTATTAACCCAAACTTACATATACATGTCTGTCATTTTTATTTCTCTCATCCTCCTTTAACTTATTGTACACTGCTCTGGCCAAAGGACTACGGATAAGCTGACCAGACCACATGCCTGGCTCCGCTGGAACTTGTGCAGGTCTGTCCTCCTCAGTAAGATTTACATTATCCAATCCGCAACCAACTCCATCTGATGTAGACATTGATAGATTCGGTGGTAAACAACTCTCTGTTGCGAATATTGCACTGATGCCAGCAGAGAACGCAACTAAAAATGAAATACTGTAACTTTTAAAGTAAGTCCCATGTGCTAACATCTGAAATGAAACAATTTAACAATTAGATTTTCAATATATATATAATTAGTTATAAACATACATGTAGAATATTAAAAAAATGGGTAAATAATGATTTTAAAATGTATTACTAAGAAAAAGTTATGTTAATTGGTGTTTTGTATACATTCTATCTAGTTTTATAATGAAAACTTTTTACTCACTATTTCAAAATACCATTAATATTTAGTTTTAATCTTAACTCATCAAAATCTAGAAGTATTTTTTTATACCAATTACATTTATTTAGAATCTACACTAGTACTAGAAAAGAAGATCCTAATATATTGTAAAAATAGTATATTGGTTATCCCCATAAAACAATTTGATTCCTAATAGATCTACTCTAGAGGAAAATTTAAAACTAGTTGAGTTTAGTTAAGAGAAACACCATTAGAAAAATCAATAAATTTAGAGATGCTTCAAGACAGAAAACTAAAAGTAAAGAAACAATAATACCAAAAGACCGAACCATAATTTACAAATTAAATTGTAAAAAAAATAATAATAAATACTCAGAGAGAGACAAAGGCACATTTCTTACTCCATATGTTTGGACATATATTTGTACAAGTACTCCTTCTTCCCTAGTGCAATTAGATCATAGAATGGGTTGCCTGAATTAACCAGGTAAACTGACTTCTAAAGACAACTTAAAGAGTTTAAGTCACTGATTAACAAGTATGACTAGATTCATGACAAATGAACCACATGTATAGGAAGCAATTATCTTGTCTTTTAAAGTAATGTCTGTAATTCTTAAGATTTAAGTAAAATGAAATGTAGATCAAGATATAGAACTAGATTCTATTTAATTTTTAAAAATCTAGATAAAGTTATATCTGTAATCTAGATCTAATAATTAGATTATAACCATATTATTTATATATCTATGATCTAGCCAATCTAGCTAGATCTTAGTTTTAGATTAAAAAAATAATGATTATTATTATTAAGGCACAATCATCACATATATCATATATATAGATCTAGACTTCAAGGCATCATATGAGAATGATTTTTTGTGATTCACTGGTTTTTTGTTGTTTGTTTGTGACCCAATTTCTGAATTTGTAATTTTCTGTGAGTCACAAGGTTTTTTGTTTTATTGTTTTCCATTTCATTTTCATATGAATATGATCAGGCAAAATCTGCAAAAAGACCTAGATCTAGTCTAAATATAAAATGTCAACCAAGACACTGAGTCTGAGAGGAGTGCTTTCTTTGTCTTGACTCAGTCTAGATCTAGAAGTAGAAGAGAATCTAAAACTAAGAATCATGAATCATAGAATGATCATCACTATATACTATATCAGTATCATGCCATGAATCCATGATCATATCAATCAATATCATGATGATGATTCCTCAGGAATTCCTGATTTGATTATTACTAAAATCTAAATATTACTAGATCTAGATACTAGATTCTCTAGTCTAGAGTCAGAGTGACTAGACTAGACTACTGACTAGAGAATCTTTAAAAATCGTCTATCTAAAAAAATTAAAAAATGACTAGATCTAAAGTAAATGATATAGACTATAGATCTATTTGTGTGAGTTGAGGTTGACTGACACGTTTAGAGGGATCAATCATAAAGTACCTAAAAAAGGAAATAATTCCAACGTTTAAAAAAATCTTTAAAATGAAACCGAGATTAGATCTAATATTTGCTAACCCTACGTCTACGTGTTGAGCCACATAGGCAAACAAACAAAAAAAATTAAGTCGCCATGTTGTTGATAAAGGCTTTCATTATTTTTTTAAACAGAAGAGCTCGTAGACGCACTCGCCCTGATAAAGTAAATAGCTAATAGGCTTGTCATCCTAGTCCGAAGACCACCGGCTGAAAATGGTTATCGTGCCTTGAGTGTTTCAAAATTTGTAGGTCACAGCTGGGACTGCGTAGCCACTGGAATTACTGCATTCCTCATTAATCTTCAAACTTGAAGACAAGCCTTATTAAAGTCCGAGGACATTAAGAAATACAGTAGCGGCATGGGCGTAGCCAGGGGGGGGGGGGGTTTCGGGGTTCAACCCCCCCCCCGAAATGAAATCCCCCCCCCGGGGGGGGGGGGAGAAGGACTTAAGTGACTGATTTTTTGCTTTGATTTTCTTTATTTTAGGTAAGATTTTAATACTAAACCATAACTGGCCCCAGCGCAGCCAAAGGGGTTTTGAGTTTAAAACCCCTACCATGGGGTTTTGAGTTTAAAAACCCTACCACGGGGGGGGGGGAGGGGGAAGACGGACTTTAGTGACATGTTTTTTTGCTTTGATTTTGTTAATTTTAGGTGAGATTTTAATACTAAACCATCACTTGCCCCAGCACAGCTAAAGGGGTTTTGAGTTTAAAACCACTACCAGGGGGTTTTGAGTTTAAAACCCCTAACAGGGGGTTTTGAGTTTAAAACCCCCTACCAAGGGGTTTTGAGATTGAAACCCCCCTACCAGGGGTTTTTGCAGTTAAATCCCCCTCTTTTATAAAACAAAACACACAAAAAATGCAAACGATAATCCCCAAATTCCAAGTGCACAGTTAAGGAAGATTTTGATTTTAAAACCCCTCCAAAATTTACGATAGACCCCCTCTTCAATAAGGAAAAAATGCAAATTATGCACTCAAAATGTTATGAGCGTAGCTAAATGGGTTTTGACTCAGTTTTAAGTTTAAACTCCCCTCCAGTGGAGTTTGAAGCTAAAAAATACATCTTCAATAAAAAAAAAAGCAAATTACACACTCTAAAATCTAAGAGCGTAGCCATATGGGTTTTGAGTTTAAACCCCCCGCCAGCGGGGTTTGAAGTTTAAAAATACATCATCAATGTAAAAAAAAAAGCAAATTACGCACTCAAAATGCTATGAGCGTTGCCAAAAGGGGTTTTGAGTTCATATCCCCCTTCACAACGGTTTGATGCTAAAAAATACCTCTTCAATATAAAAAAAAAGCAAATTTTACACTAAAATTATTTGAGCGTAGCCAAGCGAATTGGGGGTTTTAAGTTTAAACTCCTTACCTCCAGATGGTTTTGAGTTTAAAATCCCCCTACAGAGCGTTTTGAGGTGGAAAACCTCTATCTTCAATATTACTCTAAAGCAAACTACAGTTACCAAATTCTATGATCGTAGCTAAATTGGGGTTTTGAATTTAAAAAACTACAACAAAGTCCTGAGATTTTTAGTTTAAAACCTCTAACAGATGATTTTGACGATAACACTCCAATTTTCGATATAAAATCTAATGCAAACTACAGTCACCCAATTCCAAGAGCGTATCCAAGAGAGGTTACATTTCTACCAGTTGCGGGGCTCCATTAATAAAGTGCAGTGAATAGTCAGCTGCCGAAATTGAAAAACACTAAATGTGGCTCAACAAAAATGGCTAAGACAGATTTTAGGAGTTAGTTATTGAGATCGGGTCTAAATCAAGGAAATCCTATGCGGAACTGGGAGTCGACCCTTAGTAAAATTGTGACAGAGCGTCGCATGAGGTTTGCGGGACATGTTCTCCGACAAAATAAATTACGCATAATAAGAGTTGCGATGACATCCTAGTACAACTTGGCGCCACACATTCATGGAGGTCCTCGGAGCAGGTGGGAAGAGGCTTCAGAAATTACCAGTGACAGATTTTTGTGGAAACAGCTTGAGGGCAAATGCGCCAAACGGCGCGGCAGGGTCTTAGTCAGTAAAAATAGCACATACATTTTTGAGATAAGACTTTTTAATAGCAGGAAAATGCACTGTAGATACCTCAGAATATGCATTTTGTTGACATTCTATGCCAGAAATAGTGCTTGGCGACAGGGCTCCGCCCCGCTCTAGGGTGAGCTCCTAGAGCTCTTCCAGAGCCCCTTGCTGGCAATGGAGGGGAGTCAACAATTTTTCCACTAACTACAGGAAGAACCTATTCTAGGGCACAATAAACGTGTTCCAAAAGAATGAAGGGTCAGAATGTAATAAAGATTATGAATACACACACACATACATATATACAAATATTTTTTTCGCGAGGGGGAGGGGCGGTGGGGGGGGGGAGAAAAAATCCCCCCTAAACCCCCCCGAAAAAAAATCCTGGCTACGCCCATGAGTAGCGGGATACACTTTTGAGACCAAAAGAAAATCTGCTGCCGAGGACAAACGCAGACGGCGAAAAGAAAATCTAAATCGACCACCTGCGGAAAATGGTTATGCTTCCCCTGGATGTGACAAAATATGTAGGTCACAGATGGGGCTGCGCAGCCACGGGAAATACTGTATTCTTCATCCCATATGCTAGGACAAATTTGTACAAAATACTCTTTCTTCCCTAGTGCTATTAGACTAATTAGAGCATGGAATGGGTTGCCTGAGCTAGCCAGAAAAACCAGTGACTTGGCAGAATTTAAGTCATTGGTTAATAAGCATGACTGAATGCATGACGCGTAGGACGTAATCATCTTCTTTTTTGAAGTAACGTCTGTATTATATAAGATAAGATAAGATCTTCGGACTCGAAGACAAGCCTTATTAGGCCTATTTCATGTGGCTGCGCAGTCCCAGCTACGGCCTACATATTTTCCCCGCATCCGAGTCTTGCCAGTACATACAGATTCTTTTTCCTATATAGATCGCGCTCAATAGCAAGAATTACCAAATGTTTCAATCTATCTTCGAGAATTGTTGACCTCAAGTAATTCTTAATTAGTTTGAGGCGCGTGATGCTTCTTTACCAAATTCCACAATTACGGGCATTGCATAATGCCGTTTTTTTTTTCATCGCGCGTAGGATTGGCGTTTTCCATTTTGAATGACACCCCAAAATGACAATATTTTTTCTATATATTTCTTTTTTTATATTTTTTTTTTTAAGTTTTTAAAAGATTTTAATAATTTCCGGACATTTCCAGCAAATTCCAGGTCTGTTATAAGTTATAAAATGGTTTAATTTAATAATTTACACCTCGAATTAGCGCGGGTCCTTTGAAAGTGCGGGGCCCACTGCGGTCGCATAGGTTGCATTGGCCTAAGGCCGGCCCTGCAAAATAACGGCGTATGCTACGCCGTGGGTCGACTAGTAAGCTTAAATTGGTGTTCGTTAATCGCTTTGTGTGACTGAATCTCACCAGAAGCACGGTCTACGAGTGTAGGCTAGATTAATATGACCGGAAATGTGTGTGTCTAGTTTTATACTTAAAGGCCCCTTTATTAATTGAATATAGAATCTTTTACGGTCCTAGGAGGCCCATAAATGGTGGACGCATCGGCCTATCTGATGCAGGTCCACCCGGCATTTACCCGAATGCCCATATAGCCAGTCCGCCCGTTGTGGGAAGTTAACTTGTAACTAAATTGAGTACATGACACAATTTAAAACAAAAAAAAATCAGCAACGTTAAATAATGGGTAATAATCCACGAACGTAGCCTTAAAATGTGTGTACATTATCAATAGTTGGTTTTAATGATATGATTTAGCCAAAGCTTACACACTGAACCTAATCAATAGAAAAAACCCAACTGATTGCACTTTTTATAACCCCAAAATACACAGATGAATAGCCTACACAGAGAAAAGCATTAATGGAACGTCTGCCCTATAGACGCTTGTTTTCTTTCCATTGTATGTATTTATAATTATATGTACAAAATGAAATCTTTTTATATCTAATGAATTGGCTATAATGGTTGAATTTACTATCAAGAAATAAAGGAAGAAAAAAATAGAATCACACATATCCCAGAGCCCAATATGTTTTGTTACTTTCAATTATTTCCAAGTCGGATCGATCAATGTATCGTATAGATTTAATGACATCTGTAAAGTAGATCAATAACATTTCACCGAATCTCGTTAAGAAAAAGTGATCCGTTTCGTGGCAGATCAATAATCTGTCATTCAATTAATAATTTATAATATGTAGGCCTACGTATCAAGCGTGGAAAGATCGCATTGACAATATTACATTTTACCATTTCTTTTAAAGGACTAATCCATGAGACATTCAACGGGAGTTAACTCTCTCTTTATAGAACAAGGAATAGACAAATTATGGTTTCTATTTATAGTACCATGAGATTCAATTATAAACAAAATAAAAGACAGAATATTATTATTATTATTCATTCTACCCTGTCTCATCGTTACCTTCAAAACGTACACATGACTCCATAACACCATTAAAGAGCGATAGTGATATCTTGCATGGGCTTAGCCGGGGGGGGGGGGGGAGGGGGGGGTTTCCCCCGAATCGGAATTTAGTGACTGATTTTTTGCTTTGATTTTGTTTATTTTAGGTGAGATTTTAATACTAAACCGTCACTTGCCCAAGCGCAGCCAAACGAAACCCCCTACCAGCGGTTTTTGCAGTTACCCCCCCCCCCCTTTTCTATAAAACAAAACCAACAAAAATTATGCAAACGACAATACTTAAATTCCAAGAGCGTAGCTAAGGAAAATTTTGATTTTAAAACCCCTCCAAAATTTACGAGAAAACCCCCTCTTCAATATAAAACTATACATACATCAGTTACCAGATTCTATGAGCGTAGCCAAGAGGGGCTTTGTCTCTAAAACGCCTCTGCACAGTGGCGTAGCATCCATGGCGCGAAGGGGTTCAATGAACCCGGGCCCACGACCATTAGGGGCCCACAGTCTGTGGAGTAGCAATAAAGGGGTTCGTCGCACTTGGATCCATGACTCTTGACTAGTAGGGGTCCACGGGCCGTCCTGGGAGAACTTACAGATGACACTTAAGTGCTAATGTTACGAACTAAAACTTCGACACAGCTGATAATTATTCAATTTTCTCTAAGCTCAATCTGTTTCTCTTTTTTATCTGTATTTAAAATGAGTTATAACAACTCTTTAGCATTGCCCCATATCTGCTTGAAATTTAAATTGAGTCTGAAATCTTAGCTGAGTTTCTACTCTGTTAAATGAGTAACTAACTGTCTCAACAGTTGTGATTCTAAAACTTTTGTATCCGAGCCAAAGAAGTAGATATTTTAAAATAGAGTAAAACACTCATTCAGGATGACAACGTCCTTGGAAGTCTTCACCACATTGTTTGTATTAGGTTCACAAATGTGAATGTAATCATAAGAAGGAGATGAAATCTAATCCAATAACAAATATTTAGCAAGCAAACGAAAGACCAGAGTATGTTACTTATGTAGGCCTATAGTGAAAGTTGAAATGTATGTATATATATGTTAGCAAAATTGTGTGTATAGGTCAGTGATTCCAAATACTTCTCGGCTTGTGACCATATACTTTGCGACACTAGTGTGACTTGAAAACAGGAAAAATATTTTTTAAAATACTTTAAAATAAAAAGTGTATTTGTATCAATTAGTTTGGATCAGTCTTGTATCCATAAGTGGAAAGCGTGGTCGAGAGGCTAAGTATTGAACTTGGCTTGGCTTAGCTACCTATGAAGGGGGTTCGAGTTTCGACATCCGACTTGTGTTTACTGAGCGCCTAAAGGCAGCACTGAAAAACCTTCTTCCAGATACCCCCTCCCCCATTAGCGAGATTCGACCCTAGCGCTCTGAGTATGCTGTAGACGTGCAAGTAGCGCTATATAAAAGCTGTAAGTTACATGCATAAAAAATGTTCACTCAGGGCTCAAGAGTTTTTAAGGGGACTAATTCAACTTATACATCTGTCAAGTACGATTTCTTTCTCTTGTTCAAGTCCACGATACCAAACAAAATAATTAATTACCAATAGTTAATTAACTAATAGTTTTTTTTTATTGATTCTTGTGTTGTCAGGTAAAAGAAATAATTTTGCAAAATTTCAGCTTAATCCGAGATTGGTTGGGAGAAATAACTTTTACTTTTTACCAGAAAGACATAGTAAGTTGATCCGAGCCACGGAGTTTTCTTTCTGCACTGTGTTCGATTCATTCGAAAGAAATATACAAGAATGAGACACCCTACACTTAGCAACCAATGACATAAATCGACCTTAAGAAATATACTTCCAGTACAGTAATGTATTTAGCTTCTTGATCTTGATGTAAGTTTTAAACCCCGTTTTAATCTTGTAAAATAATCTTATTGACCTATTGCAACAGATGCCTCACTCGAGACCGATATAGAAACTGTAGTCTGTCTAGTTTCTCTTCTTTTTCAATTAACAAAAAAAAAAAAATCTGATACATTTAGCATTCATGGTCTTCTGAGAGGACATCGTGTAGGGCACTTCTACCGCTAACATGCAAGTAATTTCCTAAGCAGAACTCTCTAGTATCGAGTTTAGGAAAAAAAAATGTCATTTCCAAAAATTTGGAGGAGATTCACGTGTTGTTAGTGCACTTATATGTGTCAGTGTTTTAGGTTTGTTTACTATTATGACAAAACGTATAATAACTCACTTTGTATGTCTCTCTCTGGTACAGGTTTTGTTCACGTGATATATATACTCCCACACCCATTCTCGGGTCGAGCCGAAGCTTTACAGAATTTTTTTTAAATTGTATCTAGCAAAACATGGTTATTAATTATTTTATTTGGTATCGAATAATCGAAAGAAATGCTACTTATTGAGAGATGATGCTGTATATATGGAATTATTCTCCTTATTATGTTTTATACACGTTTTTTTTTCTTCCACTTCCCATCGTCGGATCAAGTTGAGATTTTACATAATTATTCATACTTGATGACAATATATGAATCAATCAAAAAATTAACCAACCAGTTAATCAGTTAGATGTTATTAATTGATTTGTTTTTGTTTGTTTTTTATAGAAAAGTGAGCATATTCTTGCAGAATTGATATATATGTATGGCAGATTTTGATGTTATTTCCCTTGGATAAGCTTTTGTTTTAAAAAAATTCGTTTAAATATTTTTTTTGTTTTTGTTAGCGTCTTTTATGTTTCAAAACTTGAGGGTGCAGACATTGCAGCCAAGGAGCCTGTGAAAGGCGTTAAAAGATCTCCCTCGCGGTGTTCGCCGTGAGATTTCTTACATTCTCAAATGCAAAATTGCACTGCTGAAGAATCAGGACATTTTGGCGCAGCCTTTTTGGCGCTATTGTTTGCGTGCCAGACAGATTGGCGCTAATGTTTTATATTCATTATATGTCTTTTTTTTATTGCGTCTTTGGAGAGAAGGATGACTATGTCTGTTTTGTATGTGTCCTTGTGTTCAAACGTATTCTTATATGAAGAACATTAGTTATTTGTATCCATTGGATTGAAGTTTGTTTGCTAATTATGTCAGTTAACATCATAATGTAATAAATAATGTTTTAATAGTGAACAAAAAAAATCGGAGAAAACATGTTAATATCGTGGACCTATTATAATTCGCGATATTGTTATTATTGAAATAGTTAAAGTAAACTGTATGAAATATATATATAGTGTAATTAGCTCCATTATCAACAGAGCTTCTGGCGCCACAACATAAAGCGCCAAAGCGGCGGCGCATAAATGGCTGCGTACTTCAGATAGTGGAACAGCGCTTACTATTTGGCGTAAAATCACTAGGTCTAGATTCTCTAAGCCATGTGTTGTCGCAAACGTCGCACACACTAGTCCAGCACCACTTCTGTTGTTGGTCGGTCGTTGACTTGTAAGGAGTAGTTGATAGCTCAGCTAAACCGATATGGCCGTATTCTAGTTCTAATTGTAGAACTTGAAACTTCTTTTTGAAAACAAAACCTAATAAAACTTGTATTACAATATAGACATATTCAACTTGAGATTAAATAAATGTAGTTGTAACGATAAAACGACACAATTTAACTTACAACTTACTGTTTCGAATCACTGGGTTGTCTCCCGTTTCACACTTGCATTACGCTAGAATCTATTGTAATTTCATCATCCTCACGGCATAGCCACCAACCAATCCTTAGCTTCTCTCCGTCACCTTAGAAACACAGACACATACACACACATTATAACAATTACATGCTAGTCAGCTGGAACATAGGTTTTCAATAAGAATTTTGAAAAGACGCGCTTATTAGTTTTGTATGATATTGTCATATCCTGAGCGTTTGATTCAGTCATTTATTTCTACTGCTAAGAGTCTCCATCCTGTTCCAGCGTAGCAGAAATGTTGTCAGTATCCAAGCGTAACATTTCACTAAAGATTTGTGTTTAAGTCACGGATGACTTCGAATAATACAAATTTTAATGGAGGCTTTCAACAAAGCGCACTCCAATGTGTTTAGCTCATTCCGCCGGGCAATAAAAGGGTCCAAATAAAAAGTAGGATTAAAAACTTGAATGACAGAACAAAACAAAAACATCTTATCTTTTAGTTTCGTTCCCGAGCTGGTACCAGAATTTCCTTCTTAGAACATTTACAGGGAAAGACTGAGTAAAACTTCAAATGAAAGTTAGTCTTTATTTTGGGAGAAGTTGTGATGAGAGATTCAATTCAGTAGAAAACTCAGTAAGGGCTTTGGATTTTATCGGCGTAGATAACACTCTGGACTATTGCTTCACAGACATTTTGGTTTCACCCTCGATCTACTCTGCATTTCAAGAGGCAAGTTAAGTAACTAATTGTTTTTTTTAAATTGATTCTTGTGTTGTCAGGTAAAAGAAATACTTATGGAAATTTTCAGATTGACCCGCGATAACGTGTACAAACGTTTGGACAGAAAAACAGACAGGATGACTTTATAGAAACTTTGCTGTAGGAATGTGTAAAGCAACAACCAAAGCTGATATATGGGAAAGTACAGATCAATGACTTATTAAATATCTTTCAATATTGCAAGATTATTTTCCTTTTCTATATAAACAATGGCGTAGCTGTGAATTTGGGGGCCCGGGTTCTTTAGGGGCCTTTGCATTTTGACATTATGACATGAGACAATGTACTTAATAAATGTATAACTTAATAATATATAATTCGCCTGAGAGTTGCCTCTCACTGAAATGGTTAATCTGTGCGGACTACATGCAACAGTGTCTCTAACTTACATAACAGCATGAATAGTAAGTGTTCATGGCAGTGGCTTAAATCGTAATACACTATGTTGTCCTACTTCGTATAGTTTAAATATGGTGCTATTTGTATAACATATTCAGGGTTTCAGAATTGGTTAAATGTTTTTAAATTTAATTTTTTTTTTATCATGGTTAAGCTTTAGCTAAACTCTGATTTCGTCAATAATTAGACTGACATTTGAGGTCTTATTTACATTCCCTATGAGGGAAACATCTTGACAGCAATATCAATTAACCGCCGCTTGTTTCTTTTGTTCGTCGTCTGGAGTTCAAAGTCACAGAGACAACGACCGCTTGTTCTTCAGTAGATAGAATAAGTGTGTGTCTGGGGGGGGGGGGGGTGATGGGGGAGGGGGGGGAGATGAACAATAAACATACTTGGGGAAAAAATATGACTGCAGTGAAATGGAAAGTGAACAACACAAAAGAAAAAGGAAGGGGAGATAATATTAGATGGTAACGTTGATCTCCTTGTACGGTTAGTCAGAAAACATTCAAAGATATTGACCATTTATATTTCTTCACATCGACACACCGGCAAGCCAAGTGAGTTCCGGCAATTATCTACGACGTCATGGCAATTGCAGTTCCTGTCAAGGGCATTAATTACCCCACTCTTGTTTCTCACAGAAGGTTAAAAAAATTGTCTCCCTTGAGATCTATAGAACAATCATGGTTTGAAATATAGAACAATAACTCAACGATTTTTTGTTTTTCGTCTCGCAAATGTTCTCTTTTGCTCCGAGTTAATCATCGAGTTAATCATCGGATGTAAAGAATTGATGGCTTTTTTTTTCCACTGTCAGATCATCACTGTATGGTTTAGATAATGTAAGTTGTCTGCGCATGCTTGTTAACAGAGATGCAGTACATTCGAAAAACAAAAGGCATTGATCTCTGAAGGTAGCAGTGACATCCCTCCTATGGCGCCATGAGGGGTTCAAATGTGAGACATTTATGTCCCGTGCATGGGGATGAGGAAAGGTGGAAATATTGGGTGTGTTTCATGGAAGAGCCCTATCTTATAAAACACAGACGTTACTTCAAAAATGAAGACGATTGCGGCCTAGGCGTGTTCCTAGGTAAATCTACTCATGCATGCAGGGGCGTAGCTAGGAATTTTCTATCGTTTGGAGGCCTGGGGGGGGGGGGCTTGACCTCTTTTGGGTCCCTGCATTTTGCGTAATATTTAATTTTTAATGTACAAACAAATAATGGGGGGGGGGGCCCGGGGGATTTTCAAAGTCTCCCCCCTCCTCCCCCCACCCTTGTTAAGCCACTGCATGCATGTTAACCAATGACTTAATTTCTGCAAAGTCATTGGTTTTCCTGGCTGACTCAGGCAATCCATTCCATGCCCTAATAGCACTAGGGAAGAAGGATGGAAGCCTAACGTACATTTGCACAATATGACAAGTCATTGTCTTGTGCCAGTTGGAACCAAAAGAATCAAAGTTTACATAAAACAATCGTTGTAGACACACACTTTTATGTTTAAACCTAACTGTAAACAGAGTGCTCAAATGTTCGAATTTATTATAACAAAACAAAAAAAAAAACGAACAAAATTGTGGCAAAAAATGAATCTTTCATAGACATAAATAACTATAGACTGGCCGAAGGAAGTAACTTCATGTAACTTGATAACATGTATATCTATTGTATTCGGATTTTCGAGTTATGAAAAATTACATGATCTTTATTCTTAGAGATTAAACAAAAGTACACTGCCTCCTTATTTACAATATATATAGGTGTGTGGCCGAAATAGATATGAATACTTAACTTTTATACTGCTCATAAATGCTGTATAATAAAGTACACAAAATTGCAGGTCACAAATTTTCGTTTCATAAAACTCTTTAATTGGCCAGTCTATATTTATTTATGTCTATGGAATCTTTATAATATGAGTACCGGAAGTTGAAATGCTAAAATGTTTGTTATAAATTAAAGTAAAATTCAATATCTAAGAAATCTTATCTTATATATTAGAGGCGTTGCTTCAAATAAAGAAATCAATAATATGAACCAACATTTTCTCCTCTAGAGTTCTCAAAGAACCTACCAACATTATATATGCGCCTTTCAACCGCATCTTAAGAAATATGTACATAGAAACTTACGACTAAACAAACTATAAACAACGATTGATTAGGAAAAAGGTTAAAAAACTGTCCAGCGCGAGATACAATGACCATGTCTGCCTTACTAACTCTTCAGGCAAGGAGAACAGCTTAGATCTAAATGGAGGTCAGAAAATCCCCTAAAACCAAGTCCCCGGACCAAACTGCCATCTGACTTTTTATATTCCCCGACACCAAGGAACAAAAAAAAAAAAAAAACGAGATAATTATCTTTACTCGTTTCCATGGCAACGGTTTGATCAGCCGTTATGACGTAATAAACATAATTAGTCATTTTCTTCCCTGTTTGATTTTGTGTGAGTGTGCGCGCGTGGCGGTTAAAAGTCTGGACATTTTTTTTGTTTTGGATGACGCTTGGGTAGGTGGCATGGGTGTTCTCAAATTATGGTGGTAGGTCCCACTTTAAAGGGGAGGAGCACAGATGCCTAGACGCGATGGGCGAGCGGAGTTAGGAATAATGGCTTAATTATTCCAATGTGGGTGATTCTAGGTCACGTGGTTTTAAGTTGCGTGCCAGCTGCAAAGACGCTCACCCTAAGAATTTGATTGGTCCTGTTGCCTAGCAACCGAACGATTAAACACCCGGGATTACTTCTCAATGCTTGGGAGCAGGAGGTGGTGGGGTCGAAAGAGGAGCGAGGGGCGCTGTGATGCTGAAGAATGAAGAGGCAGTTTCGTGTGCCCCCCCTCCCATCGTCTCTCCTCCCCCCCCCCCCCCCCCCCACCCTTGTCGTCTCTCCAGCTCACAGACAGTTGTCCTCCGTTATTTTGGGGATTGTTTAATGAGGACATCGTAGGCGCGTCCTCTCTCTCTGTCGTAAAGTGGGTGATGTGTGGCCGTGTCCGAGTACATTTATGTACGTGTTTAGGGGGATCGGGCCTTGGTGGCTGATTGGTAAAACTCTTGGCTTCTGAGCCAATGGGTCTAGAGTTCGAAACTCGATGAAGACTGGGCTTTTGAATTTGGGATTTTTAGTCATGGGGAGGAGAAGTGAGTATATTTGACTGCTCACAGTAAAACTGTATATATTTTAACACAATAACTACTCCAAAAATAATACACAGAATATATATGCACGATTCGTATAGCCTTATCGTTATCCCTGTATTCTAGTAAACTATCAGGTTTTACTAGATCTAGTTGTTGTGTTTTTTTTTCTATTTCAAAATTTCTTTGTACAGTTTGCGTTCGTAAACGGTTGTCTAATGTTTTAACAAGCAAAATGCTAAAACAAACACAAAAAAAATAAAAAAAAAAGAGTTTATATTTAGTGTATCAATTAGTTTGGATCGGTCATGTAATTAAATTTGTAATAGATCTAGACAAAAGACAAAATAATAAATCTGTACGATAATTTTATTTTAAACAATTGTTTTTGTTTAGGGCTATTTCATGCTTTTAACGTTCTCACTACACTATGATCCTATCATTTGTCTGGACCAGTTGGAAAAGGGAAGAAAGAACGGGGTATCTGGGTGATCGCTTTTAAATGTTTTTTTTTTTTAATGGAACGACTTGAATTCGAACTTGTTGGCTAAAGCCTTCTCACATAGAAGATTGTATTATGTTTGTGTTCAGTAAGCCTCAAAGACAGCTTACTATAAAGTGGGGCTAATTCAGCTTATACCACTTCTTCAGTCAAGTACTTTTTCTTTCCCTTGTTAGAGATACCAAACACAATAATTTATTGCCAAAAGTTAGCACATTGGTTAAATTTTTAAAAGTGATTCTTGTGTTGTCAGGTAAAAGAAATAATTTCAGCTTGATCCGAGATTGGGTGTCGGAGAAATAACGTGTACAAACTTTTGGCCAGACAGACAAATATTTACAGACGCAATAGCACACGATGTGTTGAAGGAAAGGAACTAATTAGTTTTATCTAAACGAAAATCATGAGAATGGAACAACCGCTAATCAAATAATCAATTGATCTTCTGATCGATACACCCAACTCATTGTGTGACACACTCATCGGCTTACGCCAAATTATTGCCCCTGACTAATTCTGAAACCAGACTGTACAGTCAGACACATGGAGTTAGGTTTTGAAAGGAACCAGTTCGTAAACTTCGGAGAGTTATCTCAGCTCATTACTTCTTAAAAACAAAAGTGAACTCGAATTATTTTTGACAAGTTTTTGAATATTCAAGGTTTCAATTAGCAAGACATATTCACTTAGCCTTTCAAATCTTTTACGTTTATTTTTTAATTTATTTTTATTTATTTTTTTTTTGTTGAAAGTTATTCTAAAACTTTGGATTCTACAGTTCCGGATTAAAAAAAAACATAAAAATACTTATAGTAGTTATTAGGTATATATTGTTTGATTAAATTTAGAGCGGCGACCTATACAGGGAACTAATTCGGCTAATATCACCACTTCGGTCAAGTACAATTTTTTTCCCTTGTTCAAGATACCAAAAAAATAAAAAAATAATTACCAATAATTAATTAACAGTTTTTTTTTTATTGATTCTTGTGTTGTCAGGTAAAAGAAATAATTGTGCGAAATTTCAGCTTTATTTGAGATTGGGTGTTCGGGAAATGTAGTGTACAAACTTTTTACCACACAGACAGGCGGATAGACAGATAGAGTGAGTTGATATAAGCTTTGTAAAAATCCTGATAGCTTACTTTAGTTAACAACTAAGACTTTTATTTAGTAGAGGAGAATTCAAGAGATTAATATATCCCTCCCCCCATTACTGATTGCCTTTTATATACTCTCTCGCAAATGATTATTTTAACAATAACATCTCTTTAATGTAAAAAGTCAGCAGTCTACAACAGGTCAACTCATTTGTAAATATGAAATAGACATAGGAAGGCTTTCAACGCACCAGTCTTTACAGTCAAAAGCCTCGCCCCACGCTTCAACTAATTTTGTAAAAAGCGGTACATAATAGCTGATAATATTAGACATTTGAAATCGCATTTATTGCACATTTATTTTTTAACATTTACTCTTGTTCACCCCTATTGCATGTATAACTGGGCTTTTAATCTATATTTTTTTTTATATCTGCATATCATTGTATTAAAAAGTAAAATATTTTTTTTTTTTTTTAGAAGTTCATGTCTCCTTAATGAAGCTTACAGTGATCTCTAGTGTTTCATTCTACTAGTATCTTGTCGTGCTACATTATTACAAGGAGTCTTTCCAATGAGCTTGGCACGATCCAGTTCTTCTAGTAACAGTCCAGCTTATGATTTCTATATAAGGCGGTGCGCAAAATGTTCATGTTTAACTCTTTACTGTATATTAAAAAAAAAAAGTGTTAAGTTGAGTGCGGGAATTTCCGATGTAGCGTTTTCTTATTAAGTAAAAGTAATTTTAAGATGATTATATTTCTTAAAAAATTATAACGATCAAATAAGCGTTTTCACTGTACTGCCAATTAGACAGTTTTTACAAACACATTAATCATAGAACAATTGTTGAAAGTAAAGGTAAGGTAATTGGGTATTGCCTTCAAGACCGAAGTTTAAGGAACAGTGTAGTATTTCTTGTTCATGATGTACATAGATAAAGTAACAATTAGCATTTTTTGTTTACAAAGCTTCTATCAACTCATTGAGTCTGTCTGGTAATAAGTTTGTACACACGATATTTTTCCCACACCCATTCTCGGATCACATAAAAACTTAGCACAATTATTTATTGAAATAAACAAGACAAGAATAAAAAAAAATTAACCAATTGGTCAATTAATTAAAGGCAATTAATTATATTGCTTGAAATGAACAATGGAAAGTATCCTTCAGTATTCGCAGATATGGCTAAATATGTAGGGTTTCATCCCCTTAGATAATTGATCACATTATTTCTCGCACACCCATTCTTGATCAAGTGGAAACTTTAAACATTTATTTATTATACCTAACAAAAACAAGAATCAATTTAAAAAATTTACTAAGTCAATCAATTATTTTGTTTGAGATATTATTGAGATACAGTTGTAAGATTGTTCGTCTTAATGACTTGTTTATATTTGACTTGTTTAACACATCCAATCTGGCATAGGTCTAGTTTCCGTTCTCTTTTCGCACTCTCCGTCTGTGAACAAAGGCAGTAAGCCTATTTCTTTAGGGGTCAAAGTTATCGTCTGCAGTCTTTGTACACTGGATTAACTGAGAGAAATGCTCGATGATTGCTTCTTCTGTAGCTATTGTTGTTATATGGGATTAAATCACTAGCCTCACGTATATCATCCGGGCTTGGAACCGGCCATTGTTACTCGCATGACATGGAACAGCATCTTCACAGAGGATCTCAGGGCAGTAGAGACTAGTAGCGAACAGGCTGCAGACATTGATGGGGATTTCTATAAAGACACCTTGCCGCCCGATGGCATGTGAAGATTTAAGTCAAAGTAAGATTTTTGAAAAAAAAAGTAAATTTATTCTTTTCTTGGTCTAGTGAGAACAAATAATTAATGCAGAATAAAATAATAAGTTGTGTGATATGCGTGCATAGCTTATTAGTGAGATTTTGTCATGTCTTAGAGATATGGTCAGATGTTTTTTTAAACTGTGTCTTTTTGTACATGGTTATGTCATCTATAATCCAACATGTAGCTGATATACAGTAATTGTGTGTGTAACATATGTTTATTATGATTATAGTAAATGTATACCTTCTATTGTGCTTGAATGAGGTTGAAAATTTTTACCTTTGAAAAAAAGTGACTTAGTTTTTTTTTTTTGCAATAGATGTAAAGTGTACTTGTTAAAAAAAAAAAACAATCATGTGACAGAGAAATAAAGTTATTTTAAAGTAAAAATAAAATTCCTCAAGTTTTTTCTTGTAGTTATTTTATGTAATACCACTTTGTAATACCACACTTTCGAGTTGTCTCCCCTAGCCCTGTCCTAAGTTCCTCAGGTCAACAAAATGTATCTAGGTTTAAGTTACAAGAGATCTACAGAACAAATGTTGGTGTTAGTTTCATTCATTTTGTTTTATTAACTATACTTCAATAGAGACAATCATTATTGAACAAAAAGATATTAGAGTGAACTAAATCTGAACAAACAAACATACAGACACACACAGCATTTAGAATGTACAGTGAACTCTGACCTTCATTGTTTACATATTTATTGGTATATTGCCAAGCTACTACATAAAGAAAAAAAAACAAAAACATTTTATATAATAAGTTTTTTTTTTCTTTTGAAAAAAAAGAAAAAAAAAAGAAATCAAAACAACACAGAACCAAGAGAAAAATAAAATGTCTATATGTGTATGTGTTTAAGCTCCAATGTAGTTATGTGCTTGATAAATGATACACAATAAGAGAACCATTCAAATTCAAAGCAAAATATAACAAATAATAGAAAAGATATTTTTACGATAGTCAAAATGGTTACACTAATTTAAATAATAACTGATGAAAAGTTGAAATGTTTAAAAAAAAAAGGTTGACATCATAAAAAAGATAAAAATGAATAATCCAAACATATTGCCCTAATATATGTCTAATTATAGTTCAATATTAAATACTGACATCAAGTGGGTCAATAGTGGTTTTTTTTTTTTTTTTTTTTTTTACAAAAAGGTAATTAAAAGGGGAATTAACTATAGCTTGTCTGCTGTTATTAAATGTGTTTATGGACTCGTGTTGAATGTATTCTGTGACTTTCTTTTAGCAACTAGTAAAAGCCTAAGATTTTCATTAATGATATCAATATTTTTATTTCTCCATTTGCTGTAATTCTTTTGACTCTAAGTCAAGCCAATAATTAGCTTCATGGCTCAATAAGTCCAACAAAAAGATACTAGAGCCAAGAAAATTACAAAATTAAATATATATTTATATATGTATATTTATATATATGTCAACATATATAAATGCATCGTTATGTTAATATGATGTGAAATAGTTGTACCTGTGGCATCACCAGTTTTTAAAGAACCACAACAGCTAAACAAACAATGATTTTGGAATTTGAAGAAACATACAATCATTAGTCACTGAATTCAAAGTTGTTTGGTTTTTCTCTACTTTCTTAGAAATCATAAAATAACTGACTTCAGTGTAAGGACAACATTGTAATAAAAAACAAAAAAAATGGATTAAAATATTTTCTAAAAAAAATATTTTTTTTTCACTGACAATGAGACTTCTGAACAGCAAAAATCATTGGACAAGAAAAACACTGAAAAAGATTTGTGTTAAAAAAGATTAATTTAATACACTGTATAATATAAACAAATGGATGCCAATATATACATAAAACTCTACAACACATTGCTCCAGATCTCTGCTAAGCATTCCGTACAAGCAGAAATAGTTCTCTTTTTAAACAGAAGTTTCATGAAAAATAAAAACAATAACACATTTTTACAAAGAAAAAAACTTCTCTGGGTTTTTCTTGGGTTTTGTGTTGTGTTTTTTTTCTTTAATAATATAAAAAAAAGTAATAAATTGAGGAAAAAAAACCTGCTTTGAAACACAAGGCCACCTGTTTATAATTGTATACAGAAATGAGGTATTTGGACCAAGTCCAGATGTGGCACAGTTAAACAATTAGAGGCTACAGTAATTAACAGTCTCAAGTGATTCCTTATTGGTAGCTCTACAAGACATTTCAAAAAGGCACAACTTTTTGTTACTGAATTTTATTTTTGGTTTGCTTGCTTGAACTTTCAATTCATTATTTAGAAAATGTCCAGAATTGATTCATATTATGTTAATAATTCCAATATTGAGTTTTTTGTCCATATAATTCTGTCACAATTTATTCATAAGACTTACTGAACATAAACGTTCAATTGAGTGGATTAAAATAGTATTCAAGTGTTTTTAAAAACACAAAAAAAAAAATCCTTCCATTCGTGCTCACCAATGAAGCATACACAAATATTTAGCAACATTACAAGAGAAGAAACATTTGAAGCCTGAACTAAAAAAAAAAAAAAAAAAGCCTTAATGGTATAAATGCTTTCTCTCTAGGCAAGGGCTGCTACTCCATTGTTTTGAAGCTTATCATTTAATATCTACATTACACATATCAAAGCTCAGCTCCAAGTGAACATGAAAGATTGAGCATAGTGTGACAGAGCAGGAAGATGCAGACACAACAAGCATAGCTCTCATCAATAGTCCAATAATTTACTTTTTTTTTTTTGTTAAACTACTTCATGTGCCAACTTTAACAGCTTTAAGTTTTAAGATGAAATCATTATTCCTTTCAGTTTTGCATAGCTTTCTTTTTTTTTTCCTTCTCCCTAAATCAGTTGTAGATTTCCTTACATTCTTATAAAGTTTGAAAAAAAAAAATCTCATCACAAGTGATGGTAAAAGTAGGCTAGAATTCGTCTCCATTTGTTGGTCTTTCAAAGTTACATGTCAATGTACAACAGTACATACAAGTGAAATGAAACGTGTTGACTGACAGAAATGATCAGCAAGCAAACAGAAACATAGATCCCTGGATAAGTCTTACTTTTAAAAAAAAAACATATTACATGTGTTGGTCTTATTTTCTCCGAAGCATGTAAGAGCAACCAGGACAAGGAGAAAAATAGTCAACATGACTTCTCTTAGCACAAATATATATTGCTTTGACTGTTTGCCAAACATTCATTTCATTTTGTAAGACTTTAATTTCACAATTTTACAGTCAACTTTGCTTGCACGATTCGCAATAGGAGAATTTCGAGGTTGCTCTTACAGGTGGCTTTAAGACAAGGCAGCCTTTAGGTAATACTGTGTTGGCCTGAAGCAATGGTTCGCAACATTGAATATAACAATTTCCAAGTTTAAAAAAATCATTATAATGTCATGGATTTTTTTAAATATATATTTTGGCTAGCAAAAAAAAAATATGTTCATAAAATGTGGCTTATAAAAATGTCAAAATGTCATGCAAATAAAGAGTTTAGATTCTGTCAATGTTTCAGCCCTAAATGTCATGGACTATTATTGTTCTTTTTTTATCATATGTATATTATAGAGCAAAGTGCAAGGGATGCAGTTAGCATTTTTAACTGGTGACAGTCTAATTCTTTTGGTGAATATTGATTCTATAAAAGAAAATGTATAAACATGATTATTTAACAATGTAAATCTATACAGTCAGATCTAAGTTTTTTAGTGAGACAATAGAGAAACAAAAAGTAAACAACAATTAGACATTCATCCATCTAGATAATGTGTCAAAAGAAAAAAAACATTTAAAATTGTCCTTTTCAATTATTGATAAGCAAAACATGTGCTACATGAAATGTCAGTCCCAAAAATCTCATGTTCATAACTGTCCTCAAACACTCACAAAAAAGGGAGGAATTTAAATATGATTAATGATCATAATCAAACATTCATTTTTTTAATTTGAAAAAACGTCAGTCTTCAGTCAGGACAAACAGTGTAGTGAGATCTTGTCTGATTTTCAGTAACAACTTTAATGAGAATATAATATATCTTTGAACAAAATGATGAAAAAATAAAAATATTTATATGTATATATATATATATATATAGTTTTATTTACATGACAGATCATATAAATACAATTCACAGAATGAAGAACACTCTAATCACTCATCATTCAAAATGTGCATCTAGTTGCACACACAAAAAAGTAGACCACATTTAATGTTGCCACTTGAATAAAAAATAGTTTAATGAAGATATATATATATATATATTTCAGCTTTTATGCGCAAAGTTATTTAGCTTTAATGGTAAGCAAAAACAAAATCATTTGACTAAAAAATGAACAAATTCAGAAGCTAATCAATATTTCATTTCAAAACAAAAGCCACATTAACTGTGATATATACACTTTCTAGGCTAAGTTGTCTAGTAAACCAAAAACATTTCTAGTAAAAAAAAAAAAACAGATATTTTCTAGCAATTAAGCCCTTGATTAAATTAACTAAAACACCAAGAACTGCAATAAAAATATTTAAAAAAGGAAAAGAACAAACTGATATGCTTGGATAAAAAATTGGCAATGCTTGAAAAATGCAACAAAAAAAAAATTCAAATGAAATTAAGTTCACAACCAAACCAATTAATTTGGTCAAAAAATTCATTGTCTAGAGAGCAATCACAATGACTTGACACCATTGATAACACAGTCATCTAGGAGGAGTCAGCTGAAAGTTTACTGCAGTACACAAGGGAATTAATGTCTGAAGACCAACATAATTATGTTTCATTAGAACATACATCTTAACTAGCTAACCAAAAACACTTTTCAATAGAAGACTTCAGGAGATTAAAAATTGCAGAAAAAAAAGAAATTTAAACAGGCTACCCTGACATCCAAAAATAATATTTGAATAAAAAAACCCCAACATTTTCTTAATTTCCAGACAAATTATCCTGCTGTTGAGATAAAATATTCAGATCTATAAACTTATTAAGCATGACACATATACAAATATTTTCAACCAACATAAATCCTTAAAAAAAAAAAAATCAGAGAAGAAACAGATCCAGAAAGAAATGAACAAAAAAAATAATGTATCACAACTCTGGCTTGAAACCAATGGGCATAGAAGAGTTCTGCGATGCACACTGAGCTGTGCTGCCAAGTTTTGGATGCACCACACAGTCAACATCATGGCGTGTTATCACGTAGAATCACAGGCTAGAAAGGTTGTTCTCTACCCAAGCTCAAACACATTTTGAACTGCAGAAATGAAACAATTCAAGCAAGACAGAACACATCTTACAAATCTTCAGTGTGAATAACATCCCAAACATAATTTCAGCCGGTCAAAAATTCATTTATGAACAATAAAGACTTGTGTCTTTAAGAGTTTTTTTTTTGTTGTTGTAATTCTTGTTTCAATTGTGAACCACATAACTTATTAGTTAAAAACAATCGTTCACCAAAGAACAATTCTAGCTGTATAAAGTAAATTGTACTAAAGATGCATTGACCATGAGTATATAAAGAAAAGAAAATAATATACACACATATATATATATTAAATATATATATATATATATCAAAATACTAAAGAAAGACCAAAGAAAACTTGTGGCTAAAGACACGGACCAAGTTACAATACATTATTGACAAGAAAAAGAAAAAAAGTTTGTACAAAATTTGAGGTAATTATGAAAAAGAACAAGAGATAACAGAAGACAGAGTGAAATGAAATCATTTGCTTTACAACAAAAACTGAAGAAAATTGTAGGACAGAAAAATGTTCATTGTTTATTTTAAATATTTATTAAGTTGATACCAGACATAGAACAAATATTCATTGCAAAGAATTGCATGAGTCTGAGAGTTAAGAGTGACATAAATATTAGTTATTTATATATATATATAAACTTCTGTGATCCCTGGGAAGTCATCAAAGTTTGTTCTCTATACAGTGAATTTGTTCATAGTTTTTACATGATGTACACAAATATGAACGTCAACAATCATTTCAAAAAGGAACAACACCTGCATACAGAGATATCACTTGAACGAGATGAATAGTTTTGAGTTAGACTTTGAAATACAATTTTGAAACAAATTAGACAACATTAAACTTTACAATTAGAATCAAATATTTAAACATTCATTTTGAACTTTAAATAGAAATTTTTTTTTCAGATTTTTTTCTCAACTAGTTTTTTTCTTATCATGTAGGAAAAAAAAATTAATGTTTGATAGCGCCTTATAACTAAAGCTATATTTATTTACTCGTAAGTTAAAAACAAAATGAAAAATTCAAAGTTGAGAAAAAGACTATAATTTTAAAGAAGCGGTTTTACAAGCACACAATGATAACATTAACAATTGAAAACAATCAATTCAACATGTATAGGTTTTTCGTAAAATTCATAACCCACATATATAATTATATATATATAAATATATATATAACAGCCATTACAGTTTTCAAATAAGAGAGAGATCCTGAGAGATTTCAATTTGTTTTTATTTTACAATTAATTAACAATTGTTCATACTTATTGACACATTAAGAAATAGAACAAATATTATTTTCAAATGCTGAACATTTATGAAACGAAAGCCATTTACTGAAACAATATAACTAAATACAAAGATCTGGGCAAAACTTGTAGGCAGCTAGAGCAATACAATTTTATGAGCCAAAATGTCAAGACATAAAAAAAAAAATTCAGATCAAAGTATACAGCATCAAGACAGCATCACTTTAAATAGCACATGTATAGATTTATAAGTCAACATTTCTAACCTAGATTAATAGAAACGTAACATTTAGTTGACAGATCAATGACAACATTGATTGTAACACTACATATGTCACATTTAAATCAAAAAGTATAATGGAAAATACTTGACATGCATTAAGTTAGACGTGCTCTGCTGGCACTTACACCACATAGAATCAGTATTGCAGTGGTCGCATACAGTGGTGCTGACACAAATAATAATGATACACTAAAGCAGTGATCTCAGTACATGGTTGTCAACTAGTGGAGAGTTTTTGTTTTAGTTATAAATCATTGATCAATGGACAGTGCAGCTTTTTTTTTTATAAACAGCAAAAATGAACACAGTGTGTTGAGTTCCAATGCTGATAATATATTAATAATGAACTCCACCACTTTCAGTGGCCATGAAACAATGGCTACTGTATTTGGGAAAAAAAAAGGGGGGGGGGGAAAGGGGGGAAGGAGGATGTCTAGTGGCCTTGACCTGTTATACTTATCAGTTCATTTGGACAATCAGTAACATAAGTTTTTGTTTTGTTTTGTTTGTTTTTTTGTCTTTTCCCACTAGGACAAAGAGACAAAATGTTTATTGAATTTTGTCAACAGGATTTGCTTATTCTACCTCACAGCTACAATTTTTTTCTTTTTTGAATTTGATAGGAATTACACAAATGTCCATAAAACTGTTAGAGCTATTTTTCATGTTTTATCACTAGAAGTGACAAAACCATTTGAGATATATTTTAAAATACATTTTTTCTTGAAAGATGTTATGATGAAGGTACATATGTGATAAGCAAATTGCATGCACTAGGCTTTTTTGATAAGCATTCTTTATCTCTAGCACTGAATTTCAAATTTCAAGTAGTTTTTGTGTGTGTCAAACATTCAAACAAAATTTTACTCAGCCTTCAGTCTTTTCATCTCACCAGTTTCAGTGAAGCCAGGGCTGTGAGCCAAGGGTTTGCTTCTGAACATCGCTGGTGAGGTTGGTGAGGATACGAGCTTGTTGAATTGGTGAGCAGGTGATGGGTGCAAGGGTTTAGTGGAGTGTGCTGGACTCATGTTGTTGTTATTGTTGTTAATGTTGTTGTTGTTAGATGGGGATGTTAGTGACAGCTTGGATGTAAACGAGCCTGATGGGGACACAGATTTGCCAATGGATGAGGAATACGGTGCAGAGGAGCTTGGAGAACCAGCAGCTTCTCTCCGGGCAGCTTCCTTTGCTTTGAACTTCTTGAGCATAGTCTTGTGACTCTCTTGTAAACAGTGGGTTTTGAATTCCAGAATAGTGGAAAATCTTTCACTGCAAGCTCTGCATTCATACTGAACTTGCTCCAGCTTCATGATGGGTTCAAATCCTTTGGGAAGAGAAGAGGCTGAAGACAGACAAACGCTTCGCTGATGAGCTATGCAGGACTCCCTGGCTGGGTACACCATTTGACACTTTTTGCAGATGTAGCCGACATCCAATGTGGCCTCAGCTGCCACTGTTAAGTCTGCAGAGCTTACTACACTGTGTAGGTCAGCCAGAGCCTGACAGTCTTGGGTGTAGCGAGCTAGTACAGCTCCAGCCTCTGATAGTTTTTCTCCAACAGACTTAATTGCTGCAGCTGGGATTTGTAGTAATGCTAGAGGTGTACCGTAAGCAAGGGGATCAAAAGCCATCATATGCTCAGTTCCTGTAAAACAAAAAAAAACATTTTTGAAACTGACGACATCAACTTAATTACTGGTATTTCATTAAGAAAATAAGATTAAAAAAAACATGCTGAAATACATTGACAGCTTACCTGGCATGAGACCTGGTTGAACAACTGGTAATCCCATTCCAGGAAAATATCCTGGTAAACCATACATGTATGAGAGGTATGTTGGGTCAAGTCCAGGCATGTAGCCTCCTAACGCTGACAACATTTGAGCATTCATGGCCATCTCCATTGCAGCTTGAACCTGCTGCTGTTGTTCTTCTTTAGACATAGAACCTGCCAGAACAAAGTAAACAATTAGACCTAACCAGAACAAAGTAAACAATTAGACCTAACCAGAACAAAGTAAACAATTAGATCTAACCAGAACAAAGTAAACAACTAGACCTAACCAAACTAGACAAAAATTATCTACCAGGAGAATTTATAAAATCGTGATATTATTACTAGAGCGCTATAGTTGCTGTATTTCTAATATTAATATAAGGTCATGTTTTTAAATTAGATAATAGTTTTAAAAATATTTACCATCAGTTTTTTTCTCCTTTCTGGAAAGTTCTGTTTTTTCTGCACTCTTAATTGAAATGTCTCCTGTTATTAAATAAAATAAAAGGTTTATTCTAAAATATCTATCACATATATTAATTTGTTTAACACATTTTTTTACTTGTTATATACAATATAGGGAAATGGCCATTTATGCAATGTGTACACAAAACAGTGAAAAACATGACAAAGTAATGAATTAATAAAAAATATTTAAAACACTGAAATGATAATGTAATCACACCTTTTATTGAATCATAATTATTTTTTTTGTTTAAAGGTATTCAAGCCTTTAATTCAGTTATGTATATCTCTAAGATCTTTTTTATTTATTTATTTATTTTTTTTTTTTTAAAACAGCCCAAAATTAAATTTGGCCAATCGAAATACAAATATACAAAACTTAAAATGAAGTTCAAAAATTGCTCTAAATCAAATATTCAATTCTGAACATCCCATTTCTCAAGCTCAAACCTATTGCCAGTAGTCACAAATATGGTGATTTGTAGGGACCAACAGTTACTATATAGAATTGACTATTTGTTAACTATGTGTACAACATTCAGCTCCTAACAAACCTTGACCAAGGGGAAAGCCTAAGGTGTTGGTGTTTATCCCCATGGCTTGGAGCTGAGCAAGATGACCAGAGGGCAGAGAGTCCTCCATTAGATTTTGGCCCCGCTCTGGCTCACCTGGTGTACGGGAGAAGTTGGACAGGCTGCTGCTGGAAAGGTCAAGATCACGGTCATCAGAATGAAGAAATGCTTTGACCCTGTCTATATGTGTTTTTGTAAAGATATGATCCTGAACCTGAAAAAAAAAATTAAATTGTCATTTTATTTTATTTTTGTACGAATAATTGATCTCATTGAGTAAGGTATATTCAACACACAGAACCTGAGGATGCTTTACTATTAAACAAAGATCTTTTTTTTTTGTTATGGAATGCTTCTGGCTTTGATAAATTATTTGAAGCAGTAAGATAATTTTGCTTTATGTAGGTTTTAGATTTATTAATTATACAGATGCCTGGTTGTGCAGTATATGCACCAAACTGTCCTCATGATGATCCTAGGTTCAAACCTACAGGAGATTTGGGCTAAGAGGTTATCTTTATTTCTGAATCTATGTGTATGAAAACTTACAAGTCAATTCTATATTAAGGTGAACCAGACATTAATAGTCACAAAGTCACAAGGTTTGTTATCCACATTTATATATAAATGGGATAATGTGAGTTAACTGTTTGAACTTTGATCTTATATATAATTCTGTTCAAAACTTCAATGATAAATGAAATGCAGAAATGAAAGAATTTGATAGAGTAAAAAGTTGAATTGTTAAAATTTAAGAAAACAAAGATTCACTTACAGTAACTTTGTGAGAATACTTGTAGTTGCAGAGTTTGCACTCCTCGGGAGACTTGGGGAAATCTAATTCAGCACTATATGGTTTTCCAGAGTTGAGCTTAGCCTTCTTTTCTTTGGCTCTGGCATTCTGGAACCAAACCTGGACCACACGCTTAGCAAGACCAATCTCTTGACCCAAAAGTTCACATTCTGCCATAGTGGGTGTTTTGTAGTCTTGGAATAAGTGCTTCATCACTTTCACCTTTAAAAAACCCCATTAAAATAGTCATTATATTGTTTCATCAGAAACTGTCACTAAGTCAGGATGACATTCATGTATTGAAAATAATTGGTTATAAAAAAATAATGCTGAAAAACTATGAGAATTAAAATCATTTTTATTTTTAAAAATGGGTTTCAAAGAGCTCAGAGTATTTTATCTTTAATGTTCAATTTTTTTTTTCTTAAATACCAAGACATTTCAATGGGAGAACAAAACAAGATAAATATAAAAGCATTTAGAGAGATGATGAATTAAATGTATATCTTTCAGTAAAAAAAAAATTGGACCCATAAAAAACAAGATGTAGTACCTGAGTAGCAGACATCTGAGTTCTGTATCTTTTGCCTGAAGAGCCAGGGGTGTGAGCATTGTGGTTTAGATTACCACTGTTCCCATGTGTTGGGGAAGGGGGACTGCCACCCACATCATTCATGTACTCATTATCAGCCATCTCTGACTGAGTCTCAGAGAAGGAATCATCCAGACTGTTGAGCCGCCTCAAATACTCTAGCTCCATGGCCCGCTCTCTATCACTGAACTCATGGCTGCCGGTCAGACTCACCCGAGGAGAAAGATCACTGTGGCTGGATGATGCGAAGCTTGGTGCCTTCACTGGTTTGCTCAGGTCCAGTGGTGCATCATCACTGGATGCAGAGGAAGTGGCAGCGCTCTTTGGTTTATGGGCATCAACGGGTCGAGTGGTACCAGAGAAATTGGGGGCTGATGGCTGGTGAGAGGGCTTGGGTGTTGAGTGAGCAGTAACTGTGGAGGACGATGACAATGAGGATGATGGTGTACTGTGGGAAGGGGTAGAGGGAGTGGGGTTCTCTTGGCGGGCTGTCAGAGTGTTGGCCAGCTCACTCATATACTTCTTAAAGAATGGGTCATCAAAAGATGGGTGGCCCAACAGCTCTGGTGTTGAAGGTGGGAATGGCAAATTTAAACCAGTGGCCGAGGTCATGAAAGCCATATAGTTGGGCATTGTGGCTGCAGCACCAGGGGGCAAAAGCTTGCTGATATCAGAATGAGATGCAGATGACCCACTCAGGGAGTGAGGTGAAGGTGGCTCAATGAGGGCATCTGGTATAAGATCAATATTGATATCTCCCTTGGCCATTTCTTCAGGGTGTTTTGTAGCCAAATGAGATTCCAAAGCTGACTTGGCTCTGAAAAGGGCTCTGCAGAAAGGGCATCTTTTGTTGATGAGCTGCTGGTGTGCTCTGTAATGGCCTTTGCGCTCTCTGGCTCGAGTGTTTTGAAACCAGACCTGCACAACTCTCTTCTTCAAATTGACTGTGCTAGCAATGTGTTCCAACTGCTTTCTACTTGGGTTACAATCAACCTAATCATTAAGTAAAAATGAGTCAAGATTAGTTTTAATCAAAATTAAATTTGTAAATAAATTTAAAACTTCACAGATAAATGACTTAAAGACTCATGTTATGGGGCAAAGTCATTTATGGAGAATAATCTCAAAGTAAATACTGTAACCAGGAGAAATATCAGAGCCAGTGAATGTTCATAAAAAGCTTTGTTGAATCAGCATTGTCTTCAACATATGCAATTAAATTCTTCACTAGTGATACTAGGATTACTTTTGAAACAATAAGAGACCTACTAGACAGCATTCATGACTTTGAAGTAATTTTTTCCCCTCTAAATCTCCCACATATATATAAACCAAATGTAGGGCTAACAAAAAGTAATACTTAACAAAGAATGAGATGGGCAATTATTTGATTGTTTCAAATATACATTGCTAATTTTCTTTCTGAATTAATTATCTTTGAATGGAAAACTATTACAAATGTGGTTGGAGACAGCAGGCAGAACAGGCTAATGTTAGTTTTTAACAAATGCTTGTAGCAGAAATTAAAGGACAACAACAGGACTGGTATTGATTTAAAGGGAAAGTCTGTGAACGTGTGCCAAGTAATTAATGCATACATAAATTGGTTAAGCGTGTTGAGTTTCAAAATGAACATAGCTAATTGAGGATGAAAAGGATGTGATGACAGCTACACAGTGGTGTTCATATGGCTGTTAAGCTGAAGGTTCTGGGTTTAAAATAAGGATATCTAGGCTTTAAACAAAATATAACTGGTTTTATTGATTTTATTGGATTTCTGACATGTGTTGGAAAAAGTCTGTACAGTTAGTTTTAGTTGTAGTGTCAAAGATTCCTAATTACTAACAAAATACAAGCTGTAATCTGTTTCAATCAAGTCCTTGGTTTCTCTTAAATAATGCAATAAATGAAATGAATCTTACATTTACCTGGTACTGTTGGTACAGGTAGTCTAATTGTTCAGGTAGTATTGTGGTTCTAAGTCTCTTGTCCCTGGGCTGCTCTCCGCTCTCATCTTCAGAGTCGGTTTTTCTCTTGGATGATGGGGAGGGAGAGGTGGACGATGATGTTGGCGTGGATGCCATGGAGGCTGACTGCTGGGGGCCCATCATAGCTGGGCCTGATACCAGGGATGGCACCAGAGAATTAGAAGTCATCAATGACAGTGCTGACTTTGTGGTATCCTCATGCTGGGCCAGATTCTGGAGCATGCCAAATGCTGAGCTGGATGAGAATGGTGTGTACATTGCTGGTGCCACATGGGTCTTTTGGTGTTCCTGCCATAAATCGTACCTTATAAATGTTAATGAGCACTTGTCACATTTGAATGTTGGGGTGGAGGAATTGGCATGGGATGACAAAAGAGAGGATGAGGTTACTGGAAGTGATCCAGTAAGTCTGGAGGTCAAGGATGAGGAAGAAACAGCTTCAGATATTTTTCCATGGAAATCTCTGTCCCTCAGTGCATTGGAAGGAGTGGACTGACGCTCATGGAAACTATTGTCATCATTTGAGAAGCTGTAGTTGCTATCATCTTCCATCATGGAATGAATATTTTTGTGATTATTATTTGACTCTCCAACACACGAGTTCTTCTGATGTTTTATTAGTTCATAGTATCGCTGGAAGACTGAACTACATTTTTTGCATTGGTAGTTTAATCCTGGAGTACGCTGAAAAGGGCTGGCAATCTCTTTAGCACTCTCTGCTGAGGGTTGGTTCTCATAAATTTTGCGAGCTTTCTGTCTAGCATTCTGGAACCAAACTACAATAACTCTGGCACTGAGTCCAAGTATTTTAGACAAGTGCTCAAGCTCATCATCTTTGGGGTAGGCGTTTCTTTCAAAATAATCCTGAAGAGTCTTGATTTGAAAGTCTGTGAACCTGGTCCTGTTGGCTCGCTTGCCCATGCTCTGGAATGTTGCTGCTTCCAAACGGGCAATGTTTGCAGCATAGGACTCCAAGGAGAAAGTTAGAGAGTTGGCAGCATTGAGTGCATTTGCTGTGATCATAGGGGTGGGCGTTGCTGGGGCTGATGCTGTAGGTGTTGATGGAATGGAAGACATGTTAGATGGTGAGGATGTGTTGGAATGACTCTCTTGATCTTTTCTGTACTCATCACTAGGCTCATTCTTTGGTGCTAAATCAATTTTGAGGGGTGCATTATTGTGTATTTCTTCTTCTTGGTCATCATCTTTTTCAGAAACATTTTCTACTTTCATGTCATGATTGTCTTTTTTATAGTCATGAGACATTGACATGCCTGATTCTTCCTCTTCTTCTGGCTCAAGCTTAATTTCTGGTAGTTTTCCAGTTCTGTCATATTCATCCAGGTCAATGGAAGTTGATGGTGGGTTGTTAAAATTGTATGGGGAATCTTTGTTCCTTTGCCTTTCCTTAAAGAGGGTATTCCTGAACCAATGTTTAATAACTTTCTGTGGTAGACCAGTCTGATCAGACATTTTGTTGATTTGGTCCTCACTGGGTGAGTTGTTGATGTCAAAATATGTGCGAAGCACTTTGAGCTGATCATCACTGATTCTAGTTCGAACTCTCTTCTGGTTTTGAGCTTGTTGAGCTGCAACTGCTGCAGCAGCCTGCATTTGTTGTTGAGATGTGACTGTGGTGTCCACCAAATTAGCAGACTGTATTTGAGGTAGGTAACTTTGTGTTAGGTCAAGTGGAGGTATCATTAAAGAAGGAAAACCTGGGAGGCTGAGGTTCATGGGCAAGTTGAGAGGCAAGTGCATAGGTAGCATGTTAAGCCCCATCAGAGGCAACAATTGAGATAGCTGAGACAAGTCAAAATTTTGTGGAATCTGACTTTGTGTCGGAGGTGGAGGAGGTGGCATTTCTGAAGGGATCAATTTCTCTGCATTGCTGGTAGGTGTGGGTGGATTGGACGGAAGCTGTATTGGCCCCGTCTGTTCATTTTCATTGAGCTTTGGTACGTTTTTCTCCCAGTCTTCTCTGAACTTCCTACCAAATTTTTCAATGTAGGCTGGAGACACAAAGTTGTTGTGGACTTCTTCCTCGTGGTTCTTGAGAACCCAAACGTTAGAAAAATCTTTGTTGCACTTCAGACACCTGCATTTATTGAGCTCTGGCAAGTCCATGTTTTCTTTGTCCTCATTCTTCTTGTCATCAATGTCTGCTTCTTGACTTTTCTCTTCTTCAGCTTTGTCTTCACTGGTTTTATCTTCAACTTCCATCTTTTCCTCACCATTTTCCTTTTTGTCTTCTTTATCCTCGAGCTGCTTGATTATTTCTTCTTGGTTCTTATCCTTAGGTTTAGTATTTTCTATGCAGTTTTCTTCGTTGTAGTGCATAACACACTCAAAGCCAAAGTTCTCTAGCAAACTACGGTGCAGCTGGGGTTTGAAACGCCCCATAAAACCCCGAGGCCTTGATATGATTGGAGCATGGGGAAAATTTGGAGGCAGCTCTTCCTCCTTTGTAAGATTTTTCGGATCCTTGACAAGTTTGCAATCATTCAGTCCAGGTTTGGTTTTATTGTCATGACTCACTGGTTCAATCTTTCCATCTTGCTTAATTATCATGTTCATAATTTTATCCCCATCGCCAGACCTTGAAAGTTTATCTTTAGGTGTTGGTGTTTTAGGGATTTCAGCTCTAGATGATTCTCGTGCATTAATGTTGTTGTGAGCATTCAGAGACGCATAGAAAGCTTCAATGTGTGCATTGGATGTAGCAGCGAGTGCGTTTTGAGCTGAAGATGCCAAAAGATGATGGCTGGATGTTGGTAAAATGCCTTGCAAAAGTGAAAGTTGTGCCATGACACCTTGCATTCCCTGAAGATTAAAGTACGAGGCAGCTGCTGCATTTGAAGCAGCCTGAGCTGTTGCCTGCTGGTGAATCATGTCAGCAACAATCTGCGCTTGTTGCTTGCCAGCAGTTCTTGGGTCAGGGTGTTCAATCAAGGCCTGGCTTATGTCCACTTGGCCAGACTGAATAAGTTCCGATAGCTTACTGGCTTTGGTTTTATGCCCTACTGATCGGAGATGGATTTCAATGCTGGGCTGGTTGTTGTAGCTGACTTTGCAGATGTTACACTTGTATGGTTTGTTAGTGGGAGTGGTAGTACTCTCTGAGACTGCATCATAACTGCCATTTGTGTGTGCCACTGTTGAGTTTGGAGAACTGGTGCTATGCGTGGTAGGTGTAGGTGAAGTAGTGTTGTAAGATAATGCTGAAGTGTTAAAAATGTTATCTCCGTTAATATGTGTCTGCTGTTTCAGCCTGTGGAGATGGGACACGGAATTAAAATGAACCATTAGGATATTTTTCTGGGTAAATGATTCTTTACAAATGTCGCACCTATATGGTCTTGTTGGGTCTTCAAACTTATCTGTCATCTCCCACTGCCTATGCTGAGATGTCTTATTGTGAGCAAACAAGTATTTCTGGCTTGTGTATGCCACTCTGCACCTGTGACATTTAAACTTTCGACTATTATCTTTGTAATGCTCCTCTGCCATTGACTGACTATTCACGTAATCTTCCATGAACTGCTTGTCCCTATAGCCCTCAGGCATACCATCGCCATCAACGTCATCATCATGCCTGTCAACATTGTCCTTTTTGTCAAATCCATTGGGTAGATTGCCCATAACAGACTCGTCGTCATCATTTGGAGACCTGCTATGAGCTTTGGTGCTGCTGAGCAGCATTTTGGCAGTGAATTGTTCATATGCTGGACTGCTGAACAAAAGGGAAGCATTGGCTTCTATACTCTCCATCTGAACAGTCATGTCTGAGAGGCTGAGATCGCCATGGACTATCTCCAAGTGCCTCCTCATCTTAGCCACAGAGTTCACTCTCCTGGAGCATATCCTGCACTGTGTCACCGACTGCATCAAGTGGATGAGCGTGTGCCTCTGCATCGCCTCAATCGACTTGAAGCTGAAGTTGCACTGGCTGCAAGTAAACTTGTAAGCCTCCAGTTCCTGCGTGGACAAACACCCTGACAGTGATTTTTTAGCGTGGATTTCCCTGAAATGAACCTGTAATGTGGAGGCAGTCTTAAAGTACTGGTTGCAGCCCTTTTTCCAGCACAAGTATCCAGGACCCCTGGGGGTCTGTTTGAGTTCTAGGTGACCCAGTTCATTCTGGTGGCAGTACAACTGGTCAATGTTGATGAAGATTTTGTGGCAAGTCTGACACCGGAAAAGGTCCTCGTATTCCTTGTCCAGTTTCTCTTGTAAGGCCAGGTCCACACCTTGTGGGAGAGAACAAAGTTCGTTAGAAAAATGGCACGAGACATTAAAGATAGTCAATCAATTCATAAATAAATGGAAGAGAATTGGAAGATGAGTTGAAGCTGTTTTTCTAAGAATGAGCCTCTGAGATATAGAAGAGAACATGTTCATCAAACCAAACAAAGTGTGAAGTCAATAAGCTCTGACTGTAGGGTTGTATCCATCGAAATATTAATGCAGATACCGTATAAGAAGTAGCCAGACAATAACAAATAAAAAATTTTAAAGCTATAACCAAAAGCAAGAAAATCAAAACATGACAACAAAACTATTTTTTAAAATCTAACTTTAATTTGCCCGTAGATCAGGAGCTAACAAAAGTGTTCAGGCCCATGTTGTTTCAGCGTCAGCTCACAACTTCTGTACTGACAGGCGACTGTCGCGACACGACTTACTTATTGGGACAAAGCCTAGACAATAAGCTCATCTTCATTAAAGCCTCCTTCAGCCTCTTACTCCCAGAGGTGTCTAGAATGTCATCCAGAGCGTTGGAAAGGGGGAGGGGTAAGGTTTGAACCCACACAACCCCCGCCTCCGATGTTCACTCTAATAATAAATATTTAAATTAATTTTTTATTTCTTCTCCTACTTACGACACCCCTCCCCACACACACGCGCGCCCCTCTGGTACTTTCCCTGGTCCTATCACCAGATGGTCTCTGTATCGATGAAACGAGGACGGAATTTATATACGGCTTAATTGCGAAAATGGCCGCTGTAACTATGGACGCAATCATTAGGAGCTAATTTGTTTATTGTTCGGTGGCTTTTTTTTTTAATGAGGCCCGAGTGATAAAGGAGAGAGAGAGAGAGAGAGAGAGGAGAGAGAGAGAGAGAGAGAGGCAAGGAAGAGGAAAATATATTGACTTGATTACCTCCCGTGTTAACTTAGCATGGCGGCATCTGTGCGCTAATTAGACAGTCAGATCCGTCCTTTGAGTTACAACACGGGCACACACACACACTACTCACTCAGAGACCGTTATGAAAGTAACTTTAAAAACCTGATTCGCAATTTTATTTTAATGCCACCCTACATTGTAAACCCTTTTTATTACAAGATTCTTTCCTCTATATCTGAAAGAGTTCCCTTCTTTAATTGGCTATAAGATCTAAAATAGAAGTTCTAGCGTAGGCATGAGACATACTTAGAATTATTGGATAAAGCCGTGCTTAGTTCAAAATGTTAGATTTTTATTCTCTACCTGAGTTTTGTACGCTCGAATACCACAAAGCTCCTTCGATTTATCAAATTATAAAATATGTCTCAATATTTGAATGCTCGAGCATCCTAGTGACGCATATGTGGTAAAGTTCCATTTTGTAAAGGCATTTGTGGTAAAGGTCTAGGCGGTAGGGTTCCTTATAGTACAGGTCTGTGGAAAAGGACTATGTGTAAAAAGGTCTATGTGGTAAAGGTCATGGTAAGGTACTTGTGGTATAGGTGGTAAATGTCAATGCGGCAAAGGTGTGTGTGATAAATGATAAATGTGGTAAATGGTAAAAGATCTATGTGGTTAAACCTGACCCTTAGTTCTCTATAGAAATATCACAGTGTATCTAGATGAATAGTATGTAAGGAGGCTCTATAAATTATAACCAGATCTCTGGTACAGCAAGCCCTTGACCCTTCTCAACAAGCAACTCCTACACAAGTTTGACCTCACAAAATCCAACAGAAGAAATCGAAGCTTACTGGTAGGAACATGCAAATGGCCATTGGTTGTTGCAGGCAAACAAGGTAACTGACGCCCATTTTTTACAAGCAACTGAAGCCTACTTGTTATTTGTGGTACTGAAATATTTATTGCCCCCAAAGTGCCAGAGAATAAAACTTAATTACAGAAAAACTGCTTAATTTTTCTTTTAGTGATCTGCATATTGAGTGCTGTCCCTTTTTTTTTTTGTTCTTTAGAACCTCTGGAGCACATCTCCACACTAACATGGCTTCAATCAAAGTGATTATTTCAAAACTACGAAAGTCATAAACAAGTCAGAGTCGTGTGACTGTGTAGGTATGACCGAATAGCTTACTGTGTAAACAAGGGAGAGATTTCTTTCACTTGTGCTCGCTAATAATAGATAGGGGGAAAAAAAGCTGGGGGTCTAATTGTTGAATGTAGAGTCATACAAAAAAAGGCGCGAACCTATGCAGGATTCGGGTCACGGTTAGCTGAGCTCCAGCCACGCATGACAGAACACAAGAAAACAAAACAAGGGCTACAACTTGTAGCAGTGAAACAAAGAAATAGGGACAGTACACATGCGCGTAACGGTGGTTCTCAAACGTTCGCGATAGTAGGACATCGTGTTCTTTGAATTTGAAACTTCGAGTTGCCATGTACAATGTTTTTAAAAAAGGGATGGTGCTTATATCAAAACACTCGACGAATGAGCTTCTCGGTATTGCAAACTACAAGATTTATTTTTTTGAATGGTGTGCTCTATATTTTAGTAAATAAATGCGTGGTGCAGTTAACTATAATATAAACCATTAAAACTCAAGTAGGAGTTATATACAATATATGAAATAGTATTACAACATGATCTATATGCCCCAAGAGCACGAAACTGGAGACTAACAACTGGTTCATACACTTCAGATAGTTTTGGCTTAAATAATTACAAAATATTGTGCATTTTAAAAGATGTGCCATAAAGCCATTATACACAGATCTACCACTGAAGAATGAGAGCGTATAATGACCTCTAATGGGAACAGGATTAAAACTAGAGATGTCAGGGAACTTCTAACATCGTGAGTCAATTTTGTCTCCCCTTGTGTCACCTTGCCTAACGAAATAGTGAAACATTTGCCGCAGATAAATGGAGCACGAACGCTCCTACAGACGCACGCACTATTAAAAAAAAAGATTATTTTGTTAAATTGACCAAACAACTTATCGCGGGGGGAAATTGTCACACATTTTGTCATGACGCGTGTCACAGAATTGAACTTAATGAGACAGATTACTGCCTGGTCTTTTTGGACTCATGAACCCGAGTTCTTTCTTCGTCTGAAACCCTGTCGGCGAAGATCAATGACCCAGTTCAGGATTAAAATTATGAAAATGAAAATCTGACTAAAAATATGGATTGCCTTCTGTAATTTGCTTTAAAAATAGATTCTATATAATCATTGTCAATTTACTTGCTTTTGAAAATAAAAATAAGTTTTAACAGGGGCGTAATGTGAGGCAGGAAATAATTTTGCTAAAATTTAGTGTAACAGAACCCTACACAACCCCTTAACATGCATTATTACTCAAGTGCTACATTTTACATGTAAGCCAAGGGTGCTTTGGTTCAAAGCATTAAATATGAGCCGAGGGTGTTTTGATTCAATTCATTAAGTAAAAATGTAAAAGTTATACATTTAATACAGCCATTTTCTAAGCGCACCTCATCTTGGAGACTCAGAGCATGAGTGCATAAGCCAAGCAGACGAGGCTCTCCACTCGGGCGTAAAAAACGAACCTCATAGTCATTACTAATGTCTTCACTAGCTGAGTGTCATGGTTCGGAGATTATTTTTTTGGTGACTACAAAGTACAACAACAGCCAGCACAGAATTGTTTTAATTTCTGTTTTAAGGGCGAAGTCTGTGGAGAGAACGCGAGAGAACCGGAAGTAGGAGACAAACAAGATAACTTCCACTTTTCATTTGCCTCGACACACGAGGGTAGAACGACTGCGTTACAACTAAAACTGTGGCTTTAAAAAGAATGAGAAATAAAACAAAGTTAAATATAAACAATACTTGAATAAAAACGCAGCAACAACTCGCTTATATAGAATGAAATACTTAAAAACAATCGTGATGTAACAAAGATGTAGTGGGATTGAAAACAATTTTTTTTTTAAGTTCTACGCAACTTTCACGTTTCAGTGTACTAACGTCCAATCACTTTTATGACCCAGTGGAGAGTTGGCAATGGAAGAAGGTTTCCGTGATGTCATTTCAATGGCAAAAAAAAAAAAAAAAAGCAATTTTATATAAAAAAAAAGGTTACTCGAGTCTGAATTCGAACTTGAGACTCCATGATGTAAGGCCAACGTGTTTACCACAGAGCTATTCAAGTACCTTTTTTAAAAAAAGATTGTTTTATTTGTCTAATTTACGAACGACCGAATTCTCTACATTAGCCTTCACAAGACTCCATATAAAACAAAAAGAATTAATGACGACTAATTAGTTAATTGATTTAATAATTCATTGATTCATCTGCTGTCACCGACAATGAATAATCGTGCAAAAGTTTCAACTTGATCCGAGAATGGGAAATGGGAGAAATACTGTGGAAAAGATTTTGACCAGACAGACGGGGAGGGAATTGATAGAAAGGAGGTAAAAGTGCTGACAAACTAAAGACATTTCCCGGTTTCAATTTCAGGTTAGTTTTATGAGATGTTTCTTGAAATATAATTGAAGATCTATAGAATAGCTAAATGGAGAACAGTCAATACAGTCAACAGTCGGGACAGGATGTGACATCTGACAATGTTAACTAGTTAACATACAAGACATGAGAACCAAAAAAAAAATACAGTAGATGACTGACCTAGAAAACGCAAACCTATGACATTAGAATATGAAATAGAGACAACCAATCAAACAGGCAACATTGATCACGTGGCCAAAAGGTAATAATTCAAGCACGTGCCTGATAATGAAAGGCTGAGGATGGCGGGGGGGGGGGGGGGGGAATCAGGGAGACCAACAAGTTAACAACTAGTCTTTCCTGCTATTACTGCTGATAGCAGGGGGACATTATCGCAGGCGTAGACTAAGGGAGATAATGAACGAACAAATATTTAAAAAAAAAAAAAAGGGGGGGGGGAAACAAGCATTTCATAAAGAAGCAGAATACAATAGCTCAATCGACCTAGATTGCACTAACAGATTTATCATTTCCGTTTCGAAATTGTAAAATCGGGAAAGCGATTATTTATTACATATATGCATGTTTTTCGTATTTTCTATATCTATAATATAAAGCACAAAGTAAGGCGTATGTTATGTATGAATTTCCCCGAAAAAAAAATCGAAACCGTTTGACTCATCTTGATAAAACGTGGCATAAATGTTCCCTAGATCATGGCGGAGACAGTAGAGTATGTTAAATGTCCCTCCCACAACCGCAAGGCCCTAAAAATAGACAAAAGTAGCTAATTCTATCTCTATTAAAGAAAGAAACTATTTAACACATCGGGTAAACCCGTTTTGACAGCATTTTATATTATATTATATATTAGATATGAATATGTCGGCTGAACGGGTAAACCCACTCTACTTTTATTTTCGTGGCAAAATAAAAAATGTGAAATAAACATTCTCCATGTTGGACATGTTGGATAACTCATCGGATGGCTGCCTGGTCGTGCGGTTTGCTCGCTGGACTGTCGTTCGGATTTATCGACGGTCGAGGGTTCAAACCCTGCCCGCTCCCATCCCCCGTCGTCCTGCGGGAGGTTTGGACTAGGAAGTAAACTATCTTCAACTCTGAAGGAACATCCGAATTATGTAAAACATTTTACAAACAAAACAAAACATAGATCTAAATTCCAAACAGTAGATCATTAATACCAAAATTAAGGCCCGCACGCTGTGGGTCATATCTGGCTAGTACAATATAAAATTAACAAAAAAAACACACAAAAAAAAACCATAGGGGTCTAAAGAAGACTGTAAGATCCCTCAGCAGTATACGGGGCAAGGACCCCATGGCGGGGGTTTTCCTTTATTCCGAGCTTTATTTTTAGGGCGCCTATAGAACAGAAAACGAAGAGGGTTGATCGAGAGGATACTTAAGTATTGAGAGATCATCGAGGGAGTGGAGCAGGAACATTTGCAGTGGACTAGATGGTCATAATCTCCTGATGCTCGGCACGTCGTCTTCGAGAGGGCCTGTTTTGTTCATACAAAAGGACACCAACAGAAACGATAGTATGTCACTAGACTCTAGAATAATCGCATTGGCAAAGTAGTGACGCTTTATTAAAAGAAAGTTTTGAATCGGCGCATATCACACACACACACACAAAACGTATGAAAAGCCATACCTATAAAACGAATATTAAACAACTTCAACATAGATAACAATGGCATTTTTGCGTGATTAATAACTCAAATATAACACAGTCTAAGAAACGCTCCTTTAACTCTATACTTTAACCCCATGCCTTTTTCTTGTGTTTGAAAAAAAAAAACTACTTTGACTAAAATCAGTTTACAACTCGTTTTTGTTTAGGTCTTCCGATTGTAATTACATTGTCGCAAAGTGTCACATTAGACTAGACTTTTCCAATCCTTAAAAACAGAGTGCGTTATGTGAAGCAAGTCCAGACCTAGCCATCGATCATGTAGCATTTTTAGAAAGAAACCAGTACCTATATAAAAAAAAATGTGGAAGAAAATAGCATATCACCTCCTAACCTCTCCCAATTAAAATAGCAATGATAATGAGACTGAGCACAAAAGTCGGCTATACTTTTTATTTTTTATTTTCCGAGAGGGTTAGAGCGAGCATAAGAGTCAAGGCATGAGTAGGGGGGGGGGGGGGGAATGAGAAATAATGCAGGTATCGAAAGCACTTTTTGAAAATAAAAAACCAACTAGTGCCGCCTCTGGAGTTCCTAATCTATTTGTTTTAAATAGCATTTTATGCTTTAATGATCTCACCACCACCCCTCAATACTCCCCTCCCCCCCAACCAAGGTTAATGTGTTTACGTGTAAACGCCGATGATAACATTACTATTAAAGTTGCACCTGGGCGCAACCTCTAGTTTTAAAAGTAAAAGTTATCGATCAGAATAGTCAATTGAACTTTTTTTTTTTTTAATGTTCACGTTGACGTCATAAATGGTATTTCACGACGTTTAAGTAAATCACGCGAGAATTAAAAAGCACGCGAGAGTTGAAAACATACTCATTTCAAATGATAGAACACTAATACAGTCATTTGTGTTTCAAACAATTGTTTATGATGTACTCTTTAGACCAACATGGGGCCGTGTCATGTGATTCAACTGATTATAGAGAATTGTGGGATTTATTGTTGTTGTTTTCATTTTACATGAGTGTGCGTTATTTTTAGAGTTGCGAAAAAAATAATAATTTCAAAACATTTAAACCAAAAATCCTTTTGAATGATGCATGTTTGCATGTTTATAAGTCCCGAAGGAAGCCGAAGATTCCAAGATGGAGTCCACGGAAGTATCCACATGTAAGAGTGCTTCCTGTTTAGAACTTACAACGTATACGTCTGCAGGAACAGGAAGACAAGAGGGTATTATTACGTAAGAAATACGTTTTTCATCATCCCATCATTCATCTAGCCAACAAGGGGTATAACTCATATTTAAAACTTTAAAAAAAAATTAGCACCCCTGATTGAGAGCATTAAGCAGATCTTCGCACTGCCTTGAGCTGGGCTATAACATTCCTAGAGCCGGGCGACAGACGTCTTTGGACCGGAACACATACGTTCAAACTTAGAATAATGCTAAACATTTCAGCTAAGTCCCAAACCCCTTAGAATTTAAAAAAAAAATAATTAAAAAAAATTAAATAATATATTCTCTTCAATTATTCAACCATGAAAAAAAAAAGATAAATAAAAAAGTAACTATATTTATCATATATATGCGGCCGGCTGTTTCAGGCGAAGAATGGACATGGTAGCCATCTTTGAGTTCCTTGGAAATGTGATTGTACTCGTCTTTGGGCACGAAGAAGGATCCATGTCTAATACTGAAAGTTACAATTTGAAATATTTTTGTGACGTTTTTACTTTGGATAACCAAAGAACACACACGCACATTTTTTTAGTCATTCGATTAGAAGTAGAGCAATAAATATCAAACTGTCTGGAGTGTTAAACTAAAGTCGTGATAGATCAGTTACTTTGACTTCTAAGATGATTAGTAACACTTTAGTCTAGAGAGAAAGAAAGAGAAGGGAAAAAAAAAAGGAAAAGTGGAGGGGGGGGGGGGCAACAAAGAGAAAAAAAAATAATTAGAATAGTAAATCATAATTAATTTTAAAAAATGTGTGTGTGTGTGCAAGTGGGGGTGAAAACAGAAATGTAAGGTAATTTTTTTTCTTTGTTTCACAAGTTTCAGGACGTCCCATCAGAAGTAAAGATAATTACGTCCTTGTCCAGACGTCCTGCAGACGTCAGGAGATGGCAACAGGCTGGGTTTAAACTCGGGACCACTGTGACGGAAGTCCTAAGCGCATACCACACGACTAGTTATACATGTTTAACTCAACTGTTCTCGGTATTTAGAAGAACAGGAGTTAAAGAGTTAAGTGAAATTCACTGGGACTTCTAAAAAAAAGATGTGTTAAAGGGACAGAAACCATATTGAGTGAGCAGAAGTGAGAGAATTTGCTTTATCATTGCTGAAAGTAGAAAGTATTCCGTCCAGCCCCACGCCATAGAAACTACTGTGGATAGTTGAGTCCAGGTCAGTTTGACCAATGACTTCCTGTTACAACCACATTTAGATTCTATTTATACAAGTCCGGTACAATTTTTGTAATGTAATTTCTTCCACACCCAATCTCGGATCAAGTTGAAATTTCGGACAACTATTTTTTGTACCTAACATAACAGCAATAAAAAAAAGACCCATTAGTTAATTATTGATCCTAACAAGTGTTAGGACCATAGCGCATTGAGTAGAAAGCTTCCGCTAAACAAAAACAAACAAAAAAACAACAAAAGTATAGGTAAAAATATATGTAATGGCAGAGATTTATTAGTGCTAGTCTAAATCTATTACAAATGTAATTACATGACTGATCCAAACTAATTGATAAAATAGCTTCCATTTTTAAAGTATTTTTTTTTAAAGTATTTTTTTAAAGTATTTTTCTTGTTTAAAAAATCGTTGTTGTTTAAATAAAAAACCAACACGTGTACTGTAGCATTGAATAAATCTAGAACCAACTATTTGTTTATCAGCGATTTTCTTTCAAGATTAACTTAACAATGTCAAGAATGCCAAATGAAGCTCTAATGCTGCCAGATGAAATGTTTCAAAACTTAACCTACAAACGGAAGACATTTGATTCCACAGAGCTAAACAATCCACTAACACTATCATGGGTACTTTAAAAAAAAAAAAAGCTCAACAATTCCTTTATACTGCACACCAGAGACACTAAAAAGTTATTTATTATTTTTCCGCTAATGATAAAATTCTCTGCTTACTTTAGTTGACTTTAGTGAACAAAATAATTACATAGCATGATGATATTTGTTTTGATATATTTTAGTTTAATAGATGATTCGACATCACTACATACCACTACATATTTTGTTGTTGTTAGTTTGCGTTTTGTTTTTCTATGTCAAACTAGACGGGCTATCATACACTCGACCAAACCGTAGCGTCCCTGGCGGGTGACTTTTGACTGTCCGTACTTTGTTAGGACAGACAATAATTGAATAACGTTAACTTATGGGATAGGCTGAGGAACCAGTTAAGTTGATCGCTTGTGTGGGCAGCATAGATTGAAAAAGCAGACAGACAATAAAGTTAGAAAACAAAAACAAAACAAAATACGTTTAAAAGGCATAGGAAATAAGAGACAGCGTCAAGCAGACATCCTTGTCATTTCTCTAAATGTCTTTCATCTTAAAAACGGTAAGTTTCTTTAACATTTCTTATAGAGGAGGGGTGGGGAGGAATCGTTACAGCGTCGTGCGAATGTCATGGATATCACAGCCGGGGCGATAGTAGGGTGGAGAACGCCCGCTTTTGATGAGATGGTATGGGATGGGGTTTAATTCCCACAATGCACTAACCAGACGTTGGGTCAATATCAAGAAACAGTTGCACTGTGAGGAAGTAGAGGCGGAATTGGTTTGAGGGTGGGGCGTTTAGAGAAAGTACGTGTGTCATAACTGTATGTATATGAGTACAACATTAATAGACAATGTCCACAAGAATAAACATAAAAGATATGCATCCTAAAGGCGTTAACATTTTAACATTACACTTGGCCTTTGGCTTAATGATTGTCTGGGAGGCTTAACAATGGCGTGGGAGGCTTAATATGTGTTTGGAAAGATTAATGATTGTCATGGAGACTTAAAGATTTTGTGTGTGTGTCTGTGTGTAGGATGGGGTAAATAATTTGGAGTGGGCTTAGTGATTGTATGGGAGGCTTAAAGATTGTGTGAGAGGCTTAAAGATTGTGCGAGAGGCTTGAAGATTGTCTGGGGATTAGATTGTGAGTTTGATATACTGGGCTTTTATACCATGTAGCTTTCTGATTACATTGCGCCTCTATCAATGAATGCTGAGAGGCTTGAGTGTCTTTCAAAGGAGGCATGCGATGACGTCTTCATGATCAGCTACGAAGGGAGGTGCTGTCTTGTGACGAAATAAAGGAGGGAGGACTATACGTCTACTTCTGTCTCCATTTCCACCGGAAGGTACAGCACGACAAGACGGTAATGATAGACAGGTCTCTAAGGAGAAGGCTATATTTTAAACCGCTATGCCAAAGTCAATCATGCATGACACTCATCTGTATTCCCAACCGAAGGTGATAAGTCGACATAGCACTTCATCGTAAATAATTCCGTTAGTTTCCTTCTCATCACAAAATCTTTGTATTTGAAGGATCTCTGTAGCAATACATCTATCTATATCAATCATGACATAGTCAACTAAATATAGCCACAGTCACGTGTCCAGACATGAGTAGATTAATTGCCCTTCTCTCTCCTACCCTGTTCAGGTATTTGTGTTTGTATGTTATTGATAAAGTAGATATGATCAAATGTAAACGTTCGAACTCTAGATTTAAAGATAAACAACGGACGTTCATCTCAATATATTAAGTTAGGTGCTGGGTTTCCAAAAATAAAAATTTGGGTTTAGGCAGCAGCCAATGTGAAGTCTATGTATTAAAAGAAGAAAAATCAAGAACGGAATGTTCATTATTATTGGGTGTGTAAGATAAAAGTTTCTCCTTAACATGTTAGTCGGTATCTCTGCAGACATTAACATATACATCTTCTTAATTTCTTTCAATTTGAAAGCCAATGTGTGTATAAGAGACAATCACAATGTGTATTCACAATTTCGAGGTGAGAATTAGGTTAAAAACTTAAAGTTAAGGAGTTCTGCAAAGACTTGATTTGGTTCCTCTGCAACGGATAAACCAGAAATGTATTTTACTGCAATAATTAACTTAATGTACTACTTATATAAAATATAAAAAAAATGTTTACTTCCCTTTGGCTCTATAAGCCAACAGACAAGGCAAATGCCACACACAGTCGCTCAAATATACACAAATACATAGATCTAATTGACAATGCAACCAATTTTGGATTCTGATGATTTCTTTGAAAAAAGAATAAGTGTAATGCCCCTTTTTAAATTTTGTACTATGTTGTTCTATCTGGACGCAAAATTATTCCCATGGTAGACCTTCCGTCAATAAGGCGGGATCCAGTAAAAGTTAATTTACATGTGAACTTGGAGACAGAAGAGTACATTTTAATATAGAGATAAATATGTAACTAACCTTCAATAGCCAAGAGGTCTTTGTGGTCAGCGTCCAAGAGGTCAAGGTCGATCTCTTTACATTCGTCGCTAGCAGATAATGTCCGGTTGTCGGGAATGTCTTGAGTGACGATGGTGGTGATGCGGGAAGCATTGCAGGTGGTGGATGTTGCCGACATGGCCGTGGATGACGCCGCCGCCGTCGTGACTGAGGATGTCGCCGACATGGCGATAGGGGACGATGTGGAGATGCATGTCTGAGGGGAGGGGGTCAACCAAGATGTGGTGGTGGTGGGGATAACCTGGACAGTGGTGCAGGCCGTGGTCTCTTCTTTTCTCTGGGACAAAGGAGTGGCTGGGTTTGCTCTGTCGGAAACGTCTCGTGGAATTTCTTGGGAGACATCTCCAAAGTCTTTGACATCATCGTTCTGCCTGCTTCCAGCGGAAATTTCCTCCCCGGAAGCGGGAGAGCTGTTTTTGCCTGTCTCCGCGCTGCTTGAAGGAGCGACAGAGGCGTCGGCCGTAGCCATGCCGGACGAGAGGGGCAATTCGACCATGGACATAAGCCTCTGGATGCCCTCCGGAGCCACGTTGTGTTTGTTAATGAGGTGCTCTTCCAGAGGCCCCGCCCCTGAGCACTCATGCCTGCACAGTGGGCACAAAATGCATTTTACAGCTTCCGCCGCTGATCTGGCAGCCCCGGCGGGAGAGGACGGAGACCCGTGGCTGCTCTGTTGATGCGCCGCTGCTCCGTGGTTGGACTGGAGATAGTGATCGTTGCAAGGGCGAGCCTCCGATTTTCTGCCTAAATGAAGGACCCCGCTGGTGTCAGGACTGCTAGAGATTCTGTTGGTCAGAGAATGTGCCTGCGTGATGTCTGCAATAGCATCAAAGACAATAATTAGCAAAAAAAACAAATGTAAAATACGTTACAAGTCTACACAACTTTTGTTTAAACTTTGAAAGTGAATTTAAATGGCTCTACCATCTACTTTATCTGCTATCATCACTGGACATTTACTACTTATACTGGACACCTATCACTAATATTAGTGATCCTATCAAGACTATATAGACTAGGATTTTTATTTTCGGGATCTTTGGGCGCCTCTGAGACCACCCAGCTCTAATAGGTACCTGACATTAGTTGGAGAAAAGGAAAGGTGGTTAGTTTTTGTGCTGGTCGCATGGCACCATTGTTAACCGTAGGCCACGGAAACAGATGACCTTTACATCATTTGCCCTATAGAGCACAAAGTCTGAAAGGGGGACCTTTATTTGTACTTTTATCACTAGTATTGCACACCTAGCACTATTATTGGGCATCTAACACTACCACAGTACAAATACCACTTATGTTGATCGCCTACTACTAGCATTAGACACAAACTACTAAAAAGCTGGATACCATTCACTAACACCGAACTACTAAGCAATACACCTACCATTAACACGCACATATATGAATTAGATTGATTTTTTTTTTTTGTTAAATGCTAATTTCTGATTCGGATTCTCAAACTTAATTACGAAGTTACAAAAAAAAACAACAAATACACAAATAAAAAACCAGAAAGATTTCATTCTATCTGTTTAATCAGGTTTATTAATTATGTTTTAAATTACATTGGATACACAAAACGTTTCACGAACTGCTTATCGAGTTTCCATCTGTTCGCAAGAGTCCGAGTCTATTAATGTACCGCAGATAAAACATAAATTAAATTGTTCATCAAAAACTGATCTGATTTCACCAGGATATCACATGACATTTAACTTCGCTACCAATGCACGAATAAGATACAAAAAAAAATTAGTTTTAATGTTTATTGTTTGTCTCTTTTTTTAACAGAAAGAAATTCAGTCCCATCATTCCAATATCAATATCTTTCCAATTAAATACAAACACGGCATTGCGACATAATGGACATCATCTTTCTCTTCCTTTGGTCAACTTCACTTAAAAGGCCACGGGTAGATACTGCCCAGTAGGGAAGTGGTCAAATCGGAATCCGTCCAAGCGTTTATCTAGCTCAGAAAAATGAAGGCTGTTGAGAATGTAGTCACCACTTGTCCCCTTCGTTAGCCATTGGCCGAAGAAACATTTAACTGTACAGAGTCTGCCCATAGAATGCCAGCCGTCGAAGGGAAACATGGGATAGACTAGACTAGAATATATATTGGATGACTTCATAACTTTAATAAGCAGAAAAATGTAGAAACATTTTAACAAATGTGGTGTGTGTGAGATCTGATTGTACCCCCATTCATTTGAAAACACAGGAATGGTCCAAAGTACAAGAGGTGGTAAACGGTTAGACGCCACTTACTGAATGCATAAAGACACATTTTAATTGTAGACATTTTACTACACAATGACTCCTTGACATGTTCACATCATTGTTAAAGCACTCTATTGAAATAAAATGTACTTTAAACACACACATAGAGACAAACATTTTTACTTTTACTAATTATGTTCCCCCCCCCCCCCCCCCCAATGTTAACTTCTCAACAATTAGTTGACCAGAGAGAACAATAAACAAAGTAAAGTTCAAGCCAAACTGACAGAATCCTAGAGACTACAATCTTTACAGTAAACAATAAATACAGTTAAAAAAAAAACTTAGAAAAATCCATCGTTAACACTTTGATAATTGTTTTCACTTTTTTTTTTCATTTCATGTTTTCTTAAGATCTTCTCCGTCTCCACCATTCTGGTTTTTTTTCTTCTTCAGCTGGTAACTAAATTTCATTTAATTAGTTTCCTATTTCAAATTGCGACTCAGTGCGCATGCGCTGAAGTAAATAAATGACTTTCCGATAATGTCACGTTATAATAGCTTAAAGGGGGGAAAAAATCAGAACGAGGCTATCAGACCAAATTGAAAGCCGCGTATACCTTTTTTTTTCTTCTTCATCTATAATTGACTGTCATTTTCTTTAATTTCAATACAAAATATTTATCTTAAGCTTTTTTTATTTTTTCGTTTACCAAAGATAGAAATCCCCCCCCCTCCCGTACTCTCCTATAATTGTCTGTTTAAATTAAGGTAGGTGGGGATGGGGGGAAGGAGAGAAATAATCGACTACGTTGCCCACAGACGTCTGATAATGCCGCTAAAACGATATTAATGGTTACAATTACAGTACTCGGTGGGGGTAGGATAGAAATCGATTACAATACTTAGCTTTAATGTTTCCTTCTTGAGCAAGTTCTTCACGATACTGTACGATGAGTGAGATGAAAGGGGAGAGGAACGAGAGAGAGAGAGAGAGGACAGAATGGGATGGGAGCCTGTAATAATCGTTCATTTTGAAAACAAGCTCATTTCCTCATGACATCAAAATTTAATAAGCCTTTGGATGGCAATTTCAAGTGTCGTCTGCGACCCACAACACCATCGAAACAATTTGTCGGACGATTACAATCCCAATAAGCGATTACAATCCCAATAAGCGATTACAATCTTAAGAATTTTAAGATAATTAAATGCCATTCTATGATGGGGAAAAAGGAAAAGGGGGTGCCGGTATCTGAATACAAGAAAAAAAAATGTTTGTATGTTTGTCAAAGAAACTCCCTGGGATGTTCTAATTTTCAGAAATACCAAATGTATGTATTCGAAACATTTACAACATGTGTAAACAGAATCGGTGAGAATGACGTGTCATCAAACTATTTATAGATACACAGTCATGTGACGTTTGTTTGAGCTCAATTTGGACTTAAGCGCGGGAATAATTCAGAGAGATGAACAAGTTAAATATGAACATCCTTACGTTACGATCAGCATTAGAAGCCAACATTAGACCTAGATTCTAGAGACTTTGCCTGTTTAAAACGTCTTTGAACCACGGGAAGTATTTTTTTAAAAATGCTGGTTTCGCTTTATGTTATGGCAGAGGACGTACGTCGTCAGAAGTGTTTTAACAATTAGTTTTATTCATGAGATATTTCTTACAATAGATGCATTCATTAAATAGTTCCTGCAATTGTCAATAGATGCATTCATTAAATAGTTCCTGCAATTGTCAATAGATGCATTCATTAAATAGTTCCTGCAATTGTCAATAGATGCATTCATTAAATAGTTCCTGCAATTGTCAATAGATGCATTCATTAAATAGTTCCTGCAATTGTCAATAGATGCATTCATTAAATAGTTCCTGCAATTGTCAATAGATGCATTCATTAAATAGTTCCTGCAATTGTCAATAGATGCATTCATTAAATAGTTCCTGCAATTGTCAATAGATGCATTCATTAAATAGTTCCTGCAATTGTCAATAGATGCATTCATTAAATAGTTCCTGCAATTGTCAATAGATGCATTCATTAAATAGTTCCTGCAATTGTCAATAGATGCATTCATTAAATAGTTCCTGCAATTGTCAATAGATGCATTCATTAAATAGTTCCTGCAATTGTCAATAGATGCATTCATTAAATAGTTCCTGCAATTGTCAATAGATGCATTCATTAAATAGTTCCTGCAATTGTCAATAGATGCATTCATTAAATAGTTCCTGCAATTGTCAATAGATGCATTCATTAAATAGTTCCTGCAATTGTCAATAGATGCATTCATTAAATAGTTCCTGCAATTGTCAATAGATGCATTCATTAAATAGTTCCTGCAATTGTCAATAGATGCATTCATTAAATAGTTCCTGCAATTGTCAATAGATGCATTCATTAAATAGTTCCTGCAATTGTCAATAGATGCATTCATTAAATAGTTCCTGCAATTGTCAATAGATGCATTCATTAAATAGTTCCTGCAATTGTCAATAGATGCATTCATTAAATAGTTCCTGCAATTGTCAATAGATGCATTCATTAAATAGTTCCTGCAATTGTCAATAGATGCATCCTGCAACTGTCAAAAGATTTATCCTGAAATAGTCAAGAGACTTAACCTGCAATTGTCAAGAGATTTATACTGCAATTGTCAATAGGTTTATACTGCAATTGTCAAGAGATTTATCCTGCAATAGTCAAGAGATTTATCCAGCAATTGTCAAGAGATCTATCCTGCAATTGTCAAGAGATTTATACTGCAATTGTCAAGAGGTTTATACTGCAATTGTCAAGAGATTTATCTTGCAATAGTCAAGAGATTTATCCAGCAATTGTCAAGAGATCTATCCTGCAATTGTCAAGAGATTTATCCTACAATAGTCAAGAGTCAAGAGATTTATCCTGCAATTGTCAAGAGATCTATCCTGCAATAGTTGCATTCATGAGATTCTTCCGATTACCATCTACTGTGATTACCTTTAGGCAGGAGGCGGCCTATTGAGTGATGAGTCGTAAAAATGTGTATGTGTGTACGTCAGCGGGGAAAGTTAGGGATAGCGTACAAGGATTGCGGAGCTAACTCTTGCAGTCAGTATATCGGTAAATGATTTCCCCTAGCCAGAAAACTGCATGCACATCGATTTGGTGATTAAAACAAGCAATAAGTCAACAAATGAATTCACCAGCTCTGAACAGGGGAATCGCTTACAAGTGTGTGCTTAGGAATTGTACAACGAGAAAACTTTAAAATAAATAAATAGACCAAAATATAAAAAATCCTTTTTTTTTAACAAAAAAAAAAAAAGCTTATCTAAGGGGAAGAACTCCACACATACAACAATATATTTCAGTAACGATGAAGTTATTTCTTGATATTAAACAAAATAATTAATTACCAATACTTAGCCTTTTTCAGTCGCGAAGCGACTATGGGTCATCTCACGAAAATGAGCTGAATGCCTGGGCATTAGCTGTGGTCATGCAGCAGATGTATTCAAAGGAACGTCAAGTGGCGATATAGTTTCAACTTGATCCGAGAAAAGTGTGTGGGAGATTAATAGCATGTACAATTATTTAAGGGGACCAAACCCTACATATTTGTGAATACTGAAGGAGTGCTTTCCCTTGTTGGTATCAAACCAAATAATTAATTACCCGTTATAAATTTAATAATTTTCTTTTAATTTGATTCATGTCTTGTGCAAGTCTAAACATACTCGAACAATGAGTGTTGGAGAAATAGCGTGTACAAACTTTTTACCAGACAGAGTGAATTGATATAAGATTTGTAAAAAAAAAAAAAAAAAAACAACTTTTGAAAAAAAAATGTTTATATTACGTGTAATTGTATCAATTAGTTTGGATCAGTCATGTAATTAAATTTGTAATAGATCTAGACTAGCGATAATAAATCTGTGCAATTAGAAATATTTTTACCAATTGTTTTTGTTTGGCCCAATATCACGCTTTTAAATTTCTCAACGCGCTACGATCCCATCATTTGTCTGGACCAGTTGGGGAAGAGGTTGAGTGGGGGAGGGGGGGGGGTATTTTGGTCAATGTTATCGTGTGCGCATAAAAAAAACACAACAACATGTTCAGCCAGGGCTTACGCCTATTTAGGGGAACTAATTCAACTTATACCACCACATCTGTCAAGTACGATTTCTTTCCCTAGATCAAGATAACAAACAAAATAATTAATTACCAATAGTTAATTAATTAACTGGTTAATGTTTTATTGATTCTTGTGTTGTCATGTAAAAGAAAAAAATTTGAGCGAAATTTCAGCTTGATCCGAAACAGGGTGTGGGAGAAATAACGTGTACAAAACTTTTTACCAGACAGACAGAGTGAGTCGATGTAAGCTTTGTAATGACCAAAATACCAATTTGTAAATTATCTTAAGCGACTAAAATAGATAAAAATCAAAATGCCTAAACTGTCACAGGAAAAAAATAAATATGTACAAAATGACAGAATGGTGGGGGACGTTTGTTGCTGTTTGAAAAGCTCTGGAGCGCAAGAACAACCCAAGACTTGGTCTCTTGTGCACATGTAACAACCAGAACACGTTTCCCGGATCTATAAATCAATGTTGACACGTAGACTTCTGCTTCTAGAACTAGATCTACAAAGATGAATAGCGCAAAATCATAAGAAAAAAATCCAAAATTTGGGAGAATAGAAAACAGAAGTAAAATCTGCATTCTCGCGCTAGATCACGTGGTCAGACCTTTGTGGAAATCTTAATGAAAAAAATGTAGAATGAATCTGGTCAAAAAAAACAGTGACACCCAGGTTACAGAGATAGCCCCAACTGAAGAGTGACACCCAGGTTACAGAGATAGCCACAACTGAAGAGTGACACCCAGGTTACAGAGATAGCCCCAACTGAAGAGTGACACCCAGGTTACAGAGATAGCCACAACTGAAGAGTGACACCCAGGTTACAGAGATAGCCACAACTGAAGAGTGACAACCAGGTTACAGAGATAGCCACAACTGAAGAGTGACACCCAGGTTACAGAGATAGCCACAACTGAAGAGTGACACCCAGGCTACAGAGATAGCCACAACTGAAGAGTGACACCCAGGTTACAGAGATAGCCCCAACTGAAGAGTGACACCCAGGTTACAGAGATAGCCACAACTGAAGAGTGACACCCAGGTTACAGAGATAGCCCCAACTGAAGAGTGACACCCAGGTTACAGAGATAGCCCCAACTGAAGAGTGACACCCAGGTTACAGAGATAGCCACAACTGAAGAGTGACACCCAGGTTACAGAGATAGACCCAACTGAAGAGTGACACCCAGGTTACAGAGATAGCCCCAACTGAAGAGTGACACCCAGGTTACAGAGATAGCCACAACTGAAGAGTGACAACCAGGTTACAGAGATAGCCACAACTGAAGAGTGACACCCAGGTTACATAGATAGCCACAACTGAAGAGTGACATCCAGGTTACAGAGATAGCCCCAACTGAAGAGTGACACCCAGGTTACAGAGATAGCCCCAACTGAAGAGTGACACCCAGGTTACAGAGATAGCCACAACTGAAGAGTGACACAGAGACTGGAAAGGTTGTAGAAAGTTTATATTTTGAAATATGCAAATACTTGTTAGTAAATGGAATATTATTTATTTTTTAAAGTTTAATTCGTTATTGTTTTTGCTTTTAATTGCAGATATTAAAAAAAGGAGTGATTTCTCTTGATTCCCTACGAGTGTATGTCATGTGAGGACTAAAAAAAAAAGGGGCATAACAGAAAAAGAAAATAGACTCGGTGAAAAGTTCATCGTAAAAATCAATGTCGTAAAGTTTTGTTTTTATGCGTCTGTTTCAAACGACATTTGTCTTCATTAAACTCTGGGAGACTTAAGAAAGGGGGAGGGGGGAGAAGTCTTTTGATAAAGAAAGTGACAAGCACAAAAAATTTAATTAAAATGTTTCCCCCTCCGTGGCCACCACATGTCGCCATCACCTGAAACACTGAACGAGTCACAATAAAGCTGCGCCTACAGAGGGATAAATAGAAGGGGCACATAACAAAAAGGATAAATTCGATTTACTTCTGTATCAGTGACACGGGATATTTGGGAGAAATTAGGCCACGGTCTTTTCATTAATGTCTAACTTGGAAGAAAAACAGCAGATTTAGGGAAACATTTTTTTTCCTCTAAATTTTGGACTGCAAAAGACTTTTCTAGACAGCTGAACTTGAAAACTTCTTTTGCCTTCCAATATTTAGAAACACTATTCTGCAAGACTTTGTATTCATTTTAGCAAAACTAATTTTAGTATAATTATTTTTTCATCTTATAGTAGAAAGTCGATTATCCTGAGCGTCGGCAGGAATACACTATAGTCCTAATAAACGAATGCGGAATATTATAAACGGTCTTTACAACAAAATTATAAAGAAAATTTATATGGTGGTATCTCACCGTACTTATAACATAAAATTCAAGTAAGAGGGGAACAAAGCGTCGTAAGTAGTAGCCTACCAATATATATATATATGAAGAGAAACAATGGCTTATCTTTCGGTGCACAACAGCAAGACTACTTAAATACCGTACTGTCAAATAAAAACAAAAAAGGCAGGCCGGGCATTTGACGTTCCGGAAAACTTACGTCCTGATAAACGACGTTCTATTGCATTTAAATTTGTATGACGATTCGAACTAACCACAATGCCAGGGAAGTGCTTATGAAAATAGAATGTAGCCTCTTATAGTATTTATTGTTAGTTTCAAAATTTTCTCTCTACAAAGTATAAAGCGGACTAATCAGTCAAGTACAATTTCTTCCCCTTGTTTTTTTTCCTTGTTTAAATCGGTTCTTGCTTTGTCAGGTTGAAACAAAGAATCGTTCAAATTTTCAGCTTGATCCGAGATTGGGTGTGGGAGAAATGACGTATACAGACGTTTAGCAGGCCAAAGAGAGCGAGAGTTGATATACATTTTCGTAAAACTGTGGTTTAACATTTAAAATAAAAACAAAGAAAAAGATAAATTCATTATATAAGTTTTTCATTATGTAGTTCAGAATTTTTCAATATATATTTATTTACTAAGGCCAGGCTACTGTCAATAATCTCTATGGGCCTACCAGAGTAGTTAGTCCTTGGATTAGCTCGTTGTGCTATCCATCCAATGGTTCAAATAAGAACTAGATTTTTAAGTCTTGAGGTCATAATAACAAATAGTTGAAGAGCTGCTGTTGCTGCAACATGTACCAGTCTCTCCGACCCCCCCCCCCCCCCATCTCTCCCTTAACTAACAAAGTGTTCTTAAAGCAAAGATCTGACCTCCCTTACACTCACCCCCCCCACCCCCCATTTGACGTTCTAATACTGTCGTCATATAGCAGCAATTAGGACAGTCCTCGCCAATAGAAGCATATAGCAGCAATTAGGACAGTCCTCGCCAATAGAAGCATATAGCAGCAATTAGGGCAGTCCTCGCCAATAGAAGCATATAGCAGCAATTAGGACAGTCCTCGCCAATAGAAGCATATAGCAGCAATTAGGGCAGTCCTCGCCAATAGAAGCATATAGCAGCAATTAGGGCAGTCCTCGCCAATAGAAGCATATAGCAGCAATTAGGGCAGTCCTCGCCAATAGAAGCATATAGCAGCAATTAGGACAGTCCTCGCCAATAGAAGCATATAGCAGCAATTAGGGCAGTCCTCGCCAATAGAAGCATATAGCAGCAATTAGGGCAGTCCTCGCCAATAGAAGCATATAGCAGCAATTAGGGCAGTCCTCGCCAATAGAAGCATATAGCAGCAATTAGGGCAGTCCTCGCCAATAGAAGCATATAGCAGCAATTAGGACAGTCCTCGCCAATAGAAGCATATAGCAGCAATTAGGGCAGTCCTCGCCAATAGAAGCATATAGCAGCAATTAGGGCAGTCCTCGCCAATAGAAGCATATAGCAGCAATTAGGGCAGTCCTCGCCAATAGAAGCATATAGCAGCAATTAGGACAGTCCTCGCCAATAGAAGCATATAGCAGCAATTAGGACAGTCCTCGCCAATAGAAGCATATAGCAGCAATTAGGACAGTTCTCGCCAATAGAAGCATATAGCAGCAATTAGGGCAGTCCTCGCCAATAGAAGCATATAGCAGCAATTAGGACAGTCCTCGCCAATAGAAGCATATAGCAGCAATTAGGGCAGTCCTCGCCAATAGAAGCATATAGCAGCAATTAGGACAGTCCTCGCCAATAGAAGCATATAGCAGCAATTAGGGCAGTCCTCGCCAATAGAAGCATATAGCAGCAATTAGGACAGTCCTCGCCAATAGAAGCATATAGCAGCAATTAGGACAGTCCTCGCCAATAGAAGCATATAGCAGCAATTAGGACAGTCCTCGCCAATAGAAGCATATAGCAGCAATTAGGGCAGTCCTCGCCAATAGAAGCATATAGCAGCAATTAGGACAGTCCTCGCCAATAGAAGCATATAGCAGCAATTAGGGCAGTCCTCGCCAATAGAAGCATATAGCAGCAATAAGGACAGTCCTCGCCAATAGAAGCATATAGCAGCAATTAGGACAGTCCTCGCCAATATAAGCATATAGCAGCAATTAGGACAGTCCTCGCCAATAGAAGCATATAGCAGCAATTAGGACAGTCCTCGCCAATAGAAGCATATAGCAGCAATTAGGACAGTCCTCGCCAATAGAAGCATATAGCAGCAATTAGGGCAGTCCTCGCCAATAGAAGCATATAGCAGCAATTAGGGCAGTCCTCGCCAATAGAAGCATATAGCAGCAATTAGGGCAGTCCTCGCCAATAGAAGCATATAGCAGCAATTAGGGCAGTCCTCGCCAATAGAAGCATATAGCAGCAATTAGGGCAGTCCTCGCCAATAGAAGCATATAGCAGCAATTAGGACAGTCCTCGCCAATAGAAGCATATAGCAGCAATTAGGACAGTCCTCGCCAATAGAAGCATATAGCAGCAATTAGGACAGTCCTCGCCAATAGAAGCATATAGCAGCAATTAGGACAGTCCTCGCCAATAGAAGCATATAGCAGCAATTAGGACAGTCCTCGCCAATAGAAGCATATAGCAGCAATTAGGACAGTCCTCGCCAATAGAAGCATATAGCAGCAATTAGGACAGTCCTCGCCAATAGAAGCATATAGCAGCAATTAGGGCAGTCCTCGCCAATAGAAGCATATAGCAGCAATTAGGGCAGTCCTCGCCAATAGAAGCATATAGCAGCAATTAGGGCAGTCCTCGCCAATAGAAGCATATAGCAGCAATTAGGGCAGTCCTCGCCAATAGAAGCATATAGCAGCAATTAGGGCAGTCCTCGCCAATAGAAGCATATAGCAGCAATTAGGACAGTCCTCGCCAATAGAAGCATATAGCAGCAATTAGGGCAGTCCTCGCCAATAGAAGCATATAGCAGCAATTAGGGCAGTCCTCGCCAATAGAAGCATATAGCAGCAATTAGGACAGTCCTCGCCAATAGAAGTTTCAAACGAATTGAGGCTAGCTCAAGTCTCGTAATTTGTACACGCGTATAAAAAAAAAAAAGCTTGAGGAGGTTTGGGAGGGCGGTGCTGGGGGGGGGGGGGGTGGAAGATGGAGGAGTAGATGTGTACTGTGTGCGGGTTATGAAAATTACAGCCATATGTCACCTCCCTCAATAATTATGTTCTTATATTTAATTAACATTAGCTGTTGGCTGTCGTTTAAGGAAAGGGGGAGGGAAAGAAAAGCAAAGGGGGGGGGGATGTTTGTTGTATAATTCTGTGTGTCACTACAGCCCTTACCCCCCTCCCCCCGCCCGCCTATTTCCAACCAAATGAGTAAAAAAAAAATGAATAACACAGGGCATTCGTTAGCTGGACAATTTATGACCAGCTGTGCACATAATTAAGACCTACATTACTTAAGATTATATGGTATTTGTGTTTAATTCTTAACGTGAGTATACTGGGTCATATTCAATAAACAACCGACCTAACCACTGATATGCATCTAATTGTATAAAAACAAACACTTTTTTTTTTTGTAAAAAAGGAGGGGTGTCTTTTTTAAATATAGATATCACAAATATCTCAATCTTAGATTAATTTTTATTGCAATGGTAGCTGGTAAGTTATTTAACAATTAAAAACATCATTAGCATATACCCACAGTAAACCTTATTTTATTTTGTTAGGAACGCCAAGTTTGGTTCTTGTACCACCTACTCACTTTAGTCTTTAGAAATGACCACGTGCTTGGGAGAACGTTTGCAGACATGACACAAATATGACTAAATTGTAATTTTAAAATAGGAGTAATTTGTTTACCAGGACTTGAACCCCAAGCGTCCATCTGAAGACAGCTGTCCACAGTGCTAAGCATGCCGGGATAGAAAGGAACAAAAAAAGCCTCACTCAGTGCTAAGTATTTCAATTCACGCCGGCCACGTGCGGACTCAATCTGTTACTCACTGTGACATTCGTGGAGGAAGGATATTGTCTCTCTCTGTGTCAAGGATGCAGTGTGACACAACATAATTAAAAAAACAAATTCTGGTCTCAATCGTCTTTATATCAAGCGAATCGTTCTCAGGTAATCCACTGAAAGGGTTTACACTCAGTAAATCACAGGCTACCACCTTGAAAGTACATTATTGTTCTACAAGGATACGAGAAAACGCTTCCATGGCAAATGGTGTACTATCAATGGTGTACTATCACAATTTCTTTGATCACAATCCTAAAGTATCTTAGTCTCTTTCGTATCTTATCTTATAAAATACAGACGTTACTTCAAAAAAAGAAGAGGACAACGTCGTACGCGCCATGCATGTTAACCAATGACTTCAATTCTGCCTAATCCATTTGGCGAAAAATAAATAAAATTTTCGTATCAAAAATATCTCATCTAAATTGAATCTAAAATTTAAAAAAAATTAAAAATAAAAGAGAATGCATATGAAGAAAACAAACCAACAGATTTTAACTTTTCCTATAGCGCCATTAGGCAAAAAAAAAAAAAAGGTATTCATTACAACCACATATATTGTAGCTAAGAATGAGTGTGAGACTGTTCCTACGCCTAAATAACAGTGGGGTAGTAATGCCCCCCAACACACAGTTCATTAGCACCTAGAAAGAAGAGAATAAAAGGAGGGGGGGGGGGATACGATTGAAAATTCTAGGCCATGGCGTAAATGTGTGTTCTTTTATCTTTTCTGTTTTAAGCGAAAAACACCTATCTGTATCAGCTCCCTCGTCCAGGCCCTCCTCCCTACGCTCATTATTTAGAAATTTGTGTTGAACAAAGGACGCTAAAATTTAATGTGTGTTACTTTAGCGGTATTAAGAGTTGACTCCCCGCCCTCTCGCTGGCCTTGAAAGCAATAAGGTGTTTTCACGCCCGATACCAAAGTTTTAGGATAAGACTTTCTACAGTTTTAGAAAGAAATGTTAAAAAAAGCTACGACTATACAGAAGTTTAGGTCTCAATCGCAAGCATGCCAGTGAAAGGCAGAGCGGGGGGAGGGCTGTGTTGGTGAGATCCGTACATTTCTAAGAGGTTTTATGGTAATCGTTTTGTGCAGTGTGGATACGAGGTTAGGGAAACGTGCAAAATCTATACGATATTGAGTTTCATTAACACTTCAATAGAAAGAGGGGCCAATATATGTTTTTGTTTACTCGTTGCTTTTGAAAAGTGTATTTTAAATCAATGAAATTAGGCTTGATACGTCACGTGGCGATAGGAGAGGAAACAAAATGTAAGTGGGGTGTGGGGGGGGGGGGCTGAAGAGAATGATTTATTACAAGTGATAAGTGTGTGACACGTGACTATGTTGTAAACGAGCGTGAGGAGAGGGCCGCAGTATCGGCCCTGGCCTTCATTGAGATCTAGTGTCCACGTCTTCATTGAGATCTAGTCATTGCAGCAGTGTAGATGTACTAACTAGATAGACGTCAATAGTGTAGCCTAGAATATGTACTCAGTGCTAGATGTCTTTGCCAATAAGTGTGGCAATAACTGAGAGATAACGACAGAGAATAAGAGAAGGAGAGAAGAGAGAGAGAGAGAATGAGGGTAAACATAATAAATGCATATTAAAAAATATATTTAAAAAAAACTAACAGGGAAAAAAACTATTAAAAAAGCGAATGAACATTTAAATAAATTTTAAACTAACGAAAGAAACGAAAATAAAATCAAAACTAGAAAATATACTCTCTGAAAACTAAAAGCCAGCTAATTAAAAAAAAAAATTACATAATTCACGATGAATTATCAATTCGAAGCAAGAAAAAAGTCTTTAAAATTCCTAAATTTTTAAAATACATATTTCGATGCAGAACTAGATCTTTGTTTATACTCTACAAAGTAGCCAATTGTTTTAGTCACGTGAACAACTTTTTCTGACACTGTCAAATGTGTTCGATCCTATCGATAGATTCCTACATACACAAACCCTAGATATCAGACGAAGGGAGTGTCCCCTGAAGGTTACTAGTTTCACAAACTCGACCTAATCAAATGCACAATAAATTTCTTGTGTGTACTCTTACAAATGTTTCTTACAATATCACAAAGACACATTTTCATTTCAAGTTTGTCGCACACACTTGTGAGAAATTGTGTCCAATTGTTGTAGCCTAGCCAATAAATAGTCCAGTGAGAGAAATGACTTTCAAAAGAACACACGCTGTGTCAACAAGAACTCGATCAGAAACTCTTCCAACTGATCCACTTGGCTGATGGCTTTTGTTAATAGATCATCGTAAGCTTTGGTGTACGCCTCGCCCAACTTCCCCCCTACCACCCCCACATCAGTAGATATCGGCGCCCCACCCCATCCCTGGCTCCCCATTATCACCTGCCCCCCACTCTTAAATCACATCTACTCACTCTTCCTCCTCTCTCATCATCCCCCCTCCCCCCCAACCAGTCCCGCTGATTCCCAACCCTTTAACCACTATTTAAAACTCACTGGTGTTTGCCACAGCAGAAATTTCAACCCAGGCCGCCACCACCCCACCCCCCCACCCGGCACTCTTTATTTCTTATTATATGTCATATTCAAGTTATCCACCCCCCCCCCCTTCCAACCCCCACTACCATACTAGAAAGTAAAGACTTATTACATTGGGGTTGATGGTGAAAGAAAACACAAATAATCACCGGCGTAGCTTTCTTAATGAGTAGCGACATCTAGCGAGGACGTTCTGTGCCGGGAAGAGAGGGAGAGAGACAACCCATGCTCAACCCGCCATGGAGACGATACAAGGATTGATTGAGTTTCAGGAGAAAGAGAAGACAAAACAAAAAAAAAATTGCCGTCGCTTGGCGGTGACTGGAAGACAAGACTTGCCCCCAGGTGTAAGGTAAGGTGGCACCGAGCAGAGCGCGAGGTTGAAGGCAGGCGATGAGTTTCACAGGTAGACACACACAAAGAAATGCAAAAAAACAATTTGTTCTTTACATGTGGACCAGGGGTTCCCAAAAAATAAAATAAATAAATAAAATTCAGCCCCTAAACTCCAGAAAACATTCCAAGGAGAAAGAAATGATGCCTTAGAACAAGCCTGTTATTTGTTTGATATCTACTGAACTAGCTCTGGACAAATACATTTCAGGGAGCATAGTTAGCCACTGGCGTAAAGCCATACATAGCAACCTTGATGTAAACAAAAGAAGAGGATTAATTGAAACAAAATGGCTGATCTATATAAATCATCTAAGTTGACATCACACAATGGCTGGTCTTAACATGAACAGTGTGTCAAAAGTCTTTAACTGAAAATATTGTCAAAAAGCCATAAAGGATTGGAACCAGTAAGCAATTTCATTAAAATGATTTTTTTTTGTATTTAAAAAGACTCTAGACAGTAGGTAATTTATCTATCAAAGAACATAGCACCTTGCTACCTAACATGGTACCCTGCTACCCAACATGGCACCTAGCTACCCAACATGGCACCTTGCTACCCAACATGGCACCTTGCTACCCAACATAGCACATTGCTACCCAACATGGCACCTAGCTACCAACATGGAACTCTGCTACCTAATATGGTACCTTGCTACCCAACATGGCACCTTGCTACCCAACAAGACACAGTAGTTTCTCATCATCATTGTATAATTGTAGAGGTAGATCTAATCTCGGAAAGTCAGAAGATTTCAAGTCGAAGACGACCCAACACCAGAGCTTTGGCTTCAGCCTAGACAAACATATTACCGAACCCATTTTGCAACAAAAGGGATAAAGGCAGCATCGATCTTACGTCGAGGGGCTAATAACTGCGAGCGTTTCAAGTGATGCGGATGGATTGAAGCGCTAACAATAATCACCATCATTTTTTTTTTAAATTTTTAAAGAAGAATTGAGCGCGAGACGGCGCTGTCATTTTAATGCCACTGTCATTATAGATGCCATAAGTGCTGAAATTTTCAATCGCAAGCCACAAGCCAAATATTAAGCTTGCAATAAAAAAAATATGTTTCTCTCTCTCTCTCTCTTTTTTAACTATATGTTTAAACTTCAAGACAACGCATTTGATACAACTTCATTATGCAAACACTGACATGTGGCGGAGAAATAATAAAAGAGTCTAAGAGTCAGTGACTGCGAATGGAGAGACACTTTGTAACAATAGTAGTAACATTGGGTTAGGGAGTGTGTGTGTGTGTTTCTATGGTGACAGTGGGAAGAGGTTAGCGATTGGTTGTGAATGATGCAACATAGGTGGTAATGTCGTCATCTGGTGATATTTGGACACATGAATCCAGAACGTGAGACTGAAAGGTTGTGTTATTGTAGTGAGTTTTATTTTTGTAAAAAGATATCATTGCTTAAGTCTACTACATGTATTTAATTTTATCACAAGTTGATTTAGTCTTTATTTGAAATAAACGTATATTTACAATTGTTCACAAGGAAATTATTCAAGTTAAGTTAAGTTTTATTAGTTAATATATATTACACCTACATGGGTTTAGTTGTCTACCAGCAGTTTGGTGCTACAGGTCAACGACCGGCAAACACATTGAAGTATCACAAGACAGAATCAATACAAGAGTTGGTATATGATGAACAAAATATGAAAAGTTATAGAACCAGGCCTGGTGTGCCATCAACTTTTGTTTGATTATGCTTGGTATTAGCGTCTCGAAGATGGACGAGTCCCTACTAAATAAACAATTCAACTACCAGACAACTCAGCTTCATTCAAATATTCTACGTGTATTAGGATTAGACAAATGAAATAAAATTGTCTTAGAAAAAGTTGAGATGGAGCACAATTATCAGCGCAAGGTACGCTTGAAATGCGTTTAAAAACAAAACGCAATTCTTCGAAAGAGTTTTATCCTGTTTTGCTGTCCAGCTTTCACGGGAGGCTTCATTATTTAAAAGAAAATTTGGACTTGGCAGAGGCTGGAGTTAAACTAGCATAGGATGATGTGCCAATTTCAAAAAGTTCTATTGAGACATTTCCACATTAAACTTGGTGACTTTCTACATCTTAAACTTACGAAGACGACCGACTTTAACCGACTAAAAGACATGCGGTGAAGAGATGACCAGTGAACAGACTCACATCCACAATTACCTTTACTTTCATCTGTGCGGTCGCCTCCAGGCTTATCCCTGCTAACAGAACCGGCACCCCTGAAGGCGCTGTAGTCTGTGGCGCTGGTGGTGCCCAGCGAGCTTGAAGCAGCCGTGGTTGTGGAGAAATGGGCGGGTGGTGGTATCGTGACCTTGCCACCACCAGACGTAACTTTGGGGTACTTGCTTAAATCTCGGCTCCCCTGCGAGAGGTCAGGAGTGTCAAGTACGTCATCATCAACTGTGAAATACAAGAAATAAATGAAATTATCAATAAACAAAAACAAATTACTTGGAAAAAAATAAGTCGATAGCTTGAAATAACTAAGTAGACAACAGCAAAATATCAAACATACAAACAAGCAAAAAACACAAGGGCATAGCAATCTCCCGAAAAGAAAAGAAAAAAACTCCAGAGATGATCTTTTGTTTTCAAATAGAATAAAGAAAGCACAAGTCAAGGTCAAAAGGTCATCTTCAACAAGAGACATACAACAAACAATGAAACTTAAAAAAACAGAATCCTAACCTGAAGTCCGACAAACCACTTATGGCTACCAAATAGTGACAAGAAAAAATAAACGTTTTATTTGTACAAGGGCGTGCCACTTGAAAACAGGCTGCAGTTTAGTAAAGAAATAGAGGAAGGTATGAAGTCACAAGAGAAATGTTATACAACAATACAGAGAATTGCATCGACAACCAATTACTATCAAGACATTCGCCTAGATACAAACAAATATTCGTCCTACAGAAAGACTTACACAGTCAAAAGTTCGTCCTACAGAAAGACTTACACAGTCAAAAGTTCGTCCTACAGAAAGACTTACGCCGTCAAAAGTTCGTCCTAGAGAAAGACTTACGCCGTCAAAAGTTCGTCCTACAGAAAGACTTACACAGTCAAAAGTTCGTCCTACAGAAAGACTTACACAGTCAAAAGTTCGTCCTACAGAAAGACTTACGCCGTCAAAAGTTCGTCCTACAGAAAGACTTACACCGTCAAAAGTTCGTCCTAGAGAAAGACTTACGCCGTCAAAAGTTCGTCCTACAGAAAGACTTACACAGTCAAAAGTTCGTCCTACAGAAAGACTTACACAGTCAAAAGTTCGTCCTACAGAAAGACTTACGCCGTCAAAAGTTCGCCCTACAGAAAGACTTACACAGTCAAAAGTTCGTCCTACAGAAAGACTTACACAGTCAAAAGTTCGTCCTACAGAAAGACTTACACAGTCAAAAGTTCGTCCTACAGAAAGACTTACACAGTCAAAAGTTCGTCCTACGGGATGACGTATAGTTTGACTTCTCATTTTCTCCTGGCAGACTCTATAAACATCCCTCATACACCCTCTTTCAATTTTAACACACTCTAAACACATTTGGAACGCATACCAAAGAACCCACACCAGCTTTGAACCCACACCTAAGGTTTAAACAATACGTAAGTACCTATCACTTTTAAGGGCGCCAATAGGTCGTCATCACAGAAGCCTCTTCCCAGGCTTTCAAGACCGCGCTCACAAAGTAGCATGGGAAGGGAGCTAAACCAAAGGTACTTTAAATAAAAAAACACAATCTATTTCAGATCGGAACTCAGTGGCGTAGCTAGCGGGGGGAAAAGGGGGGAAAATTTGAAAGTCTTCTCGGGCCCCCAATTGAGGGGGGGGCCCTAATGTGTGTTTTTTTACTTTAAATATTAAATATTACGCAAAATGCAGGGGCCGAAAATAGGCCAAGACCCCTCCGGGGCCCTCAAATGATGGCAAATTCCTATCTACGCCCCTGTCCGAACTCAATCTTTGTGGTAACCTTGTATTCTGTTCACCTGTTCACTCTCCACACATATTTCAAGTATCGCGTCTCCAGGTGAGAGTCGATATTGTCACAAACGTCAGAAAAAAAAAGGAGGGGGGGGGGGACATAATTGACCTAACAATTAGCAATTAAACCAGGGCCGGCAACTTTTGATGATTTAATACTCGATTTCCCTTGAGTGTATTCGAATACAGGCTTGCCTGTGATGAATAATTATATCTAGAAAGTGGAAGCTGTTTTCGATTTAGCTAATTATAGTTGAACAGCAGATGACAGACTCAACAAGACACACACACACACACACCGCACGATTACACTGGCTGTGTCACAAAGTGCAGAATATATTGTTTCATTCACCCATTTAACCACCCTAAAACACACACACACACACGCACACATTCGCTCTTTTTTCTCGCCAACATTGCTGTGTTCGAGTAATCTTAAAGTACAGACACGGCCATAGAATGAGCTCCTCTGGGGCTCGCTTAAAACTTTTCTGCAGGGAACAGTTCCAGGGAAAAAAAGGAGATGCATACGAAGAAGGCAATGAGAAGACATTAAAGTTGAGGAATGGACGGGACTTATAGAAAAGATTCTAACCCAGGCTAAAGACAATAAGAAGCGGAGCAAGACGGTCAACAGATCGCATGCGGAGCCCCAACGGCCCAACAGACTAAGGGAAAGATGAAGGTGAAGACGGTAACACTTTTTTTTTCTTTGCAAATTTCCCTAAACAGCGCTTTTCTAAATGGATACCATCACGTGTTCTTAAGACTCAATTCTATTGGGTGGCTAATTATAGCTTAACCAGAATAATGGAATATTGTTTTTGGTGTAGATCTACATGTTTTTCTTTTTCAAAAAGTATTCTTTTAGATCTAGATCTATGTTACAAACAAGCTTGCAAAAATATATAGCAATGCTATGATTATATCTAAATTACTGGAAAAAAAAATATACATATAATGATCCACGTGATAAGCGCACGCGCTCGTGTGTGTGCGCATGTCTGTGTGCGCGCGTGTACAAGAAGAAAGTAAGATCGTTGGGAGACCGGCACAGGTCACATGATTGGAGAGAAAAGGTCAAATGTGAAAAAACTTTATAAAATCAATCACTAAACTTTTTTGTTTCTCGAGACCTGGCTAATTAGTGGGTCGTAAGTACCCTGAGCTGTACAGAGCAGATAGGGCGGGGGTGGGGGGGGGAGGAATGTAGAACTAGGAAGAGATGGGGCGGGGGGGGGCAAAACGTGTATTGGGGGGGGGGGGGGAAGCAGAACGAGAGAGAACAATTTAAACCAATACGTAATTAGAGTATGAGAATCGGGAGGTCATTAAAAACAAAACCTAACCAGAGTTTAAAATCTGGTGGGAAATATCGTTTTTTTTGGTCTCTAGACCTCGGCGTGAAAAAAACGTTTGTAAACATCACATTCTCCAGTAAGTGTTTGCGCGAACACATGATGCTTAGGTAAAAAAAAAAATAATCAAAATGTTTGTCATTCCTAATACAAACATGATACAAAATAGAAAAGGCGTAACTCCATTATAAAAGAAATAAACAGGAAATACCATGATATGAAAAAAAAAAAACTGTTTTGTGATCGAGTTGAAATTAAGACTACAAAACATGGCGTCAGAAGAATAAGAGGAAGAAAAATTAAAGAATAACAATAACAATTACTATGATTTTTTTTTAAAGCAATTAAATGTATATGACTTTAATCTCACAAAGCAATTAAGTTTACTGTAAGACTTTCTTTCTTCTATTTCCACGTAAAATGTAATGGAGGTTGTTGTCCCAAAGATGAACATGTCACTCATATCCAATCTTTTTTTGTTACAAAGCTTTTATCAACTCACTCTGTCTGTCTGTCTGATAAAAAGTTTGTACACGTTATTTCTCTGACGAATCTCGGATCAAGCTGAAATTTTGCACAATTATTTCTTTTACCTGACAATACAATAATCAATTTTTAAAGATTAGTTTACTATTGGTAATTAATTGTTTCGTTAGGTATCTAGAAAGGGAAAGAAATTGTACTTGGCTGAAGTGGTGGTATAAGCTGAATTATTCCACTTTATAGGTCGGCGATCGAAATTGAAACAAACAATATGTAACTATACAGTCATCTCTAGTCATGAAAACCTCACTACCAGACTGGACAGCACGTCGGCCCGAGCAGGCGTGAGCCACGAGTTCGAATTGAGGTCGTTCCCCCCCCCCTTTCTTTTGAAAACCAATTACGGTCAAATCCACACAGATATCCCTTTCTCTCCCCCCCCCTCCCCACTATTTTCCCAAGTCGTCCATGATCCTAGCGTATTGAGAGAGATAGAAGCATGGAGTAGCGCTAAACAAAAACAATTGGTAAAAATATTATTAATCGCACAGGAGTATTATTGTTGGTCTAGATCTATTACAAATTTAATTACATGACTGATCCAAACTAATATGGTACAATTGCACTTCGTACAAGCTTTGATTTTTTAAAAAGTATTTTTTGTTAATGTTGCTCATTTTTCTTTCTGTATATTAAAAGACTACAAAGTGGTGTTTTACCGTAATGAGATCTCAGTTGTTGTTTTTTTTGCCTTTCTCTCAAATGTTAAAACCGTTTATTCGATTAGCCAATTAATATTATATATCAGCGTAGATCGTATGAAGACAAACAAAGCAAAAACAAAGGATAATTATTTAACATTTAAAACAACAACAACAACAAAACCTGGGTGGGGAAAAAAAATCAATTATCAGTCAGTCTGTGAAGAGTTCACTTCTCTTACCGCCTGCATTGTTGTCGGCTTCCCTTCCTGCTCAACATTTAATGGCAAACAAAAAGGGGCGTGTTAAGTCAGTAATAAACAAAAGAACAGGAGGAAAAAGGACCGGGAGGGGGCTCTAATTGATATACATGTAACAAGAAAACGCTGCGCGGCTTCAGATAATGATTACAAAGGCAGAAAAAAAGAGGGATGGGGGGGGGGGTGGAATATGGTGGGAGGGGTGGGGGAGAGTTATGGGGGTTGGTGTGAGCTGGAAGTCTTAAAGGCAGGGTGGGATGGGGGGCGCACAGGCTGGATCGAAAATAGAAATAGATGCTTTATTTTAGTTGGCAGCAGATGAGATTTACTGACAGGGTAATGGGAGCACTGCATTGTTAGAGATGCAAGCACGAGGGTTACGATTAGGTGTTAATACTTGTGGCGCAATTTCTGGAAAAAAAAAGGGGGGGGGACGAATAAGGGCGCAGATGGCACCCTATCACAAACAAACGGCAGTAAAGAATGCCTGGAGAGATAAAAGTCATTCCAAATCTTGCTACAGAAACATGAAGCCATTACGAGTACTCTGGTCTAGCATTGATTAGCGCGACTTACTGAATAGTACTATTGCACTAAAACCTTTCATTAACTGGTCGCTATATACAGAAACTATTCAGAATTAATCTGCGTGGCTAGGTAGTTTACCGCATTCTTCCTTAATCTTCGACTATAATACTATAACTTCATATTTTTTTTAGAATTAATGGTGAATAATGACGTTTGACGTGAAGAATTACTTAAATTTTAAGCAAACATTGAACAAGGATAGGGTGATCTAAACATGACGTCAGAGATGTATACTGGAGGTCGTGGTTGAGTGTGTTGGGAAGGGGGGAGGGAAGCGCTAAGCCAGGTATTGTTTCAACCAGAGGTAGGTTGTCAGTCGATACATAATTGGTGATTAGCTCTTTATTTACACACGATGTCGGAGAAATGTGCGTGAGTATACACGTAGTGACGTCACAGCGACGGGGCGGCTGAGCTATCATGAGAAAAAAAAAACAAAAAAAAACTTTAAGCCCCTAGGGCGCCAGCAAGTAATTGGTAGATAGTGCACGAAACACGAACCAGTGAAAAGTATAATATTAACAACGCTCAAAGCTGATGTCTACGCGTTATCTAGGTGTGTGTGTATGTAATTTGTATTTATTATCTAAACTCTTACAGACATTTAAAAAAAAAAAGTTGACTTTGCAGGAGGGTTCACTTTTTCTGAATAAGTGAAGAAGGTATGACCCCAAAAAGGGAAGATGGTGCATTCCCAACAAGTGGACATCCCAATATTTAATCAGAAAATAAATACGTAAAATAAATTTAAAAAAAAACATGAAGAAAGACAAGAATACCGAAGACATCAACAAAGTTAAATTTTGTTCAGTTCAATTAGCATGGTAATATGACCGTGTGATAAGTACTTTGGGCTGTCTAGTTCGAATCCTGTCAGCTGTCATCCCTCGCCGTCGTGCAGGAGGTTCGGGCTAAAATAGTAACCTTCAAATTCTAACGGGGCGAAACATTCAAGTCAATGAAAGTAAATTATCATTAAAACCAATACGTTCTGTCATGTAGGTCTGTCCAGGAAAGTAACAAATAGAACACTAAGACCTAACGATAGTCAACTTCAATTAAAACCAACGCAAAACATGTACATTAATTTTTATTTAAAAGTAACGAGATTGTTCATTGTTTGCAGGTTATTGTTTGCCTAAAATATTACAACAAACTATTAAGATAATACACAAAAAAAAATATAACAAATCAGGTGACGCAAACACCAAAAGAACAGAATGCCAGGTAAAGATCAAGAGAAGTGACAGAGAACCTTGCGAGGGGAAAAAACCCTCCAACACCACGAGGTGATACTTGGTGAGCGTGTAATTACCCGGCTGATTACACCATTAAAATATCAAGCCAGTCCAACAATTTGTTAGCAAATGTCAAGAACAATTTGTGCACTGGCATATAAAAATATAATTGATATCAGTCGTCTGTTGGCATGTACGTAAACCAAAGGTCACTCGGACGATTTTTAGGCTCGATGTTGACAGTAGGCTGTGCTTTACGTCTGCTGAAGATGCTTGAGAGGTTGGGTTGGGGGGGGGGGGAGGAACGTAGAATGAAGAGTGTAAAGTCGTCATTATGTCGAATTGAATGACGTCATAACGCCAATTAGTGGGGATGACTAGAATTCTTTGCAAGGTGAAAATAGCCATAGAAATAAACAAACTAGCAGACCAACAGAGGGAGATGACTGTTAAATGCATACACACAGTCAGATGAATACGATCAAACACTAGCTAGGGTAAACACTTTGGATACGATAATTTGTATCAATGTCTCACTAAACTCTGCACACAATAATTTTAAAATAAATATACATTTAGATAGATAGATAGATAGATAGATAGATAGATAGATAGATAGATAGATAGATAGATAGATAGATAGATAGATAGATAGATAAATAGATAGATAGACAGACAGACAGACAGACAGACAGACAGATAAATAGATAGATAGATAGATAGATAGATAGATAGATAGATAGATAGATAGATAGATAGATAGAAAGACAGGCAGGCAGGCAGACAGACAGACAGACAGACAGACAGACAGACAGACAGATATAGTGGAATTGTGCTATGCCTATAAAATATACTAGTAGTGATCAAACGAACTAGCGTCCCATGAACGTCGAGACCAAGTACCTGTTATTAGCCCATCGTTACAGCAGGCATCGTGACGTCATACAAATCCAGGTAATAATAAGAATCTAAAGGCTAGATGCCCTCCCCCCCCCCCCTCTTTCTCCCTGATAATTGTAGAGATAGAATGCAAGGTGATGAGTCGGCGAACGGAGGTGAGCTACAGGGTGGGGGATGGGGGGCTGTCTATCGATGATTTGTGTTAAGGATACGTTAACAATAGGAAGATTGGGGTTATAAAAGGGGGAAGGGGGGAAACTAAAATAATGATTCCAGTGACCTGCCTGGTAGTCTCGGTGTGATGTGGGGTAGCAACAAATGGGGGGGGGGGACAGGTAGATTCCTTAATATCCAGGTATTGTTTTAACTTCTTATAAAGTCGAGAGCTATTTTTGTATCACGAATGAGTGGAAAACGGGGGGGGGGGGGGGGGAGAAGGGGGTTGTTGGGGAGGAACGAGCAAGGAGCAGCAGAAAAAAAAAGGTGGTTGCTTAATTAAAAGGGGTGAAACAAAAAGACACAGGGCGGCATAACGACGCCCAGGAAATAGAGTGATTATTCTTGCATTGTATTAGTGCAAGCTTGCGCTGTCTAATTATGATATGGATTTTACAATGTACGCTTGGCAAGCTGGAGACGAGGTGATCAGGAGGAGGGGGGGGGGGGGGAGGTGAGGGATGGGATATGTGTGTGCGTGTGTGGGAGGTGATATTCTAATTCAGTTACTTGTGCTCGTTTTATTGATATTCCGACAGCAATGTACTTACATAACGAAACCTTTATACACAATTTACAAATACAAAAAAAAAAAGTTTCATGAACAGCTGACAACAATAAGCAAATCATGAAAACAAAACCATAGAAACCTTTATGATTAATAATAAGTTAATCACTTTAGTGGGAGGGGGGGGGGGGGCAACGATACGCAATATTATAACATCCTTTTACATTTTCAAACACTTTCTAAAAAAAAGAATTTTTACGGGTGCTTACTCCAGAATCGAAGTATACTACATCCTAGCAAGACATGGCTGTGGGCTGGATTTGAACCCGAGACCATCCAGAAGACAGCCCAGAGCGCATACCACGTTGACCAGCCAGCCACCCTAGAAGTAATAAACTTAATAGAAATAGTATTTTCATGCAAGTTAAGTCAGGAAAGTCATTCGTAGTGCGTGGTCATGACTTATGACTTAAATCCAATTCAAGTGTAAAAATTTACCACAAACAGTGTATGTACAACAGAATATCCCTACAGCATATCGACTTCTCGAGTCATCCCGCCCCAGGTTTACACGGGCCTTGACTGCGTAACGACTACCTGGCAGTGGGTAGGGTGAGATCGATACTGGTATTATACCATTATAACTAATGTCCTGTTATTCACGGCACTGATAATAATTGTCGCGCTTGCAGTACACCATGTGGTATCGGGAAGTCAAGGCGGCTCGAGTATTTTTGGTATCGCAAACATATAAAAAAATGGAATGTATTGATTTAAAACCGAAACAAAACCAACAAAAAATATGTGTGGAACATCGATTAGCTTGCGGAACGCTCTCTCAAGTATGGAAAAGAATGGAAAGGAATGGGGTGAATGCATATGTGAATAAAAAGAAAATTGGAACGTTGGTCATTGGAGTAAATAAAAGTAAAGTTCCACTTTCACACCTTGTGGTCTATAGGACAGATGATGTAAAGGTCATCTGTTTTTGCAGCCTACGGTTGACGAGGGTGTCATGTGGCCAGTACAAAGCCTTTACTTTTTCCCAACTAATGTCAGGGTGGACTCAGAGCCGCCCTAAGATCCCAAAATAAAAATAAAATATACCAGACTTCACCAGGATTCGAACCCCGGAGCCAGGTTTGGAAACAACGCGCTGTATCGCTCTGCCACCGCGCCTCCGTTGGATTAAATAAAGCGACGATAAATTTTGAAATAAAGTTACTGGTAAATTTGTAGATCGTAATCTTCAATAATTTAAAAAACTGTAAGAATATTTTTTTAAATTCCTAATCAACATTTTTAAGCTAAGAAGAGTTTAATAAAGCGTGCAAACAGCTTAAGGAATTTTCCACGCTATGTTGGTGCAAAGTTCATCAATTAGTTCTATCGTTTTGAATATTCACATTTCCTTATTCGTGAATATTCAAAATACCAAAAACTATTTTCAAGTTCGAAACATAAATTAGAAAAGGCCAAATATAAATTATATTTAAGTGAACACACATGGTTAATGCGAGAGAGAAAAAAATAATGGAAATGTTATTAAAGCACACCATGACATCCATAGCTAGTGCACGAGTTGCGGAACCTTGTCTCCTAACACAAGCAAAACAATCCTTATATCTTACACTTGAAGAGAGTAACAAAACAAATATTCTAAACATTTGAATTTCATTAACATTTTTGTAACACATACACATGTATTATGTTGCTCCCTAAGAAAGTGTATCCATTCCTTAATTTCCTGCCTCAGAGAGTTTCTTTAAATTAAAAAAAAAGAGTGTAATTACTAAACAAAACTAGAGAAAGACTAAAAAATATGTTTAAAAAAAAACGAACCTAGAAACAAAACAAAACAAAAAAAACAAAAAAAAATGGTCGACTTTTTAATGAGAGAACAAAATAAGAGGAAAATTGAGATGGGTGGAGGTACGTGGGAGGAAAGAGAGGGAGTGAAGACTTACAAAAGACAAGGGAAGATAACAAGCATTCGAGAAATCTTTACCAAAAATGTCAAGGGAGACCACTGATTATTTAAGACAATTAGCGCTTACCTCCCCTGCATATTTATAGCCTTTAACCGGGCATGCTGGTTTATTAAACACGGTGTTCGCCTCACAAGAGGGAAAGGAGGAGGCTCCGAAATAGTTACTAATTGAGCCTCAACTAGTCGCTGCCTTCACATGTGAAGAACCAATTTCTTATTCTTGGCCTTTGGAAGAAAGCCCTTCCGCTGGTCTCAAGGAGATTAACCTCGACATCTTGCAAACAATTTTACAGTGTCGAGGGCCGCCAATAACAGAGTTCCAGAGCCACACCCTAGATCCCCCTGCCCCAACACTTTATCTAAGCACAGAACGATTCAGCACCGAAGCTTAAAACTCGCGTGTAGAAACAATTCCTTAGGTCTCAAGGTACTTCGTGTGGCCTTTTCCATTTTCGTGCTGCTAGTCAGGAAGTTGCAACCCCCCCCTCCACCCCACCCTCCCATCTTTAGTGTACCCAATCAAGTATCACCTCTTTTAGATTTCTTCCAGACTACAATGTGGCACGTAGGTTAAGTTTGCAATGGTTGGGCTGGTATAAAAAATGTAATATCACTGCTAGGACTTTCCCTTTAACCTTTAACGCAATGATTTCACGAATAATGTTAAATGTATTGGTTCCAGTATTTAGTAGTGATTTCCCTTAGAACAAACTTAAACTGAAGAACTAAGAAGACGTATGTGTATTTGTTTCTGGTGTAATCACGAAAAAAGTTGAGCGGATGGTTTTGGTTGTGTAAGCTGAATTAATTCTGATGAAATCACGAGGTGGTCTGTCGTAATTCAAATTGATAAATACGGGTGTGAATGTTGAAGAGAGGAGAACAACCGAGAGACGCGTGACAGATAAGACGTGCATTTGTTTGTGAATTACACGCTTTTTCTAAAGCATCATTTTTAAATTGTGTTTCTACATACATCTATACTGAGGTTGGATTAATACAGAAACGTTTGTTTAAAGAAAACAATCTTGTTTGAGTTTATTTCAAGTTCTACATTGAAAATATAATACGTGGGTTTAGTTGTACTAGATGTTTGGTGCTACAAACCAACGACCGAGTATCAACACTTATGAAATTTTTAAAAGTTAAGTGACACTTGTTACAGCAATTATGACTTTTTGAAAAATCTTTCCCAAGTTAATTTTTTCTGTAACGCTTCTGATCGAATTAAAGTAATTTCAAAACTCGATACCAATTTGTTGTACCTTAAGCACGTAATTAGCCTGTATTTGTTCTACGTTGTCTAGTTTTTATAGCTATTTGTAGAAATCGATTACTATTATATAGTCCATGTAGTTATATGTAGCAATCGATTACCATCTAAGTGAAGAATACTCAAGAATCGCCCCCGTAACCGCGCATAACAAGTTCATGACGATTAATTTCCGTGCTTTCAGCTTTGAAGAGCGTGCGTTTGTGTGCTCACACACATGTGCGCGCATTTACATTGTGATCAGAGGAGGGGGGGTATAGGGATGTGAGTCAAGGGGTCGGTCCAGAGATCGACTGACCTGTTGAGGTATAACAAAGACCCGTGGTGGCTAAAGCCCAATCATGTCGGCTAAAAAGGACTGCCTCAAATCACCCTATAAGAAACGAAAGACAACATCACGATGGCGGTGACGCATTCGATTCGATGGTAGTAGCTTCCCTTTGATATTTGCTTACGTGCCGGAGTGATTACAGGCGTGGCCTGGGAGATCATTAATTAATATCAAAAACACATAAAGAGATTTGGAGGGGGGGGGGGGGGTTGCGTCAAGAGAGCAAGGAAGAGGGAGGAGGTATCACAATCAATAAGACAAAAGGTTACCATTGTATTCCCCCCCCCCCTTTCCCCTCCCGAAAACTTCGTGGCCTTTTCTTTCCAATATCCAGAAATGAGCTATAGTAGAAAAGGAAAAGAAGGGAAGTAATTAGCTTGTGTAGGATTATGTTCTCGTAAGTAATGTTCATCGATTGTTTAAGATGAAAACAAAAGTTGCTTATATTATGCAACCTGTACAAAGAGAGAAAACTAGAGAGAGAGAGAGAGAGAAAGAGAGAGAGAGAGAGAGAGAGAGAAGCACCCAGAGACAAAGAAACGGAGAGGAACACAAACTCAAGCAGGTAGAACCTAATGTCCAACTGTCCACTCACAATCGTTGCCTATCTAGTTAGAAAAAAAAATGTGTTGATGGCTTATATAGTCACTATAAGTACCCAAACGGATTTGAGTGACGCGAATTCTGCAAACACATATTTGGTTTAGTAAGTGAGCTGAAGTTAAAATCTTACAGGTAGAGTACATGATTTAGTTGAGGATAAGCTGTTATTATATCGTTAATGCCAAAAATGGTGTATTCATCTCTGTACTCACGAATGATTGCTTAACACAACAACAGTATAGAGGAGCTAGATCAAAACACGTGTGTATAGATTCCCAGCACGCGAATGTGATTGTATTTTTATTCTCTTACTGACCACACAGGCAAGTCCAAAACTATAACAGAGCATAATGTCATTTAACACAAAGATGATAAATAATCTGGCCACTGTCTGAACAATATGGCGCCTGTATTGATTTTTTTTTTTTTTTTGGGTGGGGGTAAAAATCGATCGTTTTCAAACGTATGACAGAGACTTCATAATAAATTTGTAAAAGACGTCTTAAGACAAAGGGAGTGACCTCCCCTTGCCCCCTTGACCTTAAGCACTGACCATCTGTGGTCCTCAATAAGTTTTAATTAATAAGGCGATAAATTAAGTCCCATTCGAAGTGGGACAAGACTTTAGATGGGAATGAGGAAGGGAGGGTTACTTTAAACTAGATTTACTACCATAGGTTTATGCTAATCATTGCAGGTGTGTGCGGGTACCAGAATAGTGAGGGGGTGTGTGGAAAGGGTGGTGGTGGTAAGGGACGTGTGTTGAGTAGAATACTTGATCTTAGAGCTTGTAAACAGGTAATTTCGTAAATAACGAGAGAGAGAGAGAGAGAGAGAGAATGAGACATGAGAGGCCGGATGGCGGGGGATTCACTTATCTATTGGTAGCGATTTAAGAGTTGAGACGAGGACTCTCGAGGTCTAAGCGAGTTTTTTTTTTAAGTGAGTGTAACATTTTACTCTTAAATGAAGAATGTATTCTCAATGAGACTTAAAGACTTCGTGTCTCAATGAGACTTGAAGACTGCGTGTCGAAGACTGCGTGTCTCAATGAGACTTTAAAGTCTTAGAATGCGTGTCTGACAGATACAACCCTTTCAGTAAGACGTGCAAAGCTAAGTATTTCAAAAACCAGGATCGACGAGGACTATTACTATGCAACAATGCTTTCACAATGGCCTTAAAATGTTGTTCTTTTTCTTTATTTCATCAACATATACATTTTTACTTTGAAATTATAAAAACACTAAAGTGTTGAATTTCTACCATGAGCCTCTCCTATCATAAAATAATGGGCAGAGGACTTTATGCAAATTATATATGTCGAACGTGAGTTGATTATAAATACTATATAAGCAGAATCAATAATAAGACGTTATTAATGGAAATTATGCACTTCAGCGGAAACCATACAACAGACAATGATCCTAGCAAGACCTGGTTTGGTGAGATACTATTATTTTAAACCTACACTGGAAAAGGAAAAAAAATATTTTGATCAAAGAGAGGAAATCGGGTTTGTGTCTTAGGCTGGGAAGGCTTAACTATTCAGACAATAGTGAGATTATCCAGTGTCCAGAGGTTAGTTCTACTATGTCTACATACCACGCAAAGTCTCTACAAGACTCATGCTCGGAGCTCATTCACGTGAAATCGACCTCACTCAGCCGTGTGAACTGTTTCTTCCTGGAATTGTCTCTTCTTGAAAAGGTCACCAAGGAATCAGAGCGTGACATCCAACAGGTGTGAGAAACACGAGAGAGAGCTGGAGTCAACTTGAACCGATGAGGCCACTAAATCACTTCTGGAGAACAATTGAACCACTTTTGGAGAACCACTGAGTTCGAACAATGTCCGAAATATATTCCAGGTTTTATCCTTCAACGTATTAGAACATACAAAACAGACGAACACTTCAACGTATTAGAACATACAAAACAGACGAACAGACTCCATAAACACGTTGTACTTGTGTACACATAGTGTCTAACATTCAAAACTAGTTTTCAACACGAAACAGGGTAGGCCGTCATGCGTGTCCACTAACTGACATCTCTAATGAATATAGACACCACTTCACCAAGGAGATACACAGACCGTGCAGGACAGAGGGAGGGGGAGGGGAAGATGTCCACGAGTACGCTGAGGCGCTCGCTCATTAAAATCTATTTTCATGTCTTAATCCAAACAAGATTTCTTTTTTTACATATCCCCCCCTCCAATGTATTTAACCCTCGGTTTGGCCTCCTCTTCCATCTCTCTCTCTTTGTGAAGTGCAACAGCTTGACGAGTCCAGCCAAATTGAACGATTTCTTCAATTTCATAATCTTTCAAACGAAAAAAAGACGCGACCCAAAGACACACAAAGATAGAGAAAAGAACAAAAAATCAATCACTATCCCTCCCCTCCCCTCTCACTTTTCTCTCTCTCTCCAATTCAGTAATGAACTTCTTGCCACGGATTAGCCCGGGACTAGCCTTAATAAGTCTTTAGAAGAAGAACAAGAAAAAAAAATGAAATCGATTACTGTGATATCCTTCAAGAAAATGACCAATACAAAGAAAATAATTACTTGAAGAGTAATCAACGGCGGTCGACTTCAACAGAGTATCGTTTTCGTCCACGGCCAGAACTAGATTAATTTTCATGTGGGCTTAATTAAAATATTTTTCTTTCAGGGTATCGAGTATCGAGGTTGGAAATTACATAACTACAGCTATAAAGTCGTTTGATTAATTAAGTCGTTGTTTAATTTAGGAAATCTTAGACAATATGTGTTTCATGAAGAGTTTTACCCTCTTTCTTTCCTATAAAGAATATTAAAAAAAAAAAACAACTACCAAACACACCAATCGACAAGAGCATTTATATAATTAGATCTGATGTTATTAGAATCGATCTGTTTTTATGTCTGATTAGTAATCGGGTTCAAATAAAATGTTTTGTTTAGAATGAAGCATGCTATCATCTATTTCATAAAGAAGCCTGGGATAAAGCCCGCTGGCTACTGGCTACACCCACCTCTCCCCCCCCCCCCCCCAACATTTCCCCTTTTAACATTATCATAATCATCAGAGATCGTCAAGATATTGGGAAATCGAACTAAATATTTGAAAAGTTTTAATATCATTAACAATCTGCTACTACTGTGTCTAAGTTTTAAATAGGACTCTCCCCCCCTCCCCCTTCAATCCTCCTTTCACTTAAATCCTAGACTCTGTGTCTCTTAATACTTTTGACTGCCTTTTCTTTTTTTTTTCTTTCTTCAATTCAATAGACTTAAGGATTAAACAGAATACGTAGTTTATTGATTACATCTGTGGTATCATTTCATTTGAATAGGAGTGTTGGGGGGGGGGGGAAACATTCACGTTCGGAGAGGGGGCAATTTTTTTTTTGTAGACAGGAGGGCGGAGAGCAAATCTTTGACTTGCGATAATTAAGTAGATTATGGTAAAATATGGCGAAGCGAAATGTAAGATCGAAGAGTAACGCTAAGAGAGTGAGGGGGGGGGGGGTGAAAGAGTTGCAGAGCAATAATCTAGCCCGTTAAGCTGTAAGTCTCTCTGCCCCTGTTGTGGTACTGGTCCAGCACGATGTTGAAAAAAAAAAAGGGGGGGGGGGACATGAGGGACCACCGATACACGAAGAGGAACTCTTAGTTAATGTGATAGCTGTAAAAGAAGAGGAGGCAGCATCCCCCCTCTCTCTCTTGATAAGGGAAGGAGTGGGCCCTACTGATTGCTTCATAAAGTTAATGCACGTACGTGTGAGCAAAGCCTGGCTTTAGTCTGTTGCTTGTGTTCAACTCAACTTTGGATCTCGAGACAACAAGAACGAGGCCATGACCTTTAACCCAAGCAATCATACGGTGCTACATTTATATTTCTTTAATTAATGGCATTTATAAAAGTTCTTTCATTTAACAAAAAAACAACAACATATTTGTTATATTTGTTTTTGGTTTGCTATATTTGTTTCTGCTTTGTTATATTTGTTTCTGCTTTGCTATTATTATTTTGTAATTTTAATTGAAATTTAATTCTGGTTTACTATAACTCTGTTACTTTGTTACTTAGTGTCTGATTTTCTATTTCGATTATATCTTTACTTATATATAAAATTATTATTTTGTTTAATTGTTCCCATAACACTCTCAGTGGCTATATCAGTGATATGCAAATTAAGACACGCGGGCTGCGGGTAATATATATGGCTAGTAATGTTATATAGTTTATGGAATTGATATCTAGTTTGTTATATTATTTACAGATTTGTTTTACTGAAAAAGCTTTCAAATAAATAATAATCTTTTTTACGAACTAATTCATTTACTTAGAGAAAAACACCTTAATAAGACAGTGAAAAGAGAGAGAGGGAGAGAGAGAGGGAGAGAGAGAGAGAGAGAAAGAGAGAGAGAATAAGACCTGCAATACATGCATACATCACACTATATTGACATCAATGTTGGGAATAAAAGATAATTGACCAAACAACAACAGTCCATTCAACAAACACAAAATATAAAAAGACCAAAAAGCCGCTCGCCATTAGTTAGCCCAGACAACTGTCCCAAATAGTTCATCGATCGGGTCAGTCAGGGCTATCATTAAACTTCCAATTTACTCATTTCCCTTTGTCCAGCAGACCTTCTTTTACGTTGTCACTATTTTGGTTATTAAGACAAAGCACACGCCTGGCTTACACGGTAAATGATATAAATTGTATTTGTAATGGTGTGTCTTCTCTTGTTGTGTCTAGACACACGCTTTGACATCTGTGTATATTAGGAGAACTATGTGTGACATTGTGGAATGTGTATGGTTTGTTTTAAGTGTGAGTGAAGTGTGGGTGAAGCGTAAATGAGAGTAAATGTGTGAACTACGAATGTGTGGTGCACATATGTTTGTGGAATGTGAATGTGTAGTGTGCCCATGTGTGTGTATGGAGTACAAATGTGTGATGTGGACTAATGTGTGTGTTTGTGTGTGTGGAATATGTATATTGTGCGGACCACGGCTTTGTCTGCACGAGATGCGGAAAAATATCCAGGTCGCAACTGGGTCTCCGTAGTCATGTGATACACTGCATTTATTTTTAATCTTCGTAATCGAAAACATTGCCATAATGAATGTGTGCTATACACATGAGTGTATTTAGTAAGAATGTGTAATGCACAAATACGCAAAGTGTTTAAAAAAAAAGGATAATAGTAAAAAAAACATAAAAAAGTGATATGTAATGTACTTAGAAGTTACAACAAAAAAAGACTTGAATCTAGATCTATTTACGACACACTTTATTTCTTCTCTCGGCCAACGCTCGGCCGAATCCATGTCTTTCAGAGAAGGTTCATGATCAAAGTGATTGGTTCTAGTACGTTGATTCCTAGTCTACTTTCTAGGAAACAAATAACTTGAGTAAGAGACGGCTGCACTAATACAACGTCAATAAGTCTTGTGCTACGTCTGCTAACACTTGTTATTTCTGCTCACTGAAAACCTTCTTTAAAAAACATGTCCGCTTACTCTTTGCTGCAATTCGTTACAAAAAACTGCATCTCAATTCCTGCAAGTTGAAACTTCTCAGTCCTAAGCCTTGACACCCCCCCCTCTCCCCCCCCCCCCTTTTTTATGTGCTTGAAGCCAACTTTGTTACTCATATTCTTGTCTCATTAAAACAAAACAAAAAAAAAAAAAGTAGTGACCACACAGGTCACTTCATCCTTTTGTGTGTTGGGAGCAATGAAGAGGAGGAAATGGGAGAGTGGGCGCTTACTTTCCTCCCTCGTGAAATACACATCTCTAAAGTGTCAAATAAAAGCCCTAACAAGTGAGAGAGAATGAAAGAGAGAGTACGAGGAGAGACAGAGGGAGGAATCTCGAGAGGGCGGGTGGTTTAAAAAAAATCGATGATGGTGTCAGAGTTTTTGGGGAGATTGAGCTGTTTGTTATCTGGACGAATCTATTATGGTGCTGGAATAAAAAGGGGTGCCAGGTCATCCGAAATGCCTAAATATGGATCGTCTCATTTATATTCTTATATTTAAAAAAAACAAAACATTTGGATGGAAGGTTTATGTACTCCCCCGGACATTTAATTTGGACTTAAAACTGGAGCGGAGCTTGCCGCAGTGGGTGAGGAGTGGTGCAACACTCTGGCTTGCAAAGACGCAAACTTGTCTTGGCGGCATATCATTGAAGATCAATACTGCTTTTTTTTTTCCTTGGCCTTTTTTTTTTTTTAACACGCCTAAGTGCAATTTTCGCTTAAGCTCAGATTTCAGCATATGTATTAGGACTCATTTTTGGGCTTGAAAGTGTTCGCTTTAACAGATAGCCATAGTAGTGAAAGTTAAAGTACAAGAAATGGTCTACAGAGAACAATGTCAACATTGACCGATGCAACAAAACTTGTGTATGTATGTTTAATATGGCGATGACCAGTAGCTCATTTTTATAACACACACACACACACTAATGAAATATGGAATTTTTTTTAGGATCATCGCTATAATTTTTTGTTGTTGCTTCTTTCGTTGTTTTTTTTTTTTTTTGGGAGGGGGGGGGGGGGAATCAGATAATCGAGCTTTTGTAGTGGGCAGTACGAGAGAAGATAATATTTGATAAAGCTTTTCATTGAACTGTTGTACCTTAAGAAGTACCAAGTTCAAATGTATAGCCTATCAAAAGTAAAAGTGATAGAGACTTTAGTTTATAATAATTATACATTAGATGCTTTATTTCATACACAATCATACGTAAAAAAAAGAATTTACTTTGTAAGCATATTATATGACACTTGTGGAGGAAAAAAAAAGGCTGGTCATTCATTGATAGTGTAGACTGTGGACATTCAATATTTTTAAACGGATCAACAGTATATGTGTTTATTCTTCTATTAGAGAAGTACTTTTTTTATTCATAATATCATATTAAGGATATATCTCATTTGTATTGTATTATATGTTCATTATACAGAGGATAAAAATAATTCAGTTAGAATTTTAAGACACAAGAATTCAGAAAGCCGACATGATATTTCATTACTCTGTATTTGAGTGCCGGTATTTAAACAGATGATTACGATCGCATGTCATAACATAACAAACCATTCAGGTTGAGCACACTAGGCTCAACCTCTGACCTTTTCCCATGTGACCTCTCTCCGCCTACGACCTATTTTGTTTTAATAAGAAACTGTCATGTCACAACGTCATCGCGAGTTTGGGTCACGAACGTTTTCCAAGTGTTTTTACTGAGCCGATACCCACACATCAAACATCGGTCGATACAAGTTTGATCAGAATCGGATATATATACGTGTTTGAAGGTGCTTGAACTTTCCATCTAAACTAGCCCTCTCTATCTGTTTGTGATATGAAACCTGTTTATTCCACCACAAACGCGTGAGCAAGCACCGTGTTTACGCCACGGCTTCGTGAAACACAGGACATGGTCAGCGAGGAGGACTGACCAATCGGTACTGGTCAAACACAAATAAAGGTACATACCGATCTGTGCGTGTGTAAACACAGAGTCCAGTGCCAGCACAAATCCAGGAATCCACACTAGCACGCACGCGCGCACCACTATCTCCGTCGCCTTATCCAGCAGCAGCACATATTATATCCAATCAGGGAATTCACAGCCTCAAACAGCCCCGTCCCATCCATCGTCCGAAGAGACACCGAGGGCCTACTGAACTGCACCCAGCGACGACAACTCGTTAGAACAGTAGGAGGAAAAAAAAAAGGGGGGGGGGGAGATAATGGTAATAATAAAAGCAACCCAACACAGTTGTCCCCCCCTCTCCGCACAAAGAAAAGACGGTGTGTTTTGGGGGTGGCGATCTTTAGGACATGTCTAAAAATATGCTAATGAGAGCCACAAGATGGGCGGTCAGCTCTGGCGAGGAGCAGACGAGGGGGAAAATGGTGGCTTGGTCCCCACTTGGAAATACACTCTTAATAAATAAAAAAAAAACTAAATAGGGTTGAAAGGGTTTTGGGGGGGGGGGGGAGAATAGAACTAAAGGAAAAGGGGAAATAAATAAATGAAAGCAATTTTTAGACCCACAATAGAGAGAGAGAGAGAAAGAGAGAGAGAGAGACAGAGAGGGCCTCCCGCTTTAATTTAGCAACTCTGCGTTCATATCGATGGTGCACACACAGCATGCCCACCCATCTTTCTCCTTCACTGGCCTTACAAGACAGAAGCTGATGACCCCCGCCACCCTCCTTCACCAAACCAAAAACCTCCAATCGGGTCCCCAGCCCTCCCCCTCTTTTTTTTTTTTTTCGGACCTTCTTGCTACCAGTGTCAAGACACATCACATGCCCGTTGTTTCTTTCTGCCCGTTACAGAAATGCGAGCGGGCTGCTGGTTTGGGGAGAGGGGAAGGGGGTGGGTTGGCGAGAGGAGAACCGGGTCAGTTTGAACGCCCCAACCCTTTCCTCGTTTCTCAACGTGACCTCTACGCCAGACCAATTTATTGAATTTTTCCTTTTTTCTTGTTGGGTTTTTATTTTAAACCTAGCCAGTTTTATTCAAGTTTTAAAAATTCTTTGCTGACAAGTGAATATATAGGGCAGTGCTGTGACAAGTGAATCTATATAGGGTAGTGTTGTTAGGTCTAACGCTGAGATTCTATCAGACTTGAATTCGATATTGTGACACTGGTGGGGATACATCAAGGGTCTTTTAGGCAATAGACTTTTGATGTTTAGACTAGACCAAAAGTTGTGGGGTAAGGGGCAGTGTTTAGACTTTTGAGGTGCTTATTTTTTTTTATTCTAAAAATCATTATGGGAAATTTTCACTAATGCCGCCTAATAATACATAGCTATACATATTTTAAATAGCCATTTGATTCATCTTATGTACATAAATTAGTAAGTGTTGATCAACTATGCAATTTGGAAAGTACAATAAATGTTGTGCACATTTTGGCACTTTTTAGCACTGTGAATTAAAATTTTCTAAGCTCATTAGCAAGTAGCGCAAAATAATTTTTAGCGGTTAGTTGTTTACTTTTTAACTTTAGCGTCCTTGACATTGTTTAGAGCCCAAGATGTATCGTGTTAATTCTCAGTTGACTTTGATCCCTACTTATTAGTATTGAACTAGAGTTTTGGGTGAATCGTATTGAAAATTTGAGAGGATTTATTGTTACTTGGCTTTATTGTAAATATCATTTGAGTATCGTGTAACTTATTGTTAAAATAATAAGTTGTTTGATCAATCGCTTGTGTGTATCGTGTTTGCAGTCATATGTCGTAACAAGTGTTAATACTATCATATATAAATTATATTATTCTATTATATATATACATTATTTACATGCTAACGAACGTGTTCCAAGTGTTTTTACTAAACGTATTCGATACTCACATTAAACATCGGTCAATACACGTTTTATCAGAATCGGTTATATATCCATGACTTAACTCCGTTCAACGTTCAATTTCAACTAGTTCTCTCTATGTGTTCATGATACAAAACTTAATTAGAGATTATAGATTTTATATATTAACTTATATTTGTTTGCGTCTTTTTTTATTTTGATTGCTCCGTTTCTTTTAACAGTCATTTTTTAAAAACAAAACCAGGCTTCCCATTTGAACTGACACGCCGCCCCCCCCCCCCCCCCTCCATACGTAACACACCCTAATGGCCTATGCGCCTTCATTAAGAAACAAGTCCACGAAACCTTAATCCAGAGGTCGATAAAAACGGAATGGGGGAGGGGGGCGATGGGCTAAGAGGGCGCTGTTTTTTTTCGGATTGGGAGGGGGGGGGGAGAGGCAGATTCGGATCATGTTGTCACACACGCCCTTCGCTCCAGCTACCCCATCCAGGTCCAAGCATTCCTCAACCCACGCACGCATTACCACTCATCTACAATCAAGATGCTGTAAAATAAAGAGAGAGAGAGAGAGAGAGAGAGAGAGAGAGACTGGGAGGTCGCGAGTAAGAGACGGGGTGCAGGCTGTAGTCGCGGAGTGATAGAATCACTTAGCGAGGAGACGGGAGAGGGCCTCTATTGATCAACCATGTAAGAGAAGTTATCGTCTGGTACCATTACATGTCTCCTGATTAGTGGCGCCACTTGGCAGTTACAACAATTTAGTGTGAAATAATTAGGATGTCTTTACGTTATATAACATCCTCACGGTGATATTAAAACTTCTAGATATAAAACATCAACATTTATTTCATGCATGACAATAAGAAAAAAAAAAAGACAATGTTCACATTAAAATGAAACTTGTCTGCAAAATCCTGATGATTTAACAAATAGTACAAGTTGATGTAGAACATCTAGATGTTTTTATAAATAGATATATCATTGTGCACGAGTCTAAAGGTTAATGAAAAATACATTATTTCACGTGACAACACAGAACCTGTAATGACCTACATATTGTGTTATAGATAACGCAGAAAAATCCGTTGTTCATTGGGGTTTTATTAAAATTTTCATCTCACAATCTGCACCTGTCTTCGACAAGGAATTTTTCTTTTTGTCTTTGATTTTATAAAACCGAAGCAAACGTTTCTCATTTCAAATGTTTTGTTGGCGCCAATGAAAATACTGTTCTTATCGTCTGTTGGCTGTTCAAGAAACAAGACAAGGCACACAATCCAGATTTCAATTGGTCAAACCAAAATACGTTTTTCAGAGTTGTGTCAACTTGTTGACAGAGTCAAGCACAGAGTGGAATCAATAAGACGGTGCTTATATCAAACGTCATGTTGCTTACATAACAAGCAAAATACTGACTGAAGATGGTGAGGAGGCATCCAGTTGTAAAATCAGAATGAAGATGGTGAGGAGGCATCCAGTTGTAACATCAGAATGAAGATGGTGAGGAGGCATCCAGTTGTAACATCAATTAGTGGAAGACAGTTCAGGAATTCAGAGGAAGAAAATGAGCTTACGGAGCTTTGATGCACAGACAGACTAGAGAGACAGAAAAACTAGATAAAGACAGACAAACAGACAGGCAGGCAAGCAGACAGACCGACTAGTGAGATAGATAAAATAGATACCGATAGACAGACAGACAAGATAAGATAAGATAAGATAGATAGATAGATAGATAGATAGATAGATAGATAGATAGATAGATAGATAGATAGATAGATTACCCAGAAATACATTAAACATTGATTGCAGACAAGCGAGAAAGAGGGGTCAAATGGGAGGTAGAAAAAAGGAGGTAGGGGGGTAGAGATGTAACTGACTTTATGCTCTTATCTGATTGGTCTACATTGTACCGCGGCGACATTGCATGCTCGTGGCGTGCAGAGAGTGAGAGGTATAGAAAGGAGGGGCAGGAGGCAGATGAGCACGAGGGGCAGAGGGGACTGGGGAGGGAGGGGGGGATGCAACACCCTTTCAAAATGTTCTAATGTTATGGGAGTATAGTCTGCTGAAATCTACGACTCTTGCAGGAAAAAAAAAGTCTTAGACAGGCAAATAGAAACACGGGATAAAGGAGGGGGGGGGGAGTTTGATTGATTGATTGTTGATTTGAGGCACATCGGCACAATTTAGGCCATGTCGTGCCTGCAGTCCCCCAAGGTCTACTCTCTCTCTAAACAGCAAGGGCCAGATTCTATACAGTAATATAATTAAAATTAAGGTCTATTCACAGTTAAAATAGTAAAGGTAGTAAAAATTTAAATATTTGGTAAAAATCTAATGTAAATAGTGTATGTTCACAAATTCAGAAATCACATCTTCGTAGATAGCCCCACTTCCCGAATAAAGCCCAGTACCTTCCCAGGGTCGACATTATTAAATAGTGTTTTTAGATTAGTGGCTCTAAAATGTTTCGCCCTGACATCCTGGTATCTGGGGCAATCAACGAGGATATGTTCCACGGTGAGGCGAGAGTCACAGTACTCGCAAAGTGGGGGCTCCTCTCTCTTCAGTACAAAAGAGTGCGTGATGTAGGTGTGGCCAATCCTAAGTCTGGACATGGTTGTGCTACCACGCCTTGTCAGACCCTTAGATGTGGGCCGCCACCTGACATCCGCCACAATCTGCCTGAGTTTACTGTGAGTCTCAGCCTCCCATCGGTTCTGCCACTCTCGATAGGTGGCAGAGGCAATACTTTGTCTCAGGTCCGAGTAGGGGATTTGGGTTCCTGACACCGCATGATTTAGGGCTCTCTTTGCTTCTCTGTCTGCGGCTTCGTTTCCCTCAATGCCAACATGGGAGGGGACCCAGATGAAGGTGACATCCCTACGGTCGGCTGTTATTAGGTCCAACAGCTTCAGGCTCTTATGTACCAATGGGATGTCAGTCTTCATCCGCCCCAAAGCTTGCAATGCAGATTTGGAGTCGGAGCAGATTATAAATTTCCTCCTTTCTGATGCTTTTACGGCCATAAGTGCAAGCAATATTGCGTGCAATTCGGCCGTAAAGATGGAGCAGCCATCGGGGAGTCTACGGGAGATTGTTTTGTTCCGAAAGGAGCAGGCACACGCGACCTTTCCCTCCATTTTGGATCCGTCTGTGTAAATGGTGCCACAATCTCCGTAGCTCTCCTGCAGTTCCCTAAAGTGGACTTGTAGTATGCTTGGGTCTGTATTTTCTTTTTTGAAATTAAGGAGGGATAAATTTAATTTGGGTTTATTCATTAGCCAAGGAGGATTCTGAGGGGTTTCTATTTTAGAGATTTGGTCAATGGGTGGGGTTAAATTTTGGATGGGTTCTCTCATTCGAAGGCCCAGCGGCTGTATGACGTTAGGCCTTCGATTGTATAATTCTACCTCTGTGGGGTTAAATATGGAGTCAAAAGCAGGGTTCGTGGGGTTGGATTTTAGCTTGACTATATACTGCATTGCAAGCTTTTTCATTCTTATATCCATGGGGAGTTCTCCAGCCTCCACATGGAGACTTGGGATAGGTGATGTACGAAACGCGCCGAGACAGAGACGCAGGGCAGCATTTTGTATTGGTTCCAGTATTTTTAGGTACGACTTCCTTGCTGCTCCATATATTATGGATCCGTAGTCTAGCTTGGATCGAATTAGACTCCGATAGAGCAGCAGCAAGGTATCTCTGTCAGCTCCCCAGTCCGTATGGCTGAGTACTCTTAGTATGTTTAATGACTTTTGGCATTTCTTCTTAAGTTCCTTAATGTGGGGGAGAAAATTAAATTTGGAATCTAAGGTGAGGCCTAAAAATTTTGTAGTTTTCACGACAGGGATCTTCTTTTTGTGTATAAATAGTTCAGGGTCTGGGTGGAGTCCCCTTAGATTACAAAAATGCATACTAACTGTTTTGGAGTCTGAGAATTTGAAACCATTATAGTTTGCCCAACCCTGAATTTTGTTTAAACATAACTGTAATTTCCTTTCTAAGGTGTTCATGTTTTTCCCATAAGTAAGAATGACAAAGTCATCAACATACAAAGAGCACTCTATGCCAGGGGACAGCGCATTTATGATGCTATTTATTTTAATGTTGAACAGGGTGACTGACAGAATGCTGCCCTGGGGTACACCCATTTCCTGGTCATGAGTGTCAGAAGCGGAGTTGCCCACTCGAACCTGAAATTTTCGATCTTTCAGGAATTCCTCCACAAAACGGGGGAGGTGTCCCTTAAGCCCCATAAGCGCCAGGTCACGTAGAATGCCATGTTTCCAGGTTGTGTCATAGGCCTTTTCTATATCGAAGAATACAGCTACTAGATGTTCTCTTCTGAGTAATGCATTTCTAATATAAGCTTCCAACCTTACCAGGTGGTCAGTTGTTGTCCGCCCCTGCCGGAATCCGCACTGGTAGTTTGAGATCACTTTATTCCTTTCCAGGTACCAGACCAGCCTACTGTTAATCATTCTTTCCATGGTTTTGCAGATGCAGCTTGTTAGTGCTATTGGTCGATAGTTAGCTGGGTCAGAGCCGTCTCTTCCCGGTTTAGGTATCGGTATAACTGTGGCTTTCCTCCAGCTGTTTGGGAAAGCGCCTGTTTGCCACACACAGTTATAGACCCCTAGCAGGACTGCCAATGAGGGTTCGGGAAGGTGCTTGAGGAACTGGTAATGGATTTCGTCTTCTCCAGGCGCTGTGTCATGTGACTTGTCCAGCGATTCCCTCAGTTCCTCAAGCGAGAACGGTTTGTTGTAGTCTTCATTGTTCTCTGACCTGAAATCAATGGGGTGTCTTTCCTCCCTGGTTTTGACTTTTTGGAACTCTGGCGTGTAGTGTGCAGTGGATGATTTTTCTGCTATTGAGGATGCAAGGCAGTCAGCTATTTCTCTGGGGGACGTGACAGTTCGTCCTTGATTTTTCAAATGCCCTATTGCATTTGATTCTTTCCCTTTGATTCGCCTTACTGCCTTCCAAACCGCTCTAGCAGAAGTTTTGGCATCCAGACTGCCGACAAAATTTCTCCAGGAATTCCTTTTGGCTGACCGTATGGTTTGTCTAGCCTTTGCTCTAGCTATCCTGAATAGCTTTAGGTTTTCCTGGGAAGGATTCTTTATAAATGCAGCCAGTCGTTTTTTCCTATCACCAATAGCACTTTTGCAAGCTGTATCAAACCATGGTTTGCTAGGCCGTTTTGGATTTGCAGAGGTTAGGGGTACAACTTTCCTGGCTATACTTAGTAGCTTGCTAGCAAAGGTATCAGCTGGGTTCTGTTCATGGAGGATATTTTCTGTGATATCCTCAGAGCATCTTTTTTGGAATTGTTCCCAATCGGCCTTATTCAGTTTCCACCGCTGAGGTCGTCCCAATGAAGGGAGATTGTTAGTAATGATGATTGGGAAGTGATCACTTCCCCGTAGATCATTGCTAACTGACCATTTAAAATCGTCCAGAAGTCCGGGGACGCATACGGTGAGGTCAATGCATGTGAATGATCCAGTTCCTGGGTGCAAGTAGGTCGGTGATGCATCATTAAGTATGCATAAATCATGTTGGAGGAAGATATCCTCCAGCATACGACCTCTTGTGTCGGTGTTGTTGGATCCCCACATGGTGTTATGGGCATTGAAATCCCCAAGGATTAAATAAGGCCGGGGGAGTTGTTTCAATAGGTCCTCCATGTCTGTTCGGTTTAATGGAACGCCTGGTGGTAGATACAGGCTGCAGCAAGTGATAACCTTGTGAAGGGTTATCCTAGCTGCTACGGCCTGTAGTGTGGTCTGTAGTTCTACCCTCTCATGGGGGATGCTATCCTTCACAAGGATACAGACTCCACCTGATGCTCTCTCTGCATCCTCAACATTCTTGGTGTAAGCACGGTAGCTTCGGAAGCTGATGCAATCTTTTAGAAATGTTTCCTGTAAGCAGACAGCTACAGGAGTCTCAGAGTCCATCAGTAGCTGCATTTCCTCGTAATTGGCCTTGAGGCCTCTACAATTCCACTGTACAATTCTGGAATCCATGGCTTATTCTAGATGACCTACTTGGAGCTATTTGGCCTTGGGAGGCCCCCGGGGGGGGTTTCCCTTTATTCCAGTGACCTTGGTATTTTTATTCTTGGGTTTGGATGGAGAGGAGGACAACCCCCTTTTGGGGGAAGTCTTTCTCTCTGGAGAGGGGAGATCCCTCTGGTTAGAGCGGAGGTTATTTCCTCCTCTCTCACCTCGGGCATCCTCTCCGCTTTGATTTCTCCCCTTAGGGAGTTGGTCAACCTCTAACTCAGTAGAGGTTGGGGTGTCTGGCTGGGTTCTCTGAGGAGAACCTGTGTCAGACATGATGTCTCCGGGTTCTCCCGGAGTATTGGTTTTGACATGCTGCTCAGTCTCCATGCTCTCATCAGCGAGCACAGAGAACCTGTTCTTTAGCATGACAACAGGGCTTTCTTGTTTCTTCAGAGGTGTGTTCTTTGGCGGTGTTTTCTTCTGAGTTGGGGGAGGAGGAGGGAGTGGTGGGGTCAATGTGTCCGTCTGTGTGGCTATGGATCTTCCTTTCTTAGCAACAGCCTGGGCGTAGGTCTTTGTCAAGCCGAATTGGCCCTTGGGTAGGGCCAGTACAGCCGATTTCGCCTGGCTAAAGGTACATCCGTTTCTTGCCTTGTACTCCTGCACGGCAACCTCCTGTTTCCACACAGGGCAGTCCTTGGAGTAGGCTGAGTGGCCAGCTTGACAGTTTGGGCATTTGAACTGGGCTGGGGGGGGGGAGGGGGGGAGAGTACTCGCGTACCATACATAAATATATGTATAAAAAGAAACTGAAAATGCAATTTACTTCTAAAGTGGGCGTGGTTAATGAAGTGAGTGATACTGGAAGGCTTGGGGGGGGGGGGGGTGGAAAACTGCAACTGAAAGAAAAAAAAAAGATTGGAAGGATTGTTTATTTTGCCTATAATTATTAGGAGAGAATACAGTCGGGGAGTTGGCAAGCTTTGTGAAGCCATTGGAATCTAAAGTATTGATTTCAAAGTTAGGGTTAGGGTTAATTATAATAATAATGACTGTGACTCCACTTGGAGAGAGAGAGTGAGAGAGAGAGAGTGAGAGAGAGAGAGAGAGAGAGAGAGAAGACAGGGAGAGACAGCAATTGAGAGAGAGAGAGAGAGAGAGAGAGAAGACAGGGAGAGACAGCAAGAGAGTGAGAGAGAGAGAGAGAGAGAGAGAGAGAGAAGACAGGGAGAGACAGCAAGAGAGTGAGAGAGAGAGAGAGAGAAGACAGGGAGAGACAGCAAGAGAGTGAGAGAGAGAGAGAGAGAGAGAGAGAGAGAGAAGACAGGGAGAGACAGCAAGAGAGTGAGAGAGAGAGAGAGAGAAGACAGGGAGAGACAGCAAGAGAGAGAGAGAGAGAAATACAAAAAATATACAGAAAGACAGACTGAGACAGAGAGAGGGGCAGAGCTAGAAATACAAGGCAGAGAGAGAGACAGAGAGAGGGACAGATACACATACAGAGAGGAAGAGAGAGAGAGAGAGAGAGAAATATTAATTAAGCTCGACAGGTCGACAGTTGTTTTCAGATCGTTTATATCCATTAAAACAAAGGGACGTAAGAAGGAACCAATGGCACCTTTAGTTTGTATTCGAATCTTTCATGGAACATTTATGCGTCTGAGTGTGTGGATATAACACCATGTTTAACTATCTGAACCAATGGCACCTTTAGTTTGTATTCGAATCTTTCAAGGAACATTTATGCGTGTGTGTGTTTATCTATCTGAACCAATGTGTCGTATGAACACCGCCCCATGACATAGATCTAAATGCTTTCCATGTCTTGCTAGCAGCTGCTGGTCGATGCAGTTAACTGTTTGATCACGTGACGCCTGTTGAACAAAGTGTGAACTAAGCTACATCCAGTTGGCTCTACAAGCGAAACTTTCTCTCACCTGACGCTATTGACGTGTTTATCTTTCGGAAAGATCACTCTTGGCCCCCACACTCTCTCGCCCTTGGTCTCGGGGAGTTCAGAGACTTACAAGACGATACTACAAGTCGTCAAGCAATCAGGGAAAAAGAAGGGAGCTAATCAAACCCTCTTTGGTCTTGAGTACTGGGATGGATTGTCTCACCAGAATATTAATTAGGCCATTCATGTAATATACAAGCCAAGAAAAATAGAACACACTGAAGTGGAAACACAATCCTAATACGTTATTAAACAATTTAAATCTCATACTATTAGCGAGTGTTGTCTTTTATACGAGTAGGAGGTTATACAGCAATAATGAAAATGAAAATAGAAAGAAAAGAAGAGAGACAGAGAGAGAAAGCATGAGAGTAGGAGCAACAGGAAGTATATATCCCTTCGTCTTAAAAGACCTATTGAGAATCGTCTTTTCATAGGCTTCATTTTTTGTTTTGAATCAAGTTTTAGAATTTTAGAATAATACATTTGTACACAGATAATAAGCGACTGACTTAAAGCCAAAGTAGAACAGCTAACATTAGAAAGCTAAAAAAAAAAAAGAAATGAAACCGTTAACTCACGCTAGTGAATGGACTGCTCACACACACAGTAAAGTATGTGGTCCTTTGTTGAACTCATAAATATGTCACTCACAACAGCTGACGATACAAATCACACAAGAGACGGGGGGCGGATGAGGATAGCAGGGAGGGAGGGTGGATCAGCTTGAGTAAAGAAAGAAAGCCGCCAAGACTATTACGCGAGGTGAAGACATCGAGGCGCCGGGAGGAGGGGGGGGGGCGAGGTATTGATACTAAGTGGGGACACTCTGATCACGGGAGGTCCTTTTTTTTTTGGTGCTGACCGGGTCATGGACGATGTTCACTTTGAGTGAGCTGGACATTGAATTACGCCAATAGCATCCCCGAGACGGCTGGCACTGACCATGTACAGCAGAGAAGTTCCAGGAGCGACACCAGTTTCAGGATCTGATTATTACCAACGATCTAAGAAGGAAAAGGTCCATTGTGTTATGAAAACTATCATTTCCGCTTTCACTTGTAACGAGGCTTAAGGTAACCCAAGCGAGGCTAGAGCGAGTGGTTAGGGCATAGCTGAAGTGTTGAAGACTGATGAACAATAAGAAATACAAAATTGAATTTTAGCTATATACACACGCAATGCTTGCTTAGCTGAAAATGTTGCGGAACTATCCTACACAAGATCGTTACAGAAAAATTGTAAAGATTAATAAAAAAAAAAGTCAATACACAATATGAAATAAAGAACAATTATGAAAACCAAGAATAGTAGTTCTAAAATTTACCTTTTCCCCCAATTCTTATTCATTCAGTATTTCGGGGTTCGTATCCAGTACAAATTACTTAATGGTCATACGTGTAATGGTCAAGAATTGAAATTTAAATAATGAGCAGCAGACCCAATTCAAAACATTTAATATGTTTGGAAAAAAAAAATAAAACAAATGAAAAGAATCGCTGTACAGAAGATCACCAATGTTTCAAATAGTTGACAAATGGAAGCTCGTCGTGAACATAGGGACTGATGTGCAGTAATTGTAACAGCCAGAATTTTTATAAATGGAAAATATAGTACTAAAGATTTTATCACGGAAATGAGAAATGCCAATCCAGTAACTCGGCGGGAGGGTGGTTGGAGCAACCCCGTGTCAGTTCCCGTTCAGCAGCCGATTGGGGGGGGGGGGGGGAGGTCGATAGTACATCCAATGTCGGTTCATTTTGGAGGGAGGGTCGTTGGCGCAATGTCGGTTATAAGGAGGATCATTAGTACACTAAATGTTGGCTCCTGGGGGGGGGGGGGACAAATGGGCACCTAATATTGGCTCATAGGGAGGGTGGTTGTAGCATCCATTGTTGGCTCTTTCAAGCCTTAAGTACCAGTCCTTTACTGTTCTCAATAATTCTGAGCGGTCCCATAAGGTCGCAGCTGTAGGCGGTAAAAGTAAAACTGCTCCCACAGATGGACGCTATCAACTCCAAAGTTAACCGATGTGGTCACGTGACAACCAACTAACAAACAAATGAACGTATCCCAATGCATGACACAGAGAACTATGAAAACGTTTTCATATTATAAGCCCTTACACTTTAGTGCTCACGTGATTCAATACGAGCTTAAAAGTAAACCCCAAAGGCAAAATGACGTGAATTTCAAACTGGAAACATAAAAACGTAATCCTTAAATCTATAAATATACAAAAGCTAGACCTCAGCTCATTAGCATATAAATAAATCCTAACGTGATTAAATGGCGCCGCTGTCATTCCGTCTGTTCAAGGAAGCCTTTTCGGCGCAGATAATCCTTACATCCACGAGGTAAAGTATCTATTAGCCCGAGCCGGGAGCATGACGCAGATATCGACCCAAAGCTCACCGTCCCGGCATGCCCTGTAATTTTGCACGTTTTAAGATTTGAGAGAAAGAAGGAAAAAAAAAACGCGCAAATTTAAACTTCAGTTAATAAGCGTCTTAAGCGAACCGCGCGGTTTCGTGTAAATTGTCGGTGTCGCCATTTTGTTTTTAAATAGTATAGTTCTCTTTCTGCGTTATTTCTTATGGAAATGATTGCTAGGGTTATAGACGAAGCAGTCCTCATGACTAGTGCTAAGATGGAGAGGAATGGGGAGGGGGGTGTCATTGTGGCCGCATTACAGCAGAAGTGGGATGGGCGGGAACGAAGATTGGAAGAGAATGAAAATCACTCACAAAATTCCTGCATTTTTTTTTTGGCGTGTGTGTGTGGAGGAACTATTGAGAGAGAGGTGATGGGAGATTTTTTGTTCCTCTTATGATTCGTTTCTTCCCTCCATCACCTCCTCGTCTTGTGCCGCACACTAAAAGCAAATAAAAAAAAAAAAGATGGCCGCTCCAGCAGAAGCCAATCAAGTAGCTCGTATCATCTCCGTATCACTCAGACTCTTGATTGTCTTACAAATAAAATCTTACGCATTTAAAAAAAAAAAAAAACGAGATTGTGTGGTGCACAGAACGGTTGATCTTGATAAAGGTATGCAACTCCAAACGAGTCGGGGACCAAAGCGGTAAATGATATTACTCTTGAAAAAGTTACAAGTTCTAGAATCTAGAGATAATGTTTTTATAGGACTGTGTAAGGGAAAAAAATAATACATCAAAATTCTTTTAAAAGTAAGGAAAAAAGTAATTCGGCCAAACAACAAATACATAACTACAATTATTTCAACCAAGCCTCATTAGGTTCGACTTCATAGTTATACTATATTAGTACGCAGTTCAAATACAAATAACAGACTGACCATACAATACAATAGTTAATCATATCAAAATGAATGTACTGAGTAGAGCCTTGGTGTTGATTCTTTGATTTTTTGAATTGGATGCTAAAATGAGCAAACTAATTCACTTTCAATACCACATGATGCCTACATGTCAACTGCATCACAAACATATACAAGTCAAAATATTATCATTAGCTTTAGGAAAATATATCTAAATAGTGGAGTTCAACACACTGCCTTTTGTCATGTTTGAGAGAGAGAGAGAGAGAGAGGGAGGGAGGGAGGGAGGGAGGGAGGGAGGGAGGGAATTTTTATAAATGTCGGACAAGAAGAAATACTTTAACAACCAAATTTTCTGGATCAAGCAAAACAACAACAAAAAAAAATGTGTAAAAAAAAAAATGACCTTTTTTTCAAAGTCGAGAATCTAAAAAGCGCGTGAGAGGGGAAACAGAGAGAGAAGGGGAGAGTCAACGGAAGCAGGGTGAGCAGATGAAACCAACACACAGACTTGTCTGGAGGGCAGATGCAACAGGTCGTCACTGATCGATGACCACCCACCCTCGTCTTCTCCTCGGCTGCCATTGGAACCGCCTAGAGATGCTATCCCTGCCCTCCTCTTTTTCTTTTCAATAATGGAGTGCAGACAATGAGAGAGAGAGAGAGATGAAGAGAGAGAGAGAGAGAGAGAGAGAAAAAAAAAATCGCTTGCATAAAAAAAATAACTAAAATAATGTAAAACTGTAAAGAGTTTTGTAACAAGGAATCATTTGGGTAGAATGATTGAAGGGGAGCTCGAGGTAGTCCTAGGAGGTGTACAGAGGGCGGGGTGGGGGTTGTTGAGCAGTTGTTGGAGGCCTCGATGTTGTAGGGGGAAGGGTGGATACGTTTGGGGGCCAAGGATTAAATAAGAGAAAACTGTCAAACGTGAGTAGGTGTGCGCGTGAAAGTCACAGTCGTGAGTGAGCAGCACCTCCTGATATTTTTAAGGCCATTTTTTGATGCACTGTAAATGTTCGACCAGATTGAATGTATGTCAATGGAAGAGGGGGGGGGGGCAGGGGTTTGAAAAGAGGAAAACAATGCACATAGTCGAACATGTTAGAGGACCAACACACTGACACATATACTACGTAAAGTAACAGTTATTACGAATACATTGTTTAAACTATCGCTGACCCGTATTTTTTGTGAGCTGACACTGACCTAAACAAAAAAGTCAAATGTTGCGGCTGGACAAATGTTTGGTAAGAAAAGTCAAATGTTGCGGCTGGACATATGTTTGGTAGGAAAGTCAAATTAAACGAGAGACCAAAGAATGAAATCAACACAATGAGACCAAATGTTCTCTTCACCGTGTCAGGAAGTCAGGAACTGAGGCGGACATATCAGATGACAGCATCGATCAGACCCCCCCCCAATCTTTTTCCCCTTTTTTTCCTCTAAAAACAGAAGATAATAACCAATCATATTTCTTCTCAGGCCCCCAAACAAAAAAATCGATTTCTTAAGTCTCCAGGTCAATGGTTTAACTAAGGAGGTCAGTGTTGGACACAGCTTTTCTTTAATGAACTATCGATCGGGCTATTCCTTCCACCCCCCCCCCCCCCCATTTTTTTTTCAAAGCCACTTTGATTAACTGCGGGCCTCTTCTGTCCCACGCGAGACTGAAAACTCTCCATCAAAAATGTTGGGGGAAAAAACACGATACTTCCCCCCCCCCCCAGCCTAGAACTCGTGTAATCACTTTTTTTTTTAAAGTTATAAATATTTAATAAGGGGTTGCATTAAAACGATTCTCCTATAAAGAAACAAAAAAATTAAAAACATTTTAGAGACTCCGCAGCAACAAGTAGATCCTACAACTATTATTATTTCAATAGTGTGTGTAGGCTACAACTACTCGATGCCTAGCTCGTGAAGAGATCATCTAAACTGATTATTTAGTCACGTGTATACAGTGGATTCTTAACCTGCAAGATATTTAATTAATTATATATGAGGATTCTTTATTGTACATGACTAAATTAAACGCGTTTAAAATTCATGTTTCGAAAATTCAACAGAATTCTTTCAAATGAATGAATGTATTTTTAATTTTCTTGCAATTTTTCATTTGTATTTTTTTTAAATATAGATGAATTCAAGAAAAAAGCTTTGAAATATTTCATATACAAGATTTTGGATCTATTTTTTTGTTCGAAGCTTGTGTTTGTTTACTAGAGGACATCTGGAGATTATTTGTGTATACATTTCTTCTCTTCCAACACATTTTGGTCAATACATTTTTCTTTTTCTTGATACACTATAGTGTTAATGTTTATTTTTTTTATTTATTTTAACTAATTAATAATTAAAATGCTTCATCGACCCATGAATTAAAAACAAACTTAAATTAAAAAAAAAATTAATATCAGAATATACAAAATGTAAGCACATCAGAATAGAATAACACTTTGTGCTACTAGTATAAGGAATTGAAACTGTTCTTCCTAGTCCTGCAAGTTTAAAACAACTTGGGTAATGCTTTTCAGCCTCAACCTGGAACTCGGGTGCAAACGGTCGTTAGAGGAGACAACTGGGCCAAAATAGGAAGCAAAACTTAAGACCCCGCGAACTATATTTTAGTTTGACAGCCATAGAGGCCAATATCTCATGGCACAGCACTGTCCGATTCGCGCATCAAGCTTCGTGATTTCTGTCCAATGATGCCATCTTGTCCAGCTAGCATCCACGGAGAATGAATTGGTGACCGGAGATCACAAAAAATACAAATGTACAATATGATGATCGTAAATTGCTGTGATATGACTATCAAAAAATGTCGCTGTGACACTTGTGTATAAAATTTATGTTACCCCCCCCCCTTTTTAAATGTATGATTACCCTTTCAATGGGCTAGCTAGCACAACGAGGCAAAGGTAGCAGTCCTGTGAGCTATATTGTTTGTGTTTTAGTTCAAAAGTTCAGTCATAGTAAACAATGTCATAGAGAAGCATACAGAGTAGCACTGTTTAGGGTTAGTTCAGGTTAGGGTTAGTTCAGGTTAGGGTTAGTTCAGGTTACATCGTGTGCACTAATTAAGATTAGATCAACCTGAGCATTAGCTAACGGCTAGTTATATCGCGAGGCTCGTCGTGAGCATTTCTTAGTTACGGTTAAATGCATTGTGAGAATTAGTTAGGGTTAAGTCTAGCTATAAATTGAGCACAAGTTATGATTTGGTCTAGCTATATCGTGCGTATTGGTTAGGGTTGTAACTAGAAGAGTTACTTAAAGCTAATTTGATTTTGTTACGCATTGCTACAACGATAACTGTTCTAACTGGCTATGCGCGTTTTAAAATCTATAAAGTAGACTCACGTTTATTGAACAGTTAATCCCGATATCCAACGAACTTTACTGAAACGTGCCGGTTCGAGTCTCCAGAACTAGATATTGGTTATTTAAAGCCCTGACGTACGGAGGGGGGATCTAATCATTAATTCGTTTCCCTTCTTTCTATCTCAAAAAAAAAAAAAAAAAAAAGTTCATTACAAATATCAACCCTAACGCCCTGCGCTACTAATTACGACCAGTTCCCAGACGTGGGGTATGTGGCGCTGACTCCCCCCGTCCCGTTGATAAGACCCGAAGATAAGTTTCAAGATTCGGGAGGCCAGGCTTCAAAATCTGAGACTGCCATCTAGCTGGGGCTAATTAGAACGGTGCCAGGGTGAGTGTCTCATCTAATCTAATTACACGTGCGAAGAAGGATTGTGGGTGTGTGTGTAGCCGTAAAGATACGTATTATACAACCTACATATAAACACATGTATCAGAAATTTAATATACCCAGACAGTCTTAAAACCAGCACAGGTTAATAGTAAGCGCCGATTGTTTCTGAAACTTTAACTAGTTTCTACTCACGGAATGTGACGGCTAGGTTTTATTAGGGTACGTTTTAAATACCACTGGGTTTTAATTTCTTAGACATGGTTCCGAAATTCCTGATGATAATTACACCCGGATAATAATCGAAGCTTGATCCGAGATTGGGTGTCAGGAGAAATAACGTTTACAAACTTTTAACCAGACAAGACAAACAGAGGTGATACAAGAAGTAGATCAACAGCTTGCTACCACCACAGAATACGAATAGGAAAATGTTTAGACTAAAAGAATTATTGAAGAACTTAATTTTTTTTAATTACCAATTTGCAACTCCTTGTAAAAAAATGAGATTTAAGCCATTGGAAAAAAAGCTCAAGATGAAAACAATAAATGGATATAAAGTCAAAACGTCGACGAGGGTTTAAGCTGTCTTCTTTGCTCCACCATTCCAAGCAACTAGCATGTTCTTCGACTTGGGCGATGGGGAGCTTTCTTCTTTTGCTCCACAGCTCCCCCTCTAGCCTCCCCCCCCCCCACCACCATTTATCTTCCAAATTCGCAAGCCCCTCCCATGCACACACCACCCCCTCCCCTCGTCCAGCTATCATCCTCTCACGAGATCCGTATTACATAACTGCCTTTTTGCTCATCGGACACATTGCCGCCCCACGTCTGCCTGCAGCTCCTGTGGTAGATAAGACGAGGCGAGAGCGAGAGAAAGAGAGGCTGGCGCTTTCCGAGCAATGCGTGCGTGCAACGCGCGGCGCTGCCGTAGGTTGACAGTGTCACATTTATCTTGCCTACGCGCTACTGTTGTGGTAAAGCAACGAATGCAAGAAAAACTGCAATTTGTAATGCAATTCTGGCCACAGAACGAAATGTAGAGATGGCCTACTTTTGTTTTAAATTTGTATTATTAATAATCTAGATTCTAGAAGAATAGTTAGCTTATTAAAAGTAAAACACTAGCCTTTGTTGTAAGCATTTGAAATAGAATGCATTACCGCACAACATAACAATGCTTTCCCTGTGATACAAGAAAAAAATATTTGATTATTGCCCTTTAATTAAAAAATAAAGGTTTACTAATGTCAGTGATATGATTTTTTTTTAAAACCCTTTTACTTTTCTTTGCCAACTGTATTTTCTTTTTTGCCTATATGTGTGACGTAGCTAAATGCTTGACATTTCAGTGCAAACGCTTTTAGTAAATCATGTTAGGATACTGAATAAACGCATTGTCAGGCTACACAAATATATGTATATACATTTATATACTTGGTGATAAAAACATATAAGAACATATAACGCCCCCCCCCCCCAGTCCTTCTTATGACCCCCTTCCGGGCCAAACTGATACTCCAAACATAATAAAAGTTCGTATTTATTATTCAAACGATGCCTGGTTAATGAATTCAAGGCAATCTCCTTAGCATAAGTTACTTATTATCTATCGCACCGATTCGTCGACCCTGGGATTAGTGGGCGCCCGCAAATGATCTCGACGGAATCCCTAAACTCGTCGCTGCTGATCTAATTGTCGTCTGCATGGCGGAAAAGAAATGCATAAGGCGCTAACTCGATAATCCTCAGTTAAAGATGTCCTGTGCGTCCTCGTGCAGTGCGCACGAGCGAGTCATGCATCCATGTAGCATATTTAACCCATTAGCAGCCTTCACAAGACGAACATATCTGAATATTTCTTCCCGCTTTTGAATTCCGGACATTGGTTCGAAAAGCTAAGCAGGTGTTAAGTCATGAGAAGACAATCCAACCTTGGTTCGGGGTAAAGCTGCTAGTCGCCAGACCTTAATTCGCAATCTTATTTAGGGAACGATTCAGGAAATCTAGATAAATCGTTTTTTTGTTTTGTTTTTACCCGAGCTTCAGAAGGGTGTCGAAACTTAGATTAGCAATAGAAGGACAGTAATGGGCAGCGAGGTTATGCAGATTTGTTTGATTAATGTAGACAACAAATAAAGAACGGGCTTGGAAACATGGATAGGATGGAAGATGTTTAAATGCTAATTACATATATATATATATATACTGTTTCATTCCAAACTCACGTGATATGTATCAATGACACTGGCAGAAGTATCTCATTGTCTACTGCCATTGTTTGTTCTTGCCCAGGGGCTTTCTAAAAAAAAATGGTTGCGGGATGGGGCTATCAGGGATGTAGGAAGCGAAAGTAGGAATTGAGGGCAGTGAGGGAACTACCGGTTGGAACACACACAACGGAGATTGATAGCTGTACACGTTTTTTGTGTTGTCTGAAATGTTTGTTTTTTTAATGTGACACAAATCACATTTATGTCGATCCAAAAAGAAAAAAAAAAGAGTACTAGATCTAGTCTCCAGATCTTACTTAGTTTGAGAGACAGACAGAAACAAGGACGAGGCGTGGGGGAGAGAAGGGGTTAACTAGCGTGGTGGAGAGAAGGGGTTAACTAGGTGGAGACAGGGCCGAATGATTCTCTACCGATTAAATGGTCTAGATGCAAAATTTAAAATTGTGTTCACTCTAAATGAAAACAATAACATTTGTTTATCATCTTTTGTAGTGTCGACACTATCACAGAACCTTGGTTCCCCCCCCCCCCTTGGGGTCATGTCCACAGGTGTTTGTCAGCGTGGGAAGCAGACGTGAGCAGAGAGGCGTGAGTACATTTCACAAATTAAGACTGTTTGATCACTTCCAGATTTCACAGGAACAAAAGCTAGAGAAAACAAGACAAGGGGCGGAGGTAGGGAGGTTGTTTGACCTGGTTAAAAAGGTCACCCGTTCTCCCTCTAATAAAAGTGTACTAGGTCAGTGAGTGAGGGAGGGGGGGGGGAAGGGCTGTTTCGAGAGATGCGTGGGGAAGTGAGGCGCTTGGACGAATGAGCGCCCCACACCTGCCGACAGCTAATGATAATATAACTGAAAAGGTGATAATTAAGCCGCCTTTATAGTGCGTGTACGGAAGATTGACGGAACGAGAGAGAGAGAGAAAGAGAGAGAGAGAGAGAGAGAAAGAGAGAGAGAGAGAGAGAGAGATGGTATAATGTGGAAGTCACACACAATAATTAAAATTTATTTCACAATTAAAAAAAAAATGTTGTCTAGGTCAACGCGAATATTGATCCATACGAGTTGACAGCGTAGTTCATTATATTATATATATATTATTTTTTTTAATGAATCGTTATTAAAGTCACAAAGACACATCTAAATTATTTAAAATAAAATCAACCTATAATGCTCCTAAATTAAAATTATGACGGTATTTCTTAAAAATAAGAAATGAGGTATTAATAACTGACTAATTATGTAATGACTAATACAGCACCGGCTAGTTATATGGTGACTAATATATTACTGACTAGATATATGGTGGCTAATACAGCACTGACTAGTTATATGGTGACTAAAACAGCACTGACTAGTTAAATGGTGGCTAAAACAGCACTGACTAGTTAAATGGTGACTAATGCAGCACTGACTAGTTATATGGTGACTAATACAGTATTTCTTAAAAATAAGAAATGAGGTATTAATAACTGACTAATTATGTAATGACTAATACAGCACCGGCTAGTTATATGGTGACTAATATATTACTGACTAGATATATGGTGGCTAATACAGCACTGACTAGTTATATGGTGACTAAAACAGCACTGACTAGTTAAATGGTGGCTAAAACAGCACTGACTAGTTAAATGGTGACTAATGCAGCACTGACTAGTTATATGGTGACTAATACAGCACTGACGGGACATGTCAAGCACTTATAAGCTCAGAGATATGCGTACTGAATATAATTATCTTTTCTATCAGCGGAGGAACATGTCGATATGGGGCGTAGCTAGGCATTTTGCATCGTTTGGGGGCCTGGGGCGCCTGACCTTGTTGGGGCCCTGCATTTTGCGTAATATTTAATTTTTATGTAAAAAAACAACAACTCATTTGAGGGCCCCCTCTAGGCTCTAATGGGGGCCCGGGGGATTTTCAAAATTTCCCCCCTCCTCCCCCACCCTAACTACGCCACTGATGTCCAATGACGCTTTTTAAGCTTCATAATTGGAGCCCTTTTAATATTGACAACGCGAGCATCGATACAAGGTACTATACGGACAATTATCGCCTAAGGAAGTACTGCTTAGTAAAGTGCTTAGGCAAATATTTATCTATGTGGTAATTATTTCCTAGGCAAGTATCATGTGGTAACCATTATCTTAACAAGTATATCCTGTAATAGCACACACCAAAAAGAGATGGTCTTACACCTAGATCACTATAGAACAGGGGTTCTCAACCTGTGGGTCGCGACCCTCTTGGGGGTCGAATGACGATTTGCCAGGGGTCGCCTAAGACCATCGAAAATATTGATTGTTATTGTCTATTCTTCTATTGCTGTATGTGTGTGTGGGGAGGGTGGTCGCGGCAAAGTGGGGGTTTGTAAAAAGGGGTTGCCGAGCTTAACAGGTTGAGAACTGCTGCTATAGAACAACGGCGTACACTTCAAAATCTCACACGCACATATACAAACCGAAAAAACAAAATGATGTGCTCCATTGAGAGACTGGAATTTCGGAAAAACCCAAAACATTTCTTCATTTTACAAACATTTTACAAATGAACGCCGCTGCCAGTTAGACGAGAAGTCGCTTTTTTTTTTTTAATTTAATCCTTTTTTTTTTTTTCTCCAGTTCGCCTGGATGGATTCGGTGGTGGCGATGTGAACATATTCCAATGACCTTCCAATACAAGCAGACAGTAAGTGAAATCAGCTTTTAGAAAACGGAATTAATGAAACGAAGCCAAAAATAGCGGGAAAATATGGGCGCAGAACATTTATCTTCACTGCCTAATATTTACATTTGGCAGAAGTTCTTTTTTTTTTCGGGCGTGATCTCCCTTTGCAGTACTCCACAGCGTTTTGTTTAGTTCCTTGGAAAAAAAAAATGTTATGGAGTAGAGATTTTCTTCATCAAAGAGAGATAATGAGGAAATATATTTTAATTCTAGACACTGGTTGCTTCCCTTCTATCGTCTGAGTTTTTTTTTTTTGCCTTGCACCCTTGGTGCCGTGCTAAAAGAGAAGCGCAGGAGAGAGAGAGAGAGAGAGAGAGAGAGAAAGAGAGAGAGAGAGAATTAAACAGAAGACAGAAGAAAAACTAACACCGTAAGGAATGACGGAGTAAGGAGAGCGGGTAGAGGTGGTGGAAAGGGAGGAGGTGGGGGGGAGCATTCTCTTCTGTTTCGAGAGTACAATGAAAATAAATGAGTTGGACCTCGTTTTCACACATTCTGTTTGTCTCTCCCCAGGAGATAGGAGAAAGGAATTTAAGGAGTTTCTTTCTTTTTTAGAGGACGAGAAAGAAAGAAAAGATGGGGAGGTGGAACACAGCAAGGCTACTGGAGGTACAAGGATGAGGGGGAGGGGGGAGTGATGGGTGTAATGAGGCAATGAAGCCGAGAGAAAATTAATGGAAAGATGAAGGGAGACAGATGAAAAATTGGAAGAAGACGAGGCTAAGTCGAGTGCTTACACCGATACAGCTAGTGGCGCCGTTACTTAAGTACTTTGTCAGTCACTGTGTTGGTTGTTAGTTCTGTTCCGAATCTGCTGAATAAATTCATCCCCCCCCCCAACCCGATAGCTATTTCTTTTTTATTATATATATATATATATATCGGAATATTATTCTTAGACTGCATTTTTCAATTAATTTTTTTTTTTTTTGCTTGTCAAGTTTTGGCTTAAGCGAGGTCATATGTATAGTTATTATGTCTACTTGAGAAAAAAAAATAATTTAAAAAACAAAAACAAAAGAACTTCCTAAAGATTGCTCTAACCGTTATTTAATGTGCGGATTTGGAAACGGCTTTTGTTTGTACAGCAGGTACTCTGGAATGACTAAAACGCCTATAGCAGTTAACACATTGTGTGAGCTTCAGACGCGAGGCCTCAGTTTGTTTTCTATATCATCCTGCTCATTTCTATCTGCATTTCAAAATAACAAGGAGTTTACTTTAAGAATAGTATCTGGTTCCTTTGGACTGATCGCAATAGGGAACATGTAAAGACGTACTAGCTTGATGCTCTACGTGTGTATTTATAAAGCAATGTCCTTAAAAGTGTATTTATAAAGCAATGTCCTTAAAAGTGTATTTATAAAGCAATGTCCTTAAAAGTGTATTTATAAAGCAATGTCCTTAAAAGTGTATTTATAAAGCAATGTCCTTAAAAGTGTATTTATAATACTATGCCCTTAAAATTTTATTTATAAAGCAATGTCCTTAAATGTGTATTTAAAAAGAAATGCCCTGCAATATGTATTTATAAGTAATGTCATTAGATGTGAACTTATAATTAATTTTCTATAATGTGTATTTAGAGGTAATGTCCTTAAATGAGTAATTATAAGTTATGTCCTTTAATGTGTATATAGAGACAATGTCCTTTGATGTGTATTTAGAGTTAATGTACGTACATATGTATTTAGAGGCAATGTCCTTTAATGCGTCAATAGAGTTAATGTACTTTAAAGTGTATTCAGAAGTAATGTCCATTTGTGTGTATTTAGAGGTAATGTCCTTCAATGTGTACTTCTAAATACAATAACACTGTGTGGGTAAAACAATCCAAGCTTTTGTTCGAGAGAATACAACGACAATACTAGAGATATGATCCTAGTTATGTTTTGTCTCTTTAGCAGCTAACAAATAAACCCAAACCTAGGTTATTCTTTTCAAAATGCTTTCATGCATTTGATTTGCATACATTTCTGAGATGGAGTTTACTCGCTTCGTTAACCCCGCCCACAGATATGTTGATCGTATAGAACAAACTGGGTCCTAACACATACAAGATGAAATGGGTGTACATTATACAATTACATTCCCATAGACTTAATTAATATCCAACAAACTATCCACCCATCCACCACCGACCACCTCCAAACTCCATTAATTTATCTACGCTATTAATTGACATGCTCTACCACATAGAATGGCCTAAAATACAAGATGGCTGCCGCCCATTTTGGTTGTCACTATTTTAATTCCACTGCATCACAGGTTACTGAACACACACGCGCACACACACACAGGCACAAACGAACTATTAATTGCACCCCTCCATCCCACAAGGTAAGAACACTTCAGGAGGAACGGGAGGGGGTCAGAATTATAATTAAACTGTGACATCCCGGATTCGGTCCGCTGATCACGGTTATCAAGATAAACCGTGTTAATGTTATTATTACAATTTAAATGACAACGTACATTCTCTCTCTCTCTCGTCATATTTCTTTCTTTAGCGTCCCATCACTATTTTTGTCCTCCCCTCTTAAGAACGCAGGTCGCCTCTATCGTCCTCCCATTCAGATTTGATGCCCCCCCCCCCTCCCATGTCTTCTCCCGCCACCCCACCCCCCGTTCAGGAAGATTAAATTACCCTTTGATAAGCTAACAAATGGTATATTTGATGAAGAGGCAGAGACGTGACCTAAGGGAGGGAGGGTGATGGGCGCTTACTGAGATGGAAGATTGTGACTTAAGAAAGGTGTGTGGGGGGGGGGGGGAGGACAGCACGCTAATACACAACACTAAGACGGAACTGAAATAGATGAACACAATGTCTACATGAATTTACAAAAACTTACATTCGACTAAACAGTTTGGCAATGACTCCAAACATTGAAATTCAGGTCGTCATAATGGAAGTACAATATTAGTTACAAGTACGTTTTCAGACATTGGGTTGCAAATTAATATTTCATTAAATTGCCAACTATCATTTTAATCAATCAACATTTCATTCGATTAACAATCGGTTGTTGTTTTTTTTTTCTTCGCCGCAACAAGTATAAGGTGAACAGATTTTATGTGCAATGACGATAACGACTTCTGAAAAAAAGGTCTAACGGAATACTCTGTTAAGTAGGTCAACGATATATCATTAGTTTTTGTCTTCATTTGTTACACAAAGTTGTTCACAGTGGGCATACGATCCCCTTTGGCGCCGCCGTCTGACTACGTTAAAAAAATATTGTTAGAATTATGCAGAGACTTTTCTACCAATATTAAGTAAGATGTGCATTTTAATTTAATGGTAGACATATCGATGACTTTATGATCTGAAAATTACACACTTTGACAACCTACTTTTAAGTACTTGTCATCAATGCAAATATTTTGAAAAGTTAGCCAAGAAAAATGCAATTCCAACTTGCAAGTCAAGAAGGCTTCTAATGTTCTCTAATAAAATAAATGACTAAGCTGATGGTGGTCAGTGAGCCCGAAACTGGTGAAAATTGGACAACTCAAGGACACCTTCTATCACGTATGAACGTTAAAATCGTCTGATAGACTCCATGTACGGACGCTTGTGACAGTGACTTGACTTGATAAGAAATTGTGGCTTCTTTACCCAAAAACATTGTATTTATAGCTATCATTTGGGTGGTTGGGTTATAGCTCTTTAAGCAGTTAAAAGTAGGTTTGGAGCTCAACTTCCTTTCAGTGGAAGCAAGATTTGTAGTTCCCACACAAAGAGGCATTAACCTTTCATTTTGGATCTATTCTAAACTAAACGAGTGTCAGGCGAGAGCAACGACTTGTTACAGCGAATCTGTAATTCCACCTATTCACATCGTTTTAAAACAAAAATGGCGATATAATAGCCCGAGACATAAAAGGCTTATCTCTGGGTCTCCATTGTAAATAGCGATCTGTGACACCTAGCTGATATGGCTAGCACAGGCAGGATTTGTTCAGATTTAGTGAACACCCGTAGCAGTAAAACAGAAAGGGAAGGGGTACGAGAACAGTTGTTCTGCTAATAATATACGGGTATTTATAGGTTAGCGCTATTGTTTATTGACGTCATCGATTCTTGCTGTGCAAAAGGGTGGGGTGCTCTTTTGTTAAGAAAATAAAATGATTTTGTTATTCATTTTAGAGACTGAAAACCAACTTAAATTTCTTAGTCGCCACGCTCTCAGCCCGACATAGAGACAGTTACAATATGGTCATCATCGAACCACGATGGACGAACTATATATATATATACAATATCATGACATAAAATGACTGCAAATCTCTGTCTCTCTCTCTCTCACACATACACACACACACACATATATATAGGAATAACTCCCTCCTTCCATTTTCCCGCCATTTCCCTGTTTGTTTCTCTGAACAGCTAAGTTCTTCGCCTTGATTTTCTAGGGACCATCGTGCCAGTGCTAAGCTAAAGACGTGACTTAAGATTTCAGCTGCTTTCTATAAAATAAAAGACAGACAGACAAAAGGAGACAGAGAGAGAGAGACAGACAGACAAAAGGAGACAAGAGAGAGACACACAGACAGACAAAAGGAGACGAGACAGACAGACAGACAAAAGGAGACGAGACAGACAGACAGATTGGGACAGACAAATGGACAACTTACTTTTCATGTGTTGTACAAATCCCGCTCTGTGTATCTCCGACTCTGCAAGAGGAAAAAAAAAGGAATTAAAAATTGTAAAGCATTTTACACATTTTTATCTAAACTAATTAAAAACTGATCAGAAAACTGACCGACACGAAGACAGACAAGCAAACAAAAATGTTGGTAAAAAAAAATAGATACAATGAGTACATACGAATGACACAAATACAACTATAGTAACATTATGGTAAGTAGAAATGTAAGTGGACAATACAAATGACCACAATGTCAGACAATACCAGATAACAAGACCCGCCCATGTCTCTTGTCTCTGCCTCCTTTCCCCCATCCCAAAGTATCACGTACAGACCTGGACATCAAGAACATTGAAAAATCCCAGAACCGTTTAGAAAGTCTTGATCCCTCTATCCGGGCATCATTTCAAAAGAAACAACTAGTCAGAATACAGCCTGGTCTTCAACGTAACTAGGCCTACACACACAAGTAGTTAGATCTCAAGTCATTAGACACTACACGAGCCCTAGACACGAGGGGGGATAAATTCATTAGAATACAAGAGGGAGAAAAAAATATATCTATAACTTCATAGCTTGCACTGATAACACACTGTTTATCTCAAAAGACTGGGGGGAGGGTAGTGAAAGAAAGAAAGGAAGGGGAGGGGGGACGAGGAAAAATTAAGGGAATTAACAAGCCATTGAATCACACCTACCCGTGCAGTATGACGGGAGACATTGTATAATGTTTAAGGTTAGAGTTAGTGTTTGTTCAAAGAGAAACCATGAAAGGGGGGCGGGAGGGTGAAAGAGAAGGAAAGGGGGGGGAGGCTTTTACTTAAAGTGGGGAGGGGAGGTAGGAACGTGATTTTTAATTACAGTAAAATATGAAAAACTGATAAAATGTGGCTGGCGTGGAGATGACAGGGGTGCTGGGGGGTGACCGAGTGAAACACAATGACGGATGTGAGACTGTTGTTTGTTTGTCTGGAGAGATAGGAATAAAAAAAAAACAAAGTGTCGACCCTTCTTCATCTGTTGGGGGGAAAAAAAACAATGCATCGCCTCGTTTCAATCACAAGAGAAGTTTTCAAATTTATAAGGTCCGTAAATTGAACATGGTCAAGACAATAACAACAATTGATCACAAATAAGTAATTATCTTAATATAAGTCAAAAAAGAACTCCCCCTCCACCTAAAAAAAATACATATTTGTGTGTTGAAGGTTTTAAAAAAATTATTGATGACGATTATAAAGAAATGATGCAAGAACTACTCAAAAGTATTGGGTAGGTAACTAATCAAGAAAATAAACAAAGTTTAACAAAGACTTAGTCACAAGCACTATCAAGGCGTATTAAGACATAACTGCTAGATCTAACAAAAAATTGATAATGTTTAATACATCTATAAAAGAGAGAGAGAGAGAGAGAGAGAGATTGAGATAGAGAATTTAAAAAGTCCACTATTAAGACAGATATCAGAAACAAGACTAAATATTCACTTGACAGACATATAGACTACAAACAGATAAATTACACGTGTATGAGAATAGAACTGGATTTCAAGAGAGAGGAGATAATAAAATATTGCAAGTGGAGATTTTAAAGTGTGTGTGTGTGTGTGCGTGCGTGCCGAGGGGGTGGGGTAGAGGGGTGTACGTCACAGAATGTAAAAGTTTGATTCTAAGATAAGTGAATAGAAGCTAGTGGGCAGCTCTATGGTAATTTTGTTCTCTTCTTGAAATACTATATCCAAGAGTACACACAAGACAGCCCCCCCCTTTTTCTTTTTCTCCTTAGAATCTTTTATATCCCCACCCTCTCTCATTTGATCTCATATACACTATATGTGTACTTTTGTATGCATTTTGGAAAGAGAGCGAAATTGTAATGAAAGGGAGGTAATTTTCTTTTCATAATCAAGAAAGACAACTCTGTTTACAAGACTGCATAAGCGGATATAAAAAAAATTTATCTGGGTGCAACCAATTTTTTTCTTTACATAAGCAACAACAGGCAACATTTGTCAGAGACTAAAAGTTATTACAGTTACTTTATTATCAGGTGGTTTTATATGTAAAAAAAAAAAAAAAAAAAAAACTCCAAATTTTCTACAGAATCACCAGAGGTCAATATTTTGTTAATAGTTAAGACACATGACCAGCTATTTCACTTATAAAAGTTAAAGAATCCATGTCACATGGATGGTCTATTGTACTTGTTATATCTTGTTACGTTATGAGACTCTCTTTAGTAATACATCAACACCAAACGTCAAAATCATAGCTATCTAAGCAATGTCATCTTCATTTAATAGTCAACACTGTAAACACTGTTCTGTTCCTCCATGTTGGCTCTCCTCTCCCCCAACACATTGAAGAGGTGCACGTAACAGTACTAAATACTTTCTACTCACACTCAAGTACAAGGGAAATTATTCAACTCACAATTGAACAAACACAAATGTTCAAAGGGAAACAATCTCTCAGTTCCTTGCAATTATCCATTCACCTTATTCAAACAAAGCGGGAGTGGCACTATACTACGCTAGATATATCTACAGGAAATCTTTTGAATATGGGGGTGGGGGTGGGGCGCTAGGAAAGTGGGGGGGGGGGGGAAGCTTAACAAATGAAGTTCAGGCCCTCAACTTAGGGCTGCATGAATGAAAACCACCAGGGCATCATGTTCTACGTCCTTTTAAATGTTTCTCTAACAGTACAGAGAGATTGGCCTGCTCGATGTACAGCTAGAAACATAAGATGATATGTATGTCTATGTGTATGTTATGTACATGTATGTGTGCATGTTTATATGTGTGTATGTGAGGAAGAAACCTTTAAAAAAAAATCATAACCAATATATTTTTCCCCAGCGAAATAGACACTTCAGCGAAATAGATATCAATCATGCGAATTAAAAACATGACTCAAGCTTTCAGAATGACTACAAAAAAAAAAACAACAACTGGAATCTAGTTAATTAAACGAAACAACTAAATAAGTATCATAATATATATTTTTAATCAAATTGGTCACCTTGCACCCTGTCATCATTTCTAAAAAATTAATGATGTGAAATTATTTCCCTTTTCTGTAGCGTGGGGTGTGAGATGCAGGGCACCAAAACGTATTCTGACATCACCCCCCCCCCCACCCCCCACCCCCCCACCCCGGTCAAAGTAAGATATAGACTTTTTTTTTTTTGTTAAGCCTTCTCACGGTTAAGCCTTTAAACAACACAAAAAATAATTTCACCCTACGCCAGACTATTCGGAGCCGGGCACCATTTCTTTACTCCCTTCTACCTCACTTATGCCTTACCCACAACACACACACACACACACCCTAGTACGAAATTTTCATTTTCTAATAATAAAAGCCAATGATAAAAGAAAAAAAATTAATCCGTAACAGCCCCCCCCCCCGGCCTCCATATTTTCCTCCCTTCAATCTGACCTTCTTTTCATTATCACGATTAATGCGAACAGGGACGGAAAAGGAGGGGGGGAGAAAGGAGACAGGCGGTGACAAAAGAATAGCCACGTCAAATATAAATTATCATACATTTTCTATGCTGAGACTGAGGACAGAGAGAAGCCAATTCGGGGTGGTTGGGGGGGGGGGGTTTGGGGAAGGGGGTGGGGAGAAATGAAAACCTGTTGAGAGTAGAAGGACGAACTTTTCACCCCTAAATTGTTTTTACACCCGATACACCCCCCCCCCTTTCTCTTGCGGGGCTCTCTCCTTCCCCACTTAGGACCGTCCATGGCTGCCCCCTCCTTACCTCTTTGTAGAACTTTTGGAAGGAGAAATTAAAATGGAGGCTTGACAAAAAAAAAGGGGGGGGGGAGATTTAATTTTCTGAAAAGAAATAGTATATACAAATGTGTCTCTTGACTTGTCATATTGTAAAACCAGGACAATTCTCTCTCTCTCACAAATGGTCGCTTTCAGTTAGTATGTTCACGCGTTTGTATTTTTTTTTAAAGTCTGCAAGATATGTGACATAAGCGGTTACAAATGTGTGTTAGCTATATAATCTCTGTTGACATAATCCACCAAGCCGACACAGTATCAACAGATTGACACACACACACAGAGCTCCATAAAAATATCTGGCTGTACATTATAGGCCATAACGACGATCACATGTCTTTGAAGCATGGGCCTTGAACAGGCCTCGTTTGAGAAACAAGGTGAAACGATTAAGAAGTTATATAAATACTTTATAAAATATGGTTTATATTGAGTGAAATGGCATCAATTATTTGAAATTTAAATCAATCGTGCAATTAGTTTCTAGTAGATCTAGAATAACAATAATGCATTTGTGCCATTGGAAATACTTTAATTAGGCCTAATCGTTTTTGCTTAACGCCACCTCCATGCTTATAGCATGCTCAGCGCGCTATGGTCCTATCACTTTTGTGGACCATCAGAGGGAGGACGAGGGGGGGGGGAGGACGAGGGGGGGGGGGGGGGAGTGCGAAGTCTAACTCAAGCCTTTACGCAGGAAGAACGAGTAGTCAACTTTTTCTTTTGCTCAACATTCCATGGGGCCTGTAGCTAAGTTAGGGCCCTACATTCTATTAAAGCCCCAATACCCGTAAGATGAACTGTCTACGCTTCCGTCAAATGGAATAAAGATTTCAAGGAGACCTAAACATACGAGTGAAGCAAGAAATGCTGATAAAAACACCAAAAGTAGCATGCAGGCAAAAACAATTTCTTTCTGGTGACAACTTTGAAATCACAAGTAACTGTTGAAGTAATTATTGATGTCTACATAGAATTGGATGATATGTGCAAAACTGGAGTTACGGCAGAAATATTTAAAAAAAAAAACGCAATAGCGAAACAAATATTCGATGAGTTGAACAAAATCTTTTCTAAATGGCATTTGCTTTCCATTAAGGGTTTGGATGAGCCTTGACTTGCAACCAATATCTGAATGATATTATCCAATAGTATCTACTCTATTGGGATCGGATTATAAACAGTTAAGAAAAAAAAAATCATGTCCACATTTCTTGTTACCACTCCAAGACGACACGCCGACAACACGGCGACACTTTCGTATATACCTGTCCGCCAGGTAAGCGGTATCACTGGTCTGGAACCCCATGAAAATCGGCCGGACCTGCAAACGGCAATGGCTTCATAATAAAGAGACCATGGACCTGGGTAAAAATGTACTTCCTGATTTTGGAAAGCAACAACTGTTTCATATCTAACATTTTGGAAAAGATATTCAAAAAGAACCAAGTCAAGATTTAAACACACATGTTGACATATATGAAAATTCTAAGCCCTCCCCCCCCCCTCTGTATATATTCATATCACATTATCTTTGCTTCGCTTATTTTTTAAATTTAAAAATAGATGTTAGAAGTCTTTCAATTAAAACTTTTTTTTAACCTAATGGCAACAGATGATAGGTCCACAATAAATCTCCCGATACACATCCTCCCTCTTGTCTCTGGCTGTCCCTCGCTACCTCCTCCAGGAATGAGAAGACATAATGCCTCCCTGTCTCTCTCACTCTTTACTGTTTACACACCAGACTCGAGAGATTCAATTTTCAATCTTTACAAAATATACAATGTCAATAAACCAGCAAGATAAGCGATAGGACCGGCTCTGATTAGGCGTGTCCTCTCTCTCTCTCTTCGACTTCAAATGTAAATTAATAAAGGCGCCCCCCTCCTCCCTCTTTTTTTTCCACGCCTCACATCTTCCCGCTACAACACACATAGACAACTTTTAGTGAAGTCTGTATGGCAGACCTTATCTAGTGTCATTAGCTGGGATAAGTGGGGGGGGGGGGGCGTCCGAGTTTAAGGTAGGGGAGCTCAATTAGATTAGAACAAACAGAAAGAAAAAAAAAAAATTTCTTAAGTGTGTGTGTGTGTAGCTTAGAGAGAGAGAGAGAGAGAGAGTGAGAGAGAAAAGAAAGAGAGAGAAAAGAGAGAGAGATGGGGGGTGCGAGCATGTTGGTGACTATGACAACAATTTAAAAAAAAAAATGTCGCATGAAATTGGGGTGGAGTGGAGAGAGTTGGTGAATATGGGGGGGGGGGGGGGAGACATGCAACCCAGCTAACAAATAGATAAGGATGTTATAATTATTAATGTTCAGACTAAGTACATTTTTTTTTTACGGTGACTTGCGTCAGACGAGCTTAACTGACAACAAAACATGATTCGATATTTGCCCCGGGGGAAAGCAAAAAGGGGGTGGGGGTGGAAAGGTTTTTAAACTCTAGTTGCCCACTGACTTTATCCGGTCATCGAGTCATAGAGAACATTTCTCTGAGTGAATTAGTGCCAGCAACAGGGTGGGACATATAATATCAACTGAGACGCGTTTCTTTTTATATTGAAGCAATTTGAAACTACAACCAAGATTTTTTTAGCTTATTGTGTGGTATACAACTTTGACTGTCCTCTCCATTGCTATGTGTACAGTGTTGTCTTAGCGTTGTCTGTCATGTTAGTTTTGTCTGTCAGTGTTACTGCTGTCTGTCGGTGTTGTCTCTCGGAGTGTCCGTACAACACTGTCTACTCTATGACGCCTGGCAGTGTGATAAATAATAACCACTGAGCTAATGTATATGTAACAATAATGTTAATACAACCACACTTCCTTTACCACTATAAACAATGCACTGTAAGGCCTGCTCATTAAAAAAAAAAAAAAGATAATAGTTACAATTGCAATCAAAGGGAGATAAGTTGAGCTAAACGCGAGTTGAACTGCAGACGACAGACAAACAAACGCTAATTCGTGAACAAATGTTTTTGTTTTACTTGTGGGGAAATAATTAAAATCTCATTTTTTAAACAAAGATAATTTATTACTTAACGAAACTGGTTATCTCTTGCTATTTCGTTCCCATTCCTAGAAACATGCTTTAAAACACAATAATATATTAGAATGCGTACATATTCTAAAAGTGGTTGACATGTACAGTTTATACATTGATGCATAAACAGATACGAAACGACTATGCAATCATTAACTGCGTACATATTCTAAAAGTGGTTGACATGTACAGTTTATACATTGATGCATAAACAGATACGAAACGACTTTGCAATCATTAACTCCCGAAGATGTTAGTCAGAAAATCATGTAGACTTTCCTAAGAACAAAACTAGTTTCAAGCAATCAGTAAAGCTAAAATATATAGCTTTTGCAACAATGCTGATTGTATAACAAGTGGTGTCAGCTCTAGGCTTATATCTAAGGGGCAATAATGAACCGTTTTCAGTAGTCAAAAATTAAGGTTTGTAAAATTTCTAGTGAGTCATATGTAATCAGATTCCAACAGAACTCTGGGGAGAAAAGTAAAAAGAAAACAACACATTATATATATATATAAAAGCGAGAAACTTGACGCCATGACACACCAGTCTATCTGATTGGTATGCTGCATAAAGTAACCGAGGTAGTTGCCCCTGCTGTCGGTGTTTTCCGCGCTAATTATCACCCCTGGCGTTTTGAAACGTTTCACTGAACTTGATGGTTAATTTAATTTTAGGGGGGGGGGGGGGGAACGAAGGGATGAAAACATAATGGTGAGTGGGGAGGGGGGCAGGCATGTGTGTTGTCTTGAAATCATGTTAAAATCTGGGTTTAGATTAAGATGCCATTATTTTACCTGACACCCCCCCCCCCTCTCAGTCCTCGCAAACGTGACGACCTTCTCTCACCCAGATCATATCGCTTTGGGGGCCCCGCTTTTTTTTTCTCCTTCTTTTGTACTTTACTATTTGCGGGCAAACTTTGACTAGTTGAGCTGTACAGTAGGTCTTCTGTTGTCATTGTTTTGTGTGTCCCAGACCGTGTGTTCATCTGTGTCACAGGAAATGGTAGGATGGGACAGGAAGACATTCGAGCTGTCTGCTGTCATGGCGATGGAAGGAGCAGCTTCAACCCCTAAAAAAAAAAAGACGCCGGCTTTAATTGGGAATTGATACTGGCGCAGTGTAAGAGCGTTAGCTAAGGCATGTTTGGCATTGTACGAATTCTGACACCATTAACGTATCTGTCCCGCCCCCCCCCCTCCATAAAGGACACAATAGAACAAGACATATCCTGAAAATAGGAACTGTCGAAACATACTTTTGTGGAAAGTCTTCGGAGAATGATGGCCACAGCCTCTCAAAGCTGCATAAGTTATCAAGAGGCCCTGATAAGACACTGGCCCCTAATGAAACTATTTGTAGATGTGACTCTCTATAAAACCACCTCGTAATTGCATCTCAAACATAGGACTGGCGAGTCAAGCCGTACAAACATCAGAACGTCAAAGAAGTTCGAATTCTGAACGTTGAAATGTTTATATATGTAATAAATACAACAACAACACGTGTGTGAAGTATTTTGTGTATGTGTAGTGCATGACTAGATTTGTGACAGTAACTGTGTATGTATAGTGCATGACTAGATCTGTGACAGTAACTGTGTATGTGTAGTGCAGGACTAGATCTGTGACAGTAACTGTGTGTGTGTAGTGCATGACTAGATCTGTGACAGTAACTGTGTATGTGTAGTGCATGACTAGATTTGTGACAGTAACTGTGTATGTGTAGTGCATGACTAGATCTGTGACAGTAACTGTGTGTGTGTAGTGCATGACTAGATCTGTGACAGTAGCTGTGTATGTGACTAGATCTGTGACAGTAACTGTGTATGTGTAGTGCATGACTAGATATGTGACAGTAACTATGTATGTATAGTGCATGACTAGATCTGTGACAGTAACTGTGTATGTGTAGTGCATGACTAGATTTGTGACAGTAACTGTGTATGTGTAGTGCATGACTAGATCTGTGTCAGTAACTGTGTGTGTGTAGTGCATGACTAGATCTGTGACAGTAGCTGTGTATGTGACTAGATCTGTGACAGTAACTGTGTATGTGTAGTGCATGACTAGATATGTGACAGTAGCTGTGTATGTGTAATGCATGACTAGATCTGTGACAGTAACTGTGTATGTGTAGTGCATGACTAGATCTGTGACAGTAGCTGTGTATGTGTAGTGCATGACTAGATCTGTGACAGTAACTGTGTGTGTGTAGTGCATGACTAGATCTGTGACAGTAGCTGTGTGTGTGTAGTGCATGACTAGATCTGTGACAGTAACTGTGTGTGTGTAATGCATGACTAGATCTGTGACAGTAGCTGTGTATGTGTAGTGCATGACTAGATCTGTGACAGTAACTGTGTGTGTGTAGTGCATGACTAGATTTGTGACAGTAACTGTGTGTGTGTAGTGCATGACTAGATCTGTGACAGTAACTGTGTGTGTGTAGTGCATGACTAGATTTGTGACAGTAACTGTGTGTATGTGTAGTGCATGACTAGATCTGTGACAGTAGCTGTGTGTGTGTAGTGCATGACTAGATCTGTGACAGTAACTGTGTATGTGTAGTGCATGACTAGATCTGTGACAGTAGCTGTGTGTGTGTAGTGCATGACTAGATTTGTGACAGTAACTGTGTATGTGTAGTGCATGACTAGATCTGTGACAGTAGCTGTGTGTGTGTAGTGCATGACTAGATCTGTGACAGTAACTGTGTGTGTGTAGTGCATGACTAGATCTGTGACAGTAGCTGTGTGTGTGTATTGCATGACTAGATCTGTGACAGTAGCTGTGTGTATGTGTAGTGCATGACTAGATCTGTGACAGTAACTGTGTGTATGTGTAGTGCATGACTAGATCTGTGACAGTAACTGTGTGTATGTGTAGTGCATGACTAGATCTGTGACAGTAACTGTGTGTATGTGTAGTGCATGACTAGATCTGTGACAGTAACTGTGTGTATGTGTAGTGCATGACTAGATCTGTGACAGTAACTGTGTGTGTGTAGTGCATGACTAGATCTGTGACAGTAGCTGTGTGTGTGTAGTGCATGACTAGATCTGTGACAGTAGCTGTGTGTATGTGTAGTGCATGACTAGATCTGTGACAGTAACTGTGTGTATGTGTAGTGCATGACTAGATCTGTGACAGTAACTGTGTGTATGTGTAGTGCATGACTAGATCTGTGACAGTAACTGTGTGTGTGTAGTGCATGACTAGATCTGTGACAGTAGCTGTGTGTGTGTAGTGCATGACTAGATCTGTGACAGTAACTGTGTGTGTGTAGTGCATGACTAGATCTGTGACAGTAACTGTGTGTGTGTAGTGCATGACTAGATCTGTGACAGTAACTGTGTGTGTGTGTAGTGCATGACTAGATCTGTGACAGTAACTGTGTGTATGTGTAGTGCATGACTAGATCTGTGACAGTAATTGTGTTTGTTTTGAGTGACTAGTTATGTATTTTTTGTGACTGTGTATGGCCAAATTTGATTTTTATAATAAGTACTTGGTTGAGTCAACATCAGAGCGCTGAAGGAGACACAGCATTTCCTAATTGAAACGGAATGTCAAGAGAATAAACTTAATTGTAATATTAATTATTTTTTAAGCTTGTACACTATATCTAATATAGTATCATAGCAATACGTGATTCATGTATACGTTGTTGTTGTTTATTGTTTACGCCTGGCATACATATGTGTGCAATACATGGTTCAGATTTGTTTACAAGCTTACAAAAAAATGACTTTGTCTGGCAGAATTCTTGTCCACGTTTTTTCTCCCCCATCCCATTCTCTGGTCACCTTGAAACGTCACACAATTATCCTTTACCGAGGACAACACACGAGTCAATAATAACATTAACAAGTTAGTTCATTAATTAGCAGTAACTAATACATTTTGTTTTATATTTGGATGTTGGTGATAAATCTTGTAGTATTGATATATGTGGCAGTAAATGTTCAGTTATTCTCTAAGCTTTGTTTAAAAAGGTTTGTTTCTTTTTATTTTGCTTGTTTTACACATTAACACACAGTATGGCCATTAATTCGGTGAGTGTGTGTGTGTGTGTGTGTGTGCGAAGGCAGATCTATATCGAGCTAACTCCTGAACACTGAAAGGTAAAACCTTCAATATTTGTTCATTTGTTTTTGTTCAAGTGCGGAACAAATTGCCTGACACACGGGGAGACAATACGACAATTTGTGTCAGGGGAGGTCTTTCAGCCGTGGGCATTTTTTAAAAAGCTTTGACCCTCGTGGAAATAGGCGAAAACCAATTAACGCGAGACACGTGGTCACTTATGGTCAAACAGTTAAGAAGAGAAACTTGGTATCTATTTATTTTTAAGTATTAAAAAATGGACATTCAAATAGTATAAGAAGCAACATCCAAATGTCTCACAAAGTACATAACATCCAAATGTCTCACAAAGTACATAACATCCAAAATGACGCACAGACATCACCAACATCCAAATGTCCCACAGACATCACCAACATCCAAATGTCCCACAGACATCACCAACATCCAAATGTCTCACAGAGTACATCAACATCCAAATGTCTCACAGAGTACATCAACATCCAAATGTCTCACAAAGTACATAACATCCAAAATGACGCACAGGCATCACCAACATCCAAATGTCCCACAGACATCACCAACATCCAAATGTCCCACAGACATCACCAACATCCAAATGTCCCACAGAGTACATCAACATCCAAATGTCCCACAGAGTACATCAACATCCAAATGTCTCACAGAGTACATCAACATCCAAATGTCTCACAAAGTACATAACATCCAAAATGACGCACAGACATCACCAACATCCAAATGTCCCACAGACATCACCAACATCCAAATGTCCCACAGACATCACCAACATCCAAATGTCCCACAGAGTACATCAACATCCAAATGTCCCACAGACATCACCAACATCCAAATGTCCCACAGACATCACCAACATCCAAATGTCCCACAGAGTACATCAACATCCAAATGTCCCACAGACATCACCAACATCCAAATGTCCCACAGACATCACCAACATCCAAATGTCCCACAGAGTACATCAACATCCTAAGTTCAATGAGATATAGAGCTTGCAAAGGGCCAGGCCAGTGTACTGTTGTAATCAAAACAGTAACTTTTACCAATACAAATAAGAGAAGTAGATATTTATTATCAACGTCTTGACCAACCTAGTGCCCCAGTTGTTGTTCTTTCTATTCTACACAATACAGGCCTCTTCTCTCTCTCTCTCTACTTGCCAGTCATGAAAACGTGAAATCCTTTGAGTCAACTTTATACATCAAGACATGGTCAGCAGAAGTGGCCTTTTCAAACTCCTGAGGAAAATCGGTTGCACTGTACAGATCCACATGGAGAGAGAGCATAAAGGAAGGGTGAAAATGCAACGGCACCTGGTGATTATATATGCCCAACCTGCGATCGCAGCTGTGTATCAAGGATTGGCCTCTTTAGTCACACAAGAAGTTGCAAAGGGAAAAGATCGTCTCTCGAGACGTAAAATGCCACAGAGATACATCAAGACCATAATGAGCTCAGTGTTACGAAGTCATACTATTACTATTGGGCCAAATTCATTTTATGGCTCCTTCTGTCTCGGAAGACAATGGATGCGCCCAGATCAGTGGCTTTGGATACGTCTTGAGGTGGGGCAGAATCTGGAGTGACTGATCAAGCCAATTCTGGAGCGGCAGAAATTTCCACAGTTCGTGTATGTATATGCATCTGTCCTAGGTCTAGGTCTAGCTGACAGGGCAGCTTTCTTTTTCTTTCTCTTGGCTGACGCAGCTTCGTTTTTTTTTTTTTTTGCTATCTGCGAGGTTCGTACCAGCACATGCTGTCCGGTCTTGGGTTATCTCCTCCCACATACTTTGGTAGATGCACGTGGCTCTCGTGTCTCGCTTGCAGACATCTCTGTAGGTTAGTCTTGGGCGGCCCTTAGGTCTGACTCCCTCTGCAAGCTCAGCGTATAGGATGTCTAAAATGATTCTTCCATCTGGCATGCGAGTGACATGACCGAGCCAGCGTAGTCTTCTCTGTTGAAGGAGAGCATAGATGCTGTGCATATTGGCCCGATTCAAAATTCCTGGTTGGTGACACTATCCCTCCAGGAGATGCAAATTATGCGTCGCAGGCAACAGTGGTTCTCAAATTTCTTAACATTGAGCAAAGCAATGAGATCTGACTACTTTAGAGTTATGAAAACGCTAAATTCTTTTAGTCAACTTTATAAAACAAGACCATAACACGCTCAGTTTACGAAGTGATTCTAAGTTATATCGTGCCTAATTCATTAAACATTTTCGTCAACAGTGGTTCTCAAATTTCCTATCATTGAGCAAAGCAATAAGCTCAACCCTTGCCCCACAGTGATAGTATCTTCACGCTGGGAAATTCGAATAGCTACATAAACATCATTATACATATTTTTTTTTTTAAATTTAGAATCAATTCCATAAATATCCTTCAATATCTTTAGGGACTTAGAAGTGTGGTTAGGATAATTATCTTCAAGAAAAAAAATGTCAGACCATGTGTCTATAATTACATTGAGACCACGTGACTTTATGTTGAAAATTAACAATTCAGTGACTCCATCCCCAGGCGGTGTATGATTGTAACAGGGGGCTATAATTGAGAACAATGACTTCAGTCACCATTGTCTTATTTCTTACTTGCATAAGAGTTGTAAGCTGACATAGATTAGGTATATTCAACTACTGTTTAAATGATTTGGTCTCACGACGAGGAAATGCAGAGGGCCATATCACTATAAGGTTTCTAATGAAGAAAGAGGCATCGTACCATTTATTTCATTTAACTCGTTAAAAAGAAAAAAAAACTTTCTTGCTTTATCACACGTAGACGGACATAATCGATATCTGTAATACACTGTAATACAGCGCATTGATACCAGGATAAGAAAGAATCATACCAAAAAAAAATAACTTACCCTTTATAGTATCCACAATAACAAGGTCGATAAGTTGTTATACTTTCACATTTTCTTAGTACAAACAAATATAGTCGTATTGTAGTGCTGCATAACATTAAACTATGTTTGTTATATCCACAAATATACATTACTGCTTTCATAGTCCAGATATACATAAGCCCCTCAGACGGAGCTCGTTATATTCCATTAACATCACGGATACATAGAAAAAAAAATGGTTCCTGGTGAATATATGTCATCTAAATCCTATACCTAGAAGTTAGATTCAGACTAATATTCTTGAGTCAGACCACTGCTGGACATTGTAAAGTGACCAGTTGCCGGGTCCGGCTGTGTAATGAGCCTTTCAATCAAGCCTTGCTGCGTGTTCAGCGCGGTTGGACATAAAGGACAAATTTGAAGCGGAACAGAGACAGAGGGGAAAGAAGGAACAAAGGAGGGGCTGGGGCCGAAATGGATGTGAGCTCAACTGAAACAATAGCCGCTGAAGACACACCAGAGTGGACAATGGGGTGGACAAAACCAAGGCTGTTAGACGGAAGGGTGCGGTGTGGAGGGTACACAGGACGCTATAATTGTGTCAGGTTACTAAAAGAATTCTTCCAACGACACCCTCCGGTAGATTCTTCACCAAACGGGAAAACCATTTTTCAAGTAAAGTGCACGTGTGTGTGTGTGTGTGGGGGGGGGGGGTTTCATGGTGCGTCCCAGCAGCCAATCAGCAATCAACAGGTAATTGGGCTAGCAACGAAAGGTCGGCTTGTCAAGCCAGGGTGTCGGTCATTCAAACAATGGCTAAAGTACTGGCCGATCCCTTTCGGATAGTCATTGCTGACCCCTTCCTCCACCCCTCGTGTCCCCCACAGCCCGTACCCTTCGGTTTTGTTTAAATGACAAGGGTGGGTGGTTAGGGGGGCCTGCGACCAAAACAAAAGCTATAACCATGGTGGGCGCTTAAGTGACAGAGGACGGCTTGACCTAAAGAATCTTTACTCTTATGTGGAGCCATTTAATTTTCCTCCTGACTAACTACTTGGCTAGTGTGTGCTTCTGGTCAGCTTTGGAATAACCGCTTTTTTTTTTCACTGGCGATGATCTGATTGATAACTGACCCCGAACTGCCCCTCACAGAGAAGGGACAATGTAAATGACCAGTTCAAAAAGACAAGCTAAACTTCAACGTGTCACAGGGATCATCTGGACTTGTGCAGACGTCTGACAACTGGCTGAAGATCAAGTGTAACCGAACGAAACCACAAAAAAAAAAAAAAAAAAAACTGGAAAAAATTGTAAAGCTGTCTAAGAGACATAGTATATGAGATCCTCATCACAAAGTTTTCTTATCGTACAATAGGATCTGGGATGCAATGGCCACTTACATTTACCTGGAGTAGGTCTATGCCTTACGGTTATTGTCTTTTTGTTAGAAATAAAAATTAACTTGTAGACAAAGTTCATCGTTGAAAAAGAGGTGTATGGATAGACACATAACTTTTTTACGCTTATCATTTTTCTCTCATTCCCCATCTCTTCCTCAATCCAATCGATTTTTGATCATGTGATTTCTTACTCTCACCGTTAGGTTAATTTACGATTGGAAGGTGACCTTTACATTGAACGATGTAAATTTGTGAACCAATAAACTGATAGTTTTGCATACACTATAGTCTACCCCTTCTATTACTTGAGTATCTGCAAGTGCGATGTATGGAAAACAAATCTTGATTTTATGAAAATTGTTTTAAAAGTCTTCAGAAAAAAAAAAAGCTTAAACAAACTAATTAAACAAATATGATGGTCTACATGTAGTTGGGTAAAATTTACATTTGTTTTGACCATAGAGGATGGAAGATTTGTAACCATCAAACAACGACCACAACCCTGTACCAATGCAATATGTTCTGCATACAAATCATACCCCCCCCCCAATGTTTCTACCCTCGTTGGTGCCTCGTTTACTTTTAGCCAATTGGTTTTGATCCTGCCAGGGAGAACAGGCTATTGTCAAACAGTAACGCGCGGAAAGAAGAGGGGAGGGGGTCAATGAGGCCGACCTGTTAGGCCACAGACAAACAAAAAAAAAGAGATTCGGCAGTCCAATGCTCCCCCCCCCTTTTCGCAACCCCATTACCAAAAAGAAAAAAAAATCCAACAAACTAACTTGTTGAACAATACCTCCCTCTACAAAACATTCATTATTGATGATAGATGGATCGTAACAAGAAAGAGGAGGAAGATTTAAACACACACAGAGTTTTATTTGTACGAAATTCTAATAACTTTATGACATTACAAAAAAGAAACAAAACAAAAAAAAAACAAAAAAAAACCCAGTGAATTAAATGTGTAGCCCGCGCATTTCTATCTAGTCAAACAAAAGATAAGAAGTTTTGAATCAGGACAGTGCACCATGGGATTGAGATGGGGGGGGGAGACAATTACAACCAAGCACATTTCTTTATCTGCTGTACGTTTCATAAAGACAAAATCCTATGATGACTACAGTGGGCAAGGCGTGTAACATGCCGTCACGTGGTTCAGGCCCACATAAAAACAACTAGATCTAAGGTTCAGATCTCTGTTTCAGGTGATGTGATCGAATTGGTTGATACAGGTAATTTAACATGCCCAGAATGGGGACATTGGGGAAAAAAATGGAGGGGGGGGGACATAATGTTTAGTGCACGTTTTTTTTTTCTTAAAAAAAACAAAAACAAAAAAAAAAAACGAAGGCGAAGTAAAATTTACGAGGCCAGAGGTCAAGCGTTCCGGATGGTTTCCAACACGTTAACACTATACGAAGTCATTGCCAATCCTTTGCTTTCAAACACAAAACATTCTTGTAGTAGAACTGAGTGAGTACAGTTGTTAGCAGACGTGTGATTTTTTTAAAAGTGAAACAGTGAGGAAAGGTATTTATAGCTTCAACTTATGTAATGACCAGTACCTCCATCTACAGTACACCTCTCTTTCTCTTCCCTCTCCAGTCTTGATACACGACTTTAAATACATTTTTAAATCTACTAGTTCATTAGCATATTGCTCATTCAATTAACAAATGGACAAAAAACATGATTATGTCATTAGCAATAGAGAAATGCAAATGTCACAAGCACTGAAGAATGCAAATGTCACTAACACTATAGAATACTATACACTGTTTTTTTGCTTGTTTTTTTTTTTTTTTATTCATGGGACCCCCCCCCCCCCCTATTTTTTTTAAACCCCTTTTTCTATTAGTTTTGGTCACAAAAGGGAGACAATTATCCGAAAAATTAAAATGACCAACGATTTTGTTTATCGCACGCTCACACGCATAGGTATAAACTCCATCAGCTATTGTTATTATTAGTATTTACTATTTATTAGTCAGGACATGACGCAATGACGTGAAAATTTTGGTCGAAGGAGGTGTAGCCTACACTACACAATAAGACTACAACAAAAATACCGCCCTATTAAATATATGCGCACACGTTGGTTACAAAGAGTTATTACGCGATAAATGAAAACCATAAATGTACAAAATAGATTTAAAAAAAAAAGAACTTCCCAGTTTTTCTTTTGACTGATTGCTAGAGTCGCCGTGAGAGCTGGAGGAGAAGCGGCAAGATTTAAAAGAAAAAAAAAGTTTTCTAATAAATTAACGACATTATTTTTATTATCTGGGTTGACAAAAAAAAAAAAAATCTGGGAGAAGACTGGTGACCCCGTGTGTGCAAATATAGCACGACCTTCAACCCGCTGATTAATCACGGTCTATCAGGCTGCTTCCTCGCTTGGTCAACCAGACCCCTCTCTCATATGCTTGGCGGGTACAGTCACCTGCAGGAAAACACAGCCACGCACAGTCACACACACACACAGCGAGTCATCTACAGTTGTCCAAATACCCTTCATTAGCGGCCTGACGACATTCCATAAACTCTATCCTTATTACCTGAAAAGGAGGGTGAGAGGGTGGAGTTGGGTATCCTTACCCCATTCTTTGCCCTCCTCACTCTTCCTCATGCAACACATTCTCTACCCCCCCCCCCCAAACCAAGTACCCGCATCTCCATTTTCACTACCTCTCACTCCCCCGCCCCCTTTTTCTCAGGCATCCTGGGTTTAAAGCATGTGTTGAAGGTACATATTAATTGAGTTTGGGCTTATGCCCCCCACCCCCAACCCCCAAACAATCCCTGACGAGGACACGGAGAGACACTTAACTTGATCCGAGAGTAGAAAGAGAGTGAGAGAGAGAGAGAGAGAAAAGAATATTTGTGTCTACGCTTGGTAGTTACCGGGAACCTTGTATAATGTTTCCTTTCCGTGTTCCTAGACACGTTTCTATATTATAGACGTAGAGTGAGACAGTCTGCAGCCGTGACTGATTAGTTAACGTGTACGAAACTAAACCACATTTGAAAGCCACACATAAACAAATTTAGAAAAGGGAGAGAATTATCCGAAAATTAATATGTGACTATTATGAACATAGACTGAACAATCTGTAGATGAACATGGTAAATCTGGCGCTAATTAACACGGTCCCTTAACTTTTAATGTTATTCTTACACCAGAGTATGTTCAATAATGTGGTCTGAGGACCAACAATAATTAATGTATATCATCTCGCTACCCAACAACCATCCCCAGCCACACCCCTTTCTTTGTACGGTTTAGAATTTAAACTGATTTCATTACAGTTGCATAACTAAATCCACCAATAGACTCTACCATTGTGGGGGGTTCAGGTTTCGGAAATAAAGTTTGTTTTATTGACTATCTTATAACATCACCTAGATTTAAACTATTTGGAAAACAAAATGGACTAGTCTCTATTAATGTCATTCCTAACTACAAAAATATCATTACGAGCAAAAGAGGACACATAAGCGACAGATAAATCTTGGAGGAAAATAAAAAAGGTGGATCTTATAAAACACAGACGTTACTTCAAAAAACCTATGCTCAATGGGGTGGGGTTTAAACTATTCTACTAACTATAAATGATACAATAAAATCGAGGTCATATACAAATTAATGAACGCGTCGTTGTCAAATAAAATGTCCCTTATTTCATTTTCTTTTTGTTAGAGTCTCTTTTCGAAACTAACGTGAATGCTTTCAAATTCTTTTATGTATAATGAGACCTCCCTCTTTTAATCTACAGCACAGCCAGGCAAAGTAATATGAGAAAATAATATCTCTTCCAAAGATTTTCTTTTTCGTTTCGCGCAGTGTTGACAATGAATACTCCCTATTCATAAGTCTTTTGTTTTGTGTCAAGGCGAGGGAAAGGCATAGATCTTTTTTTTTTTCCTCTCTTCTGCTTCTATAGTTCTCATGAAACAGACGGCAATGGAGGTGAGATTTCATACATCTCGAGGGGTGGGCCGAGTAGCTAAACTTAGTGGAGAGTTTTTTTTTTAACGAGGAGTGGAATGAAAAGGGGGTGAAAGGATAAAGTTTTAGGGCGAAGTGGAGGAGGGGTGGAGGGACCGAGAGACGAGGGGGGGGGGGCGAATCTACCCCAGTGTAAACATCAGAGCAATAATTACACTAGATTTAATTACTACTTGACAAACAGGATATAGGCTGGGTATGGGGCGTGCGTGCGTGCGACGGGAGTGTGTAATGAGGCCCCCCTCAAAAGACAAGAAAAGTTCCTAATTCAAACACACACACACACACACACATAGCTGAGATAAAATGAGAACGACACAGAAGTGACAGTACCGATATAAAGCCTCCAGGCACATAGCATGCATTTTTTTAACAACATAAAACTTTAGTATTCATTTCACTATAGTGTACAGTAGACGAAACAAAGAATTCAATCTAGAAAGGAGAAAAACAAGAGCACATACTGTAATATCAAATAAACAACAACAACATAGGCCTACAGTAATGTACACTATAATGAAGTCGTACAAGTCGTGTTAAATAAATGGGTTGGCCGCATTACGTATTAGAATGTTTATTGGATATAATCAATATAATATTGTTAATTTGAGTAAAAGAAGAAAAAAAAAAGACTCGTATATTTAACATTTATATTATCATATTTTTTAAAGTCAAGTTCCTCGTTCAGACCGTGTGATCTATCAGGCTGATCGGAACCCGGGCAGATG